>NW_027361814.1:20526666-21212500 GCF_039654945.1 Dendrobates tinctorius | reverse complement strand
CGGTGATTGGCTGGTCAGAATTGATCAACCAATCACATCGATGTGACAATAAAGTTTGAAAAAAAAATCCATGTGACATGCTGTGATTGGTGTTGTCTAAGACAGCACCAATCGCAGAAGTCACAATGAATGGGATGATGGCGACATCACCTCTCCTGTTTAACCCCATTGGCGCCGATTGGTCAGCAACTATTATTCAGCCAATCAGCGCCAAAGTGGTTAATCGAAAATGGCAATCACCACTTTGCCTCAGATTTGGTGTGAAAACCTAAAATGTGACACGCAACGTATATAATATAAACAACTCAGATTTTATTAATAAATTATATGACAAATAATTACATAATAAATAAAAAAAGGAGGGAAAGCAACCCAACAAAAAACGAAGACAAAAATTGGACAAAAAAAATGCACAGGAGGTGGATCCAAAAAATAAGTGTGAATGGTCACAGTATGGTATCATCCAACATCAGGTAAGTAAAAATGAAAAAAATATACATATATACACATATAAATGAGCCTGAGGTGGTACAGTCCAATCACATAATGGCTGATCTGTGTTGGAGTCAACTTACCAGAAATTGTCAATATAAAAATACAATAATCACAGGAAATTCTCTCCAAAACAGGCAGATTTGAGAAAATAATAAGTGTATACAAGTAAAACTACATTATAAATTCATACACCAGTAAAACCAAAAGCACTAAAATCATTACTGTAAAACTATGCCTCCATATAACTTCCTTGAGGGGTCTAGTTTCCAAAATGGGGTCACTTGTGGGGATTTTCCACTATTTAGGCACATCAGGGGCTCTCCAAATGCGACATGGCGTCTGCACTCGATTCCAGGCAAGTATGCTTGCCCCTTCCTTTCCGAGCTCTGCCGTGCGCCCAAATAGTGTTTTTTCCCCACATATGGGGTATCGACATTCTCAGGACAAATTGCAAAACAAATTTTGGGGTCCATTTTCTCCTGATTCCCCTGTGAAAATGAAGAAATGTGGGTCTAAATTAAAAAGTTTGTGAAAAAGATTAAATGTTAATTTATTTCCACATTTCTTCAGTTACTGAGGAGCACTGGAAGGGTTAATAAACTTCTTGAATGTGGGTTTGAGCACCTTGAGGGGAGCAGTTTTTAGAATGGTGTCACTTTTGGCAATTTTTTTGTCATATAGTCACGTCAAATGTGATGTGCTCCCTAAAAACATGGTTTTGCACTTTTTTTTGAAAAATTAGAAATTGCTTGTCTGATGTAAAGTAGACATGTGCAAAATGTTATTTTCTAACTTTTGCGTGATGTAACTCTGGTTTAAAGGCATAAAAATGAAAACTTTGAAAATTGCGAGATATTCAAAATTTTCACATTTCTGATATTTTCACATATAAATGCAAGTTTTACCACTATCATGAAATTCAATATGTCATGAGAAAACATTCTCAGAACTGGTGGGATCCATTGAAGCGCTTTAGAGTTATGACCTCATAAAATTACACTGGTCAGAATTGAAAAAAAAAACCGGCCTGGTCAGGAAGGTGAAAACAGGCTTCGGGGTGAAGGGGTTAAAGGGGAATCGATTCATATTATATGCTAAGAAAATAGCTTATAATTAGTAGTAATATTAACAATAGCACAATACCATTGATAGGTCATGGTCATCATTTGTTAGGTCCTGGATATCCCTTTTTCAAGTTCACATTTGTCCACCAGTAATAAATGCTTGATGGCTAGAGGCCCCACCCCACCATTCTCTGTATGTATATTTACATATTATATATATTATATATATATATATATATATATATATACACATACACACACACACACATATACATACACACGCACACATATACACACTTTATATATAAATTACTAGCTGATGAGCCTGGCGCTGCCCGGGCATGGTAACTAACTGCTAACTGTGGTTAGTTAAAGCGAATTATAATTATCCTCCATCCCATAGTCCCATGTCCATATACCCATCATACATATCCACGATCCCATAGGCCCGTGCCCATATACCCATCATATAATATCCTCCATCCCATAGTCGAGTGCAGCCATATACCCATCACACATCCTCCATCCCATAGTCCCATGCCCATATACCCATCAGACATCCTCCATCCCATAGTCCCATGCCCATATACCCATCATACATATTCGCCGGCGCTGCCCGGGCATAGTAACTAACTGTGGTTAGTTATAGCAAATTATAATTATCCTCCATCCCATAGTCCTGTGCCCATATACCCATCATACATATCCAGGATCCCATAGGCTCGTGCCCATATACCCATCATACATATCCTCCATCCCATAGTCCGGTGCCCATATACCCATCACACATCCTCCATCCCATAGTCAACCATTATGACATCATAATGAGCGGCAGGGCTTGCAACCTATGATGAATCAGCTTTGCCATGGCAACCATTATGACATCATAATGAGGGGCGATGCTTGATACGCACACACTGTTGCCCCATTATGTAGATAGGGGCATTATGACATAATGAGGGGCGGGGCTTGACGCACACACACTTTTTCCCCAGTATGTAGACAGGGGCAAAATTGTTTGGTGAATTGCAACACGCAGGGTTAAAATTTCATCTCACAACATAGCTTAGGACGCTCTCGGGGTCCAGACGTGTGACTGTGCCAAATTTTGTGGCTGTAGCTGCGACGGTGCGGATGCCAATCCAGGACATACACACACACACACACACACACTTGAGCTTTATATATTAGATTACCCAATCCCTGTCTTACTAGAGCAAACCAGTGCTATGTTAAAGCCAGACAGGGTCCTATTGTAGCAATTCTAGCATGGAGAGGAGTAGAACAGAGTTAGCAGTCATAGTTGGGCCTTTAGTGGTAGGTGGGGCCCTCTGTGTCACAATAGGCACCAATTATTAAGAATTGCACATGGTAACTGTGACGAACAGCCCACGGCCGTTCGTCCACTTACGGGCGACGACTAACGGGGGTCCCGCTGCCACCAAAACGCGACGGACAGCGGACCCTGTGTCACCACTATGTCACGATCCCACCACTGACACCGGTGTATCAGCGGACGGAGGGACGTGACACAATGCCGGCACACGGCTATCACAGGCACAGTGGGGCTTATCTTAGTTATCCCGCCACTGGCACCATGTGACAAAAATATCCAGCAAGCTAATCTCGCTCTACAATTTGCCGCAGGGGGAGTTTAATTTGGATGCCCCACCACTGCTATCAATCTTCCAAGTACTGCGGGGATTTGTGTATATCCCACTTTCTCAGTTCCACCTTGGAACTCGCAGCTCTCCGGCGCCCCCCTTACCCTCAGGTCAGTCAGGGAACTGCACCTAGGATAATTGGTCGCCGGACGGGCTGCCTGTTGTGAACCGGCAATTAGGCTTCTGCAGTAAGGGAATTATCAATGCTGTGGCCGCAGACCCTTATTCAGCTATATAAGACCCTTCTGTACTGCCAGCAAGCCGTAATAGCCGTACACAACGCGCTGCCACCAGTCACGGTTACTTAATTCACAGTGTTAAATTAAGAGGGTCCGTGGCAAACCCCTTGAATTAGTAGCGATTATCTATCAAAGGCGTATAGTTCGATTCTTAGAGCATGGAGACAGATCTAAATAATTTCATTTATTTTCCGAAAGAGGACAGTGATTACAGATAAAAGTTGCTATAAAATTGAGACATAAAATATGTACAGTACAGGTATAAAATAAAAGTGGAGAAAACAAAGAGAATACACTCACGGTTCCATATTGTTCCTTAGGCAGACCATGCGGCTAAGGTGGGTGGAGGCGGAGCTGCTCTTCTCCGCTCATTGGGATCTTTCTAGCACGACGACTTGAGCTGTTCTGAGCTGGTTTGCCCAGGAAATGCCTTATAGACTTTCCTATGTGACATCACAGAGAGGTGCATTCTGGGTTGATCCCACCTCTCTTATCCAAGTTATGTTTTGGCTACAAAACTTAGATTAGCTATAACTTTATGGGAGAAGCTGGTATGGACTCATCAGTGGTATCATGTTTCCCAGCGTAATGAGCCCATCAAGAAAACATCAAACATCTATGCGATATGACCGTCCATTTGGGCGCAAATCATATCTCAGGTTCTGGACATCCGAGAGTTTTGCAACAGGCACCACAGCGAAGCTGGGTCTGCTCGGATCGCAGAAATATGATTTTTATATTTCTGCTGGGTATGGTTTTCGCGGGACAATCCCTTATTGTTTTATTCAAACTCCTGGTTTCAAACAAAGAGTTTAGTTCCCGCACTTTTTTTTTCTCTTTCAGCTGAGAGAAGCCAAATGGTGTGAGGAAGATGGTCTAGCTAATTAACATTCCTGCTCTTCCAGAGGAAGTGGCAGGGTTGATAAAACCTGGGGGGAAGGAATTCCTATTACTGACAGTTTACAATGTCCTAGGATGGAGGATTTGTTAGCACATTGCAACAGAAAACATATCTTGCCGACATTGTACATCACACCTCCCCCCTTAAGAGGGCGCTAAGGAGGCATTACCTCTCGGTAATCTGCCATGCGCACCTCAGCGGGTTCGCCCCGGCGGGACAACCCATCGGCATTGCCGTTTTCACTGCCCTTCCTGTGTTTTACAGTAAAATCGTACTGTTGAAGGGCAAGGCTCCAGCGGAGCAATCTTCCATTGGTTCCTGACACGGTGTGCAACCAGCTCAGTGGGTTGTGGTCGGTTACCACCGTGAAGGCGCGCCCATACAGGTAGGGCTGCAAACGCTGCAGTGCCCACACCATGGCCAGACACTCCTTCTCGATGGTCGAGTATGCCACTTCCCTCGGCAAAAGTTTCCGGCTCAGGTACAACACGGGGTGCTCTTGGTTCCCCGAGTCGACCTGGCTAAGCACAGCACCGAGGCCAAACTCGCTGGCGTCGGTCTGTACCAGAAACGGGCGACTGCTGTCGACTGCTCTCAACACTGGAGAGTTGCACAGGGCTGCTTTCAAAGCTTGGAAAGCCGCCTCACAGTCATCTGTCCAGTTGACTGTTTGGGGTAGCCTCTGCTTGGTGAGGTCAGTCAAGGGTTTGGCAAGGGCGCTATAGTCCTGTACGAACCGCCTATAGTACCCTGCAGTGCCCAAGAAGGACTTCACCTGTTTCTTGGTCCTGGGGGTGGGCCAGGACACGATTGCGTCCACTTTTTCTGGCTCCGGACTCATGGAACCCCCGCCTACCCGGTGCCCCAGGTAGTGGACCTCGCGCATGCCTATCTGGCACTTCCCCGGCTTGATGGTCAGGCCTGCCTGGTGAAGACGCTTGAGCACCTCCTGGAGGTGCTGAAGGTGTTCCTCCCAGGTGGAACTGAAGACGGCAATATCGTCTAAGTATGCCACTGCGTACTCCTCCAGTCCCCGAAGCAGGTGGTTGACCATCCGCTGGAAAGTGGCAGGGGCATTCTTCATGCCGAAGGGCATGACCGTGGACTCGTACAGTCCAAAGGGGGTGATAAAGGCGGATTTCTCCTGCGCCTCAGGGCTCAGGGGAATCTGCCAGTATCCCCGACTCAAATCCATGATGGATATGTAGTTGGCGTTTGTCAACCGCTCGAGCAGATCCTCGATGCGCGGCATTGGGTGGGCATCAGAGGTTGTGATGGCGTTGAGCCCCCTGTAGTCCACGCAGAACCGGGTGGTTCGATCCTTTTTAGGAACGAGGACTACAGGTGAAGCCCACGCACCTTTTGACCGTCGAATCACTCCCAGCCTTAACATCTCATCGACCTCTCGGCGCATGACTTGTTGCACCGTTTCAGAGATCCGATAAGGTGTTCGCCGTAATGGGGCATGATTCCCGGTGTCCACCTCATGAACCGCTAACTCCGTCCTCCCAGGACGGTTGGTGAACACGGGCCGGAAGAGTTCCAGGGTGGCCATCAACTGCAACCGCTGGGACACGGTGAGCGAACCACTTATCTCCATGTCCTCAATGGACCCATTGGCCTTGGCCTGGGCCAGCATGTCCAGGAGGGAATCTTCCTCCCCATCCTCTGGCAGATTGCAGACCGGTAGGATGCAAGCTTCACGTTCGTAGTGCGCCTTCAGCATGTTGACGTGAAAGGCCTTGCGCCTACCCCGAGCATGGTCAAGCGTGACCACGTAGGTGACCGGGTTGAACTGTTGGTGGACGACGTACGGGCCTTCCCAGGCTGCCTGAAGCTTATCCGTTGGTACCGGGACCAACACCCACACCTTTTGACCCACCTGGTAGGTCCGCTCCCGGGCGTTCTGGTCGTACCAGCGCTTCTGGTCAGCCTGAGCCTGCGTCATGTTGTCATGCACCAACTGCGTCAAGGTCTGCATCTTGTCACGGAAGCGCATGACATAATCCACGATGGACACTTCTGTGGGGTTTGGCTCATCTTCCCAGGATTCTCTTATCAACCCAAGGGGTCCCCGGACTCGCCTGCCATACAGGAGCTCGAAGGGGGAGAACCCGGTCGAGGCCTGCGGAACTTCTCTGTAAGCGAACAGCAGGTGTGGGAGGTACCGCTCCCAGTCGCGCCCTTGGGTCTCAACCAGTATGCGGAGCATCTGTTTGAGGGTACCGTTGAAACGTTCACACAAACCATTAGTCTGTGGGTGATACGGACTCGATACCAGCTGCGTCACCTGCATTTTCTCACAGAGAGCCTCCATTAGGCGAGACATGAATTGGGGCCCTTGATCGGTAAGCATCTCCCTGGGAAATCCTACTCTTGAAAAGATGGTCACCAGTGCGTCAGCCACCTTATCTGCCCTGGTTGAAGACAGAGCTACTGCCTCTGGGTACCGGGTAGCGTAGTCTACCACGGTGAGAATGTATCGCTTTCCGGAGCTGCTGGGGACGGACAGCGGTCCTACAATGTCCACCGCGATTCTCTGGAAAGGCTCCTCTATCACCGGCAAAGGAATAAGGGGAGCCTTAAGAGCAGGCCCCGCCTTACCCACTTTTTTACAGGTGGCACAGGAGCGGCAGTAGTGTGTTACATCTGTCCCCATCTTGGGCCAATAGAAGTGTTGAGACAGCCGTGCCTTTGTTTTGCTGATCCCCAAGTGTCCAGCGAGTGGAATCTCATGGGCAATCCGCAACAACTCAGTTCTGAACTGATAGGGGACGACCAGCTGTCTTTCCCTCAACCACTCCTTTTTAGGATCTCCGGGTACTGTCTCCCGGTACAACCTTCCTCGTTCCCAGAACACCCTCTCCTTATCAGACTTGGAGGTGGGCGTCTCGGCGAGACCTCTCAATTTCTCCAGGCTGGCATCTGAGTGCAGAGCAGCCTGGAACTCCATGCTGGAGGCTGCCAGAAGTGACGTCAGGGTCCCCTCTTTACTGGGACCCTCTGGAACCGGCTCTGGGTTCACCTCTGGTTCAGTCTCTCCTGTAGCAGCAGAGGGTCCAGAAGACAGTGCGTTACCTGCGATCTGGGCACTCTGACTGCGTGTGACAGCTGCTATGTATGCTGTCTCCCTGGGGATTTCTTCAGACCCACCAGCTGGTGCTGCCCTGGGCTCTACCTCCCCATCCACCCCCAACACTTCAGGAGCAGTGCTACTTATGGGCCAGTTACCTTCCTCGGTGGCACTGGTCAGCTGCATGGCATTACCTTCCTCATGGTCCCCATGCACCTCCCCATTCTCTTGAGCACCGTTGCTTGCTCCTGCCAGGGGTTCCTCAGCCGTCTCACTCCGCAGAGTGACGGGGCTGAGCACCTCGGTACCTGTGGACACATCTACCGTTTCAAAGAAAGGGTTAACGTGTTCAGTCGGCACAGATACATCAACATCATCATTCCTAGGAAAAGAATGGTTATCAGTTTGCTTTGGTACATTCACATCAGCATCATACCTTGGGAAAGAATGGTTGTTAGTTGCATCATTACTCATCAAGGCATTAGCAGGTAACACATTCAGTTTCCCATCATCAACATCATCAGGGTTAACGTTACCCTTATTATCAGTTTGGGGAAGGGTGTCAGGGACATAGTATACAACCATCCTCCCCAAGTCAGTCCCCAATAAAACATCAGTGGGCAAATTTTCAGACACTCCCACCTCCCTCAACCCGCTCCCGGCACCCCAGTCAAGAAAAACTCGTGCCACTGGCAAGGGACAACGGGTGCCTCCAATCCCGGTGACAGTCAGGGTTTTCCCCTCAACAAACTCTTCAGGGGCCGCCAGTCCAGGACGGATGAGGGTTCGTTCAGCCCCGGTGTCCTTGAGGCCTGTAGCAAGACGGGCCCCCACCTGAACAGGTTGAACGTTGTCGTCAGCCCTCCCAACCACACCTCCCACCAAAAGAACAGAGGCGTTGGGCCCGGGGGCCTTGGCTGGGGGGTTCTTCGGCCTATTCGGACAGGTGTAAAAGAAGTGACCAGGCCGCTGGCAGTGGTGACACAGGCGACTGTCAGTAGCCGGCCTGCTGTTGGCAACAGGGACTGGGCCTCCGGAGGGACGGCTAGCTGGGGCATTGGGGTTGGTTGCTGGCTTACCCCCTTTCCAGCTGGTGGCGACTGGCCTCCGCGTCTCGGGCTTCCGGTTGGCCTCGTGGTGGTCGGCGATCTGCACCGCTTTGTCCGCGTTCGTTGGTTCGCGGTCCAGGATGAACTGTCGGACCTCAGCTGGGCAGAGATGCAGGAACTGGTCTTTGATCATCAGGTCCCGTAGCTGCTCAAAGGTTTCAACGGACAGTCCATGGATCCACTGGTCAAAGTGGGTCCTGAGTCCTTGCACCACATCACTGTAGCTATCGTGTGGGCCACGTTGGAGGTGTCGGAACTTCTTTCGGTATACCTCAGGTGTCAGCCGGTATTTGGCGATCAGCGCCTGCTTTATGGCGTCATAGTCATCATCGGCTTCTGGCGGAAGAGAAGCAAATGCCTCCAGGGCTTTGCCTTTTAGCCCTGGGGTCAAGTACCTTGCCCATTGGTCTCTAGGCAGCTGGTACTGTCTGCAGGCTTTCTCAAAGGCTCGCAGAAATGTGTCCAAGTCCCCGTCCTTTTCCATCACGGGAAAATGCTCTGGCCGGGGTTTAGGAGTCTGGACGCTGCTGGGCTCACGGCTTCGGGCTGTGAGGGCATTCCCACCCCGCTGGAGTACCTCCAGTTCATGGGCCCTCTGCGCCTGGCGCTCGGCTCTCTCAGCCTCAGCTTGGCGCTCAGCTCTCTCCGCCTGGCGCTCGGCTCGCTGCTCTGCTCTCTCTCGAGCTTGCTGGATCAGCCTCACCCGCCCATCACTGTCTTCGGCGGGGAGTTCGTCCAAGGCCATTTGCAGATAGGGGTCCACCCCGTTCTGGTTGAATGTGGGGCCAGCGCTCAGGAGTGGAGCCTCTGCTGCAGCCCCATTGCAACTTGGGCCAACTTCTGCGCTCGCTGGATTCTGGTCGTTGTCCAGCTGCACTAGAGCCGCGATCATTTGAGCTCTGTTTTTGTTCGTGGCGTCAAGGCCTTGGTACGTGCATAACGCAGCAAGAACTTCCTTTGTCTGCCGGGTGTACCAAGGTTCTCCTTTTGCCGCCATGGTTGCCAAATAAAAGATAGAAAAAGAAAAACGAAGAAACGGGAGGGGGATACTTGCAAGTACACACTAATGTCTCAGGACTAGTAACCACTGAGTCTGTTCTCCAAAACCTATGATGCAGGATTCCCGCAGGAACCGTGCAGGTTTTTAGTGAGAGGAATGATTGCTCAAACCAAATCACTAATGCTCTAGGATTATCCCACCGCGCTGCCACCAATATGTGACGAACAGCCCACGGCCGTTCGTCCACTTACGGGCGACGACTAACGGGGGTCCCGCTGCCACCAAAACGCGACGGACAGCGGACCCTGTGTCACCACTATGTCACGATCCCACCACTGACACCGGTGTATCAGCGGACGGAGGGACGTGACACAATGCCGGCACACGGCTATCACAGGCGCAGTGGGGCTTATCTTAGTTATCCCGCCACTGGCACCATGTGACAAAAATATCCAGCAAGCTAATCTCGCTCTACAATTTGCCGCAGGGGGAGTTTAATTTGGATGCCCCACCACTGCTATCAATCTTCCAAGTACTGCGGGGATTTGTGTATATCCCACTTTCTCAGTTCCACCTTGGAACTCGCAGCTCTCCGGTGCCCCCCTTACCCTCAGGTCAGTCAGGGAACTGCACCTAGGATAATTGGTCGCCGGACGGGCTGCCTGTTGTGAACCGGCAATTAGGCTTCTGCAGTAAGGGAATTATCAATGCTGTGGCCGCAGACCCTTATTCAGCTATATAAGACCCTTCTGTACTGCCAGCAAGCCGTAATAGCCGTACACAACGCGCTGCCACCAGTCACGGTTACTTAATTCACAGTGTTAAATTAAGAGGGTCCGTGGCAAACCCCTTGAATTAGTAGCGATTATCTATCAAAGGCGTATAGTTCGATTCTTAGAGCATGGAGACAGATCTAAATAATTTCATTTATTTTCCGAAAGAGGACAGTGATTACAGATAAAAGTTGCTATAAAATTGAGACATAAAATATGTACAGTACAGGTATAAAATAAAAGTGGAGAAAACAAAGAGAATACACTCACGGTTCCATATTGTTCCTTAGGCAGACCATGCGGCTAAGGTGGGTGGAGGCGGAGCTGCTCTTCTCCGCTCATTGGGATCTTTCTAGCACGACGACTTGAGCTGTTCTGAGCTGGTTTGCCCAGGAAATGCCTTATAGACTTTCCTATGTGACATCACAGAGAGGTGCATTCTGGGTTGATCCCACCTCTCTTATCCAAGTTATGTTTTGGCTACAAAACTTAGATTAGCTATAACTTTATGGGAGAAGCTGGTATGGACTCATCAGTGGTATCATGTTTCCCAGCGTAATGAGCCCATCAAGAAAACATCAAACATCTATGCGATATGACCGTCCATTTGGGCGCAAATCATATCTCAGGTTCTGGACATCCGAGAGTTTTGCAACAGGCACCACAGCGAAGCTGGGTCTGCTCGGATCGCAGAAATATGATTTTTATATTTCTGCTGGGTATGGTTTTCGCGGGACAATCCCTTATTGTTTTATTCAAACTCCTGGTTTCAAACAAAGAGTTTAGTTCCCGCACTTTTTTTTTCTCTTTCAGCTGAGAGAAGCCAAATGGTGTGAGGAAGATGGTCTAGCTAATTAACATTCCTGCTCTTCCAGAGGAAGTGGCAGGGTTGATAAAACCTGGGGGGAAGGAATTCCTATTACTGACAGTTTACAATGTCCTAGGATGGAGGATTTGTTAGCACATTGCAACAGAAAACATATCTTGCCGACATTGTACATCACAGTAACTAGAAAATTTTGCATTGGGGTCCATGAGCTTTACTTCGTACTCTCCCCCCTCTTCTATATGCAGCACTAATAATTAGTTGTTCATTACAGCCTCCTATCAATTCTTTTCCAGGATCCTGAATTGCAAATATGACTATTTATGCTATAACATAAAATATGGGAGCTGGGGATTTATTAATGTATAATAAAGCAGACCTCGAATTCTGCAGTCTATGAAAGCTGGGTGACAACCCCTGCAAGGCTGTTATGGATGGCGAAAGCTCTGTAAAATGCACACAATGATGCTCTGGTATGATGTGTGCTTATATCATGTAATATCAGGGCAGGTTCAGACTGGCCCATAGGGGAATCCCCCAGTGGGCCCCTGTGCAGATATGGGCACCCAACCCCATTGGGCAGTACAATATATATATATATATATATATATATATATATATATATATATATAGAGTGGTATAGTAACCACTGTGTCCGCTAGGGGGCGCTGTGTGGAGGTCCCGGGAGAAGGGATGAATGGCAGAGTGTTGAGTGGCCGTTATGTATCTCAAAGTGGGTGGCTTTGAGATGGAGACTTATGTATGTGTGATCAGCAAGGACATTGCTGAGGTGCTGCGTTAATATGTGAGGGAGAAGTCTCCAGGTAACTAGGGAGTTGGGGGGTCCTGGTTACCTACAAACCCACCAAGGGGGTGTGTTTAAAGCACGGTTGCAAAGAGTGTGAAAATGCCTGAAGGACCTGTGATGAGGTCAGAGTCATGTGACCCAGTGGGTGTGGCCATGAACGATATAATGTGGCCGGGGTGAGTCACAAGAAGTGAGTGCAGGGACCTGGTTGGTCCAGTGTGGATGGTCCCGCTAGGAGAAGCATCTCCTGGCTAACAGCCTGTGTGTGGCTGGGTGTAATGGCTGCCGTTGTCTGAGAGTCCCAGAGAAGAGAGTGGATGTCTGCAGCGTGGAGCAACAGCCATGAGGAAACCCTGACGTGGGTGAGATAATGATGAGGCTGAAGAGCCTGAGTATGGACATTGAGTAACCTGAGCTTAACCAGAGTGAAGCTATAATGGATGGTATGCTGTAATGCTGTTTATGTTGCTTCTATGGGTTTATGAAGGAGGAATAAACCACATGGACTATGTTATGCTTTACGAAAACCTGTGCCGAATCTGGTTTTTGTGGCTGCTGAGCAAGTATCCCCCTTCTTAGATGACAGCGCTACCTCACTAATATATATATATATATATATATATATATATATATATATATATATATATATATATATATCTCTGAGTATAGAGCCCCGCCCACTCCGCATAGCCACATTCTCTATTATATCCCACATTATTCTGTCAGCCAGAGCTACCGGACTACTTTCCCTAACATCCCACCAAAGCCAGTAAAAGTAGAATAGTGAAATTGCACAGAAACATGGTTCTCTAAGATCCCAGGTCAACTTGTAATTTGTCCGGCTGAGTTGCTCATGGATGTACAGCATCTGTATGCAGTATAGTATCATATTTAATGGGTTGTTATGGGAAAAGCTTTACGTGTTATATGAGTCTATTCAGGTGAATTATGGGGAAAGAAACTGACAGCATCAGAGCCCAGTAACACATCAATAATACATAAAAGTGTCTGTGAGAAAATAACATTTGAACTTTTATGAAGGGCACTCTTTGTCTACCTGCCTTTTCATGGGTTAGACTAAGTTTATGTCTGGGTTGTATGATGCGCTTGTTTATATTAGTAGTTTAGCCCTTGTTAATTTGTTTGGGTAATGCAACTTGTGATTAATAAACTGGGAAAATATTAAATTCTACAGCCTGGGAAAGCTGCTCAACAACACCGCAGAGACCCAACAAAGACCGATGCATCCCGCTTTCCTGTCTTTCCAATTTGAGAAGAATATCAAAGATCCTATGTAATAACTTTATTTGGGTCCCACCATCATGTGCCATTTATAATAGTTTTCCTATGTTATTAAAGGGCAATTGGGCCTCAAATATGACAGCCATCTCTACACTCCTTAAATTTACATCCTTAGTGAAAGACACAATGAAGTTAAGCATATGTGACGCCTAGGAGAGGCGAGCTTCCAGGATTGGACCCTCTGGGTCGCGTCACCGAAACTCCCCTGGGTGAGCGAACCAGGTGGAGCCAACCCCTATACAGGATCGTTAGGAGCAGATCCGGGGGGAGTCAGATACCGCGACAGCCAATAACAATAGGGACGGCTCATATAGAAGCAGTGTGAAAAAACAGAGTTGGCAGGACAGCTACAGGCTGGGTAGAAAGGGGACAGGGATCTAGTAGGCCTAGCAGGTACTGGGCGTACGGAAGGAAGAGCCGTTATACACCTGGGTAAGGGATCGGGAGTGGGAGACAAGAGACTGCTGAGCAGAACCAAGAGCCGAAGGACCACCAGGGCAGCACAGGAACAGGGAACCCGGAGGCAGAGATAACCAGGAACTGCTAGAGACAGAAGAAGAAATAGGGTTAACTAATAGCAGCGGGCAGGTTCCTGCAGAGACGGCCTAATATGAGTATATAGTAGCCTCCACTAAGGGAGGGCGGCCTGATGTAGCCAGTGTTAGCATCTGATAGGGAAGCAGAAGTTCTGAATCAGGTGCTGTAAACTAAAGGGCCGGCAGAGCACGCGGCCACGGCCTAAAGCGTATGCGCTGATCCGCCGCCAGCCGTGAGACCAACAACGCGGGAGAGAGATGCCAGGACCCCCAAGCAGCTTGACGCCGAGACGCCACAATGGAGAGGTAAATATTAGGAGGTGGGGCAGGCGTGGTAGTGGCCGCAGTCATTACAGCATATCAAAGAGTAGACCATGACTTGTCCACCCTTGTTGACAAATAAAAGATTAGATTGAAAAGGTCCAAATATTTGGCAGAGAGACCTCAACTCAGAAAGTCCAACACCTTTCAATTAACAAATTGTGTTCATTTAATCAGAAGAGATTAAGCCGTTAATGTGGTATTCACTTACTTTAGGAATTGTCTTGTCATTCTGTTTGCATCAGTATTCTTCAACAGTGCCCAGGAGGCCCCAATATGCTCTAGACAAAAGTCAACTGAACCCCACACCCACCACGTATTTTGCCTTCATTAGTCAACCATCCAATATGTATGGAGGCCTGACAAATGGCCCATCATGATGGGTTGTGCCAATGGAGAGAATGACCATGTCAGTGGAATTTCAATGATAGATCCTTCTATTCATTGAGAAAATAAGATGCTGCCGGAATTTTCCTCTATCATAGACAACACAGGACTAGTGCTTAGCCTAGCGTTCTGTATTTAGCGGGAGACGACTGCTATCTAATGTGAAATCCAGTGAAATTTTGAGTTCAAACAAATGTGTGATTTCTTAGGCCAGTAAATTGCAGATATGAATAGATCCATTTGCAGCTGATGAGCTCCTCTGCAAAATGGATGGGACTAGTGCACACTGCCATTTGTGCCATTTGTGCCCTAGTGCGTTGACGTTTACATGGACAACAAATTTACCAAATATTAAGCCCCCGTCACACATAGCGATCTTGCTAGCGAGATCGCTGCTGAGTTACAAGTTTTGTGACACACCAGCGAAATCGCTGTGTGTGACACTGACCCGCGACCGGCCACCCTGCCGGTTATCGCTGATCGTCCTGGAATAGCCAGGACAGTTTTTTGATCGCTGGTCTCCCGCTGGCCAGCACGCATCGCTGCGTGCGATAGGTGGGAGACCAGCGATCAGCGCGCTGGTAACTCAGGTAAATGCAGGGTTTCTAAGCACCGGGCGGTGCTTAGAAACCCGATGTGTACCTTAGTTACCAGCGCGCTGATGCAGGGAGCTGGTAACCAAGGTACACATCGGGTTTCTAAGTGACGCACTCCCCTTAGAAACCCGATGTGTACCTTAGTTACCAGCGCCCTGCATCAGCGCGCTGGTAACTAAAGTACACAGCGATACCGCGCGCTCGGCGTCGCTGGTGCTGATCGCTGGTGAAGCTGTCTGTTTGACAGCTCACCAGCGATCATGTAGCGACTCACCAGCGATCCTGACAAGTTGATATCATTGTCGGGATTGCTGGTGAGTCGCTATGTGTGACAGGGCCCTTAGATAGGCCTAATTGAGATAGATTTGGAAAAAAGGGAGCTTGCATGATGGGCTTTACTGTTCATGGGCCTCTATATCTGTCCTACCATCTACCATCCTTTATAAAAAGGATTTAAAAAAAAAAAATCAGTTTGGGCATGTTTTCATGAGTTGATGTTAAATTCCAACATTGGGTCAAGCACAGAGGCAAGAAAGTTTTTAGTTAAAGCCTTTCGCTAACTAATGAAGAATCAGAAATGATTCCCTCTTTGTCAATGTTGCACCCAATAAAATTAAAGTTGCACGACATGCTGATATTTTTTGGGGGATTTTTGAATCATGATTTGATTGGATAAACCACATATGAAGATCCGTTGTGACCAATTCATAGTGTGTTGTTATGAGCTCATTTTCTGCTCCACCAGTTGAGATTTCCCCTTCCGTTCTCCCTCTGGTGGGGACAGGAGGTAGTGAGGTTGGCTTGAGTGGTAGTGATCAGCCACCTGGTGAGGAAGATAATGATTGGATCTCTGGAGTATCAGACTGGATATAAGACAGCAGACGCCCTATCCAGGTGCTCGTGATTCGGTTTGCTTCTCAGGTCTAGGACTCAGCTTGGACTCAGCTCTGTTCCAGTCTTCTCAAAGATAAGTTTGTTTTTTACTAATGTTCACACTTGCTCTTGTTGGTCTTTTCACTTTTTTGTGTGGTCAGCCAGCCCGGCTGGGCTGTGCTGAATTTCCACTCTTATTTGCCAAATTACCTTTTTTTGTCCCTTATTAGATTGACCTCTTTTTGCTCTGTCTCAGAATATTTCAGAGTGCTGATATAGTGGGAGAAGTCTAGTGACTTCAAGGTTAATTTTGCTATCAGTTGTGTTGGACATTTTGTAGGGTTTTTTGGCAGACTGCAGACAGTGTCTTTCCTTTCCTGTCCTTTCTAGTTAGTCGGGCCCCATCGTTTGCTCAGCCGATTTTCCTGCCTTTGTTTGTGTTTTCATCTTTTTTCACCGTCAATACATGTGGGGGGCTGGCTCTTTTTTGGGGTCTGCTCTGGGGCAGTTAGTTTTTCTCTTTTCCTGCTTTAGGCTTATCTAGTTCTCCGGTTGTGACGAGGCGTCTAGCACCACCGTAGGAACGCTACACGACTGCTGCTAGTTGAGTGTTAGGATCAGGGTTCTGCAGTCTGCATAGTTACCAACCTCTTTGGTTTTCTGAGACTTAGCTTGTATTGTTTTTTATTTCCTCCTCGGCTACCCGTTCATAAGTGTGTTTAAGACATAGGGGCTGTTCTATCAGAATTCAGGTGTATATTGGTTTCAAATATCGGATTTTTGTTTGTGCTACTTGTAGATGCGCTTAAGTTTACTGACTTAATATTTTTACCCTTGTCCCAGCCAACTTTGCCATTTATTTAGAAAGTGGGCAAAGTTTAGGCTGGAAAGGGTGTGGTTGAGTACAGCTGACAAATAAATGATAATTTGTTGCATAAGTTACGTCAGGCACTAGAGTATATTTTTTTCAGGTTACGTACAGCAGTTTAAAGATGTGCCTAATTCTTTAAGAGGCATAAGTCTTTTAATGGATTTGGTGCATCTTAATCCAGTGCACTCTTCACTATGACTTCCCTTTAAAATTGCAAGTCTGGATGAATCGAGGTTATAGTGCTGCTTACAATTTCTTAATGGAATGCAAAGCAGTCTGTTAATTTTAGGTTAATCTTGGGAGAACTCATCAATATAGATGAGCGACATTTTTAGGGTCGAGTTTCATGAAACACAACTTTCTCAAAAGTCGAGTCGAATGAAATCGGCCAACTATCGGGAAAAGACGGAGGGCCGACAAACACGAAACCCAATGCAAGTCAATGGGGAAGCAAAGTCGACAGGGAGTGGAGGACAGTATCAATTCTTATTACTTAAGCCTGTCAACCTTAATTTTCTTTATAATAATAGTTACACATTGAAAACTGGGGGTTATTTGGCTAAAGTTGTGGGGGGGGTAGGGCTGGCTCCAGGTTTTCGTGTGCCCCGGGCGAAAGAGTGTCAGTGGGCCCATTTAACATATACCACAATTCATGATGCTCCGATACGGCAGAGAAATATTGGTATAGTACAATGAAAAATACTTCACTTCTTACATGACATGACTGATATCCATTTTAAATTCTACAATAGCTCAAAAAACGGACAGTATATTACTCCATACAGTATTATGGCCACCACATAGTGCGCCATACAGAATAATGAGCCCCATATATTTCTCCATACAGAATAATTGGTCCCATATAATGTTCCATACAGTATATGATGAGCTCCACATAATGCTACAGTATATGTTGGTCCCCATGGATGATGCTCCAGTTGTCTTATGGGCCCAAATAATGCTCCATAATATATAATGGGCCCCATTTCTAATGCTCCAGTGTATAATGGGCCCCGTAAATGCTGCTCCAGTGTCTGATGTCCCCATTTAGAATGCTCCAATATATGATGGGCCTCATGGATGATGCTCCAGGGTATGATGGGCCCCATATATCATTCTCCAGTGTATAGTGCTCCCCAAAAATTGCTACCAACCTTTAAAAAAATTAAATACTTTTCCTCGCTGGGCACTGCTCTACTCTGGACTCCTCAGCGTCGCCATCTTCCAGCTCTCTGCGCTTGGACTGTTTAGGCAGAGGGCATACAGACGTGATGTCATCGCGCTCTCTGAACTGAATGTCACTGTCAGGAAATGTGGAAGACATCACTGCGGTGGAGCAGGGAGAGGTAAGAATTGCAAGTGCTGTGGCTTTGAGCAAGCAGGGGAGGCCCACTCATGGGCGAAGGCACTGGCACAGGGCCCCTCATAGTACGCCGGTGTGTGTGATGGCAAGTGGGCCCTCCCATGGGCAGAGACACTTTTGCGCACTATGAGGGGCCCTGTGCCAGTGCCGTCGCCCACGAGTATGCTCCCCCGACTGCTCAGGGAACCGGCACTTTCATCTGCACCTTCCTCTGTGTCACCGTGTAAGGTGGTATAGTATGTGGGAAGGGGCACCTGAGTTTCATCAGGGTCAGATTCTGGCTCTGTAGAGTGCGAGGAGAATGTAGTGCTGTGGGTGAATGTACCAACAGAATCATCTAGCAGTAGCTGTGCATCAGTGCACTCCATCTCTGATTCATGTTGGACTGGGGAATTCAGGATATGACTTGATAACCCAGGCATAGTATGTGAAAAGAGCTCCATGGAGTAATCTGAAGTGTGGGCTGCCGCATCCTTCACTTTTGGTGGGGGTGAAGGACACAAGGAAAGGGGTTGTTCCTGACCAGAAGCCTGCACTAACGACTTGCATTTTTCAACACCTACTGCCTTAGCTGCTATTGTGCTTTTGGCACTACCATCAGATGCACCACCACCACCACCACCATCAGTACCAGCTGGCCCCCCACATCCACGGCCTCTTCCACTATACTTCCTAATTTTTGTGAAAATGGACCCAAAATACCAGCAGATATATAGTACTGTATCAGAAGCGTACAGCTGTATACAGTCTAGGGGTAATTGTAAATCTCCGTACATATTTCTTGAGTCAGACACAGATGCTCTCAGGCTCAGTATGGATTCTGTAAGAATATAGAAAGTTGAGAAAGGGTACAGTATCACCAGATACCAGGTATATATAGTATAGTTTAAACATTCTAAATCTCCGTATATATTTCAGGAGGCAGACAGACGCTCTCAGGTTCAGTATGGATTCAACAAGAATATAGAAAGTTGAGAAACGGTACAGTAACACCAGATACCAGGCATATATAGCACAATTTAAACATTCTAAATCTCCATATAAATTTCAGGAAGCAGACACAGATGCTCTCAGGCTCAGTATGGATTACGCCACAATATAAATAGCAGTAAAAGGGTAATGGATCAGAAGCGCACAGCTGCATACAGTGTAGGGGTCATTGTAAATCTCCGTATATATTTCCAGAGTCAGAACCAGACTCTCACTGGCGCTGTATGCATTAGACCAGAATATAAAAAGCAGTAAATGGGTAATGTATCACAAGCGTACAGCTGTATACAGTGTTGGAGTAATTTTTAAATCTACATATATATTTCAGGAGTAACACACAGACTCTCACAGGCTCAGTATGGAGATCACTGCTATGAGCTCATTTTCTGCTCCACCAGTTGAGAGCTCTCCTTCCGTTCTCCCTCTGGTGGTGACAGGAGGTAGTGAGGTTGGGTTAATTGGTAGTGATCTGCCACCTGAGGAGGAGGATAACAATTGGATCTCTGGAGTATCAGACTGGATATAAGACAGCCGACGCCCTATCCTGGTGCTTCAGTCTGCTTCTCAGGTCTTGGACTCAGCTCTGTTCCAGTCTTCTCAAGTTAAGTTTGTTTTTGCTAATGTTCACACTTGCTCTTGTTGGTCAATTCAGTTTTTTGTGTGGTCAGCCAGCCCGGCTGGGCTGTGCTGAATTTCCACTCCTATTTATCTGTATTTGCCAATTTGCTTTTCTTTTTGCCCCTTATTAGATTGGCCTCTTTTTGCTCTGTCTCAGAATATTTCAGAGTGCTGATATAGTGGGAGAAGTCTAGTGACTTCAGGGTTAATTTTGCTATCAGATGTGTTGGACATTATTTTTGGTAGGGTTTTTGCCAGATTGCAGACAGTGTCTTTCCTTTCCTGTCCTTTCTAGTTAGTTTGGCCCCATCATTAGCTCAGCCTATTTTCCTGCCTTTGTATGTGTTTTCATCTTGTTTCACCGTCAATACATGTCTTTCCTTTGGGGTCTGTTCTGGGGCAGTTAGTTTTCCTCTTTTCCTGCTTTAGGCTTATTTAGCTCTCCGGTTGTGACGAGGCATCTAGGACCAACGTAGGAACGCTCCACGACTGCTGCTAGTTGCGTGGTTAGAATCAGGGATCTGCAGTCTGCATAGTTACCAACCTCTCTGGTTTTCTGAGACTTAGCTTGTGTTGTTATTTTATTTTATATTTTTTTCCTTGGCAACCCATTCATAACAGATCACACCATAATATAAAAAGAAGACCAACAAGAAATATTCATACGTTGTCCAATGTTTAAGTTGTCAATGATGCACTTAGAGTGGTGGGTGGAGGAGGACTTTCTGGCACAAAGGGTACTGTATCAACAGATACCAGGTATATATAGTATAGTGAAAATAGAAAAAATCTCTATGTATTTCAGGAGGCAGACACAGACGCTCTCAGGCTCAGTATGGATTAGACAATAATATAAAAAGTTGAAAACGGGTACAGTAACACCATATACCAGGTATATATAGAATAGTTTAAACATTTTAAATCTCCGTATGTATTTCAGGAGGCAGACAGATGCTCTCAGGTTCAGTATGCATTACACCACAATATAAAAAACAGTAAAAGGGTAATGGATCAGAAGCGTAAAACTGTATACAGTGTAGGGGTCATTGTAAATCTCCATATATATTTCCAGAGTCAGAAAGACTCTCACTGTCTCAGTATGTATTACACCAGAATCTAAATAGCAAAAAAGGTACTGTATCAGAAGCGTACAGCTGTATACAGTGTTGGGCTAAATTTAAATCTCGGCATATATTTCCTTAGTCACCCTCAGACACTCACTCAGTCTGGATTTGACCATAATACAAAATGTTTAAAAAAGGTATTGGATAACAAGTATATATATTGTAGGGTACAATTTAAATCTCCGTATATATTTCCATAGTCACCCTCAGACACTCAGTTTGGATTTGACCGTAATACAAAATGTCTAACAAAGGTACTGTATCACAAGATAGGAGGTGTATATAGTATAGGGTAAAATTTTTATCTCCGTATATATTGAAGGAGTAAACCACACATGCTCACTCAGTATGGATTATACCGTAATTAAAAATTTAGAACTAAGGTACTGCATCAGCAGATACCAGGTGTATAAAGTATAAGTGAGAATGTAAATCTCCCTATATATTTCCGGAGTCTCATACAGATAGTCAGCATGTATTTCTCCGTGATACCAGCCAGTACACGGTAGTGTGTGAGGAGCGTACAGCTCTATATGGTGTGTGAAATAATGAAAGTTTGTTCACTGCAGAAAAACAGAATAAAAGTAGGAGTGCTGTGTAAAAAGCAGTCTGCACAGCAGTGTCCACACAGCAATATTGCTAAAAGGCAGGCTAATAATCAGCGCTGATGCACACAAGAAAATGGTCCCCATCACTGGCAGGCAGCCTAATAAATAGCGCTGCTGCACACAAGAAAATACTCCCCTGTCACTGCACACTAACAGAACACAACAATTGCATTCAGCACAAGCACATAAAAACTTCTGTTTACAGGCCTAAGTGTCTCCCAAATCACAAACAGCGTCAGCAACCTCTCCCTACTGCAAAGATGGGCAGAAGAAAAATGGCGGTCGGCGGTGAGGGCTTTTATACACACTCCGTATATACAGGGGTTGGACAAAATAATGCAAACAACTAATGTTTTGGCATCAATCATGTAATCCGTGACATATGGTAATGTTTTGTAGTTGATTATTTGTGTTATGTGATATATGTATGCAAATTAACTGTTTTGCATAATTGTAAGAACATTGATGAAAACCTGATACCAATGGCAGACCTCTCTGATTTTCAAAGAAGCCAAATTGTTGATGCTCATATGGTAGGCGCTAGTGTAGCAGAAAGTGCCCGTATGCTTGGCGTGTCAAGCGGTACTGTCTCCAAAGTATTGACTGCGTTTGAAAGAGAAGGAAAAACGTCTGCAGCAAAGCACAGGTCCGGCTGAAAGTCGAAGTTGACTGAGAGGGACTGTCGGACTCTAAAGCGAATTGTGAGAGAGGATCGCAACACCACGGCTTTGAAAATCAATGCTGAGCTCAATGAACACCTACAGAACACAGTTTCCACGAAAAATGTTCATCAGGAGCTGCACAAATCTGGATTCCACGGAAGAGCTGCAATTTTAAAAACGCTGCTCTCAATGACAAATGTTTCCAAGCATTTAGAGTGGTGTAGAAACCTCCAGAATAGGTCCCTCGAGCAGTGGAAACATATGATATTCTCAGACGAATCATCGTTTACCCTATTTACGACCTCCAGCTGAGTGTACATTTGGAGACAGCCAAAAGAAGCATTCCATCCAGACTGCCTTCTACCAACTGTAAAACATGGCGAAGGTTCTGTGATGATCTGGGGTGCTATTTCGTGGAGATCTGCCGGGCCAATGATATCCCTTCAAGGAAGAATTAACAGCCGCGATTTTTTAGGCATTTTGGGCAACCAAGTGCATCCTATGGTTCAAGCACTGTTCCTGGAGGGGAATGCCATCTTTCAGGATGATAATGCACCAAGTCATACAGCTAGAATCATTAAAGCATGGCACGAGGAACATTGTAATGAAGTTGAGCATCTCATCTGGCCCCCACAATCCCCAGACCTCAACATTATTGTGCATTTATGACCGATTTTAGAGATTCAAGTTAGATGTCGATTTCCGCCCCCATCGTCGCTCAAAGAACTGGAGGGTGTTTTAACTGAAGAATGGGCTACAATTCCTTTGGAAACAATTCACACCTTGTATGAATCCATACCTCGGATAATTGAGGCTGTAATCACCGCAAAAGGTGGACCTACACCATATTAACCTAAGTTTTGTTGATGTTTCCATTTTGTCCAACCACCGGATTTCAGGAGTCACGCTCAGACGCTCACTCGGTCAGTATGAATTTAACCGTAATCCAAAATGTTGAAGAAAGGTACTGTATCAGCAGATACCCCTAGACTGGATACACCTGGTAATTGTAAATCTCATTCTATATTTCCGGAGTTAGACAAAGACACTCACAGGCTCAGTATTAATTAGACAAGAATATAAAAAGTCAAAAAAGGGTAATTTATTACAAGCGTACAGTGTTGGGGTCATTTTAAGTCTCCTTATATTTTTACCAGAATCAGACACAAACTCTCACAGGCTCAGTATGGATTACACCATAATATAAAAAGTAGAAAAAGGGAAATGTATTCGAAGTGTGCACCAGTATACAGTGTTGGGGTACTTTTAAATCTTCGTATATATTTCAGTCTCAGTAAGCCAGCCCTGACTCTCCGCTGCAGGAAACTAGATGGATACAAGTACAGACAGAAAGTGGAGTGAGTGCAGAAATTTTGGAATTACTAATCACGGGAAAACCTCCCGGGAGAATTCGCAGAGGCGATGCTGACCATCAATTACTTTGTCTGTGGAGACTGCGAAAACGGTTCTTTGTGAAGATAGGGTTGCTGTATTGCAGTAGCGTGGATCCCATCACCATAACTCGTCTCCATCAAATTGTGATCACAGGGAGAGATGTAGACATGGTCCTCACTGCCTATCCTGATCTGTCTGTTCACTTTGGAGTGCAAAAGACAGAAGCCACAGGCCGTAGGCGATTCTATTGGATTGGCATGAGAGGAGACATTGAAAAATGGTGACAGGAATGTCATACATCTGTGACTAGGAAAACTGTGAAAGCTGATAATAAAGCACCACTGCAGCCGATTGTGAGTCAACATCCATTACAAATGGTAGCCATTGATCATCTGAAGGTAGAGCCCAGCAGGACAGGCCATAGCTACGTCTTAACCATCATTGATCTGTTCACCAAATATGTAGTGCCCGTCCCTGTGAAGGATATAACTGCCCAGACTACACAGCGATGGAGCAGGGAGAGGTAAGTATTACAAGTGCTGGTGCTCTGAGCAAGCAGGGGGGCACGCTCGCGGGCATCGGTACTGTCACAGGGCCCCTCATAGTACGCCGGCGTGTCTGACGGCGCGTGGGCCCCCCCACCATCAGAGACACTTTATTGTACTATGACGGGCCCTGTGCCAGTGCCGTCGCCCAAGAGTAAGCCCACCCACCTGTTCAGGGCAACGGCACTTGCTCGGGTGCGCGAGGTGGTGACCCCGGCCCTGGGGGGGGGGGCAGCCCAGTTAGGGAGGTTGAAAAAAATGGCATATGTTAATGTGCAGGCTGGACATTCAGCAGCTGCAAAAGGAGGAAGTGGAGAAGTCCGAGGAAGAGGAGGACAAAAGCGAGCCATTTTTTCTTGCAACCTATGTGTCACCATGGGAAGGTGGGACAAAATCCTTTGAAACCCATGCATGGTTCCTTTTAATGAAGGTTTGATCACCAACATTTTGGGTCGACAGACGGGTCCTTTTTTCTGTCAGGATTGATCCAGCAGCACTGAAGACTCTTTCAGATAGCACACTACCAGCAGGGTAAGCAAGCTCCTGTAAGGCATATTGTGCCAATTCAGGCCAGGTGTCCAGTTTACAGGCCCAATAGTCAAAGGGGAATAACCTGTGAGGGAGAACATCGATATGAGCGGAGAAGTAGTTTGTAACCATAGTTGACAACTGCTGTCTCCTGTCACTTGCAATTGATTCAGTATTACCTGTTGTGCGAGCGGTACTTGAGGAATCAGTCCACAACATGGTCATGAAACCCCTGTCTCCAAGGCCACTTCGGCTGTGTACACCAGGAACACCTCTTCCATTTTGCCCTCTATGGCTTGTGGGAGAACCAGCACCGCTGCTGTGTGCTGGGAATGCCTCAAACAAATGGTTTACCAGAGTTGCTTGTTTGTTACCTAATATTATCTTTAGGTTCTCCTGTGGCATGATGTTGTGTAATTTGCCTTTATAGCGTGGATCGAGGCTGCTGGCCAACCAGTAGTCCTCATCCTTTATCATTTTGGCAATGCGGGGGTCCCTTTTTATTATCCGCAAGGCATAATCGCACATGTGGGCCAATGTTCCAGGTGTCAATGATGCACTGCAAGTGGTGGGTGAAGGAGCACTTTCTGGCAAATCCACATCCCTCCAGTCACGCACAAACCCTGGACCTGACCTTGGCACCCAAACATTTTCTCTTGCCCCCTGATTAGCATCCTCCTCCCCAAAATAATCATCCCCCTCCTTTTCCTCTTATTCCTCCACCTCGTCCAGGTCAGTTGCCCTCGCTGACAATGGCTGACTGTCATCAAGACTTCCCTCCTCCTCTTCCTCCTCCTCTGCTGGCTGACTGTCATGAAGACTTCCCTCCTCCTCCTCTGCTGCAAACGCCTGATCCTTAATGTGCGTCAAAGTTTGCATGAGCAGACGCATAAGTGGGATGCTCATTTTTATGATGGCGTCGTCTGCGCTTACCAGCCATGTGCATTCCTCAAAACACTGAAGGACTTTACAGAGGTCTTTCAGCTTCGACCACTGCACACCTGTCAACTCCATGTCTGCTCTCAAACTGCCTGCTCGTGTATCCTCCCACAAATGCATTACAGCCTGCCTCTGTTCGCACAGCCTCTCAACGATGTGCATGGAGGAGTTCCACCTTGTTGCAACGTCTATGATTAGGCGGTGCTTGGGGAGATGGAGCGATCGCTGCAGCTTCTGCATACGACTGGAGTGTACGGGCGAGCGACGGATGTGCGAGCACAGTCTTCGCACCTTATGGAGCAGGGCTGTTAACTCCGGATAATTATTTATGAAGCACTGCACCACCAGGTTCAAGGTGTGAGCCAGGCAAGGTATGTGAGCGAGTTTTGAAAGGGCTATGGCTGCCACAAAATTCCGGCCGTTATCACTAACTACCTTGTCTGCCTCAAGATGTAGCCTGCCCAGCCATGACTCAGTTCGTCGCTGCAAGTAGTCAGCCAGTTGTCGCCCAAAGACATCATCTTTAAAACAGCCTGCTGCCGCTTACCAGTGGCTTTTCGGTAGTGGGACACCTCGTGTGCAACACTGGCAGCTGCGGATGGAGTGCTCGTGCGACTGTGCTCTGTCGACGACATTTCGCTTCTGGAGGAGGAGGGGGGGTCGAACGCCTACAGCCAACTGTTTCCTATACCAAGGTCTAGGCAGCACTGTTCCACCGCCGCTGTCCCCTGTGGAGCCTGCATCCACCACATTAACCCAGTGCACAGTGATGGACACGTAACGACCCTGGCCATGCCTACTGGACCATGCATCTGTTGTGAGGTGCACCTTTCCACTCACTGATTGCTTGAGTGCATGGACAATGCGGTCTTTCACATGCAGGTGGAGGGCAGGGATGGCTTTTTGAGAAAAGAAGTGCCAACTGGGTAGGTCACAGCGTGGGACAGCGTAGGCCATGAGCTCTCGGAACACTTTGCTTTCAACCAAATGGAAGGGCATCATCTCTAATGAGATCAGTTTGGAAATATAGGCGTTCAAAGCCAGTGTACGTGGATGAGAACTTTCTTGTCCTACTCAGAGTGTCTGGTAGGGTGAACTGGACTTGAGAGCTGCATATGGGCGAACTAGTGGTGGACCTGATGGACTGAGAGGGGGTTGGTGATGGTGGTGGTGGTGATGGCCTAGATTCAGTCTTTCGTTGCAAAAACATTGTGATTCCCTGACTGCTTTGGCCTTGCGACAACACCTCAACATTTCTTGCTGGTGGTGTGCTTACTGGTGGGCTTTCAGTGGGGGAAGCAATGGAGCGTTGCTGGCTACCTTCAGTCGGAGCAGGTGCACATGTGCTACCTGAGGTTTTGTAGCCCGTCCACGCTTGCAAGTGCATGGTGGCTAAATGTCTAAGCATGCTACTGGTATTCAAATTTCGGAGATTTTAACCTTGGCTAAAGGTCCTTCTGCACTTCTTACAGATAAATCTTATTGATGAGGCAATGGTTTGGTCAAAAAAGTGCCACACTGCACTTTTCCTACTATGGTATAAATTTTCAGGGCTTGCACGCTGTGCTAATTTGACCATCTGGCCAAGCTGTCCTGCAACTCTTTGTTTTTTTAACTAGTTTTGGTACAGCTACGGCCCTGCCAGATAACCGCTGTTGCGATGTCGATGCCTACTACGGATCCTTCTCCTCTTCTGAGCTATTGCCAGCGGCACCCTCTTCCCTCAATGGATGCCAATCTGGGTCAACAACTGGGTCATCCATCACCTCCTCTTCAATTTCATCTGCACCTTCCTCTGTGTCATCGTGTAAGGTGGTATAGTATGTGGGAAGGGGCATCTGAGTTTCAACAGGGTCTGATTCTGGCTCAGTAGACTGCGAGGGAAATGTATTTCTCTGGGTCAATGTACCAGCAGAATCATCTAGCAGTGGCTGTGCATCAGTGTTCTCCATGTCAGATTCATCTTTGATTGGGGAATTCAGGATTTGACGGTGTATATATATATGGTGTTTGTTTGGAAAATTTTAAATCTCCGGCTATTTTTTCCAGAGTCACACACACACGCTGTCTCTGTATAGATTTGACCGTAATCCAAACAGCAGATATACGATACTGTTTGAGAAATGGACAGCTCTATACGGTGTATGTATGGAAAAATATAAATCTCCATCTATTTTTTTTTACAGAGTCACACACATATAGCATGTATTTGTCCGTGATACCAGGCGGTACACAGTATGTGAAAAAATGAACGCTCGGTAACTGTGCAGAAAAGAATAAAAGTATTTTTGCTTTGAAAAACGCAGTCTGCACAGCAATGTGTGAGAGGAACGGCCCCAGTCGAGTGTCCGGGCCGGAACCAAGGGAGCAGTCATCTGGGTTCCGGGGGACAGAGTTCGAGGATGGACCGTTGTGACAGACAGATGGGCTGGGGGAGGGACCAATATAAAGGAGGTGGGGAATCCCCGGGACGATGAGTCAGCAGACCGGGACAGAGGCAGCAGGAGACTGTGGGAGCGACTGCTAGATAGAGCGACCTACCAGTGCCAGCGAAGACGCCGACTGAGGACTTCAGGAGGGACGGTGCCAGGGCGATCATCCGAGATTTGCTGCCCCGCTCCAGCCTGCGGCTGCAGCCTACCTGCGGCCACTGCCATCTCGCTCCAGCCCGCAGCTGTGGCCTGTTCCCCACCACCCACAGCCGCCCTGCTCTCACCAGTGGCCGCGGCAAGTACACTGCTGCCGCCGGCCACTACTGTCCCGCTCCGGTCCGCAGCAGGGTCCGAGCCTCTGCTGGCCGCGGACTCCCCGTCGCAGCCGTTAGCTGCGCAGGTGGTCTGTGATTCACCACCCTACATTGCTGCCGCTTGCCCCAGTCCAGGGACTGTGGCCCATCCATCCAAGGACTCCGCCGGGGCCTGTGGGGCTCCAGTGTCATCAGCGCGCTGGAGCACGCAAAGACTTCGCCAACGCCTCAGCAACTGGGCCCAGTGACTACTACGCTGAAAAACCACCATCATGAACGGCGAGGGACGTCTGGACGGCTAAGTTGACTATATATTTACGGACCCGTATTCGGCCATACCGCGGCCCTATACTGACCGGCTATTGCTGGAAGTAGTTGTGTTCTACCCGTTCATGTTTGCTTGTTTTAGAGCCCCTGCGAGGGCAACCCATGTTACCCCTTTTTGTGATCAAGCCGTGACTGAGGAAAGCTTCCTCTAGCCTTATAAACGTTATTATAGAAAGCACCAAATTGTCTCACGACTCGTCACTGCATCCTGCGTACCTGCAATTACCACATTTGGCGTAGTCGGCAGGATGCAGTCCCCGAGCGCGGACAACGAGGGCCCCTTGCCCAGCATTTCTTTGGGGGCCATGCTAAGCAATCTACCCAGGTTCTCCGGCAGCAATACTATGCTGTGGAATTGGATGGAGCATATGCGTGGGTTATTCAGGATTCATCCGCTTACCCCTGACCTAGAGGAAGAAGTGGCCCTGATGGCGTTGGACGGGGAAGCCCGGGATACCGTAATGTTGAGGCCCCGGGGGCAGTGAAACACCTTCGTCAGGGTGTTACAGGTCTTAGAAGAGGCCTATGGGGACCTGACCGATGTGGGGGAACCGAGAACCCAGATGTTTAGATGCATGCAGAAAAAGGAGGAAACAGTGACCTAGTATATGAATGTTTTGCAGGAACTGTTTTTAGCCATTGAAAGGAAGGATGGAGTCGGCGTAGGGACCGTGGACGTAACATTACGTGACCTGTTAGTGACCGGGTTACGAGACACCCTGACAAGACAGGCTTTGCGAGAGCGGGTGCGAGTAGACCCAGATCTGACCTTTTCAGAGATAGGGAAGGAGGCACGGGTTCGGGAGCAAGAGGTGACTGTCCCCGTGGGAATGGCTTGGAGTATCGAAGCATCCGTAAGCGCCCCGAGCAAACCCCACTGGGTACAAGAGGTGAAGCAAGAGCTACAGAGTATTAAGGGTGAACTGGCCGAAGCCAAGAAAGCGACCACAAGGAGGCAGCCAGGGCCGGGTAAAGGAGGCATGTACCATCGCGGCCCCCACACCATTTGCCTGTTACGACTGGGGACGCTCCGCCCGAGAGTGCCCACGTTCCAGGGGAAACCTGCCCCACTGGCCAAGAGGAGCAGAGCACCCTGAGCCATGGGGTGGAGCTGAAGCTCATCACATGGGGTGGAGGAAGTCACGAAGACCTGGTCGCGCAGTGCCCAGTGGTATGAGCAGAGATCAAAGGCCGTGCCGTGCGATGCCTAGTAGATACGGGATCGCAAGTTACGACCATGCCAGAGACTTATTTTCGGCAGCATTTTCCCGAAGCAGTGAGACCTCAGTGGGGGACAGTGATAAAGTTGGTAGCCGCCAACCAACTACCAGTTCCTGTCGTCAGAGTAGCCTGGATGCAGATTTCGATAAGCGGCAAGTCACTCGGCCGCCGGGGAGTGGTCCTGACCCAGGGAGACACAAACAGCAAACGTCCGGTTATTCTGGGTATGAAAATACTACAAGAGTTCGGCAACCTCCTCCTCAATGAACCCACACAAGAGACTGAGCCACTGGGGTTCTCGCACAGCCCAAGGGCAGGCCTTCCAGCAGTTAGTGCGGGAGGCGCGAGTGCTCCAGGAGTACCAGGAGGGTGAGGCACTGGGCAAGGTCATCGCACCAGCGGCCCCCCTGCTCGTTCTTCCTCCAGGGCAGACTGTGGTAGCTCTGCCGATCCGCGCCCCGATGCCACTGAAGGGCGTGGAGGTGCAGGTGGAACCATGTTACTCGGAGCGCCTGCATCATGGCATACTGGTAGCCTGCTCCCTGGCCACGGTGTGGGATGGGACCGTCCTGGTGCATTGTGTCAACCTGGAAGACCAAGATATCGCCCTGAAGCCCTGGGCAGAAATGGCCAAACTACTAAGGCCTTTGGAGGAGATGCTGCCGGACCCCGCGGTCCAGTTGAAAGTGCAGCCCGAAGATCCTTAGGCAGTAATGGTACAAACCCAACAGACTGCCGTATCCTCAACCCAGGAGAAAGGTCGAGCCATCCTGGAGAGAATGCGGGCCGAACTTTCCGGCCTAGCGCCAGCCCAACTTCTCCAGGTAGAGACACTTCTTGGACAATTTTACAGTGTCTTCACCAGCCACGAGGACGACTTCAGATGTACCACGGCCATCACGCATGGGATCCCCACAGCAGGAGCGGCCCCCATCCGGGAGCGATATCGGCAAATACCACCGCAGCAATACCAGGAAGTGAAGACTATTAGCCCAAATACTCCGGAAGGGGGTCATACAAGAAAGCCAAAGCCCTTGGGCGGCCCCTATTGTCCTGGTTCGAAAAAAAGATGGCACTCTGCTATTTTGCGTGGACTATCGGAAGTTGAACGCCTGCACCATCAAAGATTCGTATCCATTTCCCCGCATAGAAGAGTCTCTGTCCGCCCTGGGGAATGCAACATACTTCTTAACCCTAGACCTGGCCAGTGGGTACTGGCAGGTGCCGATGTCGGAGGAAGACAGAGTCAAGACGGCATTCATCCTTCCCATGGGACTGTTCGAGTTCAATCGAATGCCGTTTGGGCTGGCCAACGCCCCAGGGACTTTTCAGCAGTTGATGGAGCGGTGTCTAGGAGACCTCAACTTTGAAGCCACGTTGATATAGCTGGACGATATCATCTATTCCACCACGTTCAAGGACCACCTGAAGCGGTTGGGGCAGGTGCTCGGCCGGCTGCAGAAGTACGGGTTAAAGGTAAAGCCACCTGTTCCGCACCCAGATCGAATACCTGGGGCACACCTTCTCGGCAGAGGGCGTCCGACCATCCCTGGAAAAGGTCGCTGCCATCCAGGGGTTGCCTACCCCAGAAACGGTAAAGGACGTTCAGGCCTTCTTGGGGTTGGCCGGCTACTACCGTCGATTCGTGAAGAATTTTGCCCGCCGAGCTCGAGCCCTGCAAGACCTGCTGAAGGGGGCTCCCACCGGGGTGAATGGACGGAAGATCTAGTGGCAGCAACCGCAAGAGGATGCGTTTCAAGATCTCAAAGCGGCTCTCTCTCGGACGCCCCGGTATTGGCGTATGCGGATTTCTCGCAACCGTTCATCCTGCATACCGACGGCAGCCTCCAGGGACTATGAGCTGTGTTGTCACAGGTGCAGGACGGCCGGGAGAAAGTGATCGCCTACGGTAGCCGGTCGCTGCACGACTCAGAACGTAACCCGGACAATTACAGCTCCTTTAAGCTCGAGCTCCTCGTGGTAGTGTGGGCAATGATGGAGCGATTCGCAGAGTACCTGGCGGGCTCCGAAGTAGTAGTGCGGACCGATAACAACCCGTTAGCCCATTTGGAGAATAGCAAACTAGGGGCCCTAGAGCAGCGGTGGGTGGCTCGGATGGCCAAATTCAAGTATAAGATCATCTACAAATGGGGTGCTGAAAAAGTGCATGCCGACGCGCTCTCCAGAATCCAACACCACCCCAGGAAGAAGTCGAGATGACGAATTAGAAGCAGACGAGACGCCGCTCGACCTCACCACCACCGCCGCGCCTACAGTCAACACGCAAGAAGTGCCTCATCCGGGGCTCCTAGGAGGGATGCTGGAACAGCCCCGTGAAATGGATTCAGCAGCAACAGGAAGATACAGAAGTTGGACTCCTGCGCCGATGGGTGGCCACCGAAAAATTGCCCACGGGCTCACAGAGACAGGCTTTGACCCAAGATATGTTGCTAATGTTGCGCCAATGGGAAAAACTAATCATCAAAAAGGGACTTTTATATCGAAAAGCCATGTCACGAACCACGTCAGCTACTATATGGCAGGTGATCGTGCCGGGAGCCCATCTCAACCAACTGGCCCGGGAAGTCCATGAGAAGGGGGCTCATTTTGGGGCTCAAAAGACTTTACAATGGTTGCAGCAGATAGCATACCACTCACGCTTGCACGCTGCTGTAGAAGAAGTTTGCCTAACCTGCCGCTCGTGCGAGCTCGCTAAACCCCCCGTGCAACGAGCCCCAGTGCAAACTATCTTAACATCATCCCCTCTGGAGCTTCTTACGGTGGACTATCTGACCATAGGTCTTGCCTATCAGGGATATGAACATTGTCTCGTTATGGTGGACCATTTCACCAAGTTCGCCGTGGTCACCCCCACTCGAGACCATACAGCGGAGTCGGCCGCCTATGCGATTTGTAAGAACTTTATTCAAGCGTATGGCTGTACACAACAAATACATTTGGACCAAGGAGCGTGCTTCCTAGGAAAAGTCATGGAAGAGCTACATCATCTTTACAGTATCGATAAATCGCGGACTACGCCGTACCACCCGCAGGGAAACGGAGCCTGCGAAAGATTCAATCGCACGCTAATCCAAATGCTGCATGCCCTGGAGAGCGACCGCAAGGCCCTCTGGCCTGAATATGTCCCCGAACTGGTGTGGATATATGACAATAGGGTGCATCGAGTGACTGGTTACACCCCCTACTCATTGCTGTTCGGCCGGGAAGGCAAAGGAATTACGGAAGTGGAATTGAACCCGGAGGAGCCCCAACCCTGGACCGGTGCATCCTCGTGGGTCCGCAACCACTGGCACTGGCTGCAGACCCTCCACCGTATCGTCCATACGAAGCTCCAAAACCTAGAACACCAAGGGGGAGCACTGCCCCCGCCAATTGACTTTCTGACTGGGGATCGGGTACTTGTACTTGATAAACGTCCCCAAAACAAGTTAGAACCACGGTGGGAGGTGAACCCGTACCGAGTGTTGCGCCGAATAATCCCCGACGGGCCTGAGTGTGAAATACAATCTGAAGGCACACAACGCGCCCCTCACTCGGGTTGTGCACCGTAACATGTTATGGCCTTGTACGTCTACCGATCCCCCACGGCTCGAACCGACCCTCCAGGTCCCGGACCCCCTACCCACGGTCTGGGACCTGGATGACGAAGAGGACTTCCCTATCGCAGCTGCAGGTCGCCCCAGTAGTGGCACGACAATAGACACGGGAATCCCACCAGAACCCACTATGCGACCACCCTCCACCACCCCAGAAGACTCCACTACACCCGAGCTTCGACGCTCCGAGCGGTCAACAGCTGGCAAACCCCTGAACATTACGAACAGGACCAGTTCGTATGGAGACAAGGACTGTCCTCCCAAAAAACTAACCCGTGTCTACGAAAACCCTCACCCGAGGACTGGCAAGCATACAGGGCGGGGGAGTGTGGGAGGAACGGCCCCCGTCGAGTGTCTGGGCCGGAACCAAGGGAGCCATCATCTGGGTTCCGGGGGAAATTGTCCCCGGGGGGACAGAGTTCGAGGACGGACCATTGTGACAGACAGATGGGCTGGAGGAGGGACCAAAACAAAAGGAGGTGGGGAATCCCCGGGACGATGAGTCAGCTGACCGGGACAAAGGCAGCTGGAGACTGTGGGAGCGACTGCAAGATAGAGCGACCTACCAGTGCCAGGGAATACGCCGACTGAGGACTTTAGAGGGACAGCGCCAGGGCGATCATCCGAGATTTGCTGCCCCGCTCCAGCCCGTGGCTGTGGCCTACCCGCGGCCGCTGCCATCTCGCTCCAGCCCGCGGCTGCGACCTACACGCGGTCGCCTGCAGCCGCTGCCATCTCGCTCCAGCCCGTGGCTGCGTCCTGTTCCCCGCCACCCGCAGACGCCCTGCTCTCACCAGTGGCCGTGGCAAGTACAGTGCCGCCGCCGGCCACCACCACTGTCCCGCTCCTGTCCGCAGCAGGGACCGAGCCTCTGCTGGCCGCGGACTCCCCGTCGCAGCCGTTAGCTGCACAGGTGGTCTGTGATTCACCACCCTACATCACTGCCGCTTGCCCCAGTCTGGGGACTGCAGCCCATCTGTCCAAGGACTCTGACGGGGCCTGTGGGGCTCCAGTGTCATCAGCGCGCCGGAGCGCGCAAAGACTTCGCCAACGCCTCAGCAACTGGGCCCAGCGACTACTACGCCGAAAGACAGCCATCCTGAATGGCGAGGGATGTCTGGACGGCCAAGTTGGCTATATATTTAAGGACCCGTAGTCGGCCATACCGCGGCCCTATAGTGACCGGCTATTGCCGGAAGTAGTCGTGTTCTACCCATTTGTGTTTGCTTGTTTTTGAGCCCCTGCGAGGGCAACCCATGTTGCCCCTTTTTGTGATCAAGCCGTGACTGAGGAAAGTTCCCTCTAGTCTTATAAACGTTATTATAGAAAGCACCAAATTGTCTCGCGACTCGTTACTGCATCCTGCGTACCTGCAATTACCACAAGTGTGCACACAACTATGCAGCTATCAGGTAGCCTTATAAGGCAGCCTAATAACCAGCGCTGCGCACAAAAAAATCCTCCCGTCACTGCACACTAACTGTACAGTGAAAATCGCTATCAGAAGAAGCACAGATTTTTTTTTCTTTCCTGCCTAATGGCCCCATTACATGTAACGATGTCCTAGCGATCCCACCAACGATCCAACATGATGGGATCGCTGGGACATCGTTAGGCTGATCGCTGGTGACCTGTCACAAGACAGCCCCAGCGATCAGGACCAGCGACGCTAGACGCTGGTTTCTTATTTAAACATTGGGTATACAGGAGCTGTGGCTCCTGGATACCCGCTGTTTACCTTCGAAACCGGCGTACACCCTGGTTTCCAAGGTAAACATCGGGTATCTATTAGCCACGCGGCTCCTGGATACCCAGTGTTTACATTAGAAACCAGCATGCAGCGTCGCTGATCTCTCGCTGCCACACGCAGCGATGCGCGCTGGCCAGCGGGAGACTAGCTATCGAAAAACGGCCCTGGACGATCGAGCACGATCAGCGATAACCGGCAGGGGGCCGGTCGCTGATCCCGTCACACACAGCAATCTCGCTGGAGAGATCGCTGATGCGTTACAAAATTAGCGATCTCGTGTGTGATGGGGTCTTAACACTCTCCCAATTGAGAACGAGCGGCAGCAACCTCTCCCTATGCTAAGATCAGCAGAAGTAAGATGGCGGTCGGCGTTCAGGGCTTTTATAGCTTCTGTGACGCCACACAAAGCAAGCCAATCACTTCAATGCCCTTCTCTAAGATGGTGGTGGCCGCTGCCCATGTCATCGCATTGCCCACAGTGTGCGTCCTTGCTCATTGGCAGAGAAAAGGCGCCTGAAAGTACTTTATTATGGGAAACGCGACTTTGGCACTCGGGTCGGCGACCGCATTGCCGACCTCACACTATGGTCAGGTTTTGATCAGCGAAAACTGACTTTAGCGAAAGTCAGCGACTTTTGAATTTGACCGACCCGTTTCGCTCAACTCTACTCATCAGATAATGTTCCTATGTGTCTGTGATGACATCTAAAATGTCTAAAGATGGTCTTAAAAAAAAATATCAAATTTAGGTTATTACTATGTCACCATATACTGCATAAAAGATTGGTCACAATGGAAAGCCAGTCATTAGGCTGCATGCAGACGTTGAGGATTTTGATGCATTTCCGCAGGGTTTTTGGATGCGCGGAATTGCATCAAATCTGCAGTGTAGTGCACCACCAATGTTAGTCAACGGGAAACTGAGAATTGCTGTGCACATGCTACAGAAAATACGCGCGGGCTTGCAGCGATTTTCCGCAGCATGTCAATTCTTTTTGCGGATCTGCAGCGTTTCTGCACCCATTGACTACCATTGAGTCAGGCAAATCCACAGCAAAACTGCAGGTTTAAAAAGATCTGCAGTTTTGCTGCGGAGTTGCGTGCGAGAAACTCTGCAGATCAGGAGGAGGAAGAGTGTGTGGGTGGAGCTGTGTGTGTGCAGAGAAGATGTGCGTGTCTGTTTGCCTTTATGTAGGCAGGCATCATCTGATGGGACTACTAGTCCCATCCGGCTATGTCTGCTACTGTGACAGCTAGCCGATGATGGGACAGTAGTAGTCCCATCTTTCGGCTGCTGTGTTCAAGTGTTAAAAAAAACAAAAAAAAAAAAAAAACACACCAAACACATACAGTACATACTCACCATACAGCTAATCCCTGACGCCCTCGATCACCTGTAAAAAAAAAAATTAAAATAGTAAACCAATAGTATACTCCCTGGTCCAACATAATCCATGTAATAACGATTGTCACACAATGATCTCCTGTGTAGAGCTGTCACATCGGCAGATGTGAACACTCTCCAGGGGCCTCTGGTGATACAATGATGGCAGGTATCCTCCCGCAGTGGATCACTCCGCCGTCAGAGATCAATGAAGTTCATGCTGTCACTTGAGGTACCGCTGCATGGAAAAATTCTCATGCAGCAGTGTTGTAAAGTGAGAGCATGAACTCCAGTGAACCCTCAGTAATAACACTGCAGGAGCCATTATCTTCTGTCAGTATGTCACTGGAGGAGCTGTAGAGAGGTCACATCTCCTGATGTGACAGCTCTATAGGGGAGATCATCATGGGACACTCATTATTAAATGGATTACATCAGAACAGGGAGTATACTGTTGGTTTATTTTATTTATTTTTTTATTTTTACTGGTGATCAAGTGCGTCACAGGAATTAGAAGGACAATAAAGATGTGAAACTGTTTAGTGTTTTATTTCATTAAAATACCTTATTCTGGCTGTGCGTTAATTTCACCCTTTCACAACTATAGAATTAGTAATGGATAGGCATCTTATTGATGACTCTCCTTTACTAAGGGTACCGCTACACTTAAAGATGCACCAGCGATCCCGACAACGATACGACCTTGTCAGGATCGCTGGTGCATTGCTACATGATCGCTGGTGAGCTGCCAAACAGGCTGCTTCACCAGCGATCAGCACCAGTGAGGATGCTGGTATCTAAGGTAAATATCGGGTTACTAAGCATCACGCGTCACTTAGTTACCCGATGTGTACCTTAGAAACCTGCATGCTTGCTCCGGGAGCAGCGAGCACGCAGGTTTCTAAAGGTACACATCGGGTAACTAAGTGACGCGCGCCGCTTAGTAACCTGATTACTTACCTAAGATACCAGCTCCCAGCACCTGCTTAGAGTACTGGGAGCCTCGCTGATCGTTGGCTCCCGCTGCCACACGCAGCAATGCACGCTTGCCAGCGGGAGAGCAGCGATCAAAAAATGGCCCAGGACGATAGTCCACGATCAGCGATACCCGGCGGGGGGGCAGTCTCTGATCCACGTCACACACAGCGATCTCGCTAGTGAGATCACTGTGTGTGATGGGGCCTTAAGCCGGTCTTGATGTCACCTTACAATACAAAAGTAACATCAACCCCGCAAATATCATCCCCATATGCCACCACTACAGGGCAGTGGGAAGAGAGAGGCTAAGTGCCGGAATTGGTGCATCTTAGAAATGTGCCATTTTTGGGGCGGCTGTGAACTGGTGTTTGTAGCCAGGGGGAAATGTCCATGGTCCCTTACTAGGCTATTAACATCAGCCCTCAGCTCTCTGCATAGCCTTTTCTGGCTATTATAGGAGGATTCCAAGTCTTTTTTTTGGGTGGGTCCCCCTATTTTAATAGCCAGTGAAGACTAAATGTACAGCTGTGGGCTGATAGTCATGGTCTGGGAAGATCCATGTGTATTAACCCCTTCCTAGGCTATAAACATCGTCTCCCAGTCACTGGCTTTCTCTTTCTGGCACTAAAAATTGCACGGGATTCCATATATTTTTTTCATTCTAAGGCCGGGGTCACACCTGAGAGAAAAGTTGCACGAGTCTCGCACCTCAGTACCCGGCACTCAGAGCCGGAGTGTGCAGCTGCATGTATTTTTATGCAACTGAATGCTCCAGTCCGAGTGCCGGCGGCGGTGCCAGGTACTGAGGTGCAAGACTCATGCGAGTGTCTTGCAAGTGTGACCCCAGCCTAAAACAGATTTTGTGTGTGTGTGTGTGTGTGTGTGTCTCTTTAACTCTCTATGTACCATTTTATTATGTTTATTAGTAAGCATCGGGCTTGGTATTTATCTAGTTATATATATATATATATATATATATATATATATATATATATATATATATATATATATGTACACACACACACACACACAGCGTGCAGAATTATTAGGCAAGTTGTATTTGAGAGGATTCTTTTTATTATTGAACAACAACTATGTTGTCAATCAACCCAAAAGACTCAGATATCAAAGAATATTTTCGGAAGTTGGAGTGGGTTTTTTAGATTTGGCTATCCTAGGAGGATATCTGTTTGTGCAGGTAACTATTCCTGTGCAGATTTGTTAGGCAACTTAATAAAAACCAAATATATACCCATTGCACATGTTTATTTTCACCAGGTAAACCAATATAACACAAAATGTAGAAATAAACATTTCTGACATTCAAAAACAAAATAAAAAATTATTCAGTGACCAACATAGCCTCCTTTCTTTATGATGACACTCAAAAGCCTTCCATCCATAGATTCTGTCAGTTGCTTGATCTGTTTACGATCAACATTGCGTGCCGCAGCCACCACAGCCTCCCAGAAAATGTTCTGAGAGGTGTACCGTTTTCACTCCCTGTAGATATCACATTTTATGAGGGACCACAGGTTCTCTATGGTGTTCAGATCAGGTGAACAAGGGGGCCATGTCATTATTTTTTCTTCTTTTAGACCTTTACTGGGCAGCCACGCTGTGGAGTAGTTGGATGCATGTGATGGAGCATTGTCCTGCATGAAAATCATGTTTTTCTTGAACGATACCGACTTCTTCCTGTTCCACTGCTTGAAGAAGGTGTCTTCGAGAAACTGGCAGTAGGTCTGGGAGTTGAGCTTCACTCCATCCTCAACCCGAAAAGGTCCCACATAGAGTTGAGCGAAACAGGTCGGTCAATTTCAAAAATCGCCGACTTTCGCCAAAGTCGGGTTTCATGAAATGAAACCCGACAATAGCGTAAGGTCGGCCATGATGTCGGCAACCCGAGCGCCAAAGTCGCGTTTCAAATGATGCTTCCAGCGCCTTTTTCAGCCAATGATGGAGGACGCACACTGTGGGCAACGCAATGACATAGGCAGCGGCCAGCACCATCTTAGAGAAGGGCATTGAAGTGATTGGCTGGCTTTGTGTGGTGTCACAGGGGGTATAAAAGGCTGTGAATGCCGACCGCCATCTTACTTCTGCGGATCTTACAATAGGGAGAGGTGCTGCTGCTGACTCTGAACAGGGAGAGCGTTAGGCAGGGAAAAAAAAAACCTGCTTCTGCTGATAGCGCTTTTCACTGTACAGTTAGTGTGCAGTGAAAGGGGAGGATTTTTGTTGTGTGCAGCAGCGCTGGTGGTGATTAGGCTGCCTTTTAAAGGCTACCTGCTAGCTGCATTACTGTGTGCACACTGCTGTTCAAACTGCTTTTTTCAAAGCACTCCAAATTTTATTATTTTGTCCTGGTGAGTTACTGAGCATTCATTTTTTCACACATCGCCTAGCGGTGTACGCTCCTCACACACTACCGTGTATTCCGGCTGGTATCACGGACAAGTAGAAGCTACCTGTGTGTGACTCTGGAAAAAAAAAACGAGGGAGTTTTTCTGTTTTTCAACACCTACACATTAGAGTTGTGTCCGTTTTTCAAAGTTTCGTATATCTGCTGTTTCATTACAGTCAAAACTAGACAGAGACAGCATGTGTCAGTCCGTATACAAATACACGGAGCTTGACAATTTTACATACGCGCACACCGTACAGCGGTGTACGCTCCTCACACACTACCGTGTAACGCCTTCTAGCACGGACAAATAGAAGCTACCTGTGTGTGACTCTGGGAAAAAAAACGAGGAGTTTGTCCGTTTTTCCACACCTACACCTTAGAGTCGTGTCCGTTTTTCATACTGTTCCGTTTATCTGCTTGTTGGATTACGGTCCAATACATACTGTGAGAGCGTCTGTGACTAACATAATATATACGTTGATTTAATTTGTTAAGTACACCTTACACAGCTGGACGCTCCTCATACAGTACCATTTCTCTGCTGGTATTTTGGTTACATTTTCCCAAACATGAGGAAGTATGGTGGAACAGGCCGCAGATGTGGGCAGGGGGGCGCGGCTGATACTGATGGTGGTGGTGCATCGGCTGGTTCTGGCAAAAGCACAGTAGCAGCTAAGGCAGGAGGTGTTGAGCCTGTGTCATTGTCTGGCCCAAGAAGGCCTGTAAGGTTGCCTTTTCTGGGAGTAGGTAAACCGCTTTTAAAGCCGGAGCATCAGGAACAGTTTTTGGCGTACATTACCGAAACAGCCACTAGCTCTATTGCCTCCTCTTCTGAGCGGTCGAAACCTGCAAGCACGGAGTCATCAGTGCAGGGTTCTCGTCATAAAAAAAACCCTTTCCTTGTGTCCTTCACCTCCACCAAAAGTTAAGGATGCGGCAGCCCACACTGCAGATTACTCTATGGAGCTCTTTTCTCATACCATGCCTGGATTATCCAGTCAAATCCTGAATTCCCCAGTCCAAGATGAATCTTACATGGACTGCACTGATGCACAGCCACTGCTAGATGATTCTGCTGGTACATTGACCCACAGCACTACATTGCCCTCGCAGTCTATTGAGCCAGAATCTGACCCTGATGAAACCCAGGTGCCCCTTCCCGCATACCATACCACTTTACACGGTGACACAGAGGAAGGTAAAGAGGAAGGTGCAGATGACTTTGAAGAGGAGGTGATGGATGACCCATTTCTGGACCCGGATTGGCATGCATTGAGGGAGGAGGGTGGCGCTGGCAATAGTTCAGATAAGGAGAAGGATCCGCAGCAGGCATTGACATTGCAGCAGCGGTTATCTAGGAGACCCGTAGCTGTCCTAAAACGTGGAACAAAAACTAAAAGAGTTGCAGGACAGCGTGACCAGATGGTCAACTTAGCACAGCGTGCAAGGCCAAGTATTTACCATAGTACAGTTGTGGCCAAAAGTATTGACACCCCTGCAGTTCTGTCAGATAGTACTCAGTTTCTTCCTGAAAATGATTGCAAACGCAAATTCTTTGGTATTATTATCTTCATTTAATTTGTCTTAAATGAAAAAACACAAAAAGAATTGTCCTAAAGCCAAATTGGATATAATTCCACACCAAACATAAAAAAGAGGGTGGACAAAAGTATTAGCACTGTTCCAAAAATCATGTGATGCTTCTCTAATTTGAGTAATTAACAGCACCTGTAACTTCCTGTGGCACCTAACAGGTGTTGGCAATAACTAAATCACACTTGCAGCCAGTTGACATGGATTAAAGTTGACTCAATCTCTGTCCTGTGTCCTTGTGTGTACCACATTGAGCATGAAGACAAGAAAGAAGACCAAAGAACTGTCTGAGGACTTGAGAAACCAAATTGTGAGGAAGCATGAGCAATCTCAAAGCTACAAGTCCATCTCCAAAGACCTGAATGTTCCTGTGTCTACCGTGCGCAGTGTCATCAAGAAGTTTAAAGCATGGCACTGTGGCTAACCTCCCTAGATGTGGACGGAAAAGAAAAATTTACAAGAGATTTCAACGCAAGATTGTGCGCATGTTGGATAAAGAACCTCGACTAACATCCAAACAAGTTCATGCTGCCCTGCAGTCCGAGGGTACAACAGTGTCAACCCGTACTATCCGTCGGCGTCTGAATGAAAAGGGACTGTATGGTAGGAGCCCAGGAAGACCCCACTTCTTACCCCGAGACATAAAAAAGCCAGGCTGGAGTTTGCCAAAACTTACCTGAAAAAGCCTAAAACGTTTTGGAAGAATGTTCTCTGGTTAGATGAGACAAAAGTAGAGCTTTTTGGTCAAAGGCATCAACATAGAGTTTACAGGAGAAAAAAGAGGCAAAGAAAAGAACACGGTCCCTACAGTCAAACATGGCGGAGGTTCCCTGATGTTTTGGGGTTGCTTTGCTGCCTCTGGCATTGGACTGCTTGACCGTGTGCATGGCATTATGAAGTCTGAAGACTACCAACAAATTTTGCAGCATAATGCAGGGCCCATTGTGAGAAAGCTGGGTCTCCCTCAGAGGTCATGGGTCTTCCAGCAGGACAATGACCCAAAACACACTTCAAAAAGCACTAGAAAATGGTTTGAGAGAAAGCACTGGAGACTTCTAAGGTGGCCAGCAATGAGTCCAGACCTGAATCCCACAGAACACCTGTGGAGAGATCTAAAAATGGCAGTTTGGAGAAGGCACCCTTCAAATATCAGGGACCTGGGGCAGTTTGCCAAAGAAGAATGGTCTAAAATTACAGCAGAGCATTGTAAGAAACTCATTGATGGCTACCGGAAGCGGTTGGTCGCAGTTATTTTGGCTAAAGGTTGTGGAACCAATTATTAGGCTGAGGGTGCCAATACTTTGTCTGGCCCATTTTTGGAGTTTTGTGTGAAATGATCAATGTTTTGCTTTTTGCTTCATGCTCTTGTGTTTTTTCATTTAAGACAAATTAAATGAAGATAATACCAAAGAATGTGTTTGCAATCATTTTCAGGAAGAAACTGAGTATTATCTGACAGCATTGCAGGAGTGTCAATACTTTTGGCCACAACTGTAGGAAGAGTGCAGTGTGGCACTTCTTTGTCCAAAATCCTACTGATGAGGCAAAGGTTACCTGTAAGAAGTGCGGAAGGACCTTTAGCCGAGGTAAACAACTCAGAAATTTGAATACCAGTTGCATGCTTAGACATTTAATCAACATGCACTTGCAAGCGTGGACGCACTACAAAGCCTCAGGTAGCACATGTGCACCTGCTCCGACTGAAGGTAGCCAACAACGCTCCATCGCTACCCCCACTGTAAGACCACCACCACCACTAAACACACCTCCTCTTCCTCGGACTTGCCCAATTACGCCCTTTGCAGCAGCTGAATGTCCAGCCAACACATCTACATATGGCAATTTTTAAACCTCTGTAACTGGGCTGCCCACCCCTCCCCCAACGGCTGGGGTCAAGACCTGGCGCACCCCGGCAAGTGCCGTTGCTCTGAACAGGTGGATGGGCCCACTGATGGCCGCCGGCAATGGCACTGGGCCCCTCATAGTACAATACAGTGTCTCAGACAATGGGAGGGCCCACTCACCATCAGACACACCAGCGTACTATGAGGGGCCCTGTGCCAGTACTGTCGACCACGATTGTGCCCCCCCTGCTTGGTCATGGCCACAGCACTTGCAAGTTGCAATACTTACCTCTCCCTGCTCCACCGCTGTGAAGTCTGGGCAGTTAAATCCTTCACAGGGACGGCTATTCGAAATTTGGTGTATTGATCGATGATGGTTAAGATGTAGCTATCCTGCTGGCCTCTACCTTCAGATGATCAATGGCTACCATTTGAAATGGACGTCAACTTACAAGCGGATGCAGTGGTGGTTTACGATCACCTTTCACAGTTAATAATTGGCATTTGGCTTTCAAGCCTATACAGCTTGGAGTAGGGCAACATGTATAAAAAGGATGATGTGATCAAAATAGTCATTTGCCTAATAATTCTGCACACAGTGTATATATATATATATTACACATACATACACACATCTATATATGTCTATATACACTGATCAAAAAAATAAAGGAAACACTAAAGTACCACATCCTAGATATCTCTGAATGAAATATTCCAGTTGAAAATGTTTAATCATTGCATAGTGGAATGTGTTCAGAACAATAAAACATAACAATTATCAATGTAAATCAAAATGAATATCCCATGGAGGTCTGGATTTGGAATGATGCTCAAATTCAAAGTGGAAAATCAAATTACAGGTTTATCCAACTTCAGTGGAAATGCCTCATGACAAGGAAAATATGTTCAGTTTTGTGTGTGGCCTCCACGTGCCTGTATGACCTCCCTACTGTACAATGCCTGGGCATGCTCCTTATGAGGCGGCAGATGGTCTCCTGAGGGATCTCCTCCCAGACCTGGACTAAAGCATCCGCCAACTCCTGGACAGTCTGTGGTGCAACGTGACATTTGTGGATGGAGCGAGACATGATGTTCCAGATGTGCTCAATCAGATTCAGGTCTGGGGAACGGTCCATAGCTTCAATACCTTCATCTTGCAAGAACTGCTTATACACTCCAGCCACATGAGGTCTGGCATTTTCCTGCATTTGGTGGAACCCAGGGCCAACCGCACCAGCATATGGTCTCACAAGGGGTCTCAGGATCTCATCTCTGTACCTAATGGCAGTCAGGCTACCTTTGGCAAGCACATGAAGAGCTGTGCAGACCTCCAAAGTAGTGCCACCCCACACCATTACTGACTCACTGCCAAACCGGTCATGCTGAAGGATGTTACAGGCAACACATTGCACTGCACAGCGTCTCCAGACTGTCACATGTGCTCAGTGTGAACCTACTTTTACAGTGTGAACCTACTTTTAACTATGAAGAGCACAGGGCTCCAGTGGCGAATTTGCCAATCGTGGTGTTCTATGGCAAATGCCAAGCGTCCTGCATGGGGTTGGGCTGTTAGCACAACCCCTATCTGTGGACGTCGAGCACTCAGACCATCCTCATGGTTTCTAACCGTTTGTGCAGACACATGAACATTTGTGGCCTGCTGGAGGCCATTTTGCAGGGCTCTAGCAGTGGTCCTCCTGTTCCTCCTTGCACAAAGGCGGAGGTAGTGGTCCTACTGCTCGGTTGTTGCCCTCCTATGTCCCCCTCCACATCTCCTGGTGTACTGGTCTGTCTCCTGGTAGCGCCTCCAGCCTCTGGACACCACGCTGACAAACACAGCAAACCTTGTTGCCACAGCTCGCATTGATGTGCCATCCTGGATGAGCTGCACTACCTGAGCCACTTGTGTGGGTAGTAAAGTCCATCTCATGCTACCATGAGTGTGAAAGTACACAGAAGTTTGATTTACTTGGAGTTATTTTCTGTTGTTTAAGTGTTCCCTTTATTTTTTTGAGCAGTATATACAGTATATAGATATATAGATATCTATCTAATCTATGTGTGTGTAAACATTATTTTTCAATGGAGTATGTAAAAGAAGAGGTTGGACAAGGAAATGACATCACAATCCTTTTTTTTGTATGAATAATAGATCTTTATTTAGCATACAAATCCACATGAAAAGCCACATAAAAAATGCATTGAAAGTGTGGATTTTTAGCTGCATTTTCTGAAAAGAGATGCAGGAGCTGCGCAGAAAATTCCACAGGCAAATCCGCAACGTGTGCACATACCCTTACTGTTCTCATCACTGAAAGGATCATTCACACAACCATATTTTCATTCCAAATGGTGTCCATGAGAGAAAAAAAAAAAAAAGTACTCGGACCAATGTTATTCACTGGGGTAGTATAGATGGACAAGTTTTTTCACCGACTGAGTTTGTGTGTGCAAAAATTGCAGCATCCTCAAGTGAATAGCCACTGGTGGATAATATGTTAAAGGCCACTGTCAATCTCTGACAGCGGCATTTAACATGATCACGTCAGAAGAGCATTACTAATCCTGCACATCAGCGCTCTGTGTCACATGGCTGCGGGTCGCTGATGGGTTGGCATGACAACCCAAGGTCTGCAGAAGAACCCTGTGGTTATCATAGCCAGATAGCTATGATCACCGCCCAGCTGTTGGCGCTCATAGCAAGTGAGCATTTCTGCTACACAGATCAAAGCCCTGCTCTGTGTAGCACAAGTGATTGGATGATCACAACTTCTAGTCTCCCATGGAGACTATTAAAGCAAGTGTAAAGTTAAAAAAAAAATAAATAAATTAAAAAAAAATTAAATATAAAAGGTTAAATCACTCCCCATTCAAAATAAAACAACTAAAAAAAAAATAAGAGTCACATATTTGGTATTGCCGCATTCAGAATCACCTGATCTATCAATATATAAAAATAATCTGACACAATTTTGTTTTTTTTAAACAAACTTTGGGGTTTTTTTCACCACTTAAATAAAAATGAACCTATACATGTTTGATATCTACATACTCATACTGACCTGGAGAATCATAATGGAAGGTCAATATTAGCATTTGGTGAACATGGTAAAAAAAAAAAAAAAATAGCGGAATTGCACTTTTTTTTTTTTATTGCTATTGCACTGCACTTGGAATTTTTGTTCTCATTTCCCAGCACACTATATGGTAAAACCAATGGGGTCTTTCAAAAGTACAATTCATCCTGCAAAAAAACAAGTCCTCACACGGCGATACTGATAGAAAAATAAAAAAAAGTTATGGATCTGAGAGGAAGAAAAGTGAAAAACAGAATGCAAAAGGGGAAAATGGCCCGGGGTCGAAGGGGTTAATATAGCTTTAGCCATGCAGCATTCAAAATGCATAAGCCAAAGTTGTGGCCCCCATTAACTTAAATCTCCATCCCCCAATAAATATACCTTAATCTGTCTCTGTGACTCCTCCCCAATTCACATTACAGGTCGGTACAGTTTTTGCATTTTTGTTCCATTTTTTCTGAATGTTTGGTTTTTGTTGCAGAAAATATGCAACATTTTACAGTACCAGCAAAGTGACTGAGATTTCCGAAGATTTCATGCACATGTTGCTTTTTTTTCTTGCAGATTTAAGCCTGCATAACGTCAATTCTTGCAATGTTTTTGTAGCTCATTTCATCCATTCTAATGGGTGGGGATAGAATCTACAACAAAAATGCATGTAAAAAAACAAGTCTAAAAAGCGCATTTTATACAGCCCTGCTCCTGCCAGCACATCAAAATGTGCAGCAGAAAATGGATGTGTACACATAGCCTTAGGGTGTGTTTCCACGTAGCGCAATTTATCCGAATTTGCTGCGGATTGAACGCTGCGTACGGCAGCGTTTAATCCACAGCGTCCAGATGTTACAGCATAGTGGAGGGGATTTTATGAAATCCCGTCTCCACTATGTGTGCAAGAACGCGGGTGACACAATTACGGACATGCGGTGCGTCTTTTTAGACTGCAGCATGTCTATTTATCTTGCGTAGATGCTACGTCTCCGCAAGATAATTAATACAGTCTATGGATATGATGCGGTGACGCCGCATGTATTCAATGAACACTTGCGGAATTAATGCGCGTAGAAAGGGGGGCGGCGCTTTGGGTGGAGTGGGCGTTCCGGACTGTGGAAACATACCCTTAAGGCCCCGTTACACTAAACGACGCACCAGCGATCCCAACAATGATGCGATCTTGTCAGGATCGCTGGTGCCTCGCTACATGATCGCTGGTGAGCTGCCAAAACAGGCAGATTTCCCCAGTGATCAGGACCAGCGAGGACGCTGGTATCCAAGGTAAATATCGGGTAACTAAGCGAGCGCATCGCTTGGTTACCCGCTGTGTACCTTGGATACCTGCGTGCTCCTGTTGGACGCTGGTATCCAAGGTAAATATCAGGTAACTAAGCACGCGCGTCACTTAGTTACCCACTGTGTACCTTAGATACCAGCTCCCAGCACGCAGGTATCCGCTGCAGCGCGCGCTTAGTTACCCGATATTTACCTTGGATACCAGCTTCCAGCGTCTGCTTACAGCGCTGGGGGCTCGCTGATCGTTGCTCTCCTGCTGCCACATGCAGCGATGTGTGCTGGCCAGCGAGAGACTAACTATCAAAAAAGGGCCCAGGACATTTGTGCTCGATCAGCGATACCCAGCAGGGGGCCGGTCGCTGATGCGTGTGATCTCGCTGGCGATCTCGCTGTGCGTGACGGGGCCTTTAGTCCTTTTCCTGTGCCCACCTCACGCCAGTCATTATAAGTCCTTGATAGTGTCCTAATGGTTTAGGAGGTGGGAGAAGATGTTATCAGGGTATTATAGTGAATTGAGGGGGTGGGAAAGGCTGCTAGCAGGGAAAATTTGGACCTAGGCCCCCACTTGCATCTTGGACAGATGTATGTGCCCTTGTAGTGATCTGGATCCTATAAAAAAAAAGTATGTGATTCCCCCCCTCACCCCCATATAATAATGACTTACATCCTCATCTCATGCTGTATATTGTAAGACTGAGCAGGGCCTTCACCCATTTAGGTATCTGAGTTATGTGCTATTCTGTAATATCTTTATTGTTTTACCAGTCCCTTCTGAAATGTAAAGTGCACCAAAATATGTTGGCAATATAGAAATAAAAAGTATTATATTGTCCTCCATCCTGAGCCCCTTCATAGTAAAAAAAAATGTCCCCCATCCTGAGCTCCTTTTGGGTAAAATGTCCACAATCATGGTATCATGTCCACCATCCTGGGCTACTTCTTGGTAAACTGTCTCCCATCTTGGGCATCTTCATGGTACAATGCCCCCCATCCTGGGCTCAATCGTGGTACAATGCCACCCATCCTGGGCTCAGTCACAGTACGATGCCCCCCCCCATCCTGGGCTCTATCATGGTACAATGACCCCCCCATCTTGGGACCCTTCTAGTAATAACTTTCCTTGTTCTTCAAACACATATAAAAAATTTTGTTAAAGTCTTACTTTCCACCACTCCCATGATGTGCAGCATGCTCTTTCACGTACCTGAAGTAAGCATGCCCAACTTGGTTCATGAAGTCAGTGCCATGCACTGCCAGTAACCAGCACGCCATGGTCAAAGGATCTCTGTGCTGCAATACATTTCAGCTGTGCATCATCTGACGCACATCCCGCTAGAATAGGTGCCGGTGGGCCCACCTCTAGGTTCCGGTGCAGCTGCACAGGTGATATGTTCATCCCTGGCACTGAGCGATCTGTATTAGATGGCGAAGTATGCTCAAGCTGCCAAAGTTTTCACCTGTGTGAGTCCTATTTACATGGGATGATGCACCACCGAGAAATATTTTTCTTTGCGCTGCACCAAAGATCCTTTCACCAGACGAATGAGCGTCTTGCTTGTTCATTGGGTGATCGGCAGCCTGTTTACACAACAACAATCATAAAACAAATGTCTTTAGCAACCCAAATTTACCATTATCTTTCAGTGTGAATGCCCATTAAGGGTGTGTGCACACGCTGCAGATTCTGCTGCGGATCCACAGCGGTTTTGGTGCTGCTGCGGTGTACAGTACCATAATATCCTATGGGAAATGGAAACCGCAGTGCAGACGGTGCGGATTTTTCCACGCGGATTTGCTGCGGTTTCTAATCCGCAGAAAGAATGGACATGTCAATTCTTTCTGTGGATTCCGCTGCGGTTTACCATCTCCTCCATTGTAGAGGTGATAAACTGCTGGGAAAAACCATAGGCCAATCCGCAGATAAACCGCAGGTCTTTTGACCTGCAGATTTTGCTAAATCCGTGTGGATCAATCCACAGCAGATTCCGCAGCATGTGCACACACCCCAAGCCATAGAGTGGCTGATTATATTGGTGGTTGTACTAGTTCTGACATTTCATGATGAAAAATCATGTCTTTAATGGACATTAATATTTTAGTATGAAAAACCGCATTTTAGAGATTTATCCTGCCATTTTTTTTTTGGACAACGATTACACCAACATTACAAGTAAAATCATGTGACAATGAAGTTGCATTCAACCATTTACTGTTCGTAATGGGCAATTTACAGTAAAACTCCCACCAGACTGGAGCCGATAGAGACTCCGCTACCTCCAAGGTGTGAAATAGACTTATTCGTGTCTTTGTTGCTCAAAGGAAATTGTAAATGTTTTTCTAAAAGCCGACAGTACATGGGGTTAATGTAATATTCCTGTATAATAGCAGCGACGCCATAATCGGTATCTGGAGACGCAACGTTCACACCATTTATAATACGATGGACCATTATTTTGGTAAATAAAAAGTAAAAATGACACCAATGACTAAAAATGACTAATGACACCAATCTCGTTTTGCTCTGGCATCGACGTGAACTTAAATCTGTGGCGAGACTATATATAGAGGTACATTTACCCAAAGAAGCTCATGAAAACTATCCGCCAGAGACAGTCAGTTTTAAACGGGCTGCAGACGAGTTTAGGAAAAATCTTTGGATTTTTATTGAGTGAATTTGAACGATTTTCAACTAATTTTCTCGCATGTGTGATCCCAACCTAATGGTAAAAATGGACACAAGAATCGAATGCTGGTGGAAATCTGATCTGGCGCACCGTTGAAAAACAATTTGATTTTTTTTTTTTTACATACGAGATGAAAACGTCTGAATGCCGCTTAAGCCAGAAGCAAGATTGATTAAAAGCATTTTTTTTTGCTTTGTTTAGACAGTTTTACAAAAGTATTGGCATAGTTTCCATAGTTTATGCCAATGCTACATTACCCTTCGCGCTCCTGCTGCTGTGAAAACGCCACATAACGCACACAGACCCACAAGGCCGGCCCGAGAGATTATGGCGCCCTAGGCAAAACTATTTTGTTGCGCCCCTACTATTCTTGGCAGTAGATGAAAACTTGGGATATAAATTTAGGAGCAAAATAAACCACAACAACAATGATTAATTAACTCTCTCCTAACTCTTTAATCTTCTGAGAAGTTGTATAGGACAAATATATACAAAGTAATCAATAACACAAAACAAAAACGACCATAGGTAATTAAAATTTTTGTTTCCTTGCCTTTTTTTTTGAAAAGGATGACACTAAGTGACCGAGATTAATTTGTTTAGCAACTTCAGATTCTATCGAAATTGTTGCCAACCCAACCAACCTCTCTTGCGTCATATTTGCCCTTAAATATGTACACTTTTCTTTCCATCCCTAAAACTTTTTGCCTTTTGAAAAGATTTTTTCTAATTTTTTCTATTTTTTCTCTGGCGCCCCCTTTGGGTCGGCGCCCTAGACGGCCGCCTAGTTCGCCTATACGTTCGGGCCGGCCCTGCAGACCCATGATAGCCAGTGGACAAGGCCGATTTTCCTTATGGACCGCTTGTAAAGATAAACTGCAGCGTGCACCATTTAGATTTTTTATGGACCACCAGCCTATTCCATGTAAACCGCAGGCAGCTCCTGCACTCACCCGGTAAGTGATGAGCGCACCGAGCTAGCCATGTCTTACGAGTTTCAGATGTGATTGGCTTGAGTTGTAGTACAGCCATTTTGCTCCAGAAAAAAAAAATAACGATGAAGCTGCTCAAAGTGAGTGCAACAGGTGCACATATGTGGCTTATCCAATGCAGTCACACAACATTCATCTTTGGGTAGCCACAACCTAGGAAAATTGCACCATATTTGTTCCGAAATCCCTGTTTGCAAAGACCATTTTCATATTGATTTTCACCAGTGTGCCAATTTTTACCATCAGAGTTTCATCAAATTTTGGGGGGCTACAAAGTGGATTCTTAGAGTGAACCTGACAACTTATATGAGCTGCCCGATCCATGGGCAACATGAAAAAAATGCGTACGTTAAGTACTTACACAAAGGATGGTATATCGGTGAAAAGTGGGGGTCTAGTACATGCACCTGCTCCAACACCCCCTGACGAAGCCTCTGGGTGAAACATGCGCTGGAGCAGATGGATCAGGAAATATGTACCAGACCCCCCTCCCTTTTCACTGACATACCATCTTTTGTGTAAGCACTTACCTTACGCATTTTTTCACTAAACTATTTAGTATCAGTCATGACACTTGTTAGTTGACTTGAATTTTGTAGATGGGGTTCTTTGTCCTATTTGGAATCTGCCGTGTTACTTTACATCTTACTTTGTACATGTTACTGGTGACACTTCTAGGAACATTCTGTTTTTGTATATACATGTCTTTTGTATTTAAACCTTTTTAAGTATATTTAATAAATTGTTAGTTTTTATGAGATTTGTGCGTGCGCTCGTTTTCATATGTTGGTTGGTAGTACATATAGGCAGAGACCTGTTACTCCAGGGAAGCGGGCGGGGAATAGACAGGAAGGGAGAAAACCATGCTGGAGACTAGTCATCAGAGCAGCCCAGTACCCTTGGAACAGGCAGCATTTATCAGCTGTCAGGTTCACTTTCAGCTTTTCCTACCAAACAAACATGAAAATCGGGGAGCACACGGATGGCATCCAAGTGCTGGTCAAGTTTTCCATGGACCCATAGACTTACAATGGAGAGTATGATCCATGACTACGATTTAAAATAGACAATCCAACTTTTTGTTTATTGCACGCCACACACACAAAAAACCTCACACAAGTGAACAGCCCCATAAACTATAAGGCCTCCTTCAGGCATCCATTTTTGTTGGGCGTGCAACAAGAAAAAAAATGGTCTCAAGTGTCAGTGACTTTGATCAGTTTTTTACCAATGTCAGTTTTTATAATCAGTATTTCATCAGGGTTTTTTCACTTCGTCTCCTATCCATTGCCATGTTAATAACGCACAGCACGAAGATGCCATCCGTGTGCTGTCTGTGATTTTCACAAGCCCCATAGACTTATATGGGAAATTTTGATCTGTGACTTGGATAAAAAACAATCATACCTGTGATTTTTTTTTTTTTTTTTTGCAAAGCTCCATAGATTTAAAAATTGGTACCTGTTCTTTAAATGAAAATCATAGTTAGGACTCATGTGAATGGGCCCTATAATGGGAGAACGTTATATAAGCTCAGTTTACCGGCAATGTGCATTTATTTTTTCCTGTTTCTTATGATATAGACTGCACTCATAGTATGGAAATGTTATCATTGACTCCCAATTTGCACCCAAATAGGGCTTAAGTGACTAAATAGACAGAAGTTCCCTTTGAAGACCCTAAATCTCACTTGTTGACTTTCTTCTTCCAATCTGTTTGCATAGGCAGAGCTCCAGACACTTTGCTCTATATATGTAGTTATGTTGGTGCCATTTTCGCTTCCAGACAATTCTACTCTGCTAAATAAGGTGTTTGCAATGAAGGGTGAACCCTGTGGCTCTAGGATTAACCTCTTCTTCTCTGGATAAAACAAAGGCTTTCCTAACAAACCCACCCACCCAGTAGTCTCTTGGCTTGGAAAGGGTTGAGAAGAAAGGTCTTCAATTAAATTCTTATCAGGGGATCACCTGAGAAGACCAATTCTTCTTCACTAAAATGTACAATTAAGTGTTTGAGCTAGTCCATAAAAACATTAGGCTGTTGACTTTGAAATGCACCCAGAAGACATTTACCAGCCATTCCCAATGGCTCTTCCCCTCATTTCCTATGTTGCTCCTTCCTTTATAAACCCCATTAACATGATGTCCCACGAACACTGCATGGGCTCCAAAGATCAGATAAACTTGTCTGTATCCCAAAGTCTTTTCCTGTTTCAGGAACTCGCATGATATAATTATATCCCTTAAACCTATGGAGACCCCAATTTAATATCTCACCATCTCATAGACTGGTACCTTTTTACCCAATTCCCTGTGTCGTAGAAGACGCTAGTCATAAGATCATCACTAGGTCCCCATGGAATAGTCTCCAGCAGTATCCCAAAATTTAGTTAATCCTATTTAAACACCTTGCAGCCTCTGAAAATGTTTCTCAGTCAGTCTGTCCTTTCAGTAACATTTCAATGACCCTGATACCTAATCTGGAAACAATGAACCCCAAAATGTTTTAACAACAATAATATCAGGCTAATCCTAAAAGTTTAATTCAATTACTTGACAGATCTATCATTGAAGGTCAGCCTTCCATGGATGGATTTGGTGCCAGTAACTTCTAAATTGAGGGATTAAGAGGATGGGACAGTCCTCTGACAATGGAAATTACAGTAACACCTAATAAGCCTATTGAAGACATTATTCCAAGTGTTGGCTCCTTACATCCCACCTTGGCTCAGGGGACTTTAAATATGTCAGGCAGAGAATGAGAAAGTTAGTTGCACATTGGGAAAGTCAGAGAAGGACACCTTACAATGGAGATGAAGAAAATATGTTTTTCAGTAGACTGGCTTTCCAAAAGCAGTCACAGAACCACCAACTTCGAAGACGCCACCGAAGCCACCAACAGCTCTACTAATACTACACCTCCCAATGTGGATTTAGTAAGATTCAGCATGGATCAAGATTTCCTCTATGAGAAGGAAAATAGAATCTCATTGCCATCAGAAACTGATGTCAACAAGAAGGAAAATCACACCGACAACCAAATTGCACTTTATCAAGCTCCAAGCACCCTACAAGACTCCCACGGTAAGGAAAATATCACTGACCATTACTTAATGCCCTCCTTTTAATTAATTTTTTTTTTTTTGTGTAAAACTAAAGAAAAAAAATTGTTCAAGGCTAGGTTCACATGATAGTATAAAAAAAAGCATTTAGAGATGATTTATTTTCTCACTTGTCACACCCATACACTTCAATGGGCGAGTCGTCCGATTTTTGGAGGAAAATCGTGCATGCTGCACATTTTATTTATTTTTTTATATGCAGATTCAGTCAATGAAAAAAAACTCCATCTGCACTAACATCATTGGTCTGAGATTGATAGATATATATATATATATATATATATATATATATATATATATATATATATATATATATATATATATACATACACACACACACACTTTTTTTTAATGGTTTGTACTTGGACTGAAAATATGGTCGTGTGCACGAGCCCTTATGGAGACATTTCATAAGTGGTTTTGATTTTTTTTCTGCACTTTACAACATGTGGTCACATTTGTAGATTTGTTATATACTGAAGCAGTGGTCTTTAACCTGTGCTACGCTCTATGACTTGTGGCACTACAACTCCCAGCATTTCCAAACCAATAGTCTTGAGAGTTGTAGTACTGGAGCTGTAGCCAACCAGGGGTCTGAGGTCATTGTGCCATTTATGACTGTCTAGGTGGAAGTAAATGGACTGTAGATGTAATGTGTGTTCTCCTCTTTCTGCTTACCTTTTCTCATCCATCAGGACTATATTTTATTATTTTTACCATTAACCTAAAAATTAGCAGGCAGGTAGTTGCTAACTACCTGCCTGTTCTACTCAGTGCCAACTCAGAGCGGTCACAGACGGCTCCCGACAGCGAATCAGCTGCTCAGCAGAGATGCTCTTCTTTCGCTCTGCTCTACTGCGGGTGTTGTGCTTGTTCCCACAGTTAGGCAGTGGGGAGCCAGCTGTCAATCTGCCTGTCAGAGCAGAATGAAACGTGACGTCAGTAGGAGCAGTCTGTGACCCCTCTGTACCAGCAGTGACAGTCCTGGATAAACCCTTTAATTGTTTCTCCATAGGCCCTCATTCCCCAAATGTAGGGCAAAATTGTGTTATTTTGCCCCTCATCTGACACACACGGACTAGTGTGGTGTGAGCGAACATGGTTGGATAAGGTCCGAGCACGCCCGGGTGTTGGAGTATTTTGGGCGTGCTCATATATTATGTTCAAGTCTCTGCGGCTGCATGATTTACAATCACCACATATCTTGAGTCTGTGGAACAGTTGCAAATCATGCAGCCGCAGAGACTCAAACGTAATATACAAGCACACCCAGATGCTTGGACAACACTCTAGTGTGCGCGCTTAAGACGTTATCCGAGCACGTTCGCTCATCACCAATATGTACGCCTTCCACTTGTTTTACTGTATAGAAAATCTCAGCAGTAATGCAGAGCACCATTGCAAAGAAGCATATACCATATGGCATATATATTTTTTGGTGGGTGAATATGTAGACATCCATGCCGACTGTCAACCATCGGGCACAGTGTTCACCTGGCCTTAAGGTGCATGTAAGGTAGGTGCAGACAAGCAGTTTTTTTTTTTTGTGGAAATGCAATCTGACAAACGACGGCTTGCACTCGGACCAATGTTATTCCTGTGTACTGAGTGGTAACCGAAGCCACCCATGTATGCCTGAAAATTGGAGTCTGACGGGGGGCGGCGAGAGATAATTTTCCCCCAATTTTCTCTACTAAACCTATAAAAAGTAATAAAAATGTAATGCTGAGGCCGTGTTCACATGTAGCGTAAATGCAGAGTTTTTTCTACGGTTTCTCTTTCTGAAGGAGTCCACAGGACATGATGCAATAATCGCTGAGGATTTTGTGTTTGCTGCATTTTGCTATGCGTTTTCCTGCCTCATTTGATGCTTTTGGTGCAGATGTGAAGCTGCAATTTTAATGTTTTTAGAATGCTTCTGAAAAGCTTTTCTTCTGCGCTTAAAAATGTAACAGCATTTTTTTCATGCTCCCCATAGAAGCTTATAGAGAAAAAAAAAGCACCAAAACCACACAGCTCCACAGAGTCATTAGACACACAGAGAGCAGAGATTTCATGAAATCACGTCCACTTTTCATGGACATTTAGGCTACTTTCACACATCAGGTTTTCGGCGTCAGGCGCGATCCGGCGTCGTGCCGGAATGCCGGATCCGGCAAATGTTTTGTAAAACCTGAAGTGCCGGATCCGGTTTTCTGCCGGATCCGTCTTGTTCTTGACAGACAAAACCGGATCCGTCTCATCCGGTTCATCCGTTTTTCTATCCGTTTTTCGACGGATTACGCCGGATCCGGTTTTTAAAATTTACCCTTCTGGCCTTCCGAACGGGATTGGCTACTGGAAAACTAGATATACCATGTTCCTACAGCCCTTCTTTGACAGGTTGTAGAGAAGAAAGTGCAGGTTGGAGAGAAGAGCAAGTTACTGGCGAAGATGGATGTTGTCATTGGAAATATTACCACTAGAAGTTCTGTGACGGTTTCAGTAATGAGGGACAATTTTGCACTATACTTTGTCACCTCAAGGCAGAGTACACTGGCAGGATGACAGAGTGTGAAAGATTTGTGCCCTAACCAAACTTGTGTACCTTCTGGACCAACAGTATATACCTTTGCCAACCAAAGTTGGCTATCTTGTAATGGTCTTACTATTTTTAGCTTTAGGCCACAGGTGTGTACCTGGTTGTGTTTTATGCAAAGTATTTCACCTTTTAACAAAAGTTGTGTACATTGGTAGGAAATCACCAACAATAAACACAACTTTTTAGGTGAAATACTTTGCTTCAAACACAACCAGGAACACAACTGTGGCAAAAAGCTAAAATTTACCCACAGTTATATACCTGGTTTTGAATACCTTTTTACCTTTGAAATACCCTGTATTTAACCTTTTTTTAAAACATAGTTCGCCGCAGAAAGAAATGACAGACAACCATTGTGAAACGATAATTTAACTTTTATTTACATTTTTTTTTTTTTGTAAAATGTTTTTAAAGTGCAAAAAACTTTTTTAATAAAGGTTTTAAACCCAATGGGCATTTTTATTACAAAAAACACACATTACAAATCTGTGTACTGTGGGGTGGAAATACTGCTGGAGGGGCTGCGGGAAACTTCGACACTGGGTGTGTGGAGAGAGGACTGGGATCGTGGTGGGGAAGGAACAGTTAGAGGTGATGGTGTTGAAAAAGCTACAGAATGGGTGGACATGTGGGAGGCAGAAGAGGTGGTGGGCGGTGGAGTGGAGGGTTGGGCAGGGACTGTAGGAGCAGATGATGTTGATGGAAAGTTGTATGGGGAAGGAGTTTGGTACGGGGAAGGAGTTTGGTACGGGGCAGGTTGCTGGAAGTGGGGAGATGTCTGGTACTGGGGAGGTTGCTGGTACTGGTGAGGTTGCTGGTATGTAATAGGAGGGGGAGGATGGAAAGTGGCTGGAGGGGGTGCAGATGTAATAGGAGGGGGAGGATGGAAAGTGGCTGGAGGGGGTGCAGGTGGAGGAACTACAGTGGTGGGAGGTGGAGGTTGGGAGGTAACCTGCTGTAGAGCACCGTGGCACGAATGCATTACATGCATCTGCTGGGTAGGAGATAGCGTTTCCATGCGCTCCACAACAGACCTGAAAAAGGTGTGGTTTGGCGAAGATCTTGCTTCTGAATGCATGGTTTGCAGAAGTGTCTTCACCTCCAGAATGCTGGAGTTGATCTGCTGAAAGCCTGCGGAGATTTGCTCTGACAAGACTTTGAGACAGTTCTGGAAAGATGCATTCAGATGCAAGAACTCTTGCGCATAACTCTTTTCCTGACCCCTCTGCCGCTGCCGCCCAGTACCCGCAGGTGTACTAGAGGTGGCAGGGGCAGAAGGGTGGGGTAAAGGGAAAGCGATCTCCTCACCAGCAGCTTCATGTAATGTAGGCGGCCACGATGCTCCTGTGCTGGTGGATGGGACAGATGGGTCAAATGTGTGGGAAGGCTGGGAAGGTGCAGATGTACCGGGGCGGTCGAAGTGTCCCTCGGTGCCGGTCTCCTCAGGGATCGCCTCAGAAGGGTCCAATCGTGCAGGCTCCCGAGTGCTGCTCACCGTACTGTGTAATAAAGAGAAAAAAAAACAATTAAAATACTGACATGGTATGGCCCTGGCTGGAAAAAAAAAGTTACATCTAACATTCTTTTCACATGTGGTGTGTAATATTTACCTTCTGGTGAGCATTGTTTCCCGGAGGAACGACAGGGCTTGTGTGTACTTGTACTTGCTCCTGCGTCCTCCAGATCCACTCGGGGCCCGCATCTCTTTATTGAACTCCTTCTTGAAACGATCCCTCACAGACCGCCACCGATTCACAATTCTGTTCCCTGAAACGAGAAAGGAGTGGTTAGTATACAACATCAGTGTTTCACAAACTCCAGTCCTCATGGTCCCCAGGGGTCATGTTTTCAGGATTTCCATAGTAAATAGAAATCCTGAACACATGATCCGTGGGGACCACGAGGACTGGAGTTCGGGAAACACTGGTTTACATCAAGCAACCGGTACTGTATATACTTACGCTCTTTAATCTGGGCCCGAGCTTCGAGGTCCTCCCAGCGGCCCACAAGGAGAGAACAGATTTCCTCCCAGAGTCGTCGGGTAACTATCAGGTCAGCGTGGCGGCGGTCAGCCATATTCCAGAGCGGCTCCCTTTCTCTGACGAGATCGATGAGGCGGTCCACATCAATCCCTCCATCCTCACCGTCAGAGTCGGGAGCACGCTGTGAAGGCTGTTAAAGAAAAAGACAAAAATAACATAATTAGCCTCCACAAAAGAAATGAAATAAAAAGTGCAAAAAAACAAAGCAAAAATATTTATACTTACACGCTGGTGACCGCCGCGTTGCTGTCGCCGACGACCCTGGGAGGCACTGCGAGGACCTCTTGGCCGAGCACCAGATTGGGAAGACTAGAGAAGAAAACAAAAAATGTTATGTCTTTGGATGTAGGCATTTGTTTGCTGTGTGTGGTCTGCAGAACATTGTTTTCTATGTGTTGTGTGTAGTGTGATGTTGTGTTTCTGCGTTTGATGCAAAAAACTTACCAATTGTGAGCCCACTCCAGGTGTCTGTCCATCCCTTCCTTCTTCTTCTGGGAGCTCCTCTTCATCTTGTGATTCCTGTTTTGAAATAAAAGTCAATGAATAGACATATATTACAGAGATGATGGATTTTGGAAATAAAAACTTACCGTCAAACGCTGACGATGCGAGGGAGGGCTCCCAGAAGAAGATGTGCTGTCCTGTTGATGGCCAGACTCCATGGCTGTGGGTATTGCTGCTGCTGTTGCTGCTGCCAGTGATGCCATTTCTGCTGCTGCTGCTGCTGCTGCATCTCTTTGGCGGCTGTTGAATAAAGAGAAACAAAGGGCCAATGAATATCTTGATATTCCATGGCCCTAGTTTGGAGGAATGGGGGATTTGATAATTACCGTCTCTCATCTGCTTCTGGACTCCCCTCCTCAGCATGTTCCCTTTGCAGATGTCTGCTGCCTTCTCCTGGTTCTTGGCTTGGGTGGCATGTTGGGTGTGGCTGTGGGTCCCACTGTCTTGCTTTTATATATGTCTTGTGGGCAGAGCTACTGAGCATGCTCAGACCAAAAAAACCGGATCCGGCCACCGGATCCGGCTTTCGCCGGATCCGGTGCATTGCGGCGCTCATAGGCTTTCATTGTGTGAAAAAGCCGGACGCGCCGGATCCGGCGTGTCCGGCTTTTTCGCCAGAGACAAAAAACGTTACAGTAGACGTTTTTTCCAGACGCCGGATCGCGACACATTGCCGGATCCGGCGAAAACCGAATGAAACGCATGGCCATCCGGCGCGATCCGGCGCAAATGCAAGTCAATGGGGGGGAAACCGGATCCGGCATTGCATTTCGCCGGATCCGGTTTCTGTCAAAAGCGCCGGATCGCGCCTGACGGCGAAAACCTAATGTGTGAAAGAGGCCTTAGGCTGTGTTCACATGTAGAGTAAATGCTGCATGTATTCTGCTGCTTTTTTTTTTTTTTTAAACTGAAATGCTACCATTTAACTGTCCAAGCAAAGTGGATGTGACTTCATGAAAACTGCTCCCGCTGAAAGTCTAAAGACACTGCTGAACTGTGCGGTTTTGGTGCTTTTTCCTCCTCTGTAAGCTTCTGTGTGAAGCCTGAATAAAAATGTAGGTAAAAATAAACACTTACATTTAAAGCTTTTCAATAGTATTAAAAAGCCATTAAAAACACAGGTTTTCAGGACTATGAAAAGTTAAAATAAAAAAAAAAAAATCAATACGTTAAATAATTGGAAAAGGCATTAAATAATGCAGCAAAACTGCAATAATCAAGAGAAGATTGTTGTTGCGTAGTTTGGTGCAGACATCTGCAGAAAACAAAACACAGTATATATAAGCAACGTGTGAACACGGCCTTACAGACACCAAAAACCCAGAAGTCATATAGTGAAGCTACATAAAGATGAGAAAGGTCTGATGGCTTCAACTGTGAATAAACAAAAAATAAATTCACAGGTCCCAACTAGAGATGAGCAGGATGCACAGATGATGTCATACCAGACCTGGCTAATTAAAAGTCCCATCGTCGGTGACTCTGGAAGGTAAAAGATTAGCGGCCTCCCTTTCATTTACCAGGTAGCACTGACCTGGACCAGAGTCTTGTGAATCGATCCACTCATCTCTAGTCTCAATCGTCTTGACTACAGTAAACAGTCTCTGATTTGGGTCTACACCCTGCAGTCTCTGGCATCTGTAGAATGTTCTTCACTGTCACCGCTCCTCTGACATCTCCTGCCAGGGTAGAACAAAATGGCAAATGGGTGAGGATTGGGGTGTGGCCAAAATTTGGCCACTTCATGCTATCTTCACAAGTTGGGGCGTAAACTGTAAATTCCATTAGAGATTTTGTTGTCAAACATCCTTGCTTGTTTCCCAGATATGGTTATGATGCGCCCCAGGGGCTGTGGGGTACTCTGCACCGGGTCTGTTAACTTCAATGGGAGATGTCACAGTGGCGGTGACCCGGTCAGTGGCCCCAGGCGGTCATCGGTCATGTAAAAGGAAAAGAATTTGGATGGGGATAAAGTTTATGTAGTGATTCGTGATGCTAGTTGGATGGTTTGACTGTAGTATAGCCGGCACTGCAAATGCTCCCTGGGGGAGTAGATGGTGATGGCAGTGCAGATGTTAAACCCTCTCCAACCAGGGCATGCCCTCAGAGATTGTGATGCAAGTAGAAGGCAGGGAGTAATAAGACAGGAGACAAGGAAAGTCACTTTATCATTTTCTGTAGTTCAGGTGCAGTTCAGAGGAGATATTACAACTATCACCAGGTTACAGTCTGTTCTGCAGAATGGGAGTTACCCTTCCTCTGCTGTGACTCAGTGTAACTTCCTGCTATTCTAATCCCTTCTGGGACCAAGGCTTCCCGGAGTTTAGAACTTCCCACTATTGCCTCTACTCACTGTGCATTTCTCCTTTGGCAACTTGCAGCATGGATCCTGTGTGTGAGCAGCTCAAGCTGCCACTTGCACTATCCTTCACTGATCCTAGGTTGTTGCAGTATTTCTGAGGGAAAACACTTTTCTGCTGGTCGTATAATCCCACGCAGTATCTCAGCTTACCACCCTGCTCTGAAAGCATGGATGGTCTAGGGGCTGGTTCCCTGATGCTTCTTAGCTCTCACTCCTGCATCGAGCATATGTCTAAACATAGCCTCCAAGACATTCTTCCTCTTTCCTCACCCTGAGAACAACTCGGCCCCTCCCCCTCCCAGTTAGGGTGTGTCTGCAAAGGTCTAAGCTTCAGACAAATTGTGTGTGTGTGTTGTGGTCTCTAGCAGAGAACGCATAACTCCCATTGCTCACAAAACAGTGCATATTTAACCCTTTTGTGGCAGTAAAGACGCAGGGCGCCACAGTTACACTATAAGGGCACAGTCAGACGGCCGTATAATATCGGACTGCAGTGCACAGACTGCCCGCCGGTTCTCCCGACACCAGAGTGACAGCTGCATAGAAATACATGAAGCTGTCGCATTCAAGTCGAGACAGCTGCCGGCCAGTCCGTGCACTACGGTCCAATCTCAGCCCGATTTATAGAGCTGCCTAACTGCGTCCTAATGAATAGCTATTACTATTGCACTTCCCATGTGTGTGCACAGTACATATATAGGCTAAATATATTACACTATGAACCACGTACCTAGTAGGGTGGATCTTCAGATCGTATTGCTTTCATGTATTTGTCGATCAGAGAACATACAGTTACAATGCTCCTCAACCTGTGACCTTACTGGTCCAAAATTATAACTCCTAGTTTGCCATGACAGCCAGAGATTACATTAAATTAACTCATTTCTCTAAATATGGACAATTTGATGGATAATACACCTATTTAGTCACTTAATTTTTATATTTTTCTTTTATCTCTTATTTTCTCAGGCCTTTCTATAGTTAGAAAAGAATTTCAAGACGTATCTGTCCAAAGGACAAGTCCTGCCCAGGGGAACAGTCGGCTTTCTGACTTGGACAGTATGAAAAACCCAGGGTCCGTTTCCAAGGAAGAGTCGAAATCCACAACCAGACCCAGAACAAAGTTCACTACTGAGCAGCTGGAGGAGCTTGAGAGGAGCTTCAACGAGCATCAGTACATTGGGTCAAATGAGAAGAAGCGTCTATCCAAGTTGCTGCTGCTATCAAATACCCAGGTAGGCTTTGTAGAGATATTGTAACAATTTTTGGTTGCATTTCCTAAGTTTATCCAGTGGTGATGGTATAGGGGGTTTATAGGTTGCAATAAGTGCACAAAAGGCCAAATTTCTGCCATCACAACATACTTATATCTTCTTATTCCCTTTCAGATTAAAACCTGGTTTCAGAATCGAAGGATGAAGTTTAAACGATATAGCCGTGATCCAAGAGTTGATGCTTTGTTATACGGAATATGCCTTCCCTATTACAATTACTCAGACTTTCAGCCCCCTCCAAATTGCTCTCTACAACCAAATCCGACCATACCACTGGCTCATCCGACACCAATCCAACCCTATAGAGCACTTCCGACATCGGTGGTGAGGCCTCCACTCCATGCTGCACCCATTACCCCACCAAATCTTTGGTCCTTCCCATGCCCTCCTGTGCTGGTACATCCATTTTTTAATGACCCAATGAGCGGCACAATAAACCCATATTAATTGTGTTCTGGACTATTAAAACACTACTCCAGCATTTTGGTTTTTTTTCCATTTCTCGAGTGTTGATTTAAAAAGAATTCTCCTGCCCCTGATCATATACTCACCCTCTGGCATCTTCACCATTGTTTCAGCATCACTCCGGTCCCGCGCTCTCTTGAGAGTCAGAACAAGACCGGTCCCGGTCTCTTGTGAGTGCAGAACAAGGCTCTCCTAGACTTACATTGATTAGTGACCTTTGGCTCGTGCCATGAAATACTGGAGCAGCCGGCAGGTCAAAAACTGCAGGTGATGGACCGGTGCGGCGGCGAAAAACGATGAAAATGCCAGAAGGAGAGTATCGGACAGGATGCAGGGGACCTGGATTTAAGTGCCACTCCAGTGGTGAAATAAAAAACACTGGAGTGGTACTTTAATACACACAATTTTATGTAAATTATTTGTTTTTATTACTTTTATAGACTGCTTAAAGGTTTTAATTCTAAATGTCTATTTAATGTTTTTGTATATTTTAATTTACATGTCCCTATGGGAGATGACTTTTGGGGGGTGAGGCTGGTTCCTGCTCACCGGGTGATCTTACAATATGCTCTTGCTGGTTCGTCACTTCTCATTAGTGCGCTCCCTCGCTGGCTCTGCCACCGTGCCTTAAATAATATTGCACAGTGACAAGGCAGCTTCATACTAAGCATATGTCAGAATTGAGAACCTATGCATACTCTGAAGATTCGTGACAGAGATGTAATGGATGATGTTTTGGAGTGGGGACAAGCTGCAATCACTGATGACGCCCAATGTGAGTATCCCCGCATGCACTGGGGATTCTCAAACAAACTTGCTATCAAAATGGAAGTGAGTAAAAAAATAAAACAAAGCTGTTAAATTAGATAGAGAATGATGTACTTTTTAAATAATGCATATGTAACAAGGGGACACGAGGTGGTAGTCATGAGTCTACCAAGTCACAGTCAGTGAGCACCCCAGCTCCTTGCATATGCACAAACAAGCGAAGTCCCAGTCCTGCGGTATGGTCAGTTACCTTTCTCACTTGCTCATTTCAGCCGCTTGTGAATAAGCGCGCAGGAAAACACCACAGGCACAGTTCTGTTCCAGTGGGAAAACTTTACTGTAGATTGTTTCCTATTCTGTCCCTGCAACTTCATGAGCTGACCCAGCATCACAAGCTCCCATACGGGTTTGAGAGCCACAAATATTCTTCTGGGATGGTCCTACCACACTAGGGCCCATCCACACTGCCTGGTAGTCCTTGGCAGCTTGTATTCCCCAAACTGGGGTACTTTCTGTCCCAAGCTGTGAAGCACATCCTGCCTCAGGCAAGTTTACCCGGGCTCTGCTCTAGGAACAAGAAATACTGTCCCTGTCAGGCTGTTGGTCTGTCTCTCTTTATTATCCCCTTCTATCCCTGCACTAAGGCTGGTTTCACACTTGCGTTTTTTTGCGCTGTGTTTTAGCGCAAAAAAAGCATGCGTTTTTTCCCTATACTTTAACATGGGTGCGCATACACATGCGTTTGTTCGCGTTTGTATGCGCATGCTTTTTTTTTTTTTGTAGTGTGCGCTCGGGCGCACAAAAAGCATCCTATTGCATTTTTTGTGCGTCCGACTTGCCCCAAAAAAATGCATGCGCACGCAATGCTTTTTTTTTTTACAGCAAAACACCCATTAAAGTCTTTGGGTGCGCATACGTGCTCATTGTAATGCGCACGTATGCGCAAAAAAATGCACCAAAACCCGCAAAAAACTGCACACAAACGCATGATGCGTTTTTTTTCATGCGTTTGTGTGCGCAAAAAACGCGCAGCAAAAAAACGCAAGTGTGAAAGTAGCCTAACATACTTTGACAGAGTATATAACATATTACAATAATACAGCAATCAACATCAGGGTGCCCATCGGAATACACGTGCATAATGTTCAGGAGAGAGGAGGTTTGTGAGGGTCCCCGCCACCTCCTTACACCCCTGCCTCCTAAAATATAGTTGTCCCTGACCTTAACAGCACCTGGAAACCTCAGACATGGTATATAAAACATTAATAACATCATGACAGTCCTTAATTAAACATTGCCAATAGGCCAGACGCAACCTCGGCTCCACTTCGTTGGTGTCCCAGAATCAATAAGTTCTTTTAAGGTATTGATAGGTAACTTCAATTCTCAGAGAGAGACGAGTTTGGGAGTACAAATTTATGACGAACTTTGACACTCTCAGTGCTGGAATGAATGTGTCGCATGGATTTATGTCATTTAACATCAATTAAGGAATTTCCTTTTAAAACCTTGTGGGGGCATTATAACACAGAACTAGACCCCAATCAGAGGACCCTAAAACATCCGGACTCCTTATCTATGAACTGGTCAAATGTTTATATTTGTTTCTCCCTCTCCCATATTGATAGTTCTGCTTCACGTCACTTGTCTTATCTATTGCATTTTTTCTAGGCTGTATTGTGCATAAATATGCGATTCTTCAGATTTTGTATTAGTCTAGCCTGATGAAGAGACCTGAGTAGTCTCGAAAGCTTGCAATGTGTTACCATCTTTTCAGTTAGCCATTAAAAGGTATCAACTACTGAGGACTCTCAATCCTGAATATTTTTCTATCTACTGGCTGACACGGTACAAAGATATACATCTTTCCTGTATTTATAATGATGTATTTACAGTGATGGTCCAGCCATCTTGAGGGAGTGAGGGATAGATGGAGATAGTGAATCGGCTACACATGCACACTTACACATAAAATGACTGATAGGCCGCTCTAAAAAGATGAGTTTTAAGGAAGGGCCTAAAACTGTGAAAATTGTGGATAGTCCTAATTTCTTGGGGTAGAGCATTCCAGAGGACTGGCGCAGCACAGGAGAAGTCTTGGAGTCGGGAGTGTGAGGTGCGGATTAGTGCAGAGGTTAGTCAAAAGCTGTTTGCAGCGCAGCAGTCGGTTAGGCCGATAGACAGAAATGAGGGAGGAGATGTAGGGGGGTGCTGCACTGTGGAGAGCTTTGTGGGTGAGAACAAGTACTTTGAATTGGATCTTATAATGAATGGGCAGCCAATGTAACGATTGGCGAAGAGTGGACGCGTCCGATTACTGATTAGCCAGATGGATGACCCTGGCTGATGCAATAAGTATGGACTGTAGAGGGGAATGTCAAGTAACAGGGAGGAAAATTAATAGAGCAATGCAGTAGTCCAGGCGGGAGTGGATCAAAGCGACAGTGAGGGTTTTTGATGTTTCCATGGTGAGAAAAGGGCGGATTCTGGAGATGTTCTTTAGGTCTAAGCGGCAAGAGATTGTATATGGGATGTGAAGGAGAGATTGGTGTCAAACATAACACCCAGACAGTGCGCCAGCTGCCGGGGTGTTATGGTGCCACCTACAGAGGGAAATGTCAGATTTAGGGAGGTTAGTAGACCGCAGGAGCAGAAGAAGTTCAGTTTTAGAGAGGTTAAGTTTCAGATAGAGAGCGGACATGATGTTGGAGACTGCGGACAGACAGTTACTAGTGTTCTGTAGTACTGCGGGGGTAAGGTTGGGGGATGAAGTGTATAGTTGTGTGTCATCAGCATAAAGATGGTACTGAAAGTCAAATCTGCTGATCGTCTGTCCAATTGGGGCCGTGTAGAGAGAGAGAAGAGAAGGGGACCAAGGACTGAGCCCAGAGGTACCCCGACAACGAGAGGAAGAGGAGATGACGTGGAGCCAGTGAACAAAACACTGAAGGAGTGGTCAGAAAGAAAGGAAGAGAACCACGAGAGTGATATGAATGGAGCCTAGAGAGTAGGAGACAGTGGTCAAAAGTGTCAAAAGCTGCAGAAAGGTCGAGGAGAATGAGCAGAGAGTGGTCACCATTACATTTTGCAGTCAGAAGGTCATTGGTAACTGAGTGCAGTTTCAGTCGAATGTAGGGGGGTGGAAGCCAGACTGTGAACGGTCTAGGAGGGAGTGAGTGGAGAGGTAATGGGTAAGGTGGGAGTAGACTAGGTGCTCCAAAAGTTTAGAGATGATGGGGAGATTGGAGACTGGTCTGTAGTTGTTTGTGCAGGATAGGTCGAGAGCGGATTTCTTTAGTAATGGAGTAACAATGGCGTGTTTGAAGGAGGATGGGAAAATGCCAGAGGAGAGGGAGAGATTAAAGATTGTAGTTAGGCGAGTTGTGACGACTGGAGAGAGAGACTGGAGGAGATGTGAGAGAATGGGGTCAGTAGTGCATGTAGTGGAATGAGAAGAAGAGAGGAGTCTGGAGACTTCTTCTGTGATGGGATCAAATGTGGAAAGTGAGCCAGGGGAAATGCAGGTAGGGATGGGAGTCACAGCACTTGGTGGTTGGGAGCGGATTTCCTGACAGATATTATCTATTTTCTCTATAAAGTGGGAGGTCAGGTCATCAGCATAAATGTCTGTGATAGGCAGGGCCGTATTTGCCATTAGGCACTGGAGGGCCCGTGCCTGGGACGGGACTTTACGGGAGGGTGGCACCTGAGCAAGGTTTTTTCTTTTTTTTGGTCTGGGGGTCGGCCCTCCCCCTCGTTCACCCCCCCAATCATACTCTCCTCCTCCAGGCTCCAGCGGTGCCTGCTACAGATCCGATGGTCCTGTGCTGATATCTATTCTTCCTGTTTGTGTGAGCATGCGGTCACGTGGTACCGCTCATTAAGGTCATGAATATGGACGCCACCCCACTCTCATAGGCGTGGTGCCCATATTCATGACCTTAATGAGCGGTACCACGTGACCGGACGCTCAAACAGGAAAACCTCAAGATACTGGCGCAGGCGGCGCCTGGCTAGACAAGAAGAGACATATGCACAATTGCAATCAAGATGAAGCAGCAGCAGGGACCAGACCGCGCGATGACTCAGGTGAGCAGCGAGCTGGATGGAGAATGAGCAAGGGGCAGAATGGGGGCCGGGGGGGGGGGGGGGGAGACTGAGGACCAGGGGGGGCAATGAGCAGGGGAGGGAGATGAGCGCGGGAGGAATGAGCGCTGGGGTGGTGCAATGAGCCGGGGGAAGATTGAGCAGCGGGGAGAGGAATGAGGGGGGGGAAATGAGTAGCGGGGAGAGGAATGAGGGGAGGGTTTAATGAGTGCCAGGGGGGAGACTGAGCATTTTTTTTTTTTAATACCTGCAGTAGCGGCAGCATATGGGGACATAATCTATGGAGCATCTTATGAGGTCAGCATATGGAAGCATATTCAATGGGAACATCTTATGGGGGCAGCATATGGGTGATATTCAGTGGATCATCTTATGGGGCAGCATATGGGGGCATATTCAGTGGAGCATCTTATGGGGGCAGCATAAGGGGGCATATTCAGTGGAGCATCTTATGGGGGCAGCATATGGGGGCATATTCAATGGAGCATCTTATGGGGGCATATTCAATGGAGCATCTTATGGGGGCAGCATATAGGGCCATATTCAGTTGAGCATCTTATGGGGGCAGCGTATGGGAGCATTGTTATGAATGAGTCACCGTAGGAGGCAAAAACAGAAATACTAGCTAAGTCCAGAAAACCAGAGAAGTTGGCAGCTATCGGATTGCAGACCCCTGAACCTATCAACAACTAGCAGTAGCCATGGGGGGTTCCTACGGTGCCCTAGACCCCTCAATCACAGCCGGAGAACTAAATAGCCTAAAGACAGAAAGGGAAATCTAAACTGCCCCAGAGCAGACCCCAAAGCAATAGGCAGCCCCCAACATATAATGACGGTGAAGCAAGATGAAAAAACACACACAGATAGAAAGATAGGCTGAGCAAATGATGGGGCCCAAGCTAACTAAATAGGACAGGATAGAAAAGCTGCTGTCTGCAATCCATCAAAACCCTATCAAAACAAGAGCCAACAGACTGATAGGGAAAAAAGCCCTGAAGATGCTAGGCTTCAAAAAGACTATATCAGTACTCAGGTATTTTCTGAAGACAGAGCAAAAAGGAATTCAGCTCACCCCAGCAGGGAATGGCAGAAATCCAGAAAAACAAGGAAAAACAAAACCAAAACACAAATACAAAAAGCAGAGCAGAAAACTTAGCTTTTGAGGAGCAGGAATCAGACTGGTCTCCTAGAATCCCTCTGAGAAATCACCAGCAAGGCAGAAGGGCGTCGGCTGCCTTATATCCAGTCAGCAATTCCAGTCACCCAGTCATCATCATCTTGCTCAGGTGCTTGGTAATCAGCCTCACTACCTTCCTTCACCAGAAGAGGGAGTTCATCAGACCTCAATGGTGAAGGGGAAAATGAACTCACAACAGTACCTCCCCCTTGAGGAGGGGTCACCGAACCCTCATCCACGCCACCAGGGCGATCAGGGTGAGCCCGATGAAAGGCACGCACCAATCTTTTGGCATGAATATCAGAGGCAGAGACCCAGGAATTATCCTCCTGACCATAACCCTTCCACTTAACCAAATACTGGAATCTCCGACGAGCCAGACGGGAATCCAGTATCTTCTCTACCTCATATTCCATGTTACCTTCAACCAATACGGGGTCCGGAGGTGCCACCCCAGAAACAACTGGTTCAACAAACCTCTTCAACAAGGACTTATGGAACAAATTATGGATTTTAAATGTGACAGGAAGAGCCAACCGGAAAGAGACCGGATTAATAATCTCCAAAATCTTCTAAGGTCCAATAAATCTAGGCTTAAACTTAGGAGAAGCCCCCTTCATAGCGATATTTTTTGATGATAACCAAACCATATCACTAACCTTAAACTGGGGACCAATGGTCCTATGTCGGTTGGAAAACCGCTGGCACTTTTCCTGGGAGAGAGATAACTTATCCACCACTTGGTCCCAGATCTGGTGCATTCGCTCCACCACAGTGTCAACACCTAGACAGGCAGAAGGCTCCACCTGTCCTGAATAAAATCGAGGATGAAACCCAAAGTTGCAAAAAAAAGGTGACATCAAAGTGGCAGAAATAGCTCTATTATTTAAAGCAAATTCGGCCAAGGGCAAAAATGAAACCCAATCATCCTGATCAGCGGAAATAAAACACCTCAAATACGACTCCAAGGTCTGGTTTGTTCTCTCAGTCTGCCCATTGGTCTGAGGGTGAAAAGCAGAGGAGAAGGACAACTGAATTCCCAGCTTGGAACAGAAAGTCCTCCAAAATCTAGACACAAACTGAACTCCTCTGTCAGATACAATGTTCTCAGGAATCCCATGCAAGCGAACCACCTGTTGCAAAAACAGGGGCACCAACTCAGAGGAAGATGGCAACTTAGGGAGTGGTACAAGATGAACCATCTTAGAGAACCTATCACAAATCACCCAAATAACAGTCATTCTTTGAGAGACCGGCATATCAGAGATGAAATCCATTGAAATATGGGTCCATGGCCTCCTGGGGACCGGCAAAGGCATCAACAACCCACTAGAGCGAGAACAAGGTTTAGACCGGGAGCAAGTCCCACAGGACTGCACAAAATTCCTGACATCACGAGACAAGGCGGGCCACCAAAAAGACCGACTCACCAGATCTCTAGTACCAAAAATACCTGGATGACCAGCCAATGCAGAGCAATGAACTTCAGACATCACTCTCTTCTTCCACTGGTCAGGAACATACAACTTTCCACTGGGACAACGGCTCAGGTTTGTCCTCCTGGAACTCTTCCAGAGCACGTCTCAAATCGGGCGAGATGGCAGAAAGAACTACCCCTTTGCCTAAGATGGTAGCAGGCTTGGTCACCACAGGAGAATCAGCAAAGAAGCTCCTAGAGAGAGCGTCAGCCTTGACATTCTTAGTGCCAGGAAGAAAAGAGACCACAAAATGAAAACGTGTAAAAAACAAGGCCCACCTAGCCTGTCTAGGGTTCAAGCGTTTAGCCGACTCCAGGTAAATCAAATTCTTGTGGTCAGTGAGGACCACGACTTGATGTTTAGCTCCCTCCAACCAATGTCTCCACTCCTCAAATGCCCATTTCATGGCTAACAGTTCCCGATTCCCCACATCATAGTTACGTTCAGATGGAGAGAACGTTTGGGAAAAGAAAGCACAGGGATTCATTTTAGATGTTACAGGATCCTTTTGGGACAAAACAGCTCCTGCACCAATCTCAGAAGCGTCCACCTCTACCTGGAACGGGAGTGAGACATCAGGTTGCCGCAAAACTGGGGCAGAAGTGAATCTTCGCTTCAGCTCCTGAAAGGAAGAAACAGCCTCCGGAGACCAATTCAACACATCAGCACCCTTCTTAGTCAGATCAGTCAATGGCTTGGCAATACTAGAAAATTTTGCTATAAATTTCCGATAAAAATTAGCAAAACCCAAAAACTTCTGGAGGGCCTTCAAAGAAGTGGGCTGAACCCAAACATAAATGGCCTGTACCTTGGCCGGGTCCATTTCAATAGTTGACGGAGACAAAATAAATCCCAAAAATGAAATCCTCTGTACCCCAAAAAGGCATTTCGATCCTTTGACATACAGGGAATTCTCCCTCAACATCCGGAACACAGTCCGAACATGTTCCACATGAGAATCCCAATCCTTGGAGAAGATCAAAATATCATCCAGATAGATAATCAAAAATTTATCCACAAAGTCCCGGAAAATGTCGTTCATGAAGCACTGGAAGACAGAAGGGGCATTAGTGAGCCCAAAAGGCATCACCAGGTACTCAAAATGTCCCTCCGGAGTATTAAACGCCGTCTTCCATTCATCCCCATGCTTAATGTGGATAAGATTATACGCCCCCCTGAGGTCAAGCTTGGTAAACCAGCAAGCACCTTTAACTCTGGAGACTAGATCCGAAATCAGGGGTAACAGATACTGATATTTAATAGTAATTTTGTTGAGGGCACGATAATCAATACAAGGCCTTAATGAACCATCCTTTTTGGCCACGAAAAAAAAAAAATCGGCACCTAAGGGTGAAGAGGATGGTCTAATATGACCCTTCTCCAACGCCTCCTTAATATAGGATCGCATAGCCTCGTGCTCGGGTAGAGATAAATTGAAGAGCCGACCTTTGGGAAATTTACACCCCGGGCTCAGTTCAATTGCACAGTCGCAGGAGGCAAAGACGCAGACTCATTCTCACTAAATACATCATAAAAGTCTGCCAAATAGTCAGGAACATCATGCAACTGAGGAGAGGTGGAAAAAAAACGGAGCCTCACTAATGGCACACCGACAACCCCAACTCACCACAGACACAGATTTCCAATCCAAAACTGGATTATGAATTTGCAACCAGGGAAACCCCAGAACAATGGTATCATGCAAATTATGCAACACCAAAAATCTGCAATTTTCTTGATGGTCTGGGGCGACCCGCATTACCACCTGGGTCCAAAACTGAGGTTTATTTTTCGCCAAAGGAGTAGCATCAATCCCCCTCAAAGGGATAGGCATCCGCAGAGGTGTCATCGGAAATCCACAACGTTTAGCAAAATCCAAGTCCATTAGGTTCAGGGCTGCTCCCGAATCCACAAAAGCCTTGGCGGAAAATGTGGACAGGGAGCAGATCAGAGTAATTGCCAGAAGAAACTTAGGCTGAACACCACCAACAGAAAACGTGTGTGCAAAACGTTTCTCTCGTTTAGGACAGACAGAAATAATATGCGAGGCATCTCCACAAAAAAAAAAAAAAAACACAGCTTATTATGCCTTCTGAACTTCTGACGTTGCTCCCTGGACAAAACTATCACATTGAATAGGTTCAGACACTTGTTCAACAGGTGGCAACACCTCTCGTGCAGTCCTGCGTTCACGTAAATGCTGATCAACCTGAATGGCTAATGACATAGAATAGTCAATACCAGAGGGAACAGGAAATCCCACCATAGTATCTTTTACAGCTTCTGACAAACCCTTCCAAAAGAGAGCTGCCAAGGCATTATCATTCCAGGTAGTAAGGACCGCCCACTTTCGGAATTTTTGACAGTACAATTCTGCAGAATCTCGACCCTGGCTCAATGCCAACAGGGTCTTTTCAGCTTGTCAATAGCACTAGGTTCGTCATACAACAACCCCAAGGCTTGAAAAAAATGCGTTCACATTAGTCAGAATAGGATCATCTGGTTTCAAAGAAAACGCCCAATCCTGGGGATCGCCACGCAGCAAAGAGATGACAATTTTAACCTGCGGCGTGGAGCTCCCTGACGAGTTAGGCTTCAAGGCAAAAAATAATTTACAATTATTTTTGAAATTCAAAAATTTAGACCGATCCCCAAAAAACACATCAGGAGTAGGGATCTTTGGTTCAGCAGCATGTGAATGAGCAAGATAGGCGGAAATTCCCCGCACTTCCGCAGCGAGCTGCTCCACACAATCAGACAATTGCTTTATCTCCATTGAGAGGAAAAAAAAATTCCCCCTACGGCCTCAGAGATAGAGGAAAAAATATACACACTTTTTTTTTCCAATTCTTTCCTGCTATTGAGTACCCTAGGATCTGCGGTATGGCAGGTGATTCTGTTATGAATGAGTCACCGTAGGAGGCAAAAACAGAAATACTAGCCAAGTCCAGAAAACCAGAGAAGTTGGCAGCTATCGGATTGCAGACCCCTGAACCTAACAACAACAACAACAACAACTAGCAGTAGCCGTGGGGGGTTCCTACGGTGCCCTAGACCCCTCGATCACAGCCGGAGAACTATATAGCCTAAAGACAGAAAGGGAAATCTAAACTGCCCCAGAGCAGACCCCAAAGCAATAGGCAGCCCCCAACATATAATGACGGTGAAGCAAGATGAAAAAACACACACAGATAGAAAGATAGGCTGAGCAAATGATGGGGCCCAAGCTAACTAAATAGGACAGAATAGAAAAGCTGCTGTCTGCAATCCGCCAAAACCCTCTCAAAAACAAGAGCCAACAGACTGATAAGGAAAAAAACCCTGAAGAGCAAAAAGAAATTCAGCTCAACCAGCAGGGAAAGGCAGAAATCCAGAAAAACAAGGCAAAACAAAACCAAAACACAAATGCAGAAAGTAGAGCAGAAAATTTAGCTTTTGAGAAGCAGGAATCAGACTGGTCTCCAAGAATCCCTCAGAGTAATCACCCGCAAGGCAGAAGGGCGTCGGCTGCCTTATATCCAGTCAGCAATCCCAGTCATCATCATTCTGCTCAGGTGCTTTGTAATCAGCCTCACTACCTTCCTTCACCAGAAGAGGGAGTTCATCAGACCTCAATGGTGAAGGGGAAAATGAACTCACAACAGAATCCCTGAATAGACTTTTCAGAGGTGGGAAGTCAGGCATGGATTCGAGAGCAAGAGCAGGGGATGGCGGTCCCGGTGGGAAAGGTCCGAAGTGTGGAGGCGTCCACGAATGCAGTCGAGGAGCCTCAGTGGGTGAAGGAGATGAAGCAACAGTTGAAAAATATTAAGGGCGAGTTGGCCAAAGTAAAGAGAAGGACCGAGACCGGGACTGGACGACCTAGTTTTAGCCCCGGTCCCTGGGGATCACGCCCCTCGTGGGGTGGTCAGCCTACACAGGCCTGGTGTTTTGAGTGTGGAGAACCAGGCCACTTTGCCCGAGAGTGTCCGTGGCGTGGGAGATACCCACCCCGGCGGCCATTAAACTAAAGGGCTCCGGGCTGGGGGGACGCCACTCGGAGCCGAAAACCACAACTAGGGGTGGTAGAAGTCCCGAAGATCTGCTAGCAAAGTGTCCGGTGGTATGGGCAGAAGTGGAGGGCCGGGCCATCCGGTGTCTGGTGGACACGGGGTCACAAGTAACCACCATGCTCACAACGTACTTTCAACAAAACTTCCCGGAGGCATCAAGACCTCAGTGGGGGTCCATGATCAGACTAATAGTCGCCAACCAACTGCCGATCCCAGTTGCCGGGGTAGTGTGGGTGCAGGTGACGTTGTGCGGTAAATCCCTTGGTCGCAGAGAGGTGGTGCTAACTCAAGGAGAAGCTGATTAACGGCACCCCGTCACCCTAGGCATGAATATTTTACGAGAGTTCTGCAACTTACTCCTAAATGATCCCACACAGAAGATTTTGAAGCAGTGGGGTTCTCACACAGCTCAGGGACAGGTATTCCAGCAGCTGGTGCGAGGTGCGCGGGTGCATCAGGACTGCCAGGAGGGCGAGGCTCTGGGCAAGGTCATCGCATCAGCAGCTCCCCTGCTTGTGCTACCTTCTGGACAGACTGTGGTGGACCTGCCAATTCGCGCCCCGATACCGTTGGAGGGTGTGGAGGTGCAGGTGGAGCCATGTCACTCGGAGCGCTTACCTTCTAGCATACTGGTGGCCCGTTCCCTGGCTACGGTGCAAAAAGGAACCGTCCTGGTACGCTGCGTTAACCTTGAAGACCGAGACACCATTATGAAAGCACGGACTGAACTGGCCAAACTAGTGAGGCCTTTAGAAGAAGTGCTGCCAGCTCCGGCGGTTCAATTGCGAGTACACCCCAAGGATCCTTGGGAAGTAACAATTTGAACCTTACAGGCCCACGAAGTCTCGGCACAGGAAAAGGGTCAAAATATTTTGGAGCAGATGCGAGCCGAGCTTTCTGGGTTAACTGCAGCCCAACTCTCACAGATAAAAACATTGCTTGGACTGTACCATGAAGTATTTGCTAGTCATGAAGACGATTTTGGGTGTACCACCGCCATCACTCATGAAATCCCCACAGCGGGAGCGGCTCCTATCCAGGAACGATATCGACAGATTCCGCCACAACTCTATCAAGAGGTGAAAACTTTGCTGGCCCAGATGCAGCGAAAAGGGGTGATACGGGAAAGTCAAAGCCCTGGGCGGCTCCAATCGTGTTGGTCAGGAAAGAAAGATGGTACACTACGATTCTGTGTGGATTATCGTAAACTGAATGCTTGCACTATTAAAGACTCACACCCACTGCCCCGCATAGAAGGATCCCTGTCCGCCTTGGGTAAGGCAACATATTTTTCGACCCTCGATTTGGCCAGTGGGTACTGGCAGCTGCCCATGTCAGAAGAAGATAGAGCCAAGACGGCGTTCATATTGCCCATTGGACTGTTTGAGTTTAATCAAATGCAGTTTGGGCTGGCCAACGTCCCCGGGACCTTTCAGCGATTGATGGAGCGGTGTCTGTGAGATCTCAATTTTGAGACCACATTGATCTACCTGGACGATATCATCGTCTATGCCGCCACCATTGAGGACCACCTAAAGCGGTTGGGACAGGTACTCAGTCGGTTGCAAAAGTATGGGTTGACGGTGAAGCCTCAGAAATGTCACCTATTTCGCTCCCAGATTGAGTATCTGGGTCATGTCATTTCGGCAGAGGGTATGAGGCCATCCCGGGAGAAGGTTGCTGCTATCCAGGAATGGCCTACCCCCGAGACGGTAAAAGATGTGCGGGCTTTTCTGGGTTTAGCCGGATATTAGCGTCGCTTCATAAAGAATTTTGCATGTCGAGCTCGAGCCCTGCATGACCTGCTGAAGGGGGCTCCCGCTGGGGCAAATGGGCGAAGAATCCAGTGGCAACACCCTCAGGAAGAGGACTTCCAAGACCTCAAGGCTGCGCTCTCGGATGCCCCAGTGTTGGCTTATGCAGATTTCTCACCACAATTCATCTTGCACACTGACTGGAGTCTTCACGGGCTGGGGGCTGTGTTGTCGCAGGTTCAAGATGGCCGGGAGAGGGTGATCACATATGGAAGCCGCTCACTCCATGACTCCGAGCGTAACCCTGAAAGTTACAGCTCCTTCAAGCTCGAGCTCCTCGCAGTGGTGTGGGCCATGACGGAGAGATTCACAGCGTACCTAGGGGGCTCCGAGGTGGTGGTGCGAACTGACAACAACCCGCTGGTCTCATTTGGAAAATGCCAAATTGGGAGCTCTGAAACAGCGATGGATGGCCCGGATGGCAAAGTACAATTATAAGATTATCTACAAAAGAGGGGCCAAGAATGTCCATGCAGGACACCCTCTCCAGGATACGACATACAACTCCAGGACAGAACCGAGACGAAGAATTAGAAGGAGAGGAAATACCGTTCGCTTTCACTGCTGCCGTGCTCACAACTGACAATAAAAAAATATCTTCCCCCGAGACCCCAAGCGGCATGTTAGAACAATCCCAGGATAAGTGGATACAACAACAAGAAGACGAAGAGGTTGGCCTTCTCAGGACGTGGGTCGCCGCTGGGCATTTACCCACTGACTCAATGACAAAGTTTGACTCAAGACCTGTTGCTGATATTGCGACAATGGGAGAGATTGGTTATCCGAAAGGGACTATTGTACCGTAAAACAATATCACAAACCTCAATGACTGCTTGGCAGGTGGTTATGCCAGGAGCCCTACTTGACGTACTGGCTCGGGAGGCTCACGAAAAAGGGGCCCACTTCGGAGCAAAAAAAACCTTGCAATGGCTGCAACAGAAAGCTTACCACCCGCGCTTGCCAGCTGTTGTGGACGAAATTTGCCAGACCTGCCGCTTATGCGAATTGGCCAAACCACCCGCTCAGCGAGCCGCAACAGACTATTGTGACCTCATTGCCCCTTGAACTCCTGATAGTGGATTACCTGACCATTGGGCCTGCATTTCAGGGATACAAACACTGCCTTGTTATGGTAGATCATTTCACCAAGTTCACTGTGGTCACCCCCATTCGGGATCAGACCGCAGAATCAGCTGCCTCTGCAATTTGTAGAAACTTTATACAAGTATACGGCTGTCCTCAACAGATACATTCTGATCAGGGAGCATGTTTTTTGGGAAAGGTTATGGAAGAACTACATCACCTCTATGGAATTGACAAATCCCGGACCACATCATATCACCCGCAAGGAAATGGGGCTTGTGAACGATTTAATTGGACATTGATTCAGATGTTGTGTACTCTGGAGAGTGACAAGAAGGCCCGTTGGCCCGAATAGGTTTCTGAATTAGTATGGGTCTATAACAATCGGGTACATCGAGTTACTGGCTATACCCCCTACTCCCTGTTATATGGACGAGAGGGTAAAGGGATCACGGAGGTGGAGTTGGACCCCAAAGAACCTCAGCCCTGGACCGGAGTGTCGTCTTGGGTCCGAAATCATCGCCAGCGGCTGCAGACTTTTCACTGGATTGTACACACCAAGCTCCGAGACTGGGAGCACCCAGGGAAAAATGCAACCCAACCTCCTCACCTCCAAAGCGGGGACCATGTGCTTGTACTAGATCAGTGCCCCCAGAACAAGCTAGAGCTGCGTTGGGAAGAGAGTCCTTATCGGGTCTTACGCCATATCCACCCAGAAGGACCCGTGTATGAAATATGACCCGAGGGAGGATGAAACACTGCCCACTCGTATTGTGCATCGTAATATGTTACGCCCGTGTACTTCTACCGACCCAAAGCAACTGGAGCCTGCCCCATCGACATCTGAACCATCATCTATATGTTGGGACCCGGACGACGAAGATTTTCCCCAAGAACCCAGAGGCCCTCCACTCAATAATGAACCAGCTGACACAATTAGCCCACCAATCTCCACCACCCCAGAAGACTCCACCCCAGTTGAACTGAGACGCTCTGAGCGGTCAACAGCCGGCAAACCCCCTGAATGATATGAACAAGATCAGTTCATATGGCAATGAACATTGAAGCCCCTACAGACTGATCTCAATAGACTAAGGCCCTCAAGCCGAGGACTGGCGAGCTTACAGGGTGGAGGAATGTGGGGAGGACACCCAGACAGTGACTGGGCCGGAACCCAGGGGACCGCCATCAGGGTTCCTGAAGGAACAACACTGGGGGACAACAAAGGGAGACACACGACTGAAGGTGTCAGGGCAACAGGGGGTGGGGTGAGGACAAAGGGAGGAGGGGGCGCACTCAGGTGGCAGTTGGCAGAGAGTGACAGGAGGAGAGAAGCTGAGTGACTTAGAGAGAGATGGGGTGACGAGCGGTGGGGTGGAGTAAGGGACACCGTCAGGAGTCTGAGGAGAAAGCTACGCACTCACCGACAAGAGAAACGTGAGACTTTTACCGGAGGCTGCTCCCAGCCCACGGTCGCACACAGCCATGCCCGTGGTCCCCCGCCCTTTTGAGACAGGTCCGTTACCTCAAGTCGCCACTGCAACGACACGTAAAACTGCTGCAGCGGCCTGAACACTGTCCCTGTCTCCTTCCTCAGCTGCGGCCCTGCCATCACCGGCCTCAGTGGACGCCACCTCGCCATAGGCGGCAATAGAGGCCCACGTCACATCTACAAGGGGACCCCGAGCAGAGGCCGGCCTGAAGTCATTTGGAGAACTGCATCATCATTACACTGAGACGAGAGCTGGTAAAAGACGTCCTGAAAGCCCCACCAGCACAGATTCTTCAGGGCCTGTTGTGCCCCACCAGCACAGAGTTTTCAGGGCCTGTTGTGCCCCACCAGCACAGATCCTGCAGGGCCTGTTGGGCCCCATCAGCACAGATCCTGCAGGGCCTGTCAAACTCAAATCATCCCAGGACAACGAGGGGTCAAGGCAGCTACATTCAGCGACCTCTAAGCAGCCGCACCTGTGAACCTGAGCAACGTCTGTAAGGATAAGTGAACTATAGGAAACAAGGACCCATAGTTTGTGCCATATGTGGCCTTCGACGCCCGGACTAGCCGGGTTAGTCACATTGAATATAAGAGTATTGTTTATTTTGTTGAGTCCCTGCGAGGACAGATTGTTGTTACCCCTGCTACTTGATCAGCATAGCCCCAGCGGCTCCAAGTTATAAAAGTTGATTTCACAAGTCATACCTTGTCTCGTGTCTTGTCACTGCATCCTGAGAACTTGCTCAACCGTACATTACTGTGCTCTGATGCTGTGAGTTTTTTTTTTAAAGTGCTACTTTCCCCATAATTCACCTAAATATACCCATATAACACGTAATGCTTTTCTCATAACCCATTAAATATGATACTATACTGCATACCGATGCTGTACATCCATGAGCAACTCAGCTGGACAAATTACAAGTTGACCTGGGATTTAGTGAACCATGTTTCTGTGCAATTTCACTTTTCTACTTTTACTGGCTTTGACGGAATGATGTGGGATATTATGGGTAGTAGTCCGGTGGCTCTGGCTGATGGGATATTATAGTGAATGTGGCTATGCGGAGTGGGCGGGGCTCTACACACATATATAATGATGTGGGATATTAGGGGTAGTTGTCCGGTGGCTATGGCTGACGGGATGATGTGGGATATTAGGGGTAGTAGTCCAGCGGCTGTGACGGGATGATGTGGGATATTAGGGATAGTTGTCCAGTGGCTCTGGCTGATGGGACGATGTGGGATATAAGGGTAGTAGTCTGGTGGCTGTGACGGGATGATTTGGGATATTGGGGGTAGTAGTCTGGTGGCTATGGCTGATGGGATGATGTGGGATATTAGTAGTCCGGTGGCTCTGACTGACAGGACGGTATGGGATATTAGGGGTAGTAGTCCGGTAGCTCTTGCTGATGGGATTGTGGGATAGAATAGTGAATGTGGTGTGGGCCGGGCTATACACTCAGCTTTGCACACTAACCGTAACCGTAGTTAGTTACTATGCCCAGGCAACGCCGGGCTCTTCAGCTAGTTCTTTAGAATAACGATTTTTTTTGTCTAAACGTTTTATATAAAAGTTGTAGTAAACATGGCGCAGGAATATTTCTTTTCAAACTTTCCTTTTCAACTTTACTGATGACCCCAACAATTTTCACATGTTATCTGTTCGGAAGAATGTTCTTTGCAGACATTTTGTCCACAAGTAGTACAGATACGCTCAGATTTCCTTTCCTTCTTTGCTGGACAAAGATAACGCTTTTTTTTCTCTTGGCTCTGGAAGTTACTGAAAATGTATACCACATCGGATCATAGCTTCCGTAGTTTGCCTCGGCAAGCATTTCGTGTTGCTTCCCTCCATCATGGCAGGCATTAAAAGTTCATAGCAAAGTTCCGTCAAGAATAGACGTCTCGTCCTTCCTGTTGGCATGGAATTCTGGATGAGTTTCACTATAAATATAGGTATTGAGGCCTGACAAAACATATTAGAAAAAATGACTACAGGCCAACGTTTTGTCTGCCTCTTGCACAAATACTCTCCAATCATTTCGACTATCTTGTCCACACCTCCTTTAGTTTTCTTATAATGCAGAATGATTTCTGGTTTCTGTTTCCTGTCATTGGTGTCAATACTTCCATCATGATGCATGGTACTCAGTAGTATCACTGATTTTTCTCTCTTCGCTTTATAAGACACCATTGTCGCTTGATTTCAGAAACCAAAGACTCTCATAAAGTGTTCACTGTGGATTGTGCTTCATGATTAGAGGAATTTCTTGGCGGTTTGGCTTCATAGTACCAACAAGTGCAAGTGGTTTCTGAAGCAAAAATTTGCCCAGTTCAAGATTGGTAAAGTAGTTGTCCATTGTTCTATATTTTCCAGAATTGAAAATTGGTACAGCAAGTGTTTTTACTATGTCAGAACATAGGTCTTTCTGGACTGGAGCATCAACTTCTTTGCCACAGTAAATCAGACCATTCATCCCATAATAGCTTGCATAATCACATCCAGAAAATGTGGGAGCCTCCTTCCCAAGATCACATGACCATGTAGTCAGGCAGAATCCACACTCTTCACAGCAACAGCAGAGTCATAAAGACCGAGTCATAAAGACAAAGTCTTCCCCAACAACAGTAAAGACAAAAAGACTGAGGATCACATGTAAACCTAGTACAGGCCTAAAAGGCCCCAGGTATGCGAATATGGGGTATTCCCAAAAAAGTTGTTATACCGAAATACCTGTAACAAAAATATATGAACTGGAAATTACTAACTATATACCTGAGGAATACCTAGAGTTTCAGAATTCTAACTAAAGTAATCTTGCAGAAAATAGAAAACAATTAACCTAGCAGGCCTGCGAGGCCCCAGGTATGCGTTCTAGGGTTAAACAAGGAGGAGTGGTTCCCTCTTAATTTTATCATGACCGGGGGAATGGGCAGCTTACCCACACCAGTTTTTCCCTTTGCCCAAACAGTGTCTGGTACCTGACTCATTTCCCTATCCTCAGACATTCTGGTGTCAGGTGTTACTTGTAAGATTGCAGCAATGGTGTATGACAAAAGCCGTGAAAGTATTTATCTGAGAGTGGACTTGACTGTAAATACACTCAGGAGAGTACTCTATGGTAGCCTGGCTAGCACTCGACACATCTGCTCCGAGCAAATTCATAGGGGTATGGTCACTAACAATACGTTTTGTAAGCACCTCTTGGCTATCTCGTAATTTTAGTTTTATTTGTTTAGTCATAGGGGCTTCAGTCACTTGTCCCTCTACCCCCACACATTACACAATCTCATTAATAATCATGTCTGGCATTATTAAGTCTTTGTGTACCACAGCCTCGGCTGCCCCAGTGTCAACCAAAAATTCTGCCTCTTTTCCCCCTGGCATTGTTATGGTTGTCACCATGGCAGGACCAGATCCGGAGGGGACAAGAACAGAGCACATGTGTCACTGGATTGCCAGTTTCCTAGTCTGAAGGTGGAAGATTGGTCTGCTTAGTCTTTGTAGGGTTTTCCAGTGGCTGGCGTAATGTCCATTTTCTCCACAATTCCAGCACCTCACTCTTTCTAGGTCCTTAGGACCCCTACTACATCTCCACTGTTTCCCTTGTGTTTTAGCCTACATGACAGGTCGTCTTATTGTCCTTGTTTGTTCAACTCCTTTAGCCACCTTCAGGAGGTCTTTCGGATCTACATTTTTTTTCATTCAGGTCTGGCTGTCTGTACTGCATCTCGTAAGTCTTTGTTCATACCGTCAATGAATGCATTCACCAGTATTTTATCAAGTAGGTTTATGAGACTGTACCCCATGTCTGCCCACTTCAGCTGTTTCCGTCCAGAGAACATCTCTACACGCTCTTTTTGCTGTGTCACATCAGTCAGGAGTACAGACTGCTCTGATTGTATCACTGTAGCCCATTGTTTTAGCGATTCACAGAACGTCTCCCCAGACCGAGCAGATTTATCATCCATGCTCCATGCTTGATCCTTTATCACATCTGTATGTGTCTTAATTATGTGTCCTAGACTCCTAGTACATCACCTGCCTTTGAACTCACCAAACTCTAGGTCTGCCCACGTACACTTATATGTCCGCTGTATTTCCTTTGTCTGTAAAATGGGAAAGGTTGGTTCTCAGGGTTAGGCAACTATTGCAGCATAACTAGCTGGTCAGAGGGTCTCCAGGGATAATACGCCTGTTTTACTCTAGTTACCCTTCTAGGTCCTGATTTGGTTGGTTGTGGTTATCTGGTGGTGGAGGTGACCGGATGATCAGTGGGGGGGGGGGTGATCTTCAACTTCTTCCCTTTCAGGAGAGCTGTCAGCCTCCTCCCCAAAAGTCAATGCCCCCACTACTGAGTCAGCTTCTTCTGTCACTACATGTGATCTTGTCCGAACAGGATTTAGTGCAATTCGCGTTGCAGCACAGGTCATACAAGTACCTCTCCAGTCTGGGTTTGGCTAACCAAAGTGTTTACAATTCCATCCATCTTGTCTGGGTCTCTGGTTATATAGAGGTGGGGCGGTGGCAGTCAGTCAGTCATAGATTTTTGTGCATCAAAACAGTAATATACCTTATGTCCCACTGTAGTCCCTTTACTTCCATACTGTTGTATCTCTTCTGCACACAAAACCATTTATTCACTTGTTGCTCTCTTTCCTTGTCTTTTATCCAACCTCTATTCTCTTCTCTGAAACTGTCATTTTTTGGTTCATCCAAACATCCACCCTCTGGAATGTTTGCCTTTTTAAATATTGGCCTACATCTTTCGTCGCTTTCCTTTCCTTCTCTGTCCTCTACAATCTGTATAGCTGTTTTGCATCCCATTGGGGCCCCTGACTGCACATAGAAGTTGCACATGGCTCTAACCTATTCTCCAGGCAAATCACCTTTCTGCAAATGCCCTCAGTGTGCCTGGACCTTGACTATGGGCCACACTTAGCAAGTCAGAATGAGCCTGTCAAGGGGTAGCAGGAAGGCTCCTTGCCTCTCACCCGGTAGACCTACAGGATGTAATGAGAAGGCCCTTTGCCTCTCACCTGTTAAATCAGCTGACTAAAATAGGAAGTCTCAGGCCTCTCACTTACTAGACCAGCTTCATGGATAGTGGGAAGGCTCAGGCCTCTCACCCACAGCAAAAACCGCTGATTAAAGTAGGAAGGCCCAGGTGTGATAGGCCTCTCACCTACTAGACCAGCCGTGCAGTTGGCTTCCCTCTTTGCCGATCAATTAGCTGTACATCAATCATACAAATAGAAGCAGATATGAAACCACTGAAATACACACAATCACTCACAAGTTCTCTTTACAAATAGGCACAGTATTTTACTTTCCAGTTCAGTACTGTTAGGCCAAATACAGAGAACCCTCGCATAGCTCCATACCCCTTCCCATCAGGCACTTAACAGATTAGAGCTTACAGAATCTTTCACAGAGAAGAGAAAACTGACATGCAGAAATTTAGTGTCCTTCACACAGAAACAGAATGTAGCAGTTCAGACAATCCATTTCTGCAAAACCTTCATCCTCCTCTTGAAACCAAGGGACTTCACTGTAGGGGCAGATAACTGTAAAATTTGAAATATCAAAAATGACTGCATCTGGCCAAATGCATACAGGAAACTTTCCAATGTCATACCACATAACATGGGATATATCATCACTCAATTCAATCAATCTCAGATGTAGATTAAATTATCTATAATGCATCAGTCCTGGACATTCCACAATAATTGTAAAAGTAATGGTATTAGGACTCCATGAAAAAATCCTGTAGGGCTCTGCTTCTTGACATAGTACCCCTGACTGAGAACACCAAAGCCAACAATATGAACAAACCCCACAGCCCAATACAAAACACAGCCCCATATGATGTACTGCTACCAAAATGGCAAAAAACTGCACAGAGTCTGTCCCAGCTCTGCACTACACAGGTTACAACCAGTTAGTATATTGCCAGAAAATCAAGGCAAGGACAGAGACCCCCATCTTTCTTTTTAACAAAGAAATATCCAGCAGCTACATGGGAGGAAGAAGGACGGATAGAACCCTTCTGTAAACTTTTGTTAACATTCTTTCATGGTGGCCCGTTCAGGCTCTGACAAAATTGTAAAAGCGAGCTTTAGACAATTTGCCATTAGGAATAAGGTCAATAGCACAATCATAGGGCTGATTAGGATTAGTATCTCCACCTCTATTTACCCCGAGAACACATCTCCAAAGTCCTTCAGGTACCCCGGAAGACCCTCCAGACTAGCAGAGCATATATTTGTACATCTTTTAGGGTATGTTTCCACAGGCCAGATTACATCAGGATTTGCTGTGGAATGAACACTGCGTAATGGGGCAATTCTTAAGAAAATGTCCAAAGAGATCACAGTATAAACAGAGTCTGAGATCTTGTCTCCGTCTTCTCTCCGCAACACTAAGACTGGCAATTCTAACCTCTGGTAAATAGACCTGCTCCGGGGAAGTAGAACATGCAGTCAGCTGTTCCACAGAATCTGTGAGAGACATGCTGTGTTCGTATGGCCTGAGTCATGGTCTCCATCAGAGAACAAGGGGCGACATGGCGGACCAGAGCATCCTCGAGTGTCTCGGAAAGGCCTCTTTGGAACTGGCACCTGAGAGTAGCATCATTCCATTGAACTTTGGTGGACCACTGCTGGAATTCAGTACAGTAGTCCTCAGCTGTACGACCCCTTCACCCCCTTGCCAGGTTCATGATCTTGGCCTCCGCAGCCTGGATTCTGTCGAGTTCGTCATATATCAGACCTAAACTGTCAAGCCATCAACAGAAAACTGTTCTGGGGACAAAGAAAATGCCCAGGTCTGAGGACCCCCTCGCAGGAGGGACATTATTCCCACCCGCTGGAACTCCTCCCCTGACGACCAGGGGTTCAGGGTAAAAAAAAAAAAAAAAAATAAATAACTTACAGCTCTCACTGAATACCCAAAACTGGTCTTTCCCGAAAACTTATCAGGGAGAAATATGACATGTTTGGGAGAGATCAATTGTACATCAGAGGGTACTGACATCACAGCCACTGCCGGCAGTGGGGGGCTATGAGAGGTCTTCATCAAGTTTTTTATCCGACCCTGCAACTGATCTTGCGATGAATCCAGACTCTGGCAATCCTTCACCAGATCCAGAGTCATCTGCATCAAATTTGGCACCTGGTCACAAAGCAGGTGAACAGGATCCATACTGGAGAAAAAGAAAAACGTAGACAGGCCTCACGTAGTGGTAGTGTGACGCTAGTCACTTCTCACAGCCAAGCGTGAGTCAGAGTGGTCAAGGTCAGAAGCCAGGAGGGTACGTCAAAAACAGAAGGAAGAGAAAAGCATAGTCCGGCAACGTTCCGAGGTCAGAGTACAGTGAGGACAACAGATCAGAGCTTAAGGGGTTAAACAGGGGGATTGTCAGAACAAAGTCCAAAGTCAAGCAACAAATCAAGCTTATAGAACTCAAGGCACAGGAGAGCACAAAGCACAAACATCACACGATGAATGTACGTCTGGCAGTGGTGTGGGAAACTCAGCTCAGTTAAGAAGCATGGCAATTAATTGGAATAATGAACACATGAGACAGTCTGACTGCGGCGCTTTGGCTGACAGCTCTGCTAGCCAATAAACACAACACTCAGCACGCCCCTGAATCAGACTGGATGGCCATGCTCTCAATCATAGTATTGACATCTTCAGCACACCCCTGTACTGGATTGGATGACCGAGCTGTCAGTAACTGCATCCCAGATACCCTGAGGGGTGGAACTGTGACAGTAATATATTTATTGCTTTAGCAGTTCCCTCTGAAATGTAAAGTGCGACGAAATATGTTGGCACTATAGAAATAAAAATTATATTGTCCCCCATCCTGGGCTCCTTTTGGGTAAAAGTCTCCCATCTTGGGCCTCTTCATGGTACAGTGCCTCACATCCTGGTTTCTATCAAGGTACAATGCCACCCATCCTGGTCCTCTTCTAGTAATAATTTTCCTTGTTCTCCAACACAAAAATGTGCAGCATGCTCTTTAGTATGCCTGACGCAAGCATGCCCGACTTGGTTCATGAAGTCAGTGCCATGCTCCGCCAGTAACCAGCACACCATAGTTTAAGGCTCTCTGGGCTGCAATACATTTCAGCTGTGCATCATCTGACGCACATCCCGCTTGAATAGGTGCCGGTGGGCCCATATTTAGGTTCCAGTGCACCTGCACAGGCGATATGTTCGGCCCTGGCAATAAGCGATCTGTATTAGATCATGCAGTACATTCAGGTTGCCAAAGTTTTTACCAGTGTGAGTCCTGTTTACACGAGATGCACCACCAAGAATGATTACATTTTTTGCTGCACAAAAGATCGTTTCACCCAAACGAGCGTTTTGCTTCTTCATTGGGTGATCGGCAGCCTGTTTACACAACAACAATCATGAAGCAAACATTTTTTTCAATTCAAATGTACCATTATCTTTCAGTGTGAATGCACATTAAGCCATAGAGCGGGCAGAGCATTTCACAATGGCGATTATATTTGTGGTTGTGCTATTTGTGACATTCTATGATGAAAAAAATATAGCATCTCTTTAAATGGACATTATACAATAACAGCATTTTAGAGACTTCTCCTGCCAATTTTTTTGGACTAAGATTACACCAACATTACAATTTTCATGTGACAATGAAGTTGCATTGACCATTTACTGTTCGTAATGGGCAATTTACAGTGAAACTCCCACCATAATGGAGCCGATAAAGACACCATTACCTCCAAGGTGTGAAATAGACTTATTCATGTCTTTGGTTTGTAAGGGGGTCACCATAGCCATCTTGGACCCCTAAGCATGTCCCAGTGTAAAGTGTACAGAATGTATACATTTGATATTACGTAATGTTGTTAATGTGTTTTGCACAGGTAAAGTATAATAGTTGCATTAGGCCACTAGATGGTGGTATTTAAGTGCACCTAGTTTAGCACTGTAGTGTAATAGTGTAAATAGTTAATGTAGGATGGGTCATTGTAGTTAGCGGAAGGGAGCTTCCTGATTAGTGGCGGAAGGGCGAGGGCACCCATAGAGCTTGGGTGGGCTAGTTTCAAGGAAGTGCCCAGACATCCAGTGTGTGGGTGACTGCATATACACAGCTGCAGGAGTTACAAAAGATTGAGCTACAAGTGTAGAAGCTGCAGAGGTGGACACGGCAGGACAGATGGTAGGTCACTTACCACGTGGCAGTTCTTAACCTGCGGATGCCCTCAGATCTGGGGCAAAACGGCTGAGGGAACACCCGGTGGTAGCGAGTCTGGACAGGGAGGACGCAGAGAAAGCGTACAATACAGTATGACCCGATCGAGCTGTGTGACAGGAAGAGAAGTGAAGGGAAAGCTGAAGTGACATGTAATGTGAAACTTGCGGAAGATGCTGTATTGAACCCGGATGCACTGCAAATATGTGAGAGTAAAGTTTTGCATTTTGAGTTACAACTGACTGTGTCCATTATTCCACAAACAGCCAAAGTTGACCTTAGAGAGCAAAGGAAGAACCCTGATGGCGCAGAGAATGGAGAGACAAATAAGCTGAAGGTGAAACATTTTATGTAAAGGGAGGCCAGGGCATGCAAATCCAGATAAGCTCAGCCACGACTACTGCCATGGCTGACCTTTACAGTTGCTTAAAGGAAATTGTTTATGTTTTTATAAAACTGACAGTACATGGGGTTAATTTAATATTCATGTATAATAGCAGCGGCGCCATAATAAGTATCTGGAGACAGTGTTCACACCGTTCAGAATATGATTGATGTCACGCTCGAGCCTTGGCTGAATGGCGCGAGCCGGGGGGGTTGTGGCCCCACTGTGCCACAAACCAGACTACCCTGGAAGGGGCATAACTACGGCATCTACCTTGGTCTTCACTGGAGCCTTTGATGGTGAGGTCAGGCTTGTGCGGCAGGTAGCTGCCGGGTGCCACTCCAGGGTGGTGTCTGGCTGTGGCTGCTGATCCCACTCGGGAACAGGACACCTGGACAGGTGCGAGTGACAAGCAGGCTGAGACACTGGGCAAGCAGGCACGGCTTGGTACACTGGCAGGCAGGCACGGCTTGGAGGCACGGCTTGGAGACACGGCTTGGAGACACTGGACACGGCTTGGAGATACTGGGCAAGCGGGCATGGCTTGGAGACACTGGACAGGTAGGTGACGGCTTGAGACACAGGGCAAGCAGGAGTCGTATATGAGAGAACAGGTTTGGACCTGTTCACACCAAAGATGCAGGTATGGATATAGGCAGCAAGGAGTGGTATATGAGAGAACAGGTTTGGACCTGTTCACACAGGAGATGCAGGTAGACAGAGCCGCAGGAGTGCGGAGCGGCTAGGGAGCCATGCAGACAGAGCTGCGAGGGTGCAGATGCGCAGATAAAGCTGCGAGGGTGCAGATGCGCAGATAAAGCTGCGAGGGTGCAGATGCGCAGATAAAGCTGCGAGGGTGCAGATGCGCAGATAAAGCTGCGAGGGTGCAGATGCGCAGATAAAGCTGCGAGGGTGCAGATGCACAGATAAAGCTGCGAGGGTGCAGATGCACAGATAAAGCTGCGAGGGTGCAGATGCACAGATAAAGCTGCGAGGGTGCAGATGCACAGATAGGGAGAACACAAGGAAAGACACGGCAGAGAAGGAACCACAAACAAGGAGACTGACAGAGGTAAGACTGAGTTCAGACAGAGACACAGGGACAAAGACACAAGGACCAGGATATTCTGCCTCCTGGCAGGCGGACAAAGAACAGACAAGGCACTGGAAACAAGACTCAAGGGCCAGGATATTCAGCCTCCTGGCAGGCAGACAAGGTACAAGGCAAGACAGGAAGTATTCCTCCAGAGAAGGAGATATACAGAACAGGGCCTGGCTTCCTCAGCTGCAAGACACTAACTGAGTATAGACATTGCACAGGCCATGTTTCAGTGGAAGTGGCGAAACTAAATAGTCAAGGGCTCCAGGTGATTGGTTCTTATGCAGTCTGGGTGCACCTGGGTAATCTGTCCCTGACCAGAGAGTTCAGGCGCCACCCCCCCTATACACACAGTCAGGAAACATGGAGAGCAGAGGCACAGAGCTGGCAACAGACAGAATTCACAGCATGGCTTGAAGCAGAAAGTTGGTGTGCGGGGGATGGGAGGCCATGTAGTGATGCCAGCAGGATTGATACAATTGACCATTATCCTTCATCTACGTGAACTTAAATCTGTGGTGATACTATATACACAGAGGTACATTTACCTAAAGCAGTCCTGCTCTACTGCCCAAAGAAGCTCATGAAATCTGCCAGAGACAGTTTTAGATGGGCTGCTGAAAAGTTTATGAAAAATCTTTGGATTTTTATTGAGCGAATGCAAACGATTTTCAACTAATTTTCCTCCGTATATCCATTTTTTTTTTTATTTTAACTCCTTGTGACTAGAGTTGAGCGAAATGGGTTGGTCAATTTCAAAAGTCGCCGACTTTCGCAAAAGTCGGGTTTCATGAAACGAAACCCGACCATAGCGTGAGGTCGGCCACGAGGTCGGTGACCATGGCACCAAAGTCGCGTTTCAAAAGATGCTTCCAGCGCCTTTTTTCAGCCAATGATGGAGGACGCACACTGTGGGCAACGCGATGACATAGGCAGCGGTCACCACCATCTTTGAGAAGGGCATGCAAGTGATTGCCTTGCTTTGTGTGGCATCACAGGGGCTATAAAAGGGCGTGCACGCCGACCGCCATCTTACTTCTGCTGATCTCAGAATAGGGAGAGCTGCTGCCACCGCCGATTCTATAGGGAGAGCATTAGGCAGGGAAGAAGATACAAAAAACTGCTTCTGCTGCTAGCGATTTTGCCTGTACAACACACCAGTTAGTGTGCAGTGCAAGGGGAGGCTATATTTTGGTGCATTCAGCTCTGTTGGTTATTAGGCTGCCTTATAAGGCTCCCTGATAGCTGCATTTCTGCTTTTTTTAAAAGCAAAAATACTTTTCATCCTCTTTTTTGCCCAGTTAGCAAGCATTCATTTTTCCACACTTGTGTGCAGCAGTCCTGCTTATTAGGCTGTCTGCTGCCATACTTGGGACTGAGAGCATCATTGTCACCTTGCTAAAATCTGTAGGGAGATTCAAATTCTCCCCAGTCCTATATAGACATTTTATACACCATCCAATTTCAGACTGTTATATTGAGGTGTAATCTACACTGGGCCTGAGATAATAGTTCAGTGTCCTCAAGTCTGTAGGGAGATTCAAATTCTCCCCAGTCCTATATAGACATTTTATACACCATCCAATTTCAGACTGTTATATTGAGGTGTAATCCACACTGGGCCTGAGATAATAGTTCAGTGTCCTCAAGTCTGTAGGGAGATTCAAATTCTCCCAAATACTTTATACACCTTGTACCTTGTTTTACAGTACCATATTGCTGGTGGTATTTTGGGTACATTTTCCCAAAAATGAGGAAGTGTGTTGGAAGAGGCCGTGGAAGGGGGTGGGTTTGCCAGCAGGTAATGATGGTGTTGGTTCTGCTGGTAGTGGCAAAAGCACAATAGCACCTAATGCAGGAGGTGTTGAGCCTGCATCATCGCCTGGCTCCACAAGGCCTCGAAGGCTCCCTTTTCTGGGAGTAGGTAAACTGCTTTTAAAGCCGGAGCTTCAGGAACAAGTTTTGGCTTACATTGCTTACACAGCCTCCAGCTCTATCGCCTCCTCTTCTGAAGCTTGAAAAAATAAAAGCACTGAGTCGTCATTGGAGGCTCACGGTCAGAAACCACACCTTTCCTTGTGTCCTTCACCCCTAACAAAAGTAAAGGATGTGGCAGGCCACAGTACAGATTACTCCATGGAGCTCTTTTCACATACCATGCCTGGGTTATCAAGTCAAATCATGAATTACCCAGTCCAAGAAGAATCTGACATGGAGTGCACTGATGAACAGCCACTGCTAGATTTATCTGCTGGTACATTCACTCAGAGCACTACATTGTCCTCGCAGTGTACCGAGCCAGAATCTGACCCTGATGAAACTCAGGTGCCTCTTCCCGCATACTATACCACCTTACATTGTGACACAGAGGAAGGTGCACATGAAATTGAAGAGGAGGTGATGGATGACCCAGTTGTTGACCCAGATTGGCATCCATTGGGGGAAGAGGGTGCAGCTGCCAATAGCTCAGAAGAGGAGGAGGAGCATCCGCAGCAGGCATCGACATCGCAACAGCTGTTATCTGTAAGGCCCGGAGCAGTCCAAAAACGGGTTACAAAAACCAAACGAGTTGCAGGACAGCTAGGCCAGACGGTCAAATTAGCACAGCGTGCAAGGCCTCAAAATGTCTTCCATAGTAGGAAGAATGCAGTGTGGCACTTTTTTGAACAAAATCCTAATGATCAGGCAAAGGTTATCTGTAAGAAGTGCCGAGGGAAAAATCTGAGAAATTTGAATACCAGTTGCATGCTTAGACATTTAAACCACCATGCACTTGCAAGCGTGGACAGACTACCTTCATTGGGAGCAGTTGCACATGTGGTACGTGAGGTTTGGTAGTCAGCAACGCTACATCATTTCCCCCACTGTAAACCCACCGGTTAGCACACCACCAGCAGCAAATGTTGAGGTGTCGCCGCAAGGCCAAAGCAGTCAGGGAATCAATGTTATTGCTACGAAAGACTGAATCTAGGCCATCAGAAAGAACACCAACTCCATCACCATCATCAACCCTCTCTGTCCGCCATGTCCACCGCTAGTTCCACCATATGCAGCTCTCAAGTCCAGCTCACCCTCCCAGAGACTATGAGTGGGACAAGAAAGTACTCATCCGCTCATCCGCGTACACTGGGTTTGAATGCCCACACTGCCAAGCTAATCTCGTTAGAGATGATGCCCTACCGGTTGGTTGAAAGCGAACCTTTCCGCGAACTCATGGCCTACGCAGTACCACGCTACAGTTGTGGCCAAAAGTATTGACACCCCTGCAATTCTGTCAGATAATACTCAGTTTCTTCCTGAAAATGATTGCAAACACAAATTCTTTGGTATTATCTTCATTTAATTTGTCTTAAATGAAAAAACACAAAAAGAATTGTCCTAAAGCCAAATTGGATATAATTCCACACCAAACATAAGAAAGAGGGTGGACAAAAGTATTGGCACTGTTCGAAAAATCATGTGATGCTTCTCTAATTTGTGTAATTAACAGCACCTGTAACTTACCTGTGGCACCTAACAGGTGTTGGCAATAACTAAATAACACTTGCAGCCAGTTGACTTGGATTAAAGTTGACTCAACCTCTGCCCTGTGTCCTTGTGTGTACCACATTGAGCATGGAGAAAAGAAAGAAGACCAAAGAACTGTCTGAGGACTTGAGAAACCAAATTGTGAGGAAGCATGAGCAATCTCAAGGCTACAAGTCCATCTCCAAAGACCTGAATGTTCCTGTGTCTACCGTGCACAGTGTCATCAAGAAGGTTAAAGCCCATGGCACGGTGGCTAACCTCCCTAGATGTGGACGGAAAAGAAAAATTGACAAGAGATTTCAACGCAAGATCGTGCGGAAGTTGGATAAAGAACCTCGACTAACATCCAAACAAGTTCAAGCTGCCCTGCAGTCCGAGGGTACAACAGTGTCAACCCGTACTATCCGTCGGCATCTGAATGAAAAGGGACTGTATGGTAGGAGACCCAGGAAGAGCCCACTTCTTACCCCGAGACATAAAAAAGCCAGGCTGGAGTTTGCCAAAACTTACCTGAAAAAGCCTAAAACTTTTTGGTAGAATGTTCTCTGGTCAGATGAGACAAAAGTAGAGCTTTTTGGGCAAAGGCAACAACATACAGTTTACAGGAGAAAAAAAAGGCATTCAAAGAAAAAAAAACACGGTCCCTACAGTCAAACATGGAGGAGGTTCCCTGATGTTTTGGGGTTGCTTTGCTGCCTCTGGCACTGGACTGCTTGACCATGTGCATGGCATTATGAAGTCTGAAGACTACCAACATATTTTGCAGCATAATGTAGGGCCCAGTGTGAGAAAGCTTGGTCTCCCTCAGAGGTCATGGGTCTTCTAGCAGGACAATGACCCCAAACACTTGAAAAAGCACTAGAAAATGGTTTGAGAGAAAGCACTGGAGACTAAGGTGGCCATCAATGAGTCCAGACCTGAATCCCATAGAACACCTGTGGAGAGATCTAAAAATGGCAGCTTGGAGAAGGCACCCTTCTAATATCAGGGACCTGGAGCAGTTTGCCAAAGACGAATGGTCTAAAATTCCAGCAGAGCATTGTAAGAATCTCATTGATGGTTACCGGAAGCGGTTGGTCGCAGTTATTTTGGCTAAAGGTTGTGCAACCAAGTATTAGGCTGAGGGTGCCAATACTTTTGTCTGGCCCATTTTTGGAGTTGTGTGAAATGATCAATGTTTTGCTCTTTGTGTTTTTTTTTCATTTAAGACAAATTAAATGAAGATAATACTAAAGAATTTGTGTTTGCAATCATTTTCAGGAAGAAACTGAGTATTATCTGACAGAATTGCAGGGGTGTCAATACTTTTGGCCACAACTGTATGACCTACCCAGTCGGCACTTCTTTTCTCGCAAATCCATCCCAGCCCTCCACCTTCATGTGAAAGACCGCATTGTCCATGCACTCAAGCAATCAGTGAGTGGAAAGGTGCACCTCACAACAGATGCATGGTCCAGTTGGCATGGCCAGGGCCGTTACGTGTCCATCACTGCGCACTGGGTTAATGTGGTGGATGCAGGGCCCACAGGGGACAGCGGCGGTGGGACAGTGGTGCCTAGCCCACGGTATAGGAAACAGTTGGCTGTAGGCGTTCGACCCTCCTCCTCCTCCAGAAGCGAAAGCTCGCCCACAGAGCGCAGTCGCAGGAGCACTCCATCCGCAGCTGCCAGTGTTGCACACTCAGTGTCCCACTATCGAACAGCTAGTGGTAAGCGTCAGGCTGTGTTGCAGATGATGTGTTTGGGCGACAGACACCGCGGAGGTACTGGCCGACTACTTACAGTGACAAACTGAGTCATGGCTGGGCAGTCTACATCTTGAGGCAGGCAAGGTAGTTAGTGATAACGGCCGGGATTTTGTGGCAGCCATAGCCCTTTCAAAACTCAGACACATACCTTGCCTGGCTCACACCTTGAACCTGGTGGTGCAGTACTTCCTCAATAATTATCCAGAGTTAACAGGCCTGCTCCAGAAGGTCCAAAGACTGCTCGCACATCTGCCGGTCGCCCGTACACTCCAGTCGTATGCAGAAGCTGCAGCGATTGCTTCACCTTCCCAAGCACCGCCTAATTATCGACGTTGCAACAAGGTGGAACTTCACCCTGCACATGGTTGCGAGGCTGCACACCAGGCAAGCTGTAATGCATTTGTGGGAGGATACACGGCCAGGCACTTTGAGGGCAGACATGGAGATGTCTGGTGTGCAGTGGTCGAAGCTGAAAGACCTCTGTAAAGTCCTTCAGTGTTTTGAGGAATGCAAACGGCTGGTAAGCACAGACGATGCCATCATAAGCATGAGCATCCCACTTATGCGTCTGCTCATGCAAACTTTGATGCACATTAAGGAGCAGGCGTCTGCAGCCGAGGAGGATGAGGAAGAGAAGGAAGCCTTGATGACAGTCAGCCATTGTCTGCTCCGGAACCTCTCCTGGACAAGGTGGAGTAGGAAGAGGAGGGTGATTTAGGGGAGAAGGATGCTTCTCGTGGGGCAAGAGAAAATGTTGGCGTGGCAAGGTCAAGTACAGGGTTTGTGCGTGACTGGAGGGATGTGGATTTGCCAGAAAGTGCTCCTCCATCCAGCACTCGCAGTGCATCATTGACACCTGGAACATTGGCCCACATGTCAGATTGTGCCTTGCAGATCCTAAAAAGGGACCCACGCATTGCCAAAATGATGAATGATGACGACTACTGGTTGGCCAGCATCCTGGATCCACGCTATAAAGGCAAATTCCAAAACATCATGCCACAGGAGAACCTTGACCTAATATTGGCTAACAAACAAGCAACTCAGGTAAACCGTTTGTTTGAGGCATTCCCAGCACACAGCAGCGGTGATGGTTCTCCAATGAGCCGTAGGGGGCAACATGGAAGAGGTATTCGTGGTGCACACATCAGAAGTAGCGTTGGAGACAGGGGTTTCATGACCATGTTGTGGACTGATTTTTCAAGTCCCGCTCACACGACTGGTAATACTGCATCGATTGAAAGTGACAGGAGACAGCAGTTGTCAACTATGGTTACAAACTACTTCTCGTCCCATATAAATGTTCTCCCTCACAGGTCATTCCCCTTTGACTATTGGGCCTCTAAACTGGACACCTGGCCTGAATTGGCACAATATGCCTTACAGGAGCTCGCTTGCCCTGCTGCTAGTGTGCTATCGGAAAGAGTCTTCAGTGCTGCTGGCTCAATCCTGACAGAAAAAAGGACCTGCGTCGATCCAAAATGTTGATGATCTAACCTTCATTAAAATGAACCATGCATGGGTTTCAAAGGATTTTGTCCCACCTTCCCCTGATGACACATAGGGTGACAGAAAAATGGCTCGCTTTTGTCCTCCTCTTCCTCAGACTTCTCCAATTCCTCCATTTGCAGCTGCTGAATGTCCAACATCAACATATGCCATTTTTTAAACCTCCCTAACTAGGCTGCCTCCCCCCCCATGGCCGGGGTCACCACCTAGCGCACGCAACCGTGCGAGTGCCATTGCCCTGGACAGGTGGGTGGGCCAACTATTGGGCGCCGGCACTGGCACAGGGTGCCTCAGTGCAATCAAGTGTCTGACGGTGGGGGTGCACACCCGCCATCAGACACACCGGCATACTATGAGGGGCCTAGTGCCAGTACTGACGCCCACAAGTGGGCCACCCTTGCTTGGACAGGGCTCCAGCATTTGCAATATTTACAAATTTGGTGAACTGATAGATGATGGTTAAGACGTAGCTATGCCCTGTCCTGCTGGCTGGGCTCTAGCTTCAGATGATCAACGGCTTCCATTTCTTATGGACTACGACTCACAATGAGATGCAGTGGTGGTATATCATCAGCTTTCACAGTTTTCCTACACAGACGTGTGACATTCCTGCCCACATTTTTAAATGTGCCCTCTCATGCCAATCCAATAGAATCGCGTACAGCCTGTGGCTTCTGTCTTTTGCACTCCAAAGTTACCTGACAGATCATGATAGGCAGTGAGGACCATGTCTACATCTCTCCCTGTGATCAAAATTTGATGGAGATGCATAACGGTGATGGGATCAATGGTACTGCGATACAGAAACCCTTTCTTCACAAAGAACTATTTTCGCTGTCTCCACACACAAAGTAATTGAGGGTCAGCATCGCCTCTGAGAATTCTCCTGGGAGTTTTTCCCATGATTAGTAATTCTAAAATTTCTGCAATCACTCGACTTTATGTCTGTACTTTTATCCATCTCGTTTCCTCTTGCGGAGAGTCTGGACTGTCTTACTGAGACAGAAATATATATGAAGATTTAAAAATACCTCAGTGTATACTGGTGTACGCTTCAAAAACATTTGTTGTCTAATCCATACTGAGGCTGTGAGTGTCTTTTAAAATCTCTGTGTTTATTTCCGGAGTCTGACAGTGTTTAAACTATGCTATATATACACACACACACACCTGTTATCCGGTGATACTGTACCCTTTCTCAACTTTCTGCAATCTTGTCGAATCCATACCGTGCCTGAGACCGTCTGAGTCTGCCTCCTGATTACAGATGAGAGGTGTTTGAGTGGAACTGTTGGCCAAGTTCAAATTCTAGCTGTTATGGGCGGTGTTAGATCCGTTCGTCGAACTACAACACAGATTAAAATTCGGCTGTTCGAGTACGTTTCGTAAAACAAAAGCGTATTTTTTTTTTTTCACATTAATAATGGTTTTCAATGATAATAGACAGTTTCATGGCATAGTAGCAGTGTCTGGTAGCCGGTGGTGTAGTACACCTGTGAAGGAGCTACACCGTGTGTGTTTCTAATAATTTTTTACCGCATATTGTTCTGAAAATCCTTTTGGGTCTAGTAACTCTCTGCTACTCAGAAGAGGAGCCCACCCGTGAACCGAGATATGCCGCCTGTTTATGAAAGAACCAGTTTTTGACTGCATTTACACCACTTAATACTTTGGGCCTAGTAACTGTGTATGCTACTCAGCAGAGTTGGCCACCAGTGAACCAACCTATGCCGCCTGTTTATGTAAGAACTTTGTGCTACTTAGAGGAGCCCAGCTGTTAAGCAAGCTACAGCACCTGTGGTTTGGACACTTAATTTTTTCACATTCTTTCTGGAATGCCGTTTAGGCCTAATTCCGGAATTACGGTTGACCTGCACTTACTGGGAAATGCTCGTTCGCGGGGAAGAATTGTAATCCCAGATCCCCATCGCTAACGGGGTTCAGTGTGTTATCCGCACCTGTAAGCGATACACGCTGGTCCTTTCATTGTAGCACGCGTGTAGCCCCGGACATGTAAGGACATGACAGACCTGTCATTGGCCGATCTCGCGTGCCAGAGCCACGCATGTCCCTCTAGTAAGCTGGACGCGAACTGCGGGGGCATGCCTGAGTCTCGTTCATTAACGGAATTAAGCTTGCAATCTGTGCAGATTTTTTTGTGGATGGCATGGTTGAGGTTGCCCGTGTTGAGTCCAATTAAGCCACAGGCACCACTCCTGGTGGTGCCCTTCTGGACATCCCTTTAAAGTTCAGTTTTGCAACCATACTACCCCCAGAAACCAAACACTTTTCCTGACAGTGACATTCTGGTCAAAGGACGCGATGACATCACGTCTGTACACCCTCTGCCTAAACAGTCCAAGTGCAGAGAGATGGAAGATGGGGACGACGAGGAGTCCAGAGTACAGGGATTCCCTAGCGAGGAGACTTGTTTTAAAGGTTGGGAGCAATTTTTGGGGAGCACAATACTATGGAGAATGATATCTGGGGCCCACCATACACTGGAGCATCCCAAAGGTGGACATCAGTCACTGGAGCAGCATTTACAGGGCCCATTATACACTGGAGCATTAGAAATGGGGCATTACTCGGGCCCATAAGACACTGGAGCTTCATCCATGGTGAACAACATATACTGTAGCATTATGTGGAGCTCATCATATACTGTATCGAACATTATATGGTACCAATGATTCTGTATGGAGAAATATATGGGCCTCATTACTCCGTATGGCGCACTATGCGGTCACCATAATGCTGTATGGAGGAATATACTTTGTTTTTGGCGCTATTGGAGAATTTAAAATGGATAGTCATGTGATGTAAGAAGTGAACTATTTTTCATTGTACTGGATAAATGTAGCACTTATCAAGGAAAAGCAACCAAAGAAGGCTGCCTTGGGTAACACCCACCAGAATCGGCTGTAATACCCGCATCACTATTTCAAGGTTAGCAATAGTACCTCACTGGATTAACCCTATGATGCATCCATCTTATACTAACATGTTACAATGTGAATTCTCACTTAGTGATAACCTAATGGTTTAGTCACTTTTTAACCAAATTATATATATATATTTATATATATATATATATATATATATATATATATATATATATATATATATATATATATATATATATATATATATATATATATATATATTCATCAGGAAGGGATGGGATTACAGGCGCACACCACCACACCCAGCGAAAAAAGAAAAAAAAAAAAAATTAGGAGGGATTAAGAGAATGTGACAGTCCCCTGACAATGGAAATTACAGTAACACCTAATAGGCCTGTTGTAAGCACACTAACCAAGCCTATTTTCCTAAAGACAGAATGGGCAACACATAAACCTAGTGGTGGTCCCTGCAGTAAGTAAACCACGTCAGGATCAAGTAGTGTGTATAACTGGAAAGATTTTTATATATATATATATATATATATATATATATATATATATATATATATATATATATATCTCAAAAAAATACATTGCTTTATTTTATCAATATTAAAAAACAGACATAAAATTAGGATGCCGTCAAACCAAACAACACACAAAAGGTCAGCTGAAGCAGTACAATATACAGGGATATACTGTATGTGCATGGTCCGGATTAATACATAGAATTTCCAGTGATTAGTAAACCACCAGTTATAGTCTATGTTATCCTCACTGTATCATTTCATATTTAGCACATCCCATTTTGACACTCAATTATGCATTTAAACCAATCACCAAATTATAGTCATATTTAACAACCCAATAGAAGATGGATACATCACAATTGTTATAAAATACACATAATTCAGCATCCTGACTTTAAAGTGCCATAGTGCATTCAATTTAAAGCCATATTTTAATGCCCATATTTATAATAGACCACTAGAATCGAGCAGTCTAAGTACAGGTAATATGTATGGGGCAATGGATTCTAGTGGTCTATTATAAATATGGGTGGATAACTATCAGTATCTATATGTTGGAATTGAATGTACTGTGCCACCCTATTATTCGACCATCAGCGTGCCGAATCACCTGTACTCTGTAGCAACTATTGTGATTGATCTATTGCAGATATGGGCATTAAAATAGCGTGTGATAAGACGTTATCCGAGCACATTCGCTCATCACCAATATGTACGCCTTCCACTTGTTTTGCTGTATAGAAAAGCTCAGCAGTAGAGAGTTGAGCGAAACGGGTCGAAAAAATTCAAAAGTCGCCGACTTTTGGCAAAGTCGGGTTTCATGAAACGAAACCCGACCCTAGGATGAGGTCGGCCACGAGGTCGGCGACTTACGCGCCAAAGTCGCGTTTCAAAAGTTTGTTTTGCGCTCTTTTTCAGCCAATCAGGATCCACGGACACTGTGGGCAACGTGATGACATAGGCACGGGTCACCACCATCTTTCAGAAGGGCATGCAAGTGATTGGCTTGCTTTGGTGGGCGTCACAGGGGGTATAAAAGGGCGTGCACGCCGACCGCCATCTTACTTCTGCCGATCTTAGTATAGGGAGAGGTTGCTGCTGATTCTGTAGGGAGAGCATTAGGCAGGGAAGAAGACAAAAAAACTGCTTCTGCTGCTAGCGATTTGGCCTGCACAACACACCAGTCACTGTGTGTGCAGTGCAAGGGGAGGCTATATAGTGGTGTATCAGTGGTGTTGGTTGTTGGGCTGCCTTTTAAGGCTTCCTGACAGGCTGGCATTGCTGTTTACCCACTGCTCCACAAACTGCTTTTTTAAAAGCAATCCCAATTTTTTTTTTTTGTCCTGCTGAGAAGAAAAAAAAACTGCTTCTGCTGCTAGCAATTTGGCCTGCACAACACACCAGTCACTGTGTGTGCAGTGCAAGGGGAGGCTATATAGTGGTGTATCAGTGGTGTTGGTTGTTGGGCTGCCTTCTAAGGCTTCCTGACAGGCTGGCATTGCTGTTTACCCACTGCTCTGCAAACTGCTTTTTTAAAAGCAATCCAATCTCCCTTATCCTCTAGTCACTTTTGTCACAGCTGTGCCATCGAGCCTGTCACATAGCGCTCAGATATTCATTGGGCCTCACACAATCCAAAAGTGTCCAGTGTCCAAAAGTGTGTGCAGATATTCAAAATCTCCCTTATCCTCTAGTCACTTTTGTCACAGCAGTGCCATCGAGCCTGTCACATAGCGCTCAGATATCAGTGGGCCTCACACAATCCAAAAGTGTCCACTGTCCACAAGTGTGTGCAGAAATTCAAAATCTCCCCTGCCCTATAGACACCTTGTACCTTGTTTTACATTACTATATAGTTTGTTGGATTTTGTCTACATTTCTACCAAAAATGAGGAAGGCTGGTGGAAGAGGCCGTGGAATTGGGCGGGGGTTGGCAGCTGGTAATGATGGTGTTGGTGGTGGATCTGATGGTAGTGGCAAGAGCAAAATAGGACCGAATGCAGGAGGTGCTGACCCTGCGTCATTGTCTGGCTACATAAGGCCTCGAACGCTTAGTTTTCTAGGAGTTGGCAAACCGCTTTTAAAGCCAGAGCATCAGGAAAAAGTTTTGTCTTACATTGCTGACTCAGCCTCCAGCTCTATCGCCTCCTCTTCTTCAGTTGTAAAAAGTAAAAGCACTGAGTCGTCATTGGAGGCTCATGTTCATGAACCACACCTTTCCTTGTGTCCTTCACCCCAACCAAGATTGAAGGATGACGCAGGCCATACTACTGATTACTCCATGGAGCTGTTTTCACATACCATGCCTGGATTATCAAGTGAAATGGTGTATTACCCAGGCCAAGATGAATCTGACATGGAGTGCACTGATGCACAGCCGCTGATGGATGATTCTGCTGGTACATTCACTCAGAGCACTACATTGTCCTCGCAGTGTACAGAGCCAGATTCTGACCCTGATGAGACTCAGGTGCCCCTTCCCGCACACTATACCACCATACACGGTGACACAGAGGAAGGTGCACATGACATAGAAGAGGAGGTGATGGATGACCCAGTTGTTGACCCAGATTGGCATCCATTGGGGGAAGAGGGTGCTGCTTCCAATAGCTCAGATGAGGAGCATCCACAGCAGACATCGACATCGCAACAGCTGTTATCTGGCAGGCCCGGAGCACTCCAAAGACAGGTTCCAAACATCAAAAGAGTTGCTGGACAGCTTGTCCAGAGGGTCAAAAGATCACAGCGTGCTAGGCCGCAAAATGTCTGCCAAAGTAGGAAGAGTGCAGTGTGGCACTTTTTTGAACAAAATCCTCATGATCAGGCCAAGGTTATCTGTAAGAAGTGCGCAAAGACCTTTAGCCGAGGGAAAAATCTGAAAAATTTGAATACCAGTTGCATGCTTAGACATTTAACCAGCATGCACTTGCAAGCGTGGACACAACACCAAACCTCAAGTGCCACATGTGCAACTGATCACAACGAAGGTAGTCAGCAACGCTACATTGTTTCCCCCACTGTAAGCCCACCGGTTAGCACAGCAGCAAATGTTGAGGTGTCGTTGCAAGACCACAGCAGTCAGGGAATCCCACTGTTATATCAACGAAATACTGATTCTAGGCCATCAGAAAGAACACCAACTCCATCACCATCATCAACCCTCTCTCAGTCCGCCCTGTCCACCGCTACTTCCACCATATGCAGCTCTCAAGTCCAGCTCACCCTCCCAGACACTATGAGTAGGTCAAGAAAGTACTCAGTCTCTCATCCGCGTACACTGGGTTTGAACGCCCACATTGCCAAACTAATCTCGTTTGAGATGATGCAATTTCGGTTGGTGGAAAATACAGCTTTCCGCGAACTCATGGCCTATGCAGTACCACGCTATGACCTACCCAGTCGCCACTTCTCTCGCAAAGCCATCCCAGCCCTCCACCATCATGTGAAAGACCGCATTGTCCATGCACTCAAGCAGTCAGTGAGCAGAAAGGTGAACCTCACAACTGATGCATGGTCCAGTCGGCATGGCCAGGGCCGTTACGTGTCCATCACTGCGCACTGGGTTAATGTGGTGGATGCAGGGTCCACAGGGGACAGCGGTGGTGGGACAGTGCTGCCTAGCCCACGGTATAGGAAACAGTTGGCTGTAGGCGTTCGACACTCCTCCTCCTCCACCTCCTCCAGAAGCAAAAGCTCGTCCACAGAGCGCAGTCGTACGAGCACTCCATCTGCAGCTGCCACTGTTGCACACGATGTGTCCCCCTATCGAGCAGCTAGTGGAAAGCGTCAGCAGGCTGTGTTGCAGATGATGTGTTTGGGCGACAGACACACCGCCGAGGTGCTGGCCGAGTACTTGAAGCGACAAACTGAGTCATGGCTGGGCAGTGTACATCTTGAGGCAGGCAAGGTAGTTAGTGATAACGGCCGTAATTTTGTGGCAGCCATAGCCCTTTCAAAACTCAGCCACATACCTTGCTTGGCTCACACCTTGAACCTGGTGGTGCAGTGCTTCCTCAAAAATTATCCGGAGTTAACAGCCCTGCTCCAGAAGGTGCGAAGACTGTGCGCGCACATCCGCCGGTCGCCTGTACACTCCGTTCGTATGCAGAAGCTGCAGCCATTGCTCCACCTTCCCAACCATCGCCTCATTATCGACATTGCAACAAGGTGGAACTCCACCCTGCACATGGTGGAGCGGCTGTGCGAGCAGAGGCAGGCCATAATGCATTTGTGGGAGGATACACGGCCAGGCACTTTGAGAGCAGACATGGAGTTGACAGGTGTGCAGTGGTCGAAGCTGAAAGACCTTTGTAAAGTCCTTCAGTGTTTTGAGGAATGCACACGGCTGGTAAGCGCAGACGACGCCATCCTAAGCATGAGCTTCCCACTTATGCGTCTGCTCATGCAAACTTTGACGCACCTTAAGGAGCAGGCGTCTGCAGCCAATGTTGATGAGGAGGAAGAGGAGGAGGGAATCCTTGATGACATTCAGCCATTGTCTGCTCAGGGACCTCTCCTGGATGAGGTGGAGGAAGAAGAGGAGGAGGAGGAGGATGATGGGGATGATTACTTAGGGGAGGAGGATGCATCTCGTGGGGCAAGTGAAAATGTTGGCGTGGCAAGGTCTGGTACAGGTTTTGTGCGTGACTGGAGGGATGTGGATTTGCCAGAAAGTGCTCCTCCACCCAGCACTCGCAGTGCATCATTGACACCGGGAACATTGGCCCACATGTCAGATTATGCCTTGCGGATCCTAAAAAGGGAACCCCGCATTGCCAAAATGAACGATGACGACTACTGGTTGGCCAGCATCCTGGATCCACGCTATAAAGGCAAATTACAAAACATCATGCCACAGGAGAACCTTGACCTAATATTGGCTAATAAACAAGCAACTCTGGTAAATCGGTTGCTTGAGGCATTCCCAGCACACAGCAGCGGTGATGGTTCTCACACGAGCCGTACGGGCCGGGGGCAGCTTGGCAGAGGTGTTCGTGGTGCACACAGCAGAAGTGGCGTTGGAGACAGGGGTTTCATGACAATGTTGTGGACTGATTTTTCAAATACCGCTCACACAACTGGTAATACTGCATCGATGGAAAGTGACAGGAGACAGCAGTTGTCAACTATGGTTACAAACTACTTTTCCTCCCATATCGATGTTCTCCCACACAGGTCATTCCCCTTTGACTATTGGGCCGCTAAACTGGACACCTGGCCTGAATTGGCCCAATATGCCTTACAGGAGCTCGCTTGCCCAGCTGCAAGTGTGCTATCGGAAAGAGTCTTCAGTGCAGCTGGATCAATCCTGACAGAAAAAAGGACCCGTCTGTCAACCCAAAATGTGGATGATCTAACCTTCATTAAAATGAACCACACATGGGTTTCCAAGGATTTTGTCCCACCTTCCCCTGATGACATATAGGGTGACAGAAAAATGGCTTGCTTTGGTCCACCTCTTCCTGGTACTTCACCTATTTCGCCTTTTGCATCAGCTGAATGTCCAACATCAACATATGCCACTTTCTAAAACTCCCTAACTGTGCTGCCTCCCCCCCCATGGCCGGGGTCACCACCTACCGCACGACACCGTGCGAGTGCCGTTGCCCTGGACAGGTGGGTAGGCCGACTCTTGGGCGCAGGCACTGGCACAGGGTCCCTCATAGTGCAATCAAGTGTCTCTGACGGTGGTGGTGCACACCCGCCATCAGACACACCGCTGTACTATGAGGGGCCCAGTGCCAGTACCGACGCCCACGAGTGGGCCCCCCCTTGCTTGGGCAGGGCCCCAGCATTTGCAATCTTTACCTCTCCCTGCTCCTCCGCTGTGTAATCTGGGCCGTCAAATCCATACTGTGCCTGACACCGTCTGATCCTGCCTCCTGAGACATATATTTTGAATGTGTACGCTATCCATACATGTTATCCAGGGATACGGTACCCTTTCTAACCTTTGTGCAATCACGTGCAATCCATACTGGGCCTAACACCGTCTGAGCCTGCCTCATGCTGTATAGACATATATTTTGAATGTGTACGCTATCCATACATGTTATCCAGGGATACGGTACCCTTTCTAACCTTTGTGCAATCACGTGCAATCCATACTGGGCCTAACACCGTCTGAGCCTGCCTCATGCTGTATAGACATATATTTTGAATGTGTACGCTATCCATACATGTTATCCGGGGATACGGTACCCTTTCTAACCTTTGTGCAATCACGTGCAATCCATACTGGGCCTAACACCGTCTGAGCCTGCCTCCTGAGACATATATTTTGAATGTGTACGCTATCCATACATGTTATCCAGGGATACGGTACCCTTTCTAACCTTTGTGCAATCACGTGCAATCCATACTGGGCCTAACACCGTCTGAGCCTGCCTCCTGAGACATATATTTTGAATGTGTACGCTATCCATACATGTTATCCAGGGATACGGTACCCTTTCTAACCTTTGTGCAATCACGTGCAATCCATACTGGGCCTAACACCGTCTGAGCCTGCCTCCTGAGACATATATTTTGAATGTGTACGCTATCCATACATGTTATCCAGGGATACGGTACCCTTTCTAACCTTTGTGCAATCACGTGCAATCCATACTGGGCCTAACACCGTCTGAGCCTGCCTCCTGAGACATATATTTTGAATGTGTACGCTATCCATACATGTTATCCAGGGATACGGTACCCTTTCTAACCTTTGTGCAATCACGTGCAATCCATACTGGGCCTAACACCGTCTGAGCCTGCCTCATGCTGTATAGACATATATTTTGAATGTGTACGCTATCCATACATGTTATCCAGGGATACGGTACCCTTTCTAACCTTTGTGCAATCACGTGCAATCCATACTGGGCCTAACACCGTCTGAGCCTGCCTCATGCTGTATAGACATATATTTTGAATGTGTACGCTATCCATACATGTTATCCGGGGATACGGTACCCTTTCTAACCTTTGTGCAATCACGTGCAATCCATACTGGGCCTAACACCGTCTGAGCCTGCCTCCTGAGACATATATTTTGAATGTGTACGCTATCCATACATGTTATCCAGGGATACGGTACCCTTTCTAACCTTTGTGCAATCACGTGCAATCCATACTGGGCCTAACACCGTCTGAGCCTGCCTCATGCTGTATAGACATATATTTTGAATGTGTACGCTATCCATACATGTTATCTGGGGATACGGTACCCTTTCTCACCTTTGTGCAATCACGTGTAATCCATACTGGGCGTGAGAATGGCTGGCGAGCTGTTAAGCAAGCTACAGCACCTGTCCAGACAAGTACAGGGATTTCCTAGCGAGGAGACTTATTTGATTGTTTTCAATGTTGGGACAGCAATTTTTGGGGAGCACTATACTCTGGAGAATGATAGATGGGGCCCACCATACACTGGAACATTCCAAAGGTGGACATCAGACACTGGAGCAGCATTTACAGGGCCCATTATACACTAGAGCATTAGAAATGGGGCCCATTATGTTTGGAGCATTATTTGGGCCCATAAGACAGTGGAGCTTCATCCATGGGGACCAACATATACTGTAGCATTATGTGGAGCTCATCATATACTGTTTCAAACATTATATGGGACCAATGATTCTGTATGGAGAAATAGATGGGCCTCGTCATGAGATGTAAAAAGTGAGGTATTTTTCATTGTACTATACCGCTATTTCTCTGCCGTATCGGAGCATGATGAGTTGTGGTATGTGCTCTTTCGCCCAGGGCACATGAAAACCTGGAGCCAGCCCTCCCCCCCCACAGTTTGTAGCCAAATAACCCCCATTTTTCAGTGCGTATTATGAAGTTAATTAAGGTTGACAAGCTTAAGAAAGAAGAATTGATGCTTTTGCCATTCAAATGGGCACTGTAGGTGTGTTTCCTGTCCTCCTCTCACTGCCGACTTTTATTCCCCATTGACTTACATTGGTTTTCGTGTTTTGGGACGACCCCGACTTTTCCCTATAATCGGACGATCTTGCTCGACCCGACTTTTGGAAAAGTCGGGTTTCACGAAACGAAACGCGACCCTAAAAAACCAAAAGTCGCTCAACTCTACTCAGCAGTAATGAAGAGGACCATTGCAAAGAATCATATAGCATACATTTTTCTTTTTTAGTGGATGAATATGTAGACATCCATGCCTTAAGGCCCCATTACACATAACTATGTCCCAGCAATCCCACCAACGATCTGACATGATGGGATAGCTGGGACATAGTTAGGCTGATCGCTGGTGAGCTGTCACAAGACAGCCCCTCCAGCGATCAGGAGCAGTGAGGCTGGACGCTGGTTTCCAAGGTAAACATCGGGCATCTAAGAGCCGTGCGACTCCTGGATACCCGCTGTTTACATTAGAAACCGGTGTCGCTGATCTCTCGCTGCCACACGAAGCGATGTGTGCTGGCCAGGGGGGAGACCAGCGATCGAAAAATGGCCCAGGCCGATCGAGCAAGATCAGCGATACCTGGCGGGGGGGGGGCCAGTCGCTGATCCCCGTCACACAACGAGATCGCTGTAGCATCACAAAATCAGCGATCTCGCTAGAGAGATCGCTGTGTGTGATAGGGCCTTTAGGCCGGGGTCACACTGCGTTATGGCAGTCCGTTCGACGGACTGTTACACCGCAGCATAATGTGGTGTGACGCAGTCTGTTAACACTGCCATAGACCCCCATTGTCGGGCGCATCGCGACGCATGCCGTAAAGTGGCACGCGTTCGCCATGTGCCGTCATTCAGTGATTGAGCCTTGGACGCGGGCTACAGCGTCTGTGGCTCTGTCACTGCTAGCACAGATGAATCAGCGCTAGTGGGTATAGCATAACACGATCGCGTTATGCTATACCGCTTAACCAGCCCGTCAACACTATGCGTTGAACGGGCTGGTTAAACTTAATGTGAACCTGGCCTTACTGTGTCAACCATTGGGCACAGTGTGCACCAGGCCTTAAGGTGCATATAAAAGGTAGGTGCAGACAAGCATTTTTTTTTTGGTGCAAGGGCAATCCGATGGATTACACTCAGACCAATGTTATCCCCATGTACTGCATGGTAACCGAAGCCATGCATGTATGAATGAAAATTCTGCAGGAGTCCACAGCACATGATGCAATAACAATCTGATGATTTTGTGTTTGCTGCATTTCTTCTATGCATTTTCCTCCTTTTGGTGCAGATGTGAAGCCGCAATTTTAAAGACAGGGGCCGGAGCGAGCCGTACACCCCTCCAGTGGCGTAAGTGGAGCCAGTGGGTTAACTGTCCCGGGGGGTGGAGTATGGTAATAAGGGGGGTATTAGAAGGGCTGCTTATTGGGCGGTTACCTCAATTCCCGCTCCGGAGCCGCAGAGAGTGTCCCCCCTCCGAATCGATGGAGTCCATTGCCGCAGTGTTGGAGAGGCTGTGTGCTGCAGCGGAGTCGCAGCCTGCCAGCTGGCTGGAGGAGCAGGTCGTGGGGATTATTGGCGGGAGCGGCAGGGCAGCCACTGGCGAATCTCCCTGTGTGAGGTGGCGGGTAAGGCCCCCGGAGCGCTTTTCTCCTGACGCAGCTCCCAGGACCCAGAGCCGGCGCAGAAGCCCCTCCAGGGACCCTCCAGCTCTGGTGCCTGCTTGTAAGCGTGCGGGCAGTCCCCGGGCTGGGAGGAATCCGCGAGCTGGGCTGGGTCCAGCAGCGGTGGCAGGGCCTTCTCCCCGGGCAGAGCGGGAGGCGGGGCCTGCACGCGCCAGGTCGGAGCTGATCAATGACATCATGGCAGGCCGGCATGCAGCCGGGCGGTCTGCCTCTTCTGCACGGGGCAGCGGTGAGACTGGCCAGGAGGGGATATCGTCGGGCAGCAGCCCCCGTCGGCCGGGGTTGGCAGCTATACCCAGCACCTCGGGCACCCCGACAGGAACAAAGGCGGTGGATCATCCTGGCCGGCATGTGAGGCAGTCGGTGGTGGGTACAGGCAGAAGCCCCCATGCCAGTGCAGCCCGCTGGCCTCAGGGGGGGCCGGAGACCCAAGGAGGCGGGATCAGAGTGGCCCGGGAGGGTGGCCGCAGCGAGAGAGCCTGGTTCTGATGGTGGCGGACCTCTGGGGACAGAGGGTCTGAGGGGAAGATCCGGAGTGGACGTACAGCTGAATTCGGGATTGGTGGCTGGAGGAGTCACAGCGTCCTCGCAGCCTGGAGAGTATGGCTCTACGTCTTGTCTGTCATCCCTAGTTAGGTCCCCGGTGGTTGGTTGTGTGCTGGGGGGCTGGCCGGTGGCGTTAGGTCAGGGGGTTGGGGAGCAAATTGTCAGGGTTTGGGGGGCTGGGTGAGATCTTGGCTTCCATGAGGGATTTATTGGCGTGGATGGAGGGGGTTGGAACAGCCCCGGCGCATTTAGCCGCTGGGGGGGGGTCACAGTAGCGAGGGTCCAGTGTGTCGGGTTGTCAAGTACTGGGGTGTCAGTTGGCCGAACTGACCCTGTGTGTTTTGGTGCAGACTGAAAAGGAATGTCGGATCCATTTAGATGACAGGGCGCATGGGGAGGTACAGTATATGTATGCTTTGAGGGCCCGCTGGGTGCTCATCTTAAGAAGGAAGGTGCGGGAAAAGATCTGGAAGGACGAATACGTCGAGATTTTTTCCCTGCTTCCTTTAGAAAAGTTTAACTTGGACAAAGGGAAGAAGGACGATAGCAAAAAAGAGGAGGAAAACAGATGGCGATTGATTCCGCAAACATTCGCTAATTGGCTTCAGGCGTTCGCTATTTTGGCTAGCGTGATTGGAGAGAAGGCGCCTGAGAATTGTTCTCTTTTTTGTTATATGGATTTGATTGGGGAGGCTTGTAGGGTCTACGGGGGGTCAGGCTTTGCTACGTTATGACAAACAGTTTAGGCAGAGGAAGGCAGTTCATCCGGCGATTCGGTGGGACCAGAAAGACACAAGTCTATGGTTGAAGGTTATGACGCCGACTAAGTTCAGCCATTCCTTTCCTGGGGGGGCCGGCTCGTCAAATGCTCAAAGCAGTGGGCAAGGGGCAGGCGGTCAGTCGGGGCAATCGGGAATCCAAAAACAGGGTCTCTGCTGGCAATTTAATGGGCAGTGTAAATTCAGGGCTAGCTGCAAATTCAAGCACCTTTGCTCCCATTGCAGCAGAACCTCGCTTGGTGCTTCCAGATGCTTTAGGAAACAGAAAGGAAAAGCAAAGAGTGCTAAAGGGGGGTGACGCCGGTGAAACTGGCCGCGATGGTCCCTTATCCAAGTAGGTTTCCAGATAGGGTGAGGGCAGAGCTGTTGTCCGGTTTCAGAAACGGTTTTAAAATTCCCGCCCCTCCTTTTGAGATACCACAGGTGCTTAAGAATCTCAGGTCAGCTGACCAGTATGCTGGAGGTGGTGTCAGAAAAATTGGGGAAGGAAGTTAAGTTGGGACGTATGTCTGGGCCATTTAGGGACACTCCGCTTGAGGATTTGGTCGTTTTGCCCCTGGGTGTAGTGCCTAAGAAAGAGCCCAATAAATTTAGGTTCATTTATCATTTGTCTTTCCCTCGTGGTAGGTCGGTGAATGATGGTATTGACCCAGAGCTGTGCTCTGTGGTTTATACGTCATTTGATGGAGGTGGCAAAATTGGTCCGGAAATGGTGCACTTTTGGCTAAAGCAGATATTGAATTGGTGTTTCGGTTGCTCCCGGTTCATCCAGACAATGTTAAGTTGTTGGGGTGTTACTGGGGTGGGGAGTTTTTTGTTGATAGGTGTTTGCCAATGGGTTGCTCTGTGTCTTGTGCGTTTTTTGAGGCATTCAGTTCTTTTCTCAAATGGGTTATCTGGGAAGTATCGGGTTTGGATTCTTGATTCACTACCTGGATGATTTTTTGTGTATTGGTCCAGGTGATTCGGGTTGTTGTGAGAGGTTGCTTAGGGAGGTGGAAAGGGTGGCGGAGCATTTTGGTGTACCGCTTGCTCCCGGTAAAACGGAAGGGCCTTGTACGTGCCTGTCATTTTTGGGCATCGTGATTGATTAGGTAAAGTGTGAGTCCCGTTTGCCGGAGGATAAGGTAAAGGCATCGCGGGAGGAGGTGTCTCGGGCCAGACGGTTGAAGAAATTGTCGTTGAGAGAGGTTCAGTCGCTACTTGAGAAATTGAATTTTGCTTGTCGCATTATTCCAATGGGTAGGGTCTTTGCTCGGCGGTTACCGAGCGCTACTGTTGGAGTGGAGGCTCTATATCATTTTGTTCGGCTTTCCAGTGAATACAAGGCTGATTTGGAGGTTTGGGGTAAGTTCTTTGAGCAATACAATGGACGTTCTTTGCTCATGGAGGAGGCAGTTGTAAATGAAGGGTTGTACTTGTTCACAGATGCGTCTGGTGGCGTTTGCTTTAGGCATATTTTAAGGGTCAGTGGTGCGTGGCCTGAGGAGTGGTTTCAGCTGGGCCTTGTTAGGAATATCGCATTGTTGGAAATTTTTCCTATCCTGGTGGCGGTGAACCTATGGAAGGAGGAGTTTAGGGACAGAAGGGTCCGTTTTAACTGTCACAACATGGGAGTGATGTGTTCTATTAACAGTTTGACGGCGTCCTCTCCTCCAGTGATTCGAGTCTTGTGGCAATTAGTTTTGACTTGTTTATCGCTTAATGCTCATGTGACGGCTTCTCACGTGCCAGGTATTAAGAATTCCATTGCTGATTCTTTATCTCGTTCACAGTGGGAGCGCTTTCGGTCCTTGGCCCCAGATGCGGAAGAAGCAGGTTTGGAGTGTCCAGCCGGGCTTTGGCAGGTGGTCTCAGGGCTGCAGATCCTTTAATACGGGCATCTGTCTTCTAGTACTTGGTCAGTCAGTGTGGAGTTCTTGGGAAAATTGGTTGGGGGCACGTAGGTGTGGAAACTCTGGAGGATCAGTTAGGTGCGTTGCTGGCGTGGTTGGGTTTTGGGGGTCGATGAGGGTTGGTCGGTGTCTAGAGTATCTCAGGTTAGGGCTGGTTTAGCTTTTGGGTTTAAATTGTGGGTCAGGTTGATTTGACCAAGTGTTTTTTGGTCAGCCAGGCTATTAAGGGTTTCAGACATTGGGGTAAATCGGGCGGATTTCCGGTGCCCGCTGTCATTTAGCATTCTCAAACAGTTGGGGCTGTGTTGGACGAATTTTGTGTTCAAAGTTTGAGGGTTCTCTTTCAGGCGGCATTTTCCCTTGCCTTTTTGGGGGCATTAAGGGTGGGGGAATTGGTATCTCCTGGAAGGCATTCAGGTGGGGGTTTGTTAGCTAAGGATGTTGTGGTGGGGGAAGGTGGATTGGAGTTTTGGATCAGGAGGGTAGGGGAAAAAGCCGGATTACTTACCGGTAATGCTCTTTTAATGAGTCCACGACAGCACCCACTGGAGGTATCGGATCCGCCCCATTTGGAACAGGAAACCCTACAGGAAAGATAAAAGGGGCGGTCCACCTTGCCTCCTCAGTTTTGCATTTCAGAGTACCAGGAGGACCGCCAAGGATTAGGCAATGTTTTGTACTTGTAACTTTACTTATCCAACTTTAGCAGATATACTTTTAATATTGATATTTCTAGCAGGGAGGGAAGTGAGCGGGTGCTGTCGTGGACTCATTAAAAGAGCATTACCGGTAAGTAATCCGGCTTTTTACCCTTCGCCACGACAGCACCCACTGGAGAGATTCCAGAGACCATCACCTGGGTGGGACCACCATGCTAAGGACAGTCCTGCCAAAGCTTAGGTCAGAAGTAGACGAAAGGTCAAGTCTATAGTGTCTATAGAAGGTAGAAGGGGATGACCAAATTGCCGCCTTACATATGGTTTCAATTGGAACGTCTCCCCTCTCCGCCCAGGAGGCCGCCATTGCTCTGGTGGAATGTGCTCTGATGTCGTCCGGAGGTTGTTCCGTTTTTGCAGAGTAGGCTAAACGAATGGCATCACTGATCCATCGGGAAATGGTGCTCTTTGTGACTCCATACCCTCTTTTACAGCCCTGAAAAGAAATGAAGAGAGCCCTACACTGCCTCCAGCTCTCGGACCTTTCAATATACTTTAGGACAGTTCTTCTGACGTCCAAAGTGTGGAATTTCTGCTCTTCCGGAGTGGAGGGATCTTCAAAGAAGGTTGGGAGGAGTATCTCCTGAGACCTATGGTACTTTGTTGATACCTTAGGCAGGTATGAGGGGTCTGGCTTTAATATTAATCTATCCCGGTATACCTGCAAAAAGGGTGGATCTATGGACAGGGCCTGGATATCACCCACTCTCCTAGCGGATGTCAGTGCTACCAAGAGGGCCGTCTTAAATGATAAATATTTAAGGGATATCGTATCTATCGGTTCAAAAGGTTCTTCTGTCAGGGCGTCTAACACCAAGTTTAAGTCCCATGTAGGGATTGTAGGTATGTGAACCGGAGTTATTCTTTCACATGCTGTAATGAATCGTGATATCCACTTATTCCCTGCTATATTATGGCCATACAGCGCCCCCAACGCAGACACCTGTACTTTCAGTGTGTTTACTGACAAGCCCAATTCCTTCCCTTTTTGTAAGAATTCTAAGATAGGAACAATCGGGACTTCTGTTGTATGAGATGCTGTATGAAACTGTAGGAATTTCTTCCATATTTTTATAAATTTGGGTTGTGGACTGCTTCCTGCTCTGTAGGAGCGTAGTAATTAATGGTTCCGAAAAACCTCTTGATCTTAATAGGTGCCTTTCAAGTTCCATGCCGTCAAGTGTAAGTTGTCCACTTGAGGGTGGAAGAAAGGGCCTTGGGAGAGTAGGTTGGGGTTTGAGGGAAGAACCCAAGGATCTGTCACTGACATAATTCGTAGCCACGAGAACCACGGTCTCTTGGGCCAGAATGGTGCTATCAGGATTACTCTCGCCTTTTCCTCTCTGATTTTCCGAATCACTTGTGGTAGGAGAATCAATGGAGGGAAGGCGTATGCCAGCTTGAATTTCCATGAGGCCTGGAGGGCATCCAGTATGTCTGGGTGATCTACTGGAGACAGGGAAGCAAAGGTCTTTGTTTGTCTGTTCTCCCTTGTGGCGAAGAGGTCCACTTGAGGATGCCCCCATAGAGCTACTATGTCCTGGAAGATTTGGCGATTGAGGCACCACTCCCCTTGCCGAAGTGTGTATCGGCTTAAGAAATCTGCTTCTTGGTTGTCCTCTCCTCTGATATGAAGAGCTGAGAGGGGCAACAAATTGCTTTCGGCTAAGCTTAAGATTCTTGCCGCAGAAGACATCAGAGTCTCTGATCAAGTACCTCCTTGTCTGTTTATGTAGGCCACTGTGGTGCTGTTGTCCGACAGGATCCTGACATGTTTCTGTTGGAGCTGTGGAAGGAAATGATGTAGAGCATAGTATACTGCTGTCAGTTCTTTTAAATTAGACGAGTATTCTCTTTCCTCTCTATTCCATCTTCCTTGACTAAAGCTATTCCCCATATGGGCTCCCCAGCCTTGGGGGCTAGCGTCGGTGGTTAGGATACCAGATGGTACTATGACCCATGGGACTCCTGAGGATAAGATGGTCATCATCTAACCACCATTCCAGAGAAGTCAAGACCTCCTGAGTTAGAGTTATCTTGCTCTCGAGGTGACCACCATGTCGCCTCTCCTCCTGGAGGATCTGATGCTGAAGTGTGTGGACATGATAATGGGCCCACCGGACTGCAGGGGCACAGGAGTCTAGCGACCTCAATAGCGACATTGCCCCTCTCAGAGACATGCGTGGTCTATCTATGGCTGCCTCTACTTTCTCTTTTGTTAGTGCAATCTTTACCTGAGGAAGTAGACATTTCTGGGTTATGGAGTTCAATTGGAACCCCAAAAACATCTGGAGGGATTGCGGAACGAGCCTGGATTTCTGTATATTGATGATCCAGCCTAGGTCCTGCAAAGATGAGATTGCATCAGCCACTCGTTCGGTACATTGGGTATCCGAGTTCCCGATTATTAGGAAGTCGTCTAAGTAAGGGACGATTAAAGTATCTTTTTGACGAAGATAGGCCATCACCTCTGCCATCACCTTGGTGAAGATTCTTGGCGCTGTAGAGAGGCCGAAAGGCATGGCTGTGTACTGAAAATGACGGACCTTGCCATCGAACACCACTGCGACCCTTAGATATTTTTGGTATCTATTATGGATAGGAAGATGATAGTAAGCATCTTTTAAGTCAATCCCTGCCATCACACAATTTGGAAAGAGAAGCTTTATGGTGGATCTGATTGATTCCATCTTAAACTTATAATTTTTTATAAACGTATTAAGCTTCCTTAAATTAATAATTGTTCTAAACGTACCATCTGGTTTGGAAATTAAAAATAAAGGAGAGTAGAAGCCTCTACCTTCCTGTCCCTCTGGGACCTCCACTAAAACCCCCTTGCATAGTAGGCTCCGAATTTCTTCTTCGAGGGCCTTTTGTTGGGCCATAGAGTTAAGGCGGGTTAGGATAAAGAAATCATAAGGGTTTTGAAGGAATTCTATTTTCATTCCTTCTTTAATAATACCCAAGATCCATGGGTTTGAGGATATTTGTTCCCATTTTGGATAAAAAAAACGTAATCTACCCCCTACAGGTGGGTCTGATTTTTTAATTTCTATTTTCCCTTCGGAATGTTGGACCCCTGAACATGGTACCCTTTTGTTTCTCTTCTTTTGCGGCCCATCTATTTGATCTTTCCGTTTGCCTCCTTCTTCCAAACGGTCGCCTATTAAAGGTTCTCCTATAGAAAGGGATAGAAGAGTCAGGGAACGCCTTCTTCCTCTCCTTTGCTTTGGCGAGTATACTGTCTAACTCTTTCCCGAAGAGAAACTCACCCTCGCATGGGGTTGCACAAATCTTAGCCTTTGATTGTGCGTCCCCCTTCCAGCTCTTCATCCACAACGCCCTTCTGGCGTTGTTCACAAGAGCTGCTGATCTTGCTGCCAGCCGTAGAGTGTCCGCCGACGCATCAGCCATAAAGGCAGCTGCCCCTCTAATTAATGGGATAGCGGCCCGTAATTTTTCTCTGGACACCTTTTGCTCGATTTGTTGATCCAGCTGGTCCAACCACACGAGCATAGATCTAGTGGTGCATGTGCTGGCTACCGCTGGCTTAAAAATACCCGTGGTAGATTCCCAAGACCTCTTCAATGATGATTCTGCCTTGCGGTCTAACGGGTCTGCCAACAAGCCTGCGTCCTCTACTGGAATAGCTGATTGTTTCGAGGTAGAGGATATAACGGCATCCACTTTTGGCACTTTGGTCCATTTTAATAGCTCCTCATTGCTAAATGGATACTTTCTTTTTGAGGCTGATGGGAGAAAACTTCTTTGGTCGTGTTTTTCCCATTCCCTTTTTATTAGGGCCTTAATTGCCGGTATTACCAGGAATGCTCTCCTTTTCTTTTCCACCAATCCCGCAAACATGTCTTGTGCGGTTTGGGCACCCCTTGGTTCCTCACACCCCATAGTGCTTCTCACCGATTTGACTAGGTTGTCCACACTATCCAGGGGGAAACATGACCGTCCCTCCATGTCTGATGACGACGAGGATGTGAGTGAGGAGTCAGATTAACCCCCCTTCTTCCTCTGACTCTGAGCTGAGGGTTAACTGCTTTTTGCTGCCAGTCTCTGAGGGAGTTTTGGCACGGTTAATAGCCTGTATCTCCTCCCTGATTATTGCTCTAATGTCTTTTGTCGACAATGCGGCCCCTTGCTTTGTCTCTTTGGTGCACTGTTTACAGAGCTTTTTATGGTAGGAGTCAGGGAGAGGTTCAGAGCATAGCGCACATTCTTTATGCTTGGATTTATCCTTTTTCTTTGTCTAGAAGGGGACACCAAGGCGGGGGGGGGGGGGGGGGGGGGGGTCAGCTTAGTAGGCAGAGTATATACTTTGCACACTCACCCAGTGAAGCCTTATATTACCGGATCAGATGGCTGAGATCCCGTCCTAGGCCTTGATTCTCCTGCTTCATTCCTGCGGCCGGTGTTGCGGTCCCTGGTGGAGCTACCTCCTGCAGAATCCCCGGCTGGAGCATGCGCTTCCGTTGGGGATGACATTGCTGCATCGCCGCTCAGCTGCGCCACTGTTTAAAGAGTTTGCCTCTTTTTTTTTTTTTTTTTCCTGCCGTCCCCCCGGAAGTTGCTCCTCCTCCCTGGGATCACCGCGCGCATGCCCCGACGCGCTCTCAGCCATCCCGCCCCGGAAGTTCAACCATTACTTCCGGGGGGTCAGGAGACTCTGCGCCGGCCGGCTACCGCGCCGCTTTGATGTGCGGCCCCCGCTCTCCATGCGGTCCCCCTCTCTATGCACCGCCACCGCTTTTTATTTCAAAAGAAAACCTTTTTTTTTTTTTTTCTGCGCCACTGGCGCTCTTACCACTCCCAGTAGCGGTGCGTCCCGGTGCCTGCCGGCGCTCTCCTGGGTGAGACGGGGCGGCCCTCCCCGGACCCCGTCATCACCCTTCGTTCACCAGACGAGGGGGGAGCCGTCTAGCGGAATCTCCCCCGACGCTGCCTCCGGACCGCAGCCCCTGCCGTTCACATGGAGACTACACAGGCGGCATGCCTGGCCCAGGTATTCTTTCCTGAAGGATATCGTGGTTCCGTTTGGAACAGGAAACCAAAACTGAGGAGGAAAGGCGGACCGCCCCTTTTATCTTTCCTGTAGGGTTTCCTGTTCCAAATGGGGCGGATCTGATACCTCCAGTGGGTGCTGTCGTGGCGAAGGGTAAAAAGAGTGGTTTTGGGAGCAGCGCCGGGTTCATTGATGTGCTCGGAGCGTTGTCTGCGGGATTACAAGTTGTGTCAGAGTGGTGAGGGGCCATTGCTGTGTCATGCCAATGGTTCCTTCTTGTCAAGGTTCCAGTTTGTGGTGGTTTTTCGCAAAGGTTTGACCAGATTGGGTATTGATACATCCAGGTTCGCTTCTCATTCCTTCAGGTCGGGGCAGCTACAGAGGTGGCGGTTTGGGGTTTGGGATCAAAGGTGGTGCAATGGATTGGAAGATGGGACTCTGGGCGTTATAGGTCTTATGTTCGCCCGGTGGCATTGGGTTCGGAGCTGCTTTAAGTATGGGGTGGGTTGTTGATTTGTCTGTGCCTTGGCATTTGGTTAATGGCAGTTTTTTGTCATTGCAGGTTGCACTCCTTTGCTGGTGTGGATCCTGGGACATTCCTATGTTTATTGGGGTGCTCGGTGTGCGGACGTGCGGTGAGAGGGGAGGCAGCTGGGTTTTTCTCGAAGGGTGGCAGTGATCAGGTGGCTGGGTTTTAGGGGTATGGGTTGGAACAGGGTGTTGCAGGAGGTGCATGGTAGCGCTTGGCTTGATAGGGACCCTGATATCTTAGTTCTTCATGTTGGGGGAAATGATTTGGGGCTCGTCTATTTTGGGAATTAGAGAAGGACATTAAGTACGATCTTCGTTTGTGGTTGTCATTTAAGGGGTTAACTGTGGTGTGGTCTGAAATTGTCCCGAGAAGGAATTGGCGTCATGCAAGGTCAGATGTCAAGATCAATAAGGCAAGGATTAAGGTTAATAGGGCGGTGTCCAATTTTGTGGTTAGGAATGGAGGGATGTCGGTTCGTCATTTTGACCTTGAAAAAGGGGACAGGGAGTTCTAGCTGGTTGATGGTGTTCATCTGAATGATGTGGGCATTGGGTCTGCAGGACGGTATTGAGAGGGCCATAGCATTTCAGCGTGGGGGGGGTCCTCAGGCAATTGAGGTGTTCAATAGCCTTTGCTGTGGTGTTTGGGGGTGGGGTATTGGTGCTCCCGAGCCAGTGGGGTAACGGCTGGGAGGAATTTATGGTACGTGTTTGTCCACAAAAGTATTCTTTACGTTTTGGTCGCGAGATTTGAGAGCTTCATGTATATTATTTATAATTGTTGTATGTTATTTAACTAAAAGGCTGCTGTGGCCATTATATTCCATTTTGGTGTCCTTGTGTTATTTTGGGGTTCAGGTGGGGTGGTGGTTTAATGGGGATATTTGCGGAAGGATGTAGCCCAGCCGCAGCTTAAGGGTATGTGCACATGTTGCAGAAAATTTCTGCACAAAAACCTGAATCCCTTCCCAGAAACCGCACCTATTTTTCTGCGGCGGTTTTGATGCGTTTTTTACCGCAGCGGTTTCTAAAAGCATGGGAGAAGCCTAAACCGCGGAAAAAACCGCAAAATTAATGTGCATGCTGCGGTTTTTACCGCGATGCGGTTTTTTCGCGGTAAAAAACGCATCAATGTGCACAAAAAGTGCAAAATGCATAGAAATGACTGTGCACCTTATTTTTAGCGGTTTTAGTGAAAACCGCGGTAAAAACCGCTAAAAAAACGCTGTGTGTGAACACAGCCTGACAACTCCAAATGTCATGTTTTTTGTTAATACTATAGAAAAGCTTTGATTCTGCACTTAATGTAACAGCGGTATTTTCCTCATCTGCATTTTTTTTTTTTTTCATACTCCACAGACGTTTATAGAGAAAAAAAACCCCAACACCGCACAGCTCAGTAGCATCTTGAGACGCATATAGGGCAGAGATTTCATGAAATCACATACACTTTGCTTGGACATTTAGGCTGTGTTCACATGTAGCAAAAATGCTGCATTTATTCTGCTGCATTTTTGCACAGTAATTCTAATATTTAGCTGTCCAAGCAAAGTGGTTGTGAGTGATTTCATGAAAACTGCTCCCGCTGATCGTCTAGACCAGGGGTGGGCAATCTTTTTTCTGCCAAGGGCCATTTGGATATTTATACCATCCTTCGGGGGCCGTACAAACTCCGCCCACAAAGTACATCCTGACTCTGGCACTGGTTTCGTGACTTAATCTTTCATTGCATGCCCTTCAATGTTCAGTAGTGAACACTGCGTGTGTGCTAACAGAGCAAGAAGAAAATAATGATCTTGTGGCAAACAAAATACAACTCCCTGCCCAAGAATGCTGTCCCTGAGAATCTGCTCGGGGGGCCTGATAAAAGGTCATCGAGGGCCGTAAATGGCCATGGGGCCTGAGGTTCCCCACCCCTGGTCTAGACTGTTAAACGGTGCCGTTTTGGTGCTTATTTCTGTGTAAGCTTCTGTGAAGTCTGAAAAGTGTAAGTAAAAAACCTACATTCATATTAAAAAAGCTTCTTCTTGAGGCTTCTATGTGGAACTTTTATATGTAAAACACTGGTTTTCTGGACTATGAAAAAAGAAAAAAGATTCACCTCTACACCAAAAACACATTAAATAATTGGAAAAAGCATTATAAATGCAGTAAAAGTGCAATAATCAGAGAACATTGTTGTTGCGTAGTTTGGTGCAGACACCTGCAGAAAACAAAACACCATATATATGCAACGTGTGAACCCGGCCTTAAGGCCCCGTCACACATAGCGATCTCGCTAAAAATTTTTGTGACACAACAGCGATCTCACCAGCGAGATCGCTGTGTGTGACAGCGATCAGCGACCGGCCCCCCTGCCGGTATTGCTGATCGCTGCAGGAAAGGCCAGGACTTATTTTTGGCCACTGGTCTCCCGCTGGCCACCACGCATCGCTCTGTGTGACAGGCAGGAGACCAGCGATCTGCTGGTAACTAACGTACACATCGGGTATCTAGGGATGCACGTCCCTTGGATACCCGATGTGTACGTTAGTTACCAGCTTCCTGCATCAGCGCGCTGGTTACTAACGTGGGGCCGGGCGTCGCTGTGCTGATCGCTGGTGAAGCTGTCTGTTTGACAGCTCACCAGCGATCACATAGCGATTCACCAGCGATCCCGACACATTAATATCGTTGTCAGGATCACTGGTGAGTCGCTATGTGTGACTCCAGCCTTACAGACGCCAAAAACTCAGATGGCATAGTGAATCTACGTAAAGATGAGAAAGCTCTGGCAGCTCCGACTGAATGAATAAACAAAATAAATCCACAGTTCCCAACTAGAGATGAGCAGGACACACAAATTACGTCATACCAGTCCTGGCTAATTAAAAGCCGTGCCGACTCTGGAAGCAGCGTCAGACTGGATGCCCTTGGGCCCAGCAGAGAAAAATAATTCTTGGGGCCCACCACGCAGTCATGTAAAAATATCACACAGGACAGATCCTCTATATACTACATCACACAGGAGAGCTCATAGATCTCCTATATACACAATCCTCTATCTACACACACACACACACACACACACACACACACACACACACACACACACACACACACACACACTACACCACACCACAGGAGAGCTGACAGATCCTCTATATACTACACCACACAGGAGAGCTCATAGATCTCCTATATACACAATCCTCTATCCACACACACACACACACTACACCACAGGAGAGCTGACAGATCCTCTATATACTACACCACACAGGAGAGCTCATAGATCTCCTATATACACAATCCTCTATCTACACACACACACACACACTACACCACAGGAGAGCTGACAGATCCTCTATATACTACACCACACAGGAGAGCTCATAGATCTCCTATATACACAATCCTCTATCTACACACACACACACACACACACACACACACACACTACACCACAGGAGAGCTGACAGATCCTCTATATACTACATCACACAGGAGAGCTGACAGATCCTCTATATACTACACCACACAGGAGAGCTCATAGATCTCCTATATACACAATCCTCTATCCACACACACACACACACACACACACACACTACACCACAGGAGAGCTGACAGATCCTCTATATACTACATCACACAGGAGAGCTGACAGATCCTCTATATACTACATCATACAGGAGAGCTGACACATCCTCTATATGTGGGGAGGAGGACTCCCAGACAGTGAAAGGGCAGGTACCCAGGGGACCACCATCAGGGTTCCTGAGGGAACGATACTGGGAGGACAGTAAAAGGAAAGACTTGACGGAAGTTGTCAGGGAAACAGGGGGCGGGGCAAGCTTAAAAGGAGCAGGGGGCGCGCTGAAGTGGCAGTTGACAGAGAGCCGGACTTCAGACAGGGAGCCGTGTGAGACAGAGGACCAAGGGAGCTGACGGTGTGTTGTGGAGAGACCGACAGGGGCCTGTGAAAGGAAAGCTGCGGACTCACCGACAAGTGACACGTGAGAGCTTTTCACCAACGGCCGCTCCCCTCATACGGTCGCATACAGCCGACCCCGCCGTTTACCGCCCTGTTGTGACAAGTCCACGACCTCCACTGACGGCTGCGACGACAGACCATTCCTTAACAGCGATCAGGACACTGCCCCCCTGCCTTCTCCCACAGCTGCGGCCCTGTCATCACCGGCCCCGGGTGCGCCACCTTGCTTCAGGCGGCAGTAGAGGCCCCAGTCCGGTTTGCTAAGGGACCCTGAGCAGAGGTTGGTGAACGGTTATATTTAGAGACTGAGTTATAACTCCGCGGTGAGACGAGAGCCGCAAGGAGACGCCTGTTGCGCCCCAACGGCACCGTTTCTTCAGGGCCTGTTGCGCCCCAACGGCACCGTTTCTTCAGGGCCTGTTGCGCCCCAACGGCACCGTTTCTTCAGGGCCTGTTGCGCCCCAACGGCACCGTTTCTTCAGGGCCTGTTGCGCCCCAACGGCACCGTTTCTTCAGGGCCTGTTGCGCCCCAACGGCACCGTTTCTTCAGGGCCTGTTGCGCCCCAACGGCACCGTTCCTTCAGGGCCTGTTGCGCCCCAACGGCACCGTTCCTTCAGGGCCTGTTGCGCCCCAACGGCACCGTTCCTTCAGGGCCTGTTGCGCCCCAACGGCACCGTTCCTTCAGGGCCTGTTGCGCCCCAACGGCACCGTTCCTTCAGGGCCTGTTGAACCCCACCGGCATCGTTTCTTCAGGGCCTGTCGAGCCCAGTTCCTTCCCAGAATATCGAGGCGTCAAGGCAGCCGCATCAGCGACATCTACGCGGCCACGCTTGTGATCCTAACAGACCCCTGGAAGGATAAGTACAATATAGGAGATAAGGACCCGTAGTTTGGTCATACGTGGCCTACAGCACCCGGGCAAAACGCGTTAGTCGCAGTTATATTAAGAAAGTGTTGATAGGATTGTTGAGTCCCTGCGTGGACTGGTTATTGTTAACCCCTTTGGTTTGCTCAAGATAGCCCCAGCGGCTATAGTTTATAAAAGTTTATTCCACAAAACACACTCAGTCTCGCATCTCGTCACTGCATCCTGCGAACCTGCTAGAACCCTACATATATACTACACCACACAGGAGAGCTCATAGATCTATCCATCTGTATATATATATATATATATATATATATATATATATATATATATATATATATATATATATATATATATACACACATATACACACACATACATACATATACATACATATATACACACACACACACACACACACACACACACACATATATATATTATATATACACACACATATACATACACACACATACAGTGGGGAAAAAAAGTATTTAGTCAGTCAGCAATAGTGCAAGTTCCACCACTTAAAAAGATGAGAGGCGTCTGTAATTTACATCATAGGTAGACCTCAACTATGGGAGACAAACTGAGAAAAAAAAAAATCCAGAAAATCACATTGTCTGTTTTTTTTCATTTTATTTGCATATTATGGTGGAAAATAGCTTAGTTACTCACCGATAACGGTGTTTCTCAGAACCCATGACAGCACCACGGAGAGAGGGGATCCGCCCTTCAGGGACAGGAACCTACAGATAAAAAGGGCGGTACCTCTCCTCCGCCTTCAGTTGGTTACAGAGCATCAGAGGGTCTCCAGGTTAGTTAGACAACAGAAATATATGCATAACATTATAATATTGCTTATTATCAGAAGCACCGTGTCTAAACGGAAACACTCTACTAACAGTAAAACGTGCCCACCACACTCGTGAAGGGGAGGGGAATAAGCGGGTGCTGTCATGGGTTCTGAGAAACACCGTTATCGGTGAGTAACTAAGCTATTCTCCCTCACCCATGACAGCACCACGGAGAGAATTACAGAGATTGGTAGCTTAGGGAGGGACCACCGCCTGAAGGACCCTACTCCCGAAGGTCAGGTCAGACGTAGAGGCTAGATCTAATCTATAGTGCCTAAAAAAGGTCGAAGGTGATGACCAGGTGGCCGCCTTACAGATTTTTTCTATTGATACCTCAGATCTTTCAGCCCATGAGGTCACCATCACTCCTGTGGAATGGGCTCTCAACCCTTCCGGAATGGTATTTTCACTGGATGAATATGCCAGGGCAATCGCATCCCTTATGCACCTTTCCAGGGTACTCTTAGATGCTTTGAGTCCCTTCCAAGGTCCCTGAAAACACACAAGGAGAGAGCCTTCCTTCCTACATTTCTTGGTGGCCTCTAGATACTGCACTAGGCACCTCATCACGTCTAAGGTGTGGAATTTGTCTTCTCCCTTCTTTTTAGGATTTGGGCAGAATGAAGGAAGGACTACCTCTTGGGACTTATAGAAGTGCGATGACACTTTGGGTAGATATGCCAGGTCAGGCTTTAAAATGACCCTATCATCTAGAATCTTTGTGAAAGGTGGCCCTACTGATAAAGCTTGCATATCGCTCACTCTGCGAGCTGATGTTAGCGCCAAAAGAAGCACTGTTTTTAACGACAGGATTCTTAGGGATGCTGAGTGAATAGGTTCGAATGGAGGGCCTGTTAGCGTGGATAGTACAAGATTTAGATCCCATGATTGTAATCTTTGATTAGCTATCGGCCCGGATCTGGATACGGCCTTAGTAATCTGTCACCCAGGGATTACCTACCACATTATGGTTATAAAGGTGCCCAAGGCCTCTACTTGTACCTTTAATGTGTTGACCGCTAGACCCTGTTCTAGGCCCTTTTGTAGAAATTCTAGGATTTTGTCAATGTGAACCTCATCCTGAACCTTTACCTCCGAAGTGGATAAGAATTTTTTCTCTTTTTTTTTTTTTTTTTTGTAGTGTAGTTATCAGGTTCTCTGAAATTCCTCTGTCTCTCATCAGTGCCCTCTCAAATTCCATGCTGTTAAATGGAATCTCCCTGCCTGAGGGTGTAACACTGGCCCCTGCGATAGCAGGTCCAGGAGATCTGGGAGGATCCATGGGTCGGTTAGAGAGAATATTCTTAGCCAGGAGAACCAGGTTCTTTTGGGCCAGAAGGGGGCTATTAAAATCATTCCTGCCCCATCCTCCCTGACTTTTCTTAACACTGCTGGGATCAGCATGATCGGGGGAAAGGCATATGTTAGGCCCCATGTCCATGGGAGTATGAAGGCGTCCAGAGCTAGAGGATTCCCCCTGGGGTCTATGGAGCAGAAAGTTTCCACTTTTTGTTTCTGAAGTCGGCAAACAGATCTATGCCCGGGTCCCCCCACATTTTTACAATCTGCCGAAAAACGGACCGCTTTAGGACCCATTCCCCTTGTCATAATTGGGAGCGACTTAGAAAGTCTGCCCTTTGATTCTCCGTGCCCCGGATGTGTAGTGGTGACAGAGATAGCAGGTTTGCCTCTGCTAATTTGAGGACTCTGGAGAATGTTTCCATTAGGGCTCGGGACCTGGTTCCCCCCTGATGATTTATATATGCTATTGTGACTCGATTGTCCGAAATATGCGGACATGATGACCCCGGAGCAGGGGTAAGAAGTGTACTAATGCGTAGCCCACTGCTAAGAGCTCTCACTGGTTCGAGGAGGCTTCTAATTCTTGAACTCCCCACGTACCCTGGGCCACTTCGTTGTTCATGTGTGCTCCCCACCCTGTGGGACTGGCATATGTGGTAGCTATGTGTGTTATTTTTTGTTACCCAGGGGATCCCTTTGGAAGGGTTGTCTTGGCTTTTCCACCAGGTTAGGGAATGAGTAGTTTTTGAATTTAGGGTAATACGACCCTCTAGGTGTCCCCCTACTGCAGACTAGTTGGCTAGTACATCCCACTGTAGAACTCTCGTGTGTAACTGAGCCCATTGGACTGCTGGCAGGCAGGCGGAGCGAGAACCTAGTCGTGACATCGCTTTTCTTAATGTCATGGAGGGATTTTGGATGGCTCTTGTTACAATTTGAGCGATTTTCTCCTTCTTGCGGTCTGGGAGGCGGCACTCTTAAATGTTTGAGTCCAATATTAGACCCAAGAATTCCTGTACTCTGCTGGGCTCTGATCTTGATTTTTTAGATTCAGGAGCCAGCCCAGGCCTTGCAGAGTGCCCATCACTCTGTCCCCCTGTTCCCAGCGTTTTTGAACCAAGCTGGTTGCTATTAAAAAATAGTCCAGATACGGGATTAATATTATGTCTTGCTCCCTTATATGGGCCATCATCTCTGCCCGTGGAGCTACAGATATTCCGAATGGCAAGGCTCTATACTGGAGTTCTCTTATCTCGCCCTTTATCGAGACAGCTAACCTGAGATATTTCCTGGAGTTTTTGTGAATGGGGATGTGATAATAGGCGTCGCTGAGATCCAACACCGAGATTGGTGGTGGACCTGATTGACTCCAAAAAAAATTTTTTTTAAAATTTATAATTGTCTGAAACCTGCCCCCTGGCTTGGTCACCAGGAAAAAGAGGGGAGTAAAACCCCTTGCCCCTTCCCTGCAGGGGAACCTCCTGGAGGGCTCCTTTTTCTACCAGGCTTAGGACTTCGTTTCCTAGGGCTTTCTGCTCTTGCATACTGGATCTTAGCGGAGTCATTACATACTTTTGAGGCGGGAGGGAGAGAAGTTTATCCTTAGGCCCTCCTGGATTAGGGGTTTACTGTCCATGGGTTGTTTGATATTCTTTTCCAGGCTGGGAGAAAAAAGGGTTAACCTTCCCCCCACCCTGAGCAAACTGTCACCTAGAGGGCTTTTTGTCTCAGGACAAGTTGCCGAGGAGGAACCCTCTATCTCTTCTCTTGTCAGCCCACTTTGCTCTCTTGGTGGTCTCCGCAAAAGAAACTTTCTATTCCGAAAGGGCCTCTTAGCTGCATTTGAGAGTGCTGCTGCTTTGGACGATAACCAGACTGAGTCTGCGGATGAGTCCGCTAGGAAGGCAGCCGCTCCCCTTATTACTGGGATAGAGTCTAGGATTTTATCGCTTGGCGTCCCGCTATGGCTGGCCTGAGGTTACCTCCAGCTAACTGCCATGCACCTTTAAGAAAGGTATCTGCCTTTTTATCTAGGGGACCCCTGAGGGTGCCCATGTCCTCAAAGGGGAGGGCAAAATTTTTTTATTTTTTTTTGAGGCCTTTGCGACAGCTACATCGAGCTTCGGGCCCCTTTCCTCACAGGGATATTTCCTTTTAAGGGAAGGGACCGTGGTGTTTTTCCTGTCCGGTTTATCCCATTCTTTTTGATTAGACCCCGCACATTTTCATTTAGCGGGAACACTCTCCGCGCCTTTTCTGGCCCAGTCCCCCGAACATTATGTCCTGGACTGTTTTATCCGGCCTAGGGTCCAGCACCCCCATGGTAGACGTTACCGCTTTCACTAGTTTGTCCACCTCGTCTAGGGGGAAGCAGTGACGCCCCTCTGTTTCCTCGTCTGAGGATGAGGAACTGGAATCTGAGGGTTTTGACGTGATTTCTCCCGATGTCGAGGAATCTGACTGGGAAATCACTATTGTGTCTTTCTTTTTTTTTTTTTTTGATTTGTCCCTATGCTTAAGGGATATAAGGGCACTCTGACCTCCAATTTAATCGCAGCTTTTAGGTCAGAGGCCAAATCCGGAGTTTCCTAACAGAGGATTTCTTTTGTACATGGTTCCGGTTTTTTTTTTTTTTTTTTTCCGCACTCGATGTTTTCTTTGCTTTGGCTTTTGCCCCCGGTGGTCACTGGGGTTATAGCAGTTTTTGGCCCCTGATCATTTGACCATTCCCTTTTCCCATGGGGTCACATGGTCTAGGCAGGTGTTGGTGATAGCGTCTTGTGAAGCCACTGCAGAAACCTGGTGGAGTTACCAGCTGGCTTGAAGCCACTGCTGAAACTGGTGTTGAACTCTGGCTGCCTGGTGTCCGCAGCAGAGTGAGAGTGAAGGTGGCAGCTGGCTCTGAGGTGTAGAACCACTCTCTCAAGAAATAGGTAGGGGACTAGCACAAGTGGGGCACCCCTTTTCTTTTCCCCTTCTTTCCCTAGTAAGGGAAATGGAACTTTTAATACAATGGTGAACATTCACGAAGATCACTCACCCAAAGGTATGCGGCTGCAGGTATCGATTCGGGAGATGGAGTCAGGTCCTGAATAGGCTGCACTCCTGGTGGCGATTTGCTCCTTGCAGCTGACGTGCTATGCTGCGTGGAGTGACTACTGGAACGACCATCTGTACTGCGTTCTTTTGACGATGATTGTGGTGGTGGTGCTGCTGCTGCTAAAGCTGCTGCCTGGCTTGCTGCTCCTGTTGCTGGTCACTATCCCCTTCAGGATCGCCTCCAGCCTGGAGCGCTTGTGCAGCCACCATTTTAAAATTTCCCGGCTGGCGTCACCGCTCCCATCCTGCACCGCGGTCCCCGGGAGAGCGCTCCTGCGCATGCGCCGGTTTTAGGGACCCGGAAGCCGGCTTCTACTTCCGGGGCGGCCGCCATCTTGGTACACCTCTGTAACCCGGCGCCGCCCGCATGTTTACCGGGTCCCCACGAGCCCCGACTTCCTCTCCGGAGCGGCGGCTCCGGCGTCACTCCCGCCCGCTCACCCGGCAGCCCGCATGGGCCCCAGCAGTGGCGGCTTCGGGCACCGCACCTTCCCGAGGCAGGGGCCTTCCCGCTGCCACCACCGGTCAGGCCGGCCCCGGATCCTGGACACACGAAAGGTACCGTCCTGTGGGTCCCTCCGTCAGGGACAGGAACCCAACTGAAGGCGGAGGAGAGGTACCGCCCTTTTTATCTGTAGGTTCCTGTCCCTGAAGGGCGGATCCCCTCTCTCCGTGGTGCTGTCATGGGTGAGGGAGAATAAGTATTTGGTCAGAAACAAGCAATCAAGATTTCTGGCTCTCACAGACCTGTAACTTCTTCTTTAAGAGTCTCCTCTTTCCTCCACTCATTACCTGTAGTAATGGCACCTGTTTAAACTTGTTATCAGTATAAAAAGACACCTGTGCACACCCTCAAACAGTCTGACTCCAAACTCCACTATGGTGAAGACCAAAGAGCTGTCAAAGGACACCAGAAACAAAATTGTAGCCCTGCACCAGGCTGGGAAGACTGAATCTGCAATAGCCATCCAGCTTGGAGTGAAGAAATCAACTGTGGGGGCAATAATTAGTAAATGGAAGACATACAAGACCACTGATAATCTCTCTCGATCTGGTGCTCCACGCAAAATCCCACCCAGTGGGGTCAGAATGATCACAAGAACGGTGAGCAAAAATCCCAGAACCACGCGGGGGGACCTAGTGAATGAACTGCAGAGAGCTGGGACCAATGTAACAAGGCCTACCATAAGTAACACACTACGCCACCATGGACTCAGATCCTGCAGTGCCAGACGTGTCCCACTGCTTAAGCCTGTACATGTCCGGGCCCGTCTGAAGTTTGCTAGAGAGCATTTGGATGATCCAGAGGAGTTTTGGGAGAATGTCCTATGGTCTGATGAAACCAAACTGGAACTGTTTGGTAGAAACACAACTTGTCGTGTTTGGAGGAAAAAGAATACTGAGTTGCATCCATCAAACACCATACCTACTGTAAAGCATGGTGGTGGAAACATCATGCTTTGGGGCTGTTTCTCTGCAAAGGGGCCAGGACGACTGATCCGGGTACATGAAAGAATGAATGGGGCCATGTATCGTGAGATTTTGAGTGCAAACCCCCTTCCATCAGCAAGGGCATTGAAGATGAAACGTGGCTGGGTCTTTCAACATGACAATGATCCAAAGCACACCACCAGGGCAACGAAGGAGTGGCTTCGTAAGAAGCATTTCAAGGTCCTGGAGTGGCCTAGCCAGTCTCCAGATCTCAACCCTATAGAAAACCTTTGGAGGGAGTTGAAAGTCCGTGTTGCCAAGCGAAAAGCCAAAAACATCACTGCTCTAGAGGAGATCTGCATGGAGGAATGGGCCAACATACCAACAACAGTGTGTGGCAACCTTGTGAAGACTTACAGAAAACGTTTGACCTCTGTCATTGCCAACAAAGGATATATCACAAAGTATTGAGATGAAATTTTGTTTCTGACCAAATACATATTTTCCACCATAATATGCAAATAAAATGAAAAAAAAACAGACAATGTGATTTTCTGGATTTTTTTTTCTCAGTTTGTCTCCCATAGTTGAGGTCTACCTATGATGTAAATTACAGACGCCTCTCATCTTTTTAAGTGGTGGAACTTGCACTGTTGCTGACTGACTAAATACTTTTTTTCCCCACTGTATATATACATACACACACACACACGAAACATCCTCTATATACTACACCACACAGGAGAGCTGACAGATCCTCTACACTGCACCACACAGGTGAGCTAACAAATCCTCTATATACTACACCACACAGGAGAGCTGACACATCCTCTCTATACTACACCACTTAGGATTCCTCTTTCGATCCGCCTTCGGTCCACCAAGTTCCCACCATTATCCTCCTGTACTAATATAGACATGTTCGTCCGGGTGGTTACAGAGGAGCTATATAAAATTCCCCGTATTATTGTTAATGATAATCTTACACGGGAGAAAAGAAGCAGACTGAAAGACAGAGATACATAAAGTGCATGTATACTAATGCCAGAAGCCACGCCAATAAAATGGAGGAATTGGAGTTAATGTTGTTGGAACATAATTATGACATGGTGGGGATATCTGAGACATGGCTGGATGAGAGCCATGGCTGGGCTGTTAATTTACAGGGCTATAGTCTGTTCAGAAATGACCGTACAAATAAGCGAGGGGGAAGCGTGTGTTTATATGTAAAATCATCCTTAAAACCCATCCTGTTCGTGATACTATATATGAATCTAATGAAAATGTAGAGTCCCTGTGGGTAGAGATAAGGGGAGGGGGAAAAAAATAATAAATTACTGATAGGGGTTTGTTATAAGTCTCCAAAAATAACGGAAGCAACAGAGAATATCCTCATAAAGCAAATAGATGAAGCTGCGACTCAAGGAGAAGTCATTATTATGGGGGACTTCAACTACCCTGAAATACATTGGGGAACAGAAACCTGCAGTTCCAGCAAAGGTAATAGGTGTCTGACAACTATGAGAGACAATTACCTTTCACAACTGGTTCAGGACCCAACAAGAGGGGGGGCACTGCTAGACCTAATATTAACCAACAGGCCAGACCGCATATCAAATGTAAGGGTTGAGGGTCACTTGGGTAATAGTGATCACAAATTAATAAGTTTTCATGTATCCTTTAATAATATGTGTAGTAGAGGGGTTACAAGGACACTAAACTTCAGGAAGGCAAATTTCCAACGGATGAGAGATGATCTTGGTGCAATTAACTGGGACGATATCCTGAGACATAAAAATACACAAAGAAAATGGGAGACGTTTATTAGCATCCTGAATAGGACCTGTGCACAATATATACCATATGGGAATATACCAGCTAGAAATCGGAGGAAACCACTATGGATAAATAGAGCTGTAAGGGGCGCAATAAGAGATAAAAAATAAAGCATTTAGAGAATTAAAGCAAGTAGGTAGTGATGAGCCATTAAATAAATACAGAATATTAAATAAATTCTGTAAAAAGCAAATCAAGACAGCAAAGATTGAGATAGTCTCATTGCCAGAGAAAGTAAAAATAATCCCAAAATATTCTTTAACTACATAAATAGTAAGAAACTAAAAAATGATAGTGTTGGCCTCCTTAAAAATAGTCTGGGTGAAATGGTGGATGAGGATGAGGAAAAAGCCAATATGCTAAATTACTTTTTTTTTTCCAACAGTATTTACACAAGAAAATCCCATGACGGATAAGCCGGATTACTTACCGGTAATGCTCTTTTAATGAGTCCACGACAGCACCCACTGGAGGTATCGGATCCGCCCATTTGGAACAGGAAACCCTACAGGAAAGATAAAAGGGGCGGTCCGCCTTTCCTCCTCAGTTTTACGTTTCAGAGTACCAGAAGGACCGCCAAGGATTAGGCAATGTTCTCTTATTTTAACATCTTTCTTATCCATTATTTGGTTGATATACTTTAAACTATTGATATCTTTAGGGAGGGAAGTGAGCGGGTGCTGTCGTGGACTCATTAAAAGAGCATTACCGGTAAGTAATCCGGCTTTTTACTTTTCGCCACGACAGCACCCACTGGAGAGATTCCAGAGACCATCACCTGGGTGGGACCACCTTGCCAAGGACAGTACTGCCAAAGCTTAAGTCAGAGGTTGATGAAAGATCAAGTCTATAGTGGTTATAGAAGGTAGAAGGGGATGACCAAACTGCCGCCTTACATATAGTTTCAATCGGAACATCTCCCTTTTCCGCCCAAGAAGTTGCCATTGCCCTGGTGGAATGCGCCCTGATGTTCCCTGGAGGATCTTCGTTTTTTGCGGAGTAGGCTAAACGAATGGCCTCTCTGATCCACCGGGAAATGGTGCTCTTCGTGACTCCATACCCCTTCTTACAGCCCTGAAATGAAACAAATAGGGCCCTACTCTGCCTCCAACTGTTGGACCTCTCAATATATTTTAGGACAGTTCTTTTGACGTCCAGAGTATGGAACTTCTGCTCTTACGGAGTAGAGGGATTTTTATAGAAGGTTGGGAGGAGTATCTCCTGAGATTTATGGTATTTTGTTGCCACTTTTGGCAGGTAGGCAGGGTCTGGTTTTAATACCAATCTGTCTTGGTATTCTTGAAAAAAAGGTGGATCTATTGACAAGGCCTGGATATCACCCACTCTTCTAGCTGAGGTCAGTGCTACCAAGAGGGCCATTTTAAGTGCTAAGTATTTGAAGGGTATTGTGTCGATCGGCTCAAAGGGGTCTACCGTTAGGGCGTCTAAGACCAGATTTAGATCCCATGTAGGGACGGAGGGTATGTGGATTGGAGCTATTCGTTCACATGCTGTAATGAATCGAGTTATCCACTTGTTGCCTGCTATATTATGGCCATATAGTGCTCCTAATGCCGATATTTGTACTCTTAGCGTATTTACTGCTAAGCCCAAGTCTTTCCCTTTCTGCAGAAATTCCAAGATTGGGATTATCGGAACTTCTGCTGTATGAGGTACTGTATGGAATTGAAGAAATTTTTTCCATATTCTAGTGTAAATTTGGGTTGTGGACTGTTTTCTACTTTGTAATAGTGTAGTAATTAAAGACTCAGAGAATCCTCTTGTCCTCAATAACTGCCTCTCAAATTCCACGCCGTCAAGTGCAAGCTGAGCACTTGAGGGTGGAAAAAGGGGCCTTGGGAGAGTAGGTTGGGAGTCGAAGGAAGGACCCAAGGATCTGTTATTGACATAATTTGCAGCCACGAAAACCACAGTCTTTTTGGTCAGAACGGTGCGATTAAGATTATCCTTGCTTTGTCGTCTCTGATCTTCCGAATTACTTGAGGTAGGAGGATCAATGGAGGGAACGCATACGCCAGGTTGAAATTCCATGGAGCTAGAAGGGCGTCTAGTATGTCTGGGTGATCTGATGGAGATAGGGAGGCAAATGTTTTTATCTGCCTGTTCTCCTTTGTGGCGAAAAGGTCCACCTCGGGTTGTCCCCATAGGGCTACCATGTCCCTGAAGACCTTCTGATTGAGGCACCACTCTCCTTGCCGTAGAGTGTGTCGGCTTAGGAAGTCTGCCTTTTGATTGCTCTCACCTCTGATATGAAGGGCCGAGAGGGACAAAAAATAGTTTTCTGCCAAGTTTAAAATTCTTGCCGCTGAAGACATCAGAGTCTCTGATCGAGTCCCTCCTTGTCTGTTTATATAGGCCACTGTGGTGGTGTTGTCCGATAGGAGATAGGATCCTGACATGCTTCTGTTGGAGCTGCGGAAGGAAGTTGTATAGAGCATAGAACACTGCAGTCAGTTCTTTTAAATTGGATGAGTACTCGCATTCCTCTCTATTCCACCTTCCCTGATGAAACCCATTCTCCATGTGGGCTCCCCAGCCCTGGGGACTGGCATCGGTGGTTACGATACAGGATGGAAGTATAACCCATGGAACTCCTGAACATAAATGGTCATCATCTAACCACCACTCTAGAGAAGTCAAGACTTCTTGTGACAGGGTTATTTTGCTCTGTAAATGACCACTATGTCGCTTATCCTCTTGGAGGATCTGGTGTTGTAGTGTACGGACATGGTACTGGGCCCACCGGACTGCCGGGGTGCAAGAATTTAGTGATCCTAATAGTGACATTGCTCCTCTCAAGGACACACGTGGTCTATCTATAGCTGCTCGTATTTTTTGTTTCCTGAGGGTGATTTTTACCTGAGGTAGTAGACATCTCTGGGTCAAGGAATCTAGTTGAAATCCTAGAAATGTCTGGAGAGATTGTGGATCGAGTCTGGACTTTTGGATATTGATGATCCAGCCAAGGCTCTGAAAAGAGGAGATTGCGTCAGTCACACGTTCGGTACATTGTTTGACTGAATTCCCAATTATTAGGAAGTCGTCTAAATACGGCACGATCAGTGTGTCCTTTTGGCGAAGGTAGGCCATCACTTCTGCCATCACCTTGGTAAATATTCTTGGTGCCGTGGAAAGCTCAAAGGGCATGGCCGCGTATTGGAAATGACGAATCCTGCCCTCGACTTCCACTGCGACTCTTAGGTATTTCTGGAATCTATTGTGAATAGGGAGATGATAATAAGCATCTTTTAAATCAATCCCTGCCATTACGCAATTTGGGAAAAGAAGCTTTATAGTGGATCTAATTGATTCCAATTTGAAGTTATAATTTTTTATAGATGAATTAAGCTTCTTTAAATTAATAAGGTTCTAAACGTACCATCTGGTTTAGAAACCAAAAACAGGGGAGAGTAAAAGCCTCTACCCTCTTGTTCCTCAGGGACGTCAACTAAAACTTTTTTAGCTAGTAGGACTCGAATCTCATCTTCGAGAGCCTTTTGCTGAACTGAGGAATTAAGGCGAGTTATAACAAAGAACTCATAAGGGATCTGAAGGAATTCAATCTTTATTCCTTCCTTGATTATGTTCAAAATCCATGGGCTTAACGTAATTTGTTCCCATTTGGTAACAAAAAATTTTAATCTACCCCCAACTGGTGGGTCTAAACTCTTAATTTTTATCTCTCCTATATGTTGGCCCTCTGAAGATGGTACCCTTCTGCTTTTCGTCTTTCGTGGCCCATCTATTCGTTCTGTCCGACTGTCTTCTTCTCCCGAATGGCCGTCTCTTAAAGGTTTTCCTATAAAATGGAATGGGAGAACCACTGAAGGCCTTTTTCCTTTCTTTTGCCTTGGCGAGAATTTCGTCTAAGGCTTTCCCGAAGAGGAACTCACCCTCGCATGGGGTTGCACTAATTTTGGATTTTGATTGTGCGTCCCCTTTCCAGCTTTTTATCCACAGCGCGCATCTGGCGTTATTCACCAGGGCTGCCGACCTCGCTGCCAGTCTTAGGGTGTCCGCTGAAGCATCTGCCATAAAGGCAGCTGCACCTCTTATCAACGGGATGGCTGCACGCAGTTTCTCCCTTGACACTCTTTGCTCGATCTGCTGATCTAATTGATCTAGCCATACCAGCATTGATCTAGCAGTACATGTGCTGGCTATTGCGGGTTTGAATACCCCGGTGGTGGACTCCCAGGACCTTTTGAGCGAAGATTCTGCCTTTCGGTCTAATGGGTCTGCTAACAATCCTGCGTCCTCGACCGGGATCGAGGTCTGTTTGGAAGTGGAGGCTATGACGGCATCCACCTTGGTATTTTAGTCCATTTCAATAGGTCTTCATCAGTGAACGGATACTTCCGTTTTGAGGCTGATGGGAGAAAACCCCTCTGGTCGTGTTTTTCCCACTCTTTTGATGAGGTCCTTAATTGCCGGTATCACCGGAAATGATCTCCTCTTTTTTTCTGCCAATCCCGCAAACATAATGTCCTGCGCGGTTTGGGCTCCCCTTTCCTCTTCACACCCCATAGTATTTCTAACCGCTTTTACTAGGTTATCTACGCTGTCCAGTGGAAAACATGCCCGTCCTTCCATCTCCGAGGATGACGATGAGGACGTGAATGCGGAGCCTGAATTTAACTCCTGTTCTTCCTCTGACTCTGAACTAATAACGACCTGTTTCTTATGACTGGACTCTGAGGGAGTGCTGGCGCGGTTGATGGCTTGTATCTCCTCCCTAATTATGGCTCGGATATCTTTAGAAGATATCGTCGACCCCTGCCTGGTCTCTTTCATGCATTGTTTGCAGAGTTTTTTGGGGTAGGAGTCAGGGAGAGGCCCTGATCATAATGCGCATTCTTTATGATTAGTTTTTTCTTTTTTCTTTGACTGAAGTTGGAGGTCAAAAGGTAAAGAGAGGGGGGGGGGAGGAGGTTAGCTTAATAGGTAGAGTATATACTTTGCACACTCACCCAGTGAAGCTTAATACCGGGTCGGATGGCTGAGACGGTCTGGATCTGGTTTCTGCTGCCTCGCTCCTGCGGGCAGTCTCTGTCCTGGCGCTGCGGTCCCTGGTGGAATTGCCCCCAGCTGAATCCCCTGCTGGGGCCTGCGACTCCGTGGGGGACATGGTTCCATCGTTGCAGCGCTGTTTTATCTTCACTCCTGTCGTGCCCCCGGAAGTCGCCCTGTGTCAGGGCGCATGCGCCGCGTCATCGCCATCCTACCCCGGAAGTTCAACCATTACTTCCGGGGTATAGGAGCGTCGGGCGCCGGCCGGCTCCTGCGCCACCGTTACTCACACACGCGGTTCGCTCGCTCATGGCTTCACCTCCCACGCTGTATCCCCACCGATGGGGGGGGGGGGGGGGTGTTCTGCCTCCGGATGCCAGACCGGCCCGCTCCCTGGTAAGACCGGGCGGCCCTCCCCGGACCCGGTCATCACCGTTATGCCACCAGACGAGGGGGGAGCCGTCAAACGGAATCTCCCCCGACGCTGCTTCCGGACCGCAGCCCCTGCCGTTCCCGAGGAGACCGCACAGGCGGATGCATGGCCCAGGTAAGATCCTGCAGGATCCTGCTCCATTTGGGACAGGAAACCAAAAACTGAGGAGGAAAGGCGGACCGCCCCTTTTATCTTTCCTGTAGGGTTTCCTGTTCCAAATGGGCGGATCCGATACCTCCAGTGGGTGCTGTCGTGGCGAAGAGTAAAAACATGATCAGGGATAAAAATTCTCCGTTAAATGTCACCTGCTTAATCCAGCAGGAAGTACGGCGGCGTCTAAAAATCACTAAAATTGATAAATCCCCGGGCCCGGATGGGATACACCCCCGAGTACTGCAGGAATTAAGCACAGTCATAGATAGACCATTATTTTTAATCTTTAAAGATTCCATAATAACGGGGTCTGTACCACAGGACTGGCGTATAGCAAATGTGGTGCCAATATTCAAAAAGGGGACAAAAACTGAACTTGGAAATTATAGGCCAGTAAGTTTAACCTCAACTGTGGGTAAAATCCTGGAGGGTTTTCTAAGATACTATACTGGAGTATCTGGAGAAGAATAACCTCATGACCCAATATCAACATGGGTTTACAAGGGACCTTTCCTGTCAGACTAATCTGATAAGCTTTTATAAAGAGGTAAGTTCCGGACTGGACCAAGGGAATGCAGTGGACGTGGTGTACATGGACTTTTCAAAAGCTTTTGATATGGTGCCACACAAAAGGTTGATGCATAAAATGAGAACAATGGGGATAGGGGAAAATATGTCTAGGTGGGTTAAGAGCTGGCTCAGGGAGAGGAAACAAAGGGTGGTTATTAATGGACCACACTCAGACTGGGTCACGGTTAGCAGTGGTGTACCACAGGGGTCAGTTTTGGGCCCGCTTCTTTTTAACATATTTATTAATGACCTTGTAGGGGGCATAGAGAGTAGAATTTCAATATTTGCAGATGACACGAAACTCTGCAGGGTAATCAATACAGAGGAGGACAATTTTATATTACAGGAGGATTTATGTAAACTAGAAGCTTGGGCTGATAAATGGCAAATGAGCTTTAATGGGGATAAATGTAAGGTCTTGCACTTGGGTAGAACGACCAAGATGTATAATTATGTGCTTAATTGTAAAACACTGGGCAAAACTGTCACTGAAAAAGACCTGGGTGTATGGGTGGACGACAAGCTCACATTTAGCGGCCAGTGTCAGGCTGCTGCTGCAAAGGCAAATAAAATAATGGGATGCATTAAAAGAGGCATAGATGCTCATGAGGAGAACATAATTTTACCTCTATATAAGTCACTAGAATACTGTGTAAAGTTCTGGTCTCCGGTGTATAAGAGAGACATAGCTGAACTGGAGCGGGTGCAGAGAAGAGCGACCAAGGTTATTAGGGAACTAGGGGGTCTGCAATACCAAGACAGGTTATTACACTTAGGGTTATTTAGTTTGGAGAATCGAAGGCTTAGGGGTGATCTTATTACAATGTATAAATATATGCGGAGACAATACCAAGACCTTTCTAATGATCTTTTTACTCTTAGACCTGTGACGGGGACAAGGGGGCATCCTCTACGTCTGGAGGAAAGAAGGTTTAAGCATACGCACAGACGCAGATTCTTCACTGTAAGAGCAGTGAGACTATGGAACTCTCTGCCATATGATGTTGTACTGAGTGATTCCCTACTAAAATTTAAGAAGGGACTGGATGCCCTTCTTGAAAAGTATAATATTACAGGGTATATACACTAGTTTCCTTAATATTGCGTTGATCCAGGGAGCTAGTCTGATTGCCGTATGTGGAGTTGGGAAGGAATTTTTTTCCCCAATGTGAAGCTGTTTGCCACATGGGTTTTTTTTGCCTTCCTCTGGATCAACATGTTAGGGCAAGTTAGGATAGGATATGGGTTGAACTAGATGGACTTAAAGTCTCCCTTCAACCTAAATAACTGTTACTATGAAATTACTTCAGGGGCTTCCTAATGTCATCATTAAACAGCTGACAAAGGGGGTAATGTCGTCTTGTGGCCGGTTGATATGTATGAGAGGGAGGCTTTTTGGCAATTGAACAACACCACCTGTTATAGAAAGCCTACGTATATAATCCCCTCTCTGCATATTCTTCCCAGTTGGATACTATCCTTACAAGATCGCTACAGGACGGCATTATCACCAAGGAACTGTCGGCTGCATTAAGGGTTTCAGAACCCACGATTCCTACTCTGTACCTTCTTCCGAAGGTGCATAAAAACTCCACTGTCCCACCCAGTAGACCAATTGTGTCTGGATGTGGGAACTTCTTGGAAAACATCAATTAATGGATCGACTATCATCTACAACCTCTTGTGACTAACCTCCCTTCCTTCGCGATACAGATGATTTTCTGCGCAGGGTCGATGGGCTATGCCTTGAGGGTGATACTCTTCTAGTTTCAGCAGATGTTGAGTCCCTCTATACCAATATAAGATATAGTGACGGCCTTAGGGCCGTGAGATTTTTTCTTAGTTCGTTCAACCTTTCTATGGGTATGAGGGACCTCCTGCTGGAACTATTGGAGTTCACCCTCACACACAATTTCTTTGTGTTTAAGGGGTCCTTCTACCTACAGCTCCAGGGGACCGCTATGGGGGCGGCCTATGCGCTCTCTTATGCTGGTCTTTTTCTGGGGCTGTGGGAGAAGGTCCTCTTTCTGTCGGACGAGGGGACATCAATGTGCAGTGTCCCTCTTTGGACGCAGTACATTGATGATGTCTTCGTCTGGCATGGCACGCCCGTCGACCTTGAACAGCTGATGTCTCTTAAATTGCAATGACCTTAACATTCATCTGAATTTTGAATACAATCCTAATTCTTTGAATTTTTTGGATGTCACCATTAGTAGGGACCCTGCTGGGTTATTGCAGACTGCCATATTCAGGAAGGCAACTGCCACTAATTCTCTGCTCCATGCTTCATCTGGGCGCCCAGATCACGTAGTTTGAGCCATCCTGGTGGGCCAATTTCTAAGGCTTCGCCGTATATGCTCTACAGATGTTGATTTTCTGCATAGAGCTGAAGAACTCCGTGAATGCTTCTTGGAACGTGGCTACAGCCGCAGATCCATTAAGAAGGCCTTCAATAGGGCCAAACATGCCTCTCGCCATGACCTTTTATATAGAGTTGAACTACTAAGGTTCCTCTACTAAAAATTAAATAGTGAGATTTGGTAGCTCTTTCAATTCTAGATCCAATTCTGTATGTAGGGCTTTACAGAAAGCATGGCCTATCCTACGGGTCGATCCCATTATTAACAAATTTAGTACAGAGCTGCTATCTTTCCAACATGCTAAGAATTTGAAAGACTGTTTGGTTTCAAGTCATTATGTTAATCATAAATCTACATTTTTGGATAATTTTGTCCCTGCAGATGGGTGTGTTCCAATAATTCCTTTAGTACCTCGGATGGCAGTAAGAACTTTACTATTAGACAGCAGATCACATGTACAACGAGGTACGTTGTCTACTATGCCACATGTTCTTGTGACCTTATGTATGTAGGTTTGACTACACATCAATTGAAGGTGCGGGTAAGAGCATGTGTTGGGTATTCAGGCTGCACACGGTCATGTTGATGCTGCAACCCTTAGGACCATTCCGAGGCACTTTAAGGAACATAATTGTGACTCGACACTATTGAAAGTACGAGGCATTGATGCTCTGAACGAAAAAAAAAAAAAAAAAATATATATATATATATATATATCTCGATATTAGGGGTGGTGGATTGTCTAAAAGACTGGGCCAACTGGAATCTAAGTGGATAAGGAGGTTGAAAACTGTACATCCACAGGGCCTAAACGAATGTCTATCCTTTGCCCTTTTTTATAGTTCCCCGTTAGCTGCATTGTGGCATGTGTCGTTTGTGTGTTTTTAACTCTTGCTTTTATTTTTAGTGACTACTTTCCATTACATCAGTGCTGCTGTTGGGTTGCTATCTCCATTCTACAGGAATATTGGCGTCATTTCTCCGTGCTGAGGATGAAGGAAGAACTAGGCTTTTTTTCCCCCCCCCATCTATATGATGGATCGGACTCCATATTTGTTTATAAATATTAATATTTCAATTTGAGCCTGTTAAGTGTGATTCATGGTCTTTGGCTTCTCCTCACTTTTTGCTCTGAGTTATATGCACATTTGTGTGCAATAATGGATATGAGGGTATATATATTTGTGGGGTATATCATTATTGGTTATATGCTTATTTGTTTCCTTTTTCTCCCCCTTCCTTTAATTAGGGCGATTGTCACATGTTTTTACCCTTTTGTATATCATTGGTTACTGTTTTGTTTTCGTCCCCTTCCTAGTACCTTATTTATGTATTATATTACTCTATTTTAAATATGTCTTAAAACGAAGTATTGTGATAGCCACTGTCCCCTATATTCTCCTTTATGAGCAAATTTTATCTGTATAACTATCTGTGATGTGCCCACATGCTTGCCCACTTTCAAGATGGCGGCCACGCGTCTTTACTTCTGCGCATGCGCCGGATGGTCCGTCCTCCGTTCCTGTCACCTACGCCCGCGGTCTGGCGCCTGACGTCACGGGGCCCCGTGCATTCGTCGGCGTCAGCTGTGTTGGCGGTTGGGATTGGTGGGGGGGTTGGGCTGGACCTTCCTGCGCTATTGGTGCACATATTTTTATGGTGTTTATAAATAGCATCCAATTCAGTTTACGTGCACGCCCCCTGAGGAAGAAACTCTTTTCCAAAACGCGCGTCGGGGTCAGCGGCATGGGTGTACAGTGCTTCCCTATCCTGGTATGTGTTTGACTTAGTTCATTTTGCCCATATGGTTTCCAAATTTGCATATTACCATTTTATACTGGTCAGCTGGGGACTTTTCCCTCTACTCATTATAAATGCTGGCTATCTACCTTTCTTTGTGACCAAATGGATGTAGTTCTAATTTTTTCTACAATCAGCTATAGGTTGTAATTTTTACTGCTATGTAACTATAAGCATTGGGCATCATCAAACTGCTGCTAGTTCATATGTCACTTTTTAGCCACATTGCTTTTTCTGGTTTATTAATAAAGATTTGGTAATTTTACCACACGATTGTTTGGACTTTTTTGCATTGCTTATTCTCTGTGGTTCATATACATCCTCTATATACGACACCACACAGGAGAGCTGACATCCTCTATATACTACACCACACAGGAGAGCTGAGAAATCCTCTATACACTGCACCACACCCTCTATATACACTTCATCACACAGGAGAGCCGACAGATCCTCTATATACTACACCACACAGGACAGCTGACAGATCCTCTATACACTGCACCACACAGGAGAGCTCAGATCTCAATATATATATATATATATATATATATATACACACACACACACACACACACACACGAGAGCTGACAGACCCTCTATATGCTACACCGCACAGGAGAGATCCTCTACATACTAAATCACAGATCTTCTATATACTACATCACACAGGATGGCTGAAATCACAGATCTTCTATATACTACATCACACAGGATGGCTGATAGATCCTCTATGTACTTTTAATTTTAAAATACATTTTATTTTCAGTGGGATAAAAGGGGGCGATTTGAACTTTAAAAAATTTTTTTTATTTACTTTTCACTGGTATAGATAGCCCCCTTAGGGGCATGAAGATTCGATCATCCGATCGCATGTGCTAATATATGCTGTGATGCCACAGCATATAGCAAAATTCACAGTCTGAAATCCCGGTCACAAGAAGCTGACCCCTGGCTGTCATGACAACCCATCGGCATTCTGCAATCATGTCATGAGCACACCAATGGGTGAGAGAATGATGCGCATGCATGTTGGCACGTGTTAAATGCCTCTGTCAGAGATTGACAGTGGCATTTAACATGCACCATACATGCAAGGCAGATGTCGTAAAGGTGTTAAGCACCTGAGGATCCCCTTCCCCACTATCACCTAATATCCTGTGGGCCCCTTCCCCACTGTCACCCAATATCCCGTTGGCCCTCTCCCCCACTGTTTCACCTCTATTTTCCTGTGGCCCTGCTCAGAGGGAGAAAGGGGTCCCGCAATAAATAGAGGTGGCTTACAAAATGGGGGAGAGGGTGCACAAGAAATTAGAATTTTACTGTGGGCCCCCTCCCCTGATTCACCTTTAGGTTACATGGGGCCCCCTCCCCCAACTGCCTCAGTGGCTGGAGATCTAGACAGGCTGCAGACATCATATACGGCACTTTATGCTTAGTCACATTCACACTGCAGCCATCAGGCTCCCTCTGCTCCTCTGTACAATATAAGGCTGTGCTGCTTTGGTAGGACCTTGATCAATCACAGCTTATTGCCTGAGCTGTGCTGGGAGGTCACACAAAGAAAACGAATGCTGATTGGCTGAATTGCAGGCAATCAGCGTTTTCACTGGTGTCCCAGGGCTTTGTTGAAGAGGAGCCAGAGGCAGTACAGGAAACCGGTGACTGCAGGTCAGCTGTTGCGTGTGTCTCCTCTCAGACAGTCAGCTGTGCCTCTGACTGTGCTGGCTGAAGTGAGGGTCAGCACAGCTCTCTTGGCAGAGTAATAGAAGCCAGCAGCAGGTGATGTGGTGGGAAGTGCAGGGGCAGCTTCTTCACATCACTTGTGCAGCCTGCTCGCCGGTGCCGACTATGCAATAAAGTGCGCACCGCTCACCGGAGTATTCTCCAGTGTCCCGGTTGCCCCAGTCCGACCCTGTCTTGAAGGTAAGAGATTAGCGGCCTCCAATTCAGCTACCAGGTAGCACTGACCTGGACCAGAGTCCTGTGAATGTACTCCGCAGAAATTTGGCACATAGGGTTTTAGTATGCACCTTTCCTAAAACCCCATGTTTCATATTTCTCTATGCCTATGGTAGATTTTTTACAGTTACAACTCGCTTCTCTGTGTTCCTTAACTGAGAGAGGGAGGGAGATGTTTTGAGAGTGAGATAAGGCTAGAAGCTAATATTATTGTCTACCTTCAGATAGTTTATAAACCCTCCTCTCACGCATCCAGTGACATGCTAGCTGGGGCATATCTTACAGAAGTCAAGCTGCAACACCAGGCTCTCCCATCATCACTTTGGCAAGTATTACGAATAACAGTTTTAAGCTCCGTTTTTTTTATTGGAATAAGTTCATATTAGTAACAGAAAGTTACTTTCCCAGTTTCATTAAGATCTTTTTAGGGATTCAGTCTTTATGTGCTGCCATATTCTGCCATACCTATGCCTAGTGTGTTATGGTTGGAAACAGAATAACGGTTTTAAGCTCCGGTTTTTTTATTGGAATAAGTTTATATTAGTAAAACAAGGTTATTTTTCCAGTTTCATTAAGATCTTTAGGGATTCAGCCTTTATTTGAATTAGAAAGTTGCTATATAGGAATGTATGGGTGTTCAACTTTCTTCCCAAAATAATCTCTGCTAATGGCAACCAGATCTTCCATCTAAATATGGCACAGTAAATGTTATCTGTCCTCGATCTAGCTTGCCATATAATAAATGGCTCCATACAATGTACCTGCCCCTGCTGAAGTCAAGTTTTCACTTCCAGGATGGATGATAATTCTTCGTTTTGGGTTTGTTGGGGATAAAACTTGGAGTACTGTACTGGTAGCTGCAACCGTTGGACCTCTGCACAGTCGGTCAAATTTTCTTCACACCACCGGTAGGAAACTGCTTTAAGCCGGCATGGTTGTGGACCTTACCATACTCACCCTACTGTCTTATACGTTGTCTATTACTATTTACAGTTAATGTAGGAATATACAGTATCATAACTTATCTAAAGTGCTTCTATTTTAAAGGATATACCTTGTTACTGTCTTATACAAAGTATTTGTGGATATGGTGTAAAAGTTACCAACTTTTGACAGTTCAGAGGATACAATTTCACTAATTTGGAGCAAAGGTCCACTGGACAACCATGCTACATAGCATACTGAAGAGAAATATCCTTACATTCAAGAACTAAAAAAAGGTAGTATGAAGTTGTGTGTGATTTATGCCTTAGCTTCTTTTGATACTAATCTCTAGTGTACATTTACTTAAATTTTAAAATTGCTTTTCATTTCAGACTGAATTTTATTTTATTGAATCAGCTTTGGCTTCAAGTAGTTTTATATAATTTAAGATTTCTAATTTTCCAATAATTAAAATATATATTTGTTTAAAGAGTAACTATAAATTGTTTTAAATTATTTTTATTATATAAAAAAAAAAATTAAAAATAGGTCTTTATTTTTTTTTAGTTTTTGTAACTATTCCTACACTGAACGGTCCCTAAATCACTCAGTTGCAAAAACGCAACCGACTGTCCCTTGCTAAGCTATCCTCCTAAACAGTTTCCACATTGAAGACGCTTTAGTCGAATGAATGCACGTGCACGTGCGTCCCCGGGCATTACATGAGTGCTTTGCTCGATAGCAGCCATGCCATCCCAGGCACGGCGCCATGTAATCTACTGCGCTGCAAGCCCGGGAGACATCTCCTGAGGCTTCAACGTATATACGCTCTGTATACAGACCGATGCTACCTGCGCAGCATTGCTCTGTATACTGCGATGTGCGGGCACTCCGGCAAAGACGCGCACACGTCATCAGCCGGCGTGTATGTGCATCACGGCATTTGTTCAGTTGCAGGACGGCCCAGAAGAGGAGCTTCGTGGGCCGACAGAAGGGTAATTAAGTTTTTTTAATTTTAAACTTGTCAAAAAAAAAAAAAGTAAATGGATAGTTAATCTTTAAATGACTTCTTGTTTTGGTTGTTATATTGTTTGAATTTCTGTATCTTTTTTTCATAATTTAAAAAAAAAAGTTCTTTACAGGAATTTTGAACAATGGCAATCAAATCTTAAAATCTACAGTACCAGAGAATGAAGAAATACAAGGAACCCAAGGCAAAAATAAGGACGTGACAAAATTAAGTTCAGAGCAAAGTTTCAGAGACAACTAATTCACAAACTAACAGGTCAAGGAAATTCTTATCCTCTCTTGCTGACAACTTTATCTTCCAAAAGGTAAGGGAGAAAACAAGGGGGAACTGCTACCTTGGATCTAATCCTTATAAACAGGGAGGAAATGGTTGAGGAGGTAAAAGTGGCTGGGACCCTAGGAGGTAGCGACCATGCCATTTTAGAATTTTGGATAACTAGAGGCGGAAGACCTGTGAAGACTCAGACATCAAGGTTAGATTTCAGAAAGGCAGATTTTAAAGGATTCAGAAAGAGAATTGGAGGGATCCAATGGCTGGATATCCTTAAAGACAAAAATGTCCAGGAAGGATGGGAAATCTTGAAAAATGAAATTCTCAAAGCACAGTTGTTAACAATTCCGAAAAGAGGGAAGAATAGGAAGCATTTAAGGAAACCAGAATGGATGAACACAGAACTTAAGCACATGCTAAAAAGGAAGAAAAAAATGTTTATAAAATGGAAAGAGGGAGGCATATCTAAAGAAGAATATAATGCTGTCTGCAGAACCTGCAGGGCACAAATCAGATTAGCTAAAGCTGAAAATGAATTGAGGCTTGCAAGAGATGTCAAAAGCAATAATAAAGGATTTTGGGGATATGTAAAAAGTAAAAGAAAAAAGTCAAAGATGCTATAGGATTTTTACAGGATGAAAATGATGAAATGGTAAGACAGGATGTTGAGAAGGCTGAACTTTTAAATTCCTATTTTGCATCTGTTTTCTCTCAGAAAGGAAATGTAACATCAACTGTTCTTCACTGTCCTATTAAGGGAATAGAAGAATCCAGGATATCTATAAACAGAAAGATAGTGAGGAAACACTTAGCTAACCTAAATGAATTCAAGTCTCCAGGTCCAGATGAATTACACCCCAGAGTACTGAAGGAGATAGCAGAAGAAATTTTCGAACCCCTCTCCATAATCTTTGAAAATTCTTGGAGAACAGGAGAAGTGCCAGAAGACTGGAGAAGAGCAAATGTTGTTCCTATCTTCAAAAAGGGGAAGAAGGTGGACCCAGGCAACTATAGGCCGGTGAGTCTGACTTCTATACCAGGAAAGATCTTTGAACAAATTATTAAACAACATGTATGTCAGTACCTGGATAAGAATGAAGTGATTAAACAGAGTCAGCATGGGTTTGTAACTAATAAGTCATGTCAGACTAACTTAATTTCCTTCTATGATGGTATCACTGATTGGGTGGATCAAGGAAATGCAGTAGATATAGTATATCTTGACTTCAGCAAAGCATTTGACAAAGTCTCTCATACAATCCTTATTGAAAAAATGACTAAGTATGGAATGGACAAGGCAACTGTTAGGTGGATTCATAACTGGCTTAGTGATCGGACACAAAGAGTGGTTGTAAATGGCTGCACATCCAGTTGGAAGAATGTCTCAAGTGGGGTACCACAGGGCTCTGTCCTGGGCCCTGTATTGTTCAACATCTTTATCAACGATTTAGATGAAGGAATTGAGGGTAAACTGATTAAATTTGCTGATGACACAAAGCTAGGAGGGATAGCTAATACTAGAGAAGAGAGAGAGAGGATTCAAAAAGATTTAAATAAACTGGAGAAGTGGGCAGCAACTAACAGAATGGTTTTTAACAGGGAGAAATGCAAAGTACTACATCTGGGCAATAAAAATGAAAAAAGCATATATAGAATGGGAGGAATAGGGCTAAGTGACAGCACATGTGAAAAAGACTTGGGTATACTAATAGATAACTGACTGAATATAAGTCAACAGTGTGATGCAGCAGCAAAAAAGGCAAATGCAATTCTAGGATGTATTAACAGAAGCATACAGTCTAGATCACGTGAAGTCATTATTTCCCTCTACTCCTCTTTGGTCAGACCTCATCTGGAATATTGTGTCCAGTTTTGGGCACCACATTTTAAAAAAGACATCAACAAACTGGAGCAAGTTCAGAAAAGAGCGACCAGAATGGTGACCGGTCTGCAAACCCTGTCTTATGAGGAAAGGTTGCAGTATTTGGGAATGTTTAGTTTGCAAAAGAGAAGACTGAGAGGAGACTTAATAGCTGTCTACAAATATCTAAAGGGCTGTCACATTGTAGAAGGATCAACTTTATTCTCATTTGCACAAGGAAAGACTAGAAGCAATGGGATGAAACTGAATGGGAGGAGACACAGATTAGATATTAGAAAAAACTTTTTGGACAGTTAGAGTGATCAATGAGTGGAACAGGCTGCCACGAGAAGTGGTGAGTTCTCCTTCAATGGAAGTCTTCAAACAGAGGCTGGACAGATATCTGACTGGGATGATTTAGCGAATCCTGCTTTGAGCAGGGGGTTGGACCAGATGGCCCAGGAGGTCCCTTCCAACTCTACGATTCTATGATTCTATGATTCATTCAACAAGATTTTTAGTATTGTCTCTTCCATTTCACAATAAGAAGAAACCAAAAAGTGAAAATTTAAAGAAATGTATATGCACTGAAGACTTATTAAAAGCTGCTACTAGGTAGTTTGAAAGAAGTCCAAACACTAAAGTGAATTCAAGCGTTAGTAGTGGGAGCTTCTGGTGCAAGCTTGCAGAAGTAGCGCCAAAAACCAAAACGCACAGAAAAAACTTATCTGAAATTATAGCTTAGCATGTAGAAACCTCTGAGACTCAGATTTCAACTTTAGAGAATGTATTATGAAAGTCACCAAAAAAGAAAAAAGTGAAAAACAAGGAATCCCACAGCAACCTCTTCTTTCTTGAACTATCGGTGAACAAAGTCTGCCTACATTAATTGAACAAAAACCAGAAGTGGAGAATGAAATGAAGGGTTGTGATGACAGTGCTCTTGGTAAATACAACAAGAGTGAAGCAGTGTCTGATGACATGGAATCATTCACTGGAGGCAGTTACTGTTCAGAGAAAGGGCTACATGAAAGTAATTCAACTGGTAAGGATGAATTTCTGTTTTATGAGCCCAAAAATATTACCAATAACAATGTTTACACAAAAATACTGACAAAATTAACACCAACTGAAGCATTTGAGATTCTTAAGAAAGGTGATAAGTGTAGGGTGACCAATTTGCCACCACTTAATCCACAGCTTGGTGATGTGTTTTACTTTTACAAAGAAGGAAAAGCAAGGGATTGCATAGCAGACCAATTGCAGTTTGATTACATCTCCAGGAACAAGTATACCATTAAAGGGGAAACATGCTTCAAGGTTATATACAAGCCAAGACACCCACCAGAAGAGGCATGTGAACTTTTTGAAAACTACATTTTTAGCCTCGGTCAAACTGATAACAGTTGCAGGCTAAATTCAGTACTTTGGAAATCCAAATACAAATGCAGCTTAAAGCCCATGGTAATCGCAAACACAAGAACAAGATATTTTTTACTACTGCACCATCAATCATTAAAGAACAGAGGGAAAACTTATCACAGCCACCCATGAAAGTTTATAAAGCACAGTGTACACGTTTCATACCTCCACAATATTAAGCTGCTTTAGGACCGCGTGATGTAAAGCAGGCACAAAACAGTGCTATGAGAGAGTGTGTAAAGCGGCGTTTGTGCCAAGATGAGGTTTATTCCACAGTTGAATTGGAGCGCTTGTTTGGTGGTTTTGTAAAGCAGCTAGATGTCCTACATGATTTCTATTGTATCCTTGCAAAAGAAGAACTAATAGGAGAAGCGAATACATTTGCAAAACACAAGGACAGCAACTTTAGTTGTGACACAACTTTCGAGTTTGGTGATTATGTGACTACTGTCACATGTAACCACCCTGCTTTTCAAAATGCATGTGTAATTCCAATTTTCATATTGATGCACCAAAAGATAGATGACGGTACACACAGAAAGTTCTTCAATTTTATTTCTGAAAAGTGTCCAGCATTTAACAGCAACATGGTGAAAATTACTGACCGTGAAAAGGCAATTACAAACAGTATAGATGCACAGCTTCCCCAGGTTAAACGATTCCTGTGTTGGAAACACATGAGGAAAGATGTGCAATACTGGACGCAAAGGCACGGTGGACAACAAATGGACAAAGTAACTTATGAAAGCTGTATTTACAGTTTAATGAACAGCAAGACACCAAACGAATATGTCAGTAAGTTAGAAGAACTTAGCCAACTTTGGACAGTAGAATTCCTCACTTACTATAAGAAGCACCTGGAATCAGATATCTTCAATTACTGTGCACGGTGTCTTGTAGAACACAACATGTTCAAAGAACCTTCAGGAATAACAAATCAAAGTGAGAGTTTTAATTCTGTGCTAAGAAGACTTCATAATGGGAAAGAAATAAACATGGAAGGTTTTGTTCTGTCTATGTTTTACTTAACTTCTTACTACACGAAGGAAGTTCTGAGAGGGAGATGTGGACTGGGTAACTTCAACCTGAAAGGAGAGTTCCGAGCTCTTAACCCAGCTGATGTATCATTTCCTGAAGTATTGGTAACACCAGAAACCTTGGTGGAATTTGTAAAGGAACAAAAACTTGTGATCACAAGAAAATGCATGTAAAACAGGAAGCCATCTGCCAAGAAGAACAATGGCAGAAGGAATTCTCAATACACCATGTGGTATTGTGTTGGTGCCACAGCAGAAAGTATTCCTCGTTAAAGGTTTTAAAAATGAATCTTACATTGGGAAAAGTTGCACAAAGACTTCTTGTTCGTCTCCATCATCCAGACAGTGTCACTACATTATGGCAGTTCAGCTATCAGTGGGATTGGATCCAAGGGAAGAGACAGATGAAGGAAATCTCAGCAGGTTGTACAAAAAACAAAGGGGAAAAGGAAAAAGTGGACGGAAGTTCACTTCTAAACCATCATTGACATCTCCAGCTGATGACTCAGTCCAAAGCATGAATCGAAATAATGGAGACGATGAGGCAATACTTACAACACAAGATATGCCAGGATACAGTGCACGAACAGCAAAAATTGTTAAAATATCACCACCTGAATCATCCCTAGGTATGTCTAAACTTCATGTCATAACCACAAAAAAGGTTGTTCCAGCAAGCAAGTCAAAAGCAGTCATTGTGAAAAAGAAACTGAATTTGCAAAAGCCTCTGAAAACATCAACCCCAAAACAAAGTATAAGATCAGAGGCAGAATCACTGAAATACTACAAAACCAGTGGAATGAAGTCAATCAGTGCAATTGCTGAGACACATGCACATAAACTACCAAATGTTGTTATCGCTGAAGTGGACTGTATAATGATCAAGAAGATCAACATGGATACTTTAAGTGGACAGCAGTGGCTGGATGACAATTATTGATGCATACTTGGCACTACAATGTAGTGTAGCCATGGGGAAAAACCCTCACCTGAAATTTGCCTACATTCCATGTAACTTCGGTGATGCATTTTGCAAGAAGTGGACCAAAAGCAAAACACCCTATCACACTACAATGATACATGGGAAGAGAAACATATGGCACAAGGATATCATATTAATATCTTGCTATATATTTGGCAACCATTGGGTGCTAACAATAGTATTGCCAAAATATAGAAGTGTCTATTATATTGACAGCAAGTACAGTGCAGAGGATAAGAAAGTTGTACATGCAGTTCATGTTCTTCTGAAGGTGTTATCCCATTTGTGTGAAGGAGAGCCATATAACAAAACATGGAAATGGGTGAAGCCAGTTGATGTCTTGATACAGAAGGATGGCTCCAGTTGTGGATTTTATGTTTGTATCTGGGCACATGTTTTAGCAAATGGGACCACCATTAGACTAAACCATGATGAAGTACACAACTTTTGGGATTTTATTTCTACTGAATTACAAGCAGTGGTTCCTGGCATGGTAAAAGTTACCACAGTTACTGGTGATACAACTGTGACACTGCCAGAAGCAAGTAGTCAGTGGTGGTCAGATGCAGAATTTACACCAACAGTGCAACCAGGACCTCGAAACTTTTGTACTGTTAATTGGATGACTAATTTATGTAATACAATTTGGGAAGCCAATTCAAGCATCTGTTATGCAGGAGTGAATTGTTGCCAGCCTAATAGAAGTGTGTGCAACAGAGGAAGATATGAAAATGGTTTTCTGTGAATTTACATGCCAAGCTTGTTACCACAAAGCATGCGAAGGACTCTCTGATAAACAATTACCATCTATATACAAATGCAGAAAATGTCAAAATGCTGAATTGGAGGTGTAAAGTACCTTTTCCTTGTTATTATGTAACATTATTAAGCAACTTATGCTTTAAGTGTAAACAGAATGTTTGATTTCTTTTTAAAGAGTAACTATCAATTTTATTATATAAAAAAAAAAAAAATTTGAATAGGTCTTATTTTTATTCTTATATTTTTCACACATGCTACAATAATCTGTCCCTAAATCACCAATTTGAAAATATGCAACTAAGGGTACCGTTACACGTAGCGACGCACCAGCGATTCCGACAACGATACGACCTGGCCAAGATCCTTTGTGCATCGCTAGTAAGCAGTCATATTGGACGATCTTCATAACGACGCATCAGCGATCAGCAATGTTACAAACGACCACGGCGATCGTTGGTACCGTGTCACACACTGTCCATAGTAACGATTCAGACTTTGTGTATGCGTCCTTCAGCGCTAGCTTTCCACGCCCCTCCCCTCCGATTGGTGGCCACAGCTGCGCTCTCATTGGGCGATGTATTTCACAACGCCCCAATTGGCGGCCACTACTGCGACAATTTAAAAATCAAACTTATTTGCGCTTTCCATCATTTGTTCCGGAGCACAGAGCGCTATTGAGTTGTTAGCTTTGTATTAGCCTTCCAAATTGACACCATCGGAGACGCAACTGCGTTTATTTTCTCTTGTTCTTCTGGAATTTTGGACTGTATTTCAAGGTAAGCATTGATTGCTGTTTTTATATTAAATGTACATATATCTATTTTATTTATTAAATTTATCGCTAATGTATTCACCCTTTTGTTATTCTTTGTCAGGCCGGAGTCACACTGGCGAGGAATACGGCCGAGTGAGAGGCGCTAAAAGCACCCATTAGACACAGACCAATGATTCTCTATGGGGTCACTCACACCAGGCGTATATTTCTCATCCGTATTCTGCGCTCCGTGACAATCGCAGCTTGCTGCGATTGTCAGCGTACTACGGCCGTAGTACGCCAATGCAAGTCTATGGGTGCGCAAAAAAACGGATTACACACGGACCACACGTGTGACTTGCGAGAAATACGCACCCGGTGTCTATTAGCAAAGCCGGTAATTCAGTGCGCTATACAGTAAACTCACACTGACAGTTTTAATAAAGAAACGAAAGAATAGCTATAGACACATATACATACATATTATATATATATATATATATATATATATATATATATATACGCATTCTATGTGTCTATATCTATTCTTTGGTTTCTGTTAGAAACCATGTTATAGGGCTCCATTATATGTCCATTTTGCAAGCCGGCGAGAAAATCTCGCCATACGGATTGCATACGGATGCTGACATGTGCAAAATACGTGACCACACCTTGATTACGGATGACATACGGAGCACTATTTAGGGGTCTGTCATCCGTATTACGCATGTAAAATACTGACCGTATTCTGCGTCGGTTAGTGTGACCCCGGCCTCACCCATTCAATTTTGGCTGCCGCACCCACAACCGCCATTTGTGATGTTTGGAAGCCTTTTGATTTATGGGCCATCTTTTCCTTTTTACTATTGTTTAGGCATTGCACTCGCGTGCTGTTCCGTTGTAATTTGTAAGGACGCACCCGCCACCGCCATTTTAGTTTACTGTCAGCGTTTTGATGTATGCTCCATCTTTTTATTTTCTCCTATTGTTCTGGCATTGCACTGGCATGCTCTTCCGTAGTATTTTGTTAGGCCGCGCCCGACACCGCCATTTTGCTTTTTCCTATAGTTCTGCCTTTTATATGTTCTTCTCAGCCATTCAATGTTTGCGCCTTCTTTTCCTTTTATAATAGTTCAATAACCTTTTATAAAAATATTTTTTATTTTACAGATGTCTGCAGACAAGCAAGAATTCATCCGCGAACTTATCGAGAAGTTTCGCTCCCTGCCGTGTCTGTGGAAAATAAAATAAACAGATTATAGCAACAGGAATAAAAAAAGGGAGGCATACGAGCAGCTCATTGCGCTGTTTCGAAGTCACAATCCTACAGAGACTGTGGATGAAGCAGTAGTTAAAAAAAAAAAATTCAAGGCCTCTGCACCGTGTTTAAGAAGGAACTAAACAAGGTGGAAAAAAAGCTTAAAATCTGGTGCTGGAACAGAGGATGCTTATGTACCTAAGCTTTGGTACTATGACTTATTGTACTTCACAAGAGACCAGGAGGTACCAAGAAGCATGGCATCAATGTTGGCAGAAGAGCCACTGATCGAGTCACATTCACCCACAGGAGATGCAAGTACATTTTTTTCTTCCACCTATATAGCGTTAGTGTTGTATGTACGATAGATATTGCATTTTTTAGCATGGTTTACAAAAACTGTATTTCTTTGCGTTAATGTTCTATTCTGTAAATGCTACTGCAGGTGCCCAATGAAGCCTTGTCATCAACTGCAGACTGTCCGGAAAACAACTGCCCGACTATGCCCAGGGAGGAGGAAAACAACGAAACTGCCCTTTCGGTATTACCTCGGCGACTGCAGTCTTCATCAAGAAAAAGTCCCCCAGCACAGATACACCAGAATTCATAGAAATAGCTAAAAAAGTTTTAACACTCCAGCAAACACAATCGGTAATAACCGGTATTGCACATTACGTAAATGACAAAATTAAAACTCTGGAAGAAAGTCAGCGTGTTCACGCTGAGAGGATAATTATGGAAGCATTGAGCAGAGCGGCAACGGGGAAACTGTGTGACACAACAGCCCTTATAGACCGACATCCTCAACCGTTTTACGCCTTGCCACACACTCAGGAACCACTGGAGTCAGCTATGTGGAGGGGTATAGACAATACACCTAATCATAGTAATGGATCGCCGCAAAATTTCTATTACACTCCACCAAGGCAACGTTTTCCTGACTCAGACCCATATTATCAACAGTTGTGAACAGTGTGTTGTTTTGTTAAGTTATTCATTTAGTTCTAAAAATAGTGGCCAACGTTTATGTTCTAAATTTTGCGTTATGTTAATAAAATTTTATGTTGCAACTTAATTGTGGTCTACTTTTATTCTGTCCCCATACACTTTCATGGTTCTGCTACAATTCATGCGTTATGGGATGTGTTTATGTATATAACTTCCATCTAAGCGTGCATGTAAACACTAAATTTTATTTTTGGAAAGTAAACAGCTGAGGGAATTTTGAATCATAATGTTTTTATAAAACTTTTTTCCCTCTTTGGGTTAAACAGACCAACAGTAAAACACAATACAAACAAAATAAAAAACAAAATATTAGTCTCTGCGGCCCTGCTCCAAGTACGCCACCAACCTCCCCAGCATCACCCTGTGCTGCTGCTGTTATGGCATCAACCATCCTCTGGTGCGAGGCCACAAGGTCATGAACAAGGGTGTTCAATTCTGTTGAGGTAAGAGTTTAAGTTAAGCATGCTTACTCTAAAAATATCAAACAGGTATTAGTTTTGTGTTGAAACACTGACAGTTTGGTGGCTCCCCACTTTCTTCAGAGGTGGTGCTAATTGCCCACCCCGATCCTTGGGCTTCAGCGGCTATGAAATGACAAAAAAAAAAAAAAGAAAAAAAAAAATTACGACAACAGGCCATCATCCTTTCAATACCAAAATATAATTTCAAACATCCCTGGAGCATTTACATTATCGCTATAATTACCGTAGGATGATCCACCAGCTGTATCCCTGTGTGATGTTGGGGAAAAGACAGCATCGGGGGAGGATAAGCTTGAGGGTAAATTTTGAGGCGGGGTTAGGACAGGAGATGGGGTGGCAACTGGAGATGTACCACATGGGGATGGTGGTGCAGGCGTGGACGGTGGTGATGGTCGTTGCTGCCGGTGGTGCTTGGGGAGATGGAGTAGCAGCTGGAGAGGGTGGTCCTAGATGGTAAGGAACAAAATGTTTTACTTATAAGTAGGCATTAGGATCAAGAATATTCATTATTACAAATTTTATTAACTCACTGATCAGCGATCTTTCACAGGCAGTGCACTGGGCTTCCTCATACCTGCGCTGCACATTGCGCTGGCGTGGGGGGCTCACGGAAGCACGGATGGAGCCCCTTCCCTGCTGATGCCTCCCTTTTAACCCCGATACACTGCGATTGTATTTGATTGTGGTGTGCAAGGGGTTAACGTGTCAGGGGGCGGTCCGTGACCGCCCCTGACACATTGCGCCGGGTGTCAGTGATAATCAGCTGACACCCAGGCCACGATCAGCGGCGCTCACCACGTGTGCGCCGCTGATCGCTATGACGTACTATCCCGTCCACGGGAATTAAGTCCCAGGGCACATGGACAGGATAGTACTTCTCATGGCAGTAAGGGGTTAATTGCTTTTGAGTGTGCTCTCCCAGTTTTCTTTACATTGCACATAACATTTCACATTCATTGCACATAACTTTCACTTTGAGTTTACGACATGTCACTGGTCCATTAGGGCTATGCATTTTATTAATGCTTACCACTGGTGAGACCATGGTGCACGTTTACCCATATGTTCAGATAAAAAAAAAAAAAAAAAAAATGGCCAAAGACCACTCACCACGAGTTCATACATTAAGTTGCTGGCAATTCTGTCCCTCGAGCGGTAATGCAGATCCGCTATCTTCTTTCGGATTTGCGTAGGTGTCCTTTCTATACCAAACTGCCGAGATAGGCCCTTTTTTATCCTCCGCAGCACCTTTTTCTTGTGCCGCATAGGATGGGTGGTATGATGGACACAGTCATAGCCCCTTGCATCAATTTGGGTGATGAGGTACCGAACCTCCACATCACCCCAAGGTGTAGCACGCCTGGACGCCATATTTAGTATCTAAAATGTGCGCGACGCCGCATTTAAGATGCCCACCAGGGCGACGTGATGTCATCAAGCCGTGCGGGCGCCTGTTGTGACGCAGCTGCATCTGTTTCGGGTGGGGGGGGGAGGGACGATGACGCAACTGCGCCAAAACATTACCGTCTATACTTCGTGATGCACGAGTGGGCGTCCTTACAGTGGCGTGGCACACATTTCAGTTACAACATGACGTTCCTGCGATCAACACCTTTTTTGCGATGTTGAGGTGTGATGGCTTAACCCCAACCCCTTTATTTACCAAAGGTTGGTTTTCCATCACATCTGATGTTGGTTTTGAGGTGCGATGGCTTAACCCCAACCCCTTCGTTTACCAAAGGTTGGTTTTCCATCACATCTGACGTGGGTATTAAATAACATTAGCACATTTTACCCTCTCCTTGTGGTTTGATTAATTTTTTTTATTATTTAAATTTTAAAAAATTGCCCTTTAGTCAACCTAATATTAACCCTTTTTTTTTTAAAAAAAAATTGTGTCATGAATGTTGCAAATTGTACTGCGAAACTCATTTAGCTATTTATCCTGTCTATGTAAATACTTTAGAAGCTGCGGAAGGGGGAATGTTTTCTAACTAGAAGACGCTATCAGCGGACCCCATGTAATTTCTATGTGAAAATTTGTGTTATTTGCCGTAAAAATCAAGAAGAATATTTTGGTAAACATTTATTTTAAGTTTAGAGGGGTTTTCCAACACAGGTTAAGTCACTTTACCAACACCAGTCATTTTTAAATATACAGCACTCCCCTTTCCCCATCCCTCCCTTGTGTGAAAGAACCAAAAAGCGTTCTGACAGTGAAAAATAGCTTTTATTTTACTTAAAACAATAAAATTTATGAAAACAAATAACAGAACAACTAAAGAGATTGAAAAAAAAAAAAAAAAAAAAAAAAAAAGTGATCTTTAGGCCACTAGATCTGATGCTGCCAAGGTACAGCACCAGGTCCGTTAAAATACGTACAGTATTTTTCTCTGCAGTCCTTGGCATCATCCCTTGTTCTGCCATATAAAACTGGTTGTAGTCCAGCAATCGCGGGATCATTTTCCCTCCAGTCGCCGAGCACCACTTCACCGTTGGTTTGGTCAGCTGTGTCCACAAATCCTGGCGGAGTGTATGCAACAGCATCACGGCGTCTTAGGAAATTATGCAGAATGCAACATGCCAACACCACAGCGTCAATGGATTCTAGCTTCAAGTTTATGGGTGTGTGGAACACTCTGAATCGGTTGGCCATGATGCCAAAGGCATTCTCCACAACACGTTGTGCCCATGACAAACGGTAGTTAAATATTCTTCTTTCCGGCGTCAGGCATTTTTGCGGGTATGGTTTTACAAGGTTTGCATGCAGGGGGAATGCTTCATCGCCCACAAAAACAAAATTTAGGTTGCCTCTTGTGTGACTGTTGGGAGGCAAGTGCAGGTCACCGTTAGTCAAGCGCTCACCAAAAATTGTGTGCTCAAGAACTCCACCATCCGAAACTCTCCCATTCATGCCTACATCAACGTTTAAAAACTCAATTTGCATTTACAAGGGCCATCAGGATTATGCTAAAATAGCCCTTGTAGTTGTAATAAGATCCGCTGTTTGGTGGTTGCGTGATCCGTACATGTTTTCCATCCAACACCCCACCACAATTAGGGAACTGCCAAATGAGCTCAAAGTCAGATGATATTTTTTTGCCATTCTGCCTCTGACTTTGGAAAAGGCATGTAGCTACGTAGACCTTGTACTATTGCCTTGCATGTTTCTGGTATTAGACTGCTGAGCAAAGACCTCGAAACTGCAGCAGAAAATTGTAAGTCTTGCAGAGAACGTCCGGTGGCAAGGTATCGCAGCGTCACTGCCAATCTTTTGTCTGCCGGGACAGCAGCACGCATCACTGTCTTGACGTTCAATAAGCGGCTTTATAGTCTCCAGTAAGAGTTTGAAGGATTCCTCTGACATACGAAGATAGTTACAGAAGTCCTGTGGATTCTTCTCCTTCAACTCTCGTACCAATTGCATATGTGAGAATTTATCCCTCTGCTGCAGCCATTCTCGGGTCCACATGCGACGCTTTCGTTTTGATCGCCTCTGTTGCATCAGTTCCTCTTGTTGCCGATCTCCCTCCATCAGTAACGCAGCAGCAACAATCTCACGCTCCGCGGTGTTCATATTCATGCTGTGCGAACTGCAAAATAAAACGGCAAAGATTAGAAAGTAGGATAAAGCAACAACAAAAAATGAACGTAAGTGCACATGTTGAAATGATAACATTACATATAACAAATAGTTAAATTATTAATGGGAAATCATAACAAGAAAAATTACAATGGCGGAGGCAAGGGTGCAGCTGTAAATGTAAAATGGCTGGCCATACTAAAAAAAAAAAAAAAAAAAAAAAAATTACCCATTGAAACCAAAGAACAATGGCAGGGGCGGGCGCGGCTGTGAAAGCAAAATGGCTGCTCATACGCAAAAAAAAAAGAAATCCCATTCAAACAAAGAAAAGCAGGGGCAGGTGCGGTTAGGAGACTTAAATGGCTGCCCATCAAAAAAAAAAAAAAAAAAAAAATAGATCCTAAAATGAGACCCCTATCAGAACCTACCTTGCAAAGACCGCAAAATCCAGGAAATTCTGAGAAGACAATGAAAACACGCAGTAGTGACTCCAACTGGGGCTATGAACCAGAGAAAAAAAACGCAGTTGTGACTTGCACAGCACCGCAACAGGAATACCAGCTACACAACGCTGACGATCAATGGACTGGGTGCGACGCTACAGAGTCATTTGTTATGAAGTCGTTGTTGCGGCAACCAATTGGCGCTAAGGGGGCGTTACTAACAAATCATTTAATCACGCCTACGTTGCTGAGTTCGGGTCGCTAGTCGTTGAAAAGGGGCGTCAAACACAGCAATGCATGCTGCTCAGCGTGATGCCAGCAATCAAAAAAGGATCCTGAACGTTCGCACATGATCAGCGACATCACAGCAGGGAGCCGGTCGTTTCTGCGTGTCACACTTAGCGAGATCGCCAACGATGATGCTGTTGCGTCACAAAATCGGTGTCGCTTTAGCGATATCGCTAGCGATCTCGCAGTGTGTAACGGGGGCTTAACTGTCCCTCGCTAAACTATTCTCCTAAAGCGTATTCAGATTGAAGACGTTTTAGGAAAATGAATGCCCGAGGATGCACGTGCATTCCGGCAACTGTTCAGTTGCACTTTGGCGCAGAAGAGGAGCTTCGTGGGCCGACAGGAGGCTAAGCAAGAAGTTCTTATTTTAAACAGGTCCTAATGGGTTAAGGGGGTTCTAGAAAAAAAAACAACCTTCAAACATGATAGTTACTCTTTAATATGGTTTTGTCAAGTATTCGGAATCCATTCAGTTGTGTAAATGTTAAAACTATTTTATTTGGGAGAAATATTTAAGTTATGTAACTTAGACTTGATGCTATGTTTTGATTTGTTTTAAATAAGGTTAGGTCAATATTCGTAATCCGTTCAGTCATGTAAGTGTTCACTTAATTATTTTTCTGTAATGAAAATACTTTTACGTAACTTATACTTCACCATCTAATCTAGGATTCAGCATTCATTTCAAATCGACAGTAACATATATGTGCTTGTGTTTACAACAGACAGCTTAATTGCGCCTCATAAGGGCTCGTTCACACAGGCAGCGTTTGCATGTTTTCTCAGCGCATCCGCTCTGCGCTGAAAAAACGAGCCTATTGTTGTCAATGGGCTAGTGCAGATACTGCATGCCGCGCAGAACGGACTGCCGCCGTCTAGTTGAATGACTGTGCGCTAAAAACCAGCGACACAGTAATTCAGCATGCGCGTCTTATGCGAGTGCGCATAAAAAGATCATGCACATAACGGAGCCGAAACGGCCAGTGTGAGTGAGCCCTGTAAAAAAAAAAAAAAAAAAAAAAACGTATATTTCATTTCATCAGTAAACTGAGATCAGAGAGATTATATAAATTAAGAAAACCATTTAAAAAAAACTGCCATTGCCATAGTCGTGTGTGAAAAATCAAACAAACAAAAACAAGGGCTTTAAGGCAAAATTTTTCGATAAATATCTACTTAGGGATTCACTGTTTATTTGAAATGTAAAGTTATTATATAGGAATGTATGAATTAACATTGTTGAAAACAGTTACTTTTTAAGCTGTTTTTCTTGTTGGAAAAAGTTTATATTAATGACAAACTTATTTTCAGAGTTGCACCAAGATCTTCTTAGGGATTCAGTGTTTATTTGAATTTTAAAGTTACTATATAGAAATGTATGGGTTTGCCTTGTTGAAAACACAATTATAATTTTAACCTCTGCTAATTTATTTTTAAATAGAATGAAGTGGAAAGTGAAAATACATTAAAAAAAATTCAACTGTAAAAAAATAATTACCGTAGGCCTAGGTATAGAAGAATATGGCGGCACATAAAGAATGAATCCCTAAAAAGATCTTAAAAGAAACTTGGAAGATAACCTTGTTGTACTAATATGAACTTATTCCACAAAAAAAAAAAAAAAAAAAAAAAAGCTTAAAACTGATTCAGTTTCCAAAAAGTTAATCCCTACATTCATGTATAGCAACTATGTCAAATAAATACACAAGTAAATAAATTGGTTACTCCGCTTCAAATAGAGTAAAGTGGAAAGGAAAGCTAAATTAAGAAAATGAAACAGTAAAAATAATCTAATATAGGCATAGGTATAGATGAATACGACCAAAATATCTACCATAGGCATAGATTAATTTGGCACATACGGTTTTAGTATGCACCTGTATCCACTCATCTCTAGTCTCAATTATCTTGGATACAGTGGACAGTCCTGATTTGGGTCTACACCCTGCAGTCTCTGGCATCTGCTGAAGGTCACGTCTCCTGCCAGGATGCAACTAAATGGCAAATGGGTGTGGATTGGGGTTTGGCTAAAAATTGGCCTCTGCATGCTACGTACGCCACATACAGTTACAATGCTCCTCAACCTGTGACTTTACTTGTCCAAAATTATAACTCCTAGTTTGCCATGACAGCCAGAGATTACATGAAATTAACCAATTTCTCTAAATATGTACAATTTGATGGATAATACACCTATTTAGTCACTTAAAAAATATAAACATCTCATTTTTTCAGGCCTTTCTGTATTTAGAAAAGAATTTCAGGAGGTATCTACCCAAAAGACAAGGCCTGCCCAGGGGAACAGTCGGCTCTCTGACTTGGACAATATGAAAAGCCCAGGGTCCGTTTCTGAGGAGTCCAAATCCACAGCCAGACCCAGAACAAAGTTCACTATTGAGCAGCTGGAGGATCTTCAAGGAGCATCAGTACATTGGGTCAAATGAGAAGCGACTGTCCAAGTTGCTGCTGCTATCAAATACCCAGGTAGGCTTTGTTGAGATATTGTAACAATTTTGGGTTGCATTTCCTAAGTTTATCCAGTGGTGATGGTATAGGGGGTTTATAGGTTGCAATAAGTGCCAAAAAGGCCAAATTTCTGCCATCACAACATACTTATATCTTCTTATTCCCTTTCAGATTAAAACCTGGTTTCAGACTCGAAGGATGAAGTATAAACGATATAGCCGTGATCCAAGAGTTGATGCTTTGTTATACGGAATGTGCCTTCCCTATTACAATTACTCAGACTTTCAGTCCCCACCAAATTGCTCTCTACAACCAAATCTGACCATACCACTGGCTCATCAGATACCAATCCATCCCATTAGAGCACTTCCAACATCGGTGGTGAGGCCTCCACTCCATGCTGCACGTTACCCAGTAACAAATCTTGCGTCCTTCCCATGCCCTCCTGTGCTGGTACATCCATTTTTTTAATGATTTAAAGAGCCGGACAATAAACCCATATTAATTTTTGGTCTGGAATATTAAAGCTTTTTTTTCATTGCTGGAGTGGTGATTTAAACAATTCTCCTGCCCCTGATCATATACTCACCCTCTGGCATCTTCACCGTTTTTCAGCATTGCTGCGGTCCCAGGGTGCCATCTTGTGATTACAAGTCAGTCAGAACAAGGCTTTCATAGAGATTTACATTGATGCATGTCACACAGCGATATCGCTGGCGAAAGCGCTGTGGCGTCACAAAATCAGCGATCTCACTGTGATGGGGCCTTTAATAGCCATCTACAAATATCTCAAGGGCTGTCACATTGTAGAATGATCATCTTTATTCTCATTTGCACAAGGAAAGACTAGAAGCAATGGGATGAAACTGAATGGGAGGAGACACAGATTAGAAAAAAATTCACAGTTAGGGTGATCAATGAATGGACAGGCTGCCACAAGAGGTGGCGAGTTCTCCTTCCATGGAAGTCTTCAGAGGCTGGGATGATTTAGTGAATCCCGCTTTGAGCAGGGGGTTGGACCAGATGACCCAGGAGGTCCCTTCCAACTCTACCATTCTATGATTCTATAACTGTGCACAAATAGGAGGGGGGGGGGCAAAGTCCTTTAACTGTGACCATATTGACCACACTGGCACCCGGTCCTGGTGCTTTAAAGGGCCCACTGACCTATTAGAGACAAGGAACAGTGTTATCCAGCAGGTGCAACTAGCACAACATTTTAAAGGGACCGCATCAATCAATGCACAATAATGTATGTATGGGCCGAGGATCCGCTGAAGGAGGATTCTCTACTGCTCCTCCTATTCCGTGCCCCCTCCAGTGGTGACCTCATGGCTCCTAAAGCTTCCAGCTTAGCCCCTGGAGACATGGCTTGGCCACCTTCCAAGATAGAAGAGAGGGGGAACCTTATGGTCCCTCCCAACAGCCGGGCCAGGGGCAGCCAGAAGGAATGTGGTCCATCTTTGTTGGAGGGGCAGTGAAGCTGTCCCCCCCAGGAGTAGGGTGGTGGAGCTCCTCCTGAAGATGGGCTTCAGGGCGGTGGATATCTGACAAAGAACAGGGTACCAAAAAGATGCATCAGGGCATTTTCGTGAGTAGAGTAGAGGGACTGGAGCTCTTCTGGTCCAATTACGAGCTGGCAAAAAGGGAGCCTGGTGAGACTTCGCCATACAGGTGGTGTCTCGCCAAAACAGAATTAAGAAAGTGACCGTTCTTGACTAGTAACGAGTCGCCTTCTGGCGTTGACAGTCTCACATGGCTTTCCCGTTATGGGGAAGTCACGGAGGTCCCAAAGAAACCAGGGTGGGTTTGGCATCTGGTCGGGGAGCTGGACTTCATTATGAAATTGAAGGTCTCAGGAAGTACTGTCACCCACATTCCTTCCTCGGTGTTCCTGGGAAGGGACAGGATCCAGGTCTTCTACCAGGGGCAGTTGAAGGTATGCCACAGGTGTGGTGATCCCTGCCACTTTAGTGCAAGCTGCAGAAATGTGCCTTATGTGGTGGGGTGGGTAATCTTTCTGCATCCTGTGGTGACATTAGGTGCCACCTGTGTGGTGATCTGGGTCACCTGTACAGTCGCTGCCCTCGCTCCTTCTCTGGTGCTGCTGCAGGCCAGGTTGGGGGGGGGACCCCTGGTGGCACAACCTCTGCTGTGGTGGGTGGTGGTGGTGGGGGGGGGGGGGGGGGAACGGGCCAGTGAGGAAGAACAAGGCCAGGAGTGCCTCCTATCAGGAGGCAGGTGAAGCGCCATGGGGGTGAGGGGCAGGGAGAGCCTCAGGTAGCTGGGGTAATGTCTTTCCCCCCTGGGGGCTCTGGCCAGTGTCTGAGGTGATCTGGAGGATGGATAGGGAGGACCTGGTCAACTGTTCCCTGTATGGAAGTGTGGATGAGGCGGTCACAGAGCAGCTTACAAAACAAGGTGGCAAACGTATCAAGAAAAAGAGGGGAGGGGGAGGAGGGTCAAAAAGCCTTCCAAGCCCCCCCCCCCCCCCCAACTAAGCATGCCAAAGGAAGGGCTCACTGGCTCCCCTCTGATCACCCTCTCCAACTCTGCTGAAATGGAGGTCGGGGGTGCGATGCCTGTTCTCCGGAGGATACAGTTTCCTCTGGAGAGTGGACTAACCTGGGGCACAGAGGCAAGTAGAAAAATACTAAGATGGATACCACAGTCTCCCTCAAAAGGGTGAAGCAGGACCCCTCTTCGTGGAGAGGGGAGGCCATCCAACTTTATCACCCATGAAGGCGGATCACACCCCATTGACTCTGGTGTCGATTAATGTCGCCAGTATAAAGTCAGATACGGCTAGATTTGCGGCCTTTGATTTTTTGACCTGAATTGAGGCTGACATTGTCTTTTGAGAGAAGGAAGTGCTCCCGCGCCTGTCAGAGGTGGCGTCCTCTGACAGGCACGGGAGAGCTTCCTTCTCTCAGCACACATCAGCCATTTATCTTGGTATTTCTTCTTGAGAGATTCTCCTCTCGTTCTGCACCCTTTACAAACCTCCAATATTGGAATAAGCGATATGATAAAGGCTCGGGCTGAGCCGAAACGTCTTATTTACATCGCTTCCACTGTGTGCTATATTCCTGTTTGGCTCCCACATGTAATAAAATGAACACCCATTTGCATAAAGTCTGTTTGAGTGTGCGGTGAATTTAATTAACCCATATAGCGGGGTGGCAGTCCTTTTTAAGACTGCATCGGTGGAATGCAGATGGGCGATTGAGGTGGAAATGGGGAGGTGCCTGGTTTTAGACATCTTCACAAGGGGACAGGAGCTTTGGCTCATTAATATCTACGGCCCACAGTCTAAGTGGGACTGTAAGTGTCTCTTCCTGAAGATCAAGCCCTTTCTTTTTACAAGCTGGCAGGTGGTCTTTGGTGGGGATTCCGTTACCATTACGAGATACCATGATAGGGGGGGTCCCAGAGACCGAAGACTGGCTCATGATAGCAATACCCTGAATAGCATAGCTAGCATATGACACGTGGACAAGTCCTTGTGGGCAGGGATGGTACAACTCGCTGACGGCACACTGAGTTAACATAGTGGAAGCTGGGACCCAGTCGGACCTTGGGATGGAACACTTCCTCCCAACGCTGAGGATTGCGGGCCCTAAGTCAATCAGGGATGCCCACAGTCTACAGCTTCGACACCTCCTCCTCGTCAGCCTTCATCTCCAAAATGACCACATCAGTCACAAGCTGGAAGCACTGCCTCAACCAAGTGGCAACAAGCTGTGCTGATGCTAATATGCTTAGGTGACAAACTGAACAATGCTGAAGAGTTGTGGACAGCTCTGAAAGATCAGGCAGATCTGTGGCTGACACCACTAAACATATAGCTAGGCATGGTAGTGTTTGACAATGGCTGGAAGCTGGTGGTGGCTCTGAGGCAAGGTGAGCTCACACGTACGATTCCTGGCCCATGTGCTTTACCTTGTGGTTCAGCGGTTTCTCAAAACCTTTCCAGAGCTTCCAGACCTGCTTGTCAAAGTACGCCGCCTGTGTGCCCATTTTAGAAAATGAGCTACAACTTCCATCGCCCTTACAGTGCTTCAGCAGTGTTTGCAACTTCTGGCTCACTGACTGGTGTGTGATGTCCCCACGGATTGGAACTCTACACTGCAGATGTTGAGAAGGATTTGTGAGCAGAAGATGGCAGATGTTGAATACCAGCATCAACAAGGCAGTCAGTATTCAGCTCAGACTCCACACAAAACCTCAGGAGTGGACATGGATGTCAGACATATGTACCATCCTCCAAAACTTTGAGGACTCCACCAAGATGGTGAGCGGCGATGATGCATCACCATCCCACTTCTATCTTCTGAAACTCTCTCTGCTCACAATCAAAGAGGATGCATTGCAGGCAGAGCACGATGAGATGGAGCAAGGAACCATACAGGCTGATTACACAGGCCAGCCTCATCTCATCCCAACGTCCCAATGTGGAGAGGAGGAGGACGAGGATGAGAATGAACAGGAGCTAGTTCCATGCGCTATAGACGGTACTACCTGCACATCTATCATACCGTCTGTTCAGCATGGATGGCCTGTGGACAGGGACAAGGAGGAGGGCATGGTCAGTCATTTTCTTGATAACATGGAAGTTTTGCCTGTTAGTCTGGCACGCATGGCTGAGTTTGTTATGCTGCCTAACCTTGACCCTCACGTTCTCAATTTTGGGTGGCAGTCAATGTTGGCATATATGCAACAGATACAGACGTGTGCAGGAGGAGTTTGCATTTTTCTGACAGTAGATGGCAATGTTGTTACTGTTATATGGTTAGTTGAATGTAATGCATATACTTGTTGTGCTTTGGTTTCACTTTCTCCCCAGTAAAAGGTCCATCAGACTTCCTTTTGTGCTATATTAAGAAGCTGATGCATGTGCCTCATGTTCTGTGAAGATAAAAGCAGAATTACCCCATGTAATCTACTCAAGTTTCTTCTGCGACCAAACTATGCAAGTCATTACTGGTTGGTGACACTTCTAGACCCACAGTACAAGGAGAACTTTCTAGCTCTAATTCCCAAGTTCTACTAAAATGGGGCAGTACCAGAAGGCCCCTGTTGTGGAATTATTAAAACTTCCCCATCTGAAAATGTTGACAGCAGAGGTCACAGTTCTTTGGACAACCAAGGAGTACAGGCGAGAGAGAACTCCAATCCAGGAGCAGGGGAACACTGGCAATGTTCTGGGAGAGTTTTCTTAGACCCTCCCATTGCACAGGCCCTGAGGCGCAGGGTACTCTCACAGAGTTCAAAGTTTGGGAAGATGCTGAGGAAATACATTGCTGACTGTACCAATGTCCTCCGTGATTCCTCTGTGCCTTATAATTATTGGGTCTCAAAGCTGGATACGTGGCAAGAACTGTCTCTCTAGGCTTTGGAGGTCCTGGCCTGCTGCTAGTGTTTTGTCAGTGCATTTTTAGTGCTGCTGGTGGAATTATAACTGATAAGCGCGCATCAGCCTAACAACTGAAAATGCTGAGAGGCTGACTCTTATAAAAATGAACAAAGGATCGATTGGGCCAGACTACTCTACACCACCGAATGGTGGCAGCGTAACAAGCGCAAATCCAGTGTCTTTTTGGGAGGTCTATTCCCATGCACCTCTTCACACCCACACCTGGGTATACACTTCATGATTTTGGCCATTTGCTGTTGTCCTCCATCTCCTTATCATCCACCACCACGATCACCAGGGTAACCGTGGTCTGTGATGCAACACCCACATAATTGTTTTAAAGGGTGTTGACGCCCATACAAAAAAAAATAATGGTTGTACAGTATGTTCATGTATACCCCCAGGGGTAAATGTTTGTCAGCCCATACACTTAGTACATGGGCATTACAAGTATAGGAGAACAACTCCTTTATAATGGGAACCTTTTTTCATGAGGCCCTCCGCTACGTCTCTTCCAAAGGGTATTGGAGTACATCCAAATTCGTAGCAGCTCTTGCATTCACTGCATAGCCAAACAGTATTGGCACCCCACCCCCTTTTAGGTCCCCCAGTATGGAGTGGGCCGCTTTCCCACAGAATCTTCCATCCCCTGGTATCTCTCGACCAGTTCATCTGCATTCCTGGGATCACCCTGGGCAACCCAAGTCTGTACGGGCCTCTGCAGGGAGTGCACAAACCAGTCAATCACCACCCGTTCTACCATCTGCGCAGGCATAGAGGATTCTGACTGCATACCCTTCTGGACCAGGTGCAACAGGTCAAATATTTGAGTGTGGTTTTTTGTCCTGGTGATGCGCCCAACAGTGAACCCACTTGTGCCTTAATAGTCATTGTGACCCCCAAGCATGCAAGAATCTCCGTTTTTTAGCTTGCCGAACTCTTTAGCATCCTGAAAAGCAAAATCATAGTATGCTTTCTGGGGTTCTGGGGGGAAAATGTGTGTAAATGGGTAAGCAACTGGCTTAGTGATAGAAAGCAACGGGTGATTATAAATGGTATATTCTCTAATTGGGCTGCAGCAAATTCGGATGTAATATGCCACTTGGAAGCATACCCTTGTACTGCCTCTGTACAAATCCCAGGTTAGACCGCATATTGAGCATGGTGTACAGTTTTTGGCACCGGTGCTCAGGAAGGATATAATGGAACTAGGGCGAGTACAAAGGAGGGCAACAAAATTAATACTACAATACCCAGAGAAATTAGCAACATTAGGATTATTTAGTCTAGAAAAAAGACGACTGAGGAGCAATCTAATAACCATGTATACGTATATAAGGGGACAATACAAATCTCTCCGAGGAGCTGTTCATACCAAGGAAGGTGAAGGGCATAAGCGGGCATTCTCTACACCTGGAGGAGAGAAGGTTTTTCCACCAACATAGAAGAGGATTCTTTACTGTTAGAGCAGTGAGAATCTGGAACTCCTTGCCTGTGGAGGTGGTGATGGCTGTGACGTCCGTCTGGTGTGAGTCTGAGCTGCAAGTAAGACAGCACCCCGAGAAACTTTACCCCTGTACAGGGATCTGGAATTACAGCGGAACCCAAGGGGTAGCTGCCTATGTGAGCAGCAGGACGGTCGCCAGGAAGGGATTAATAAACGGGACCGAAAGCGTAGTCAGAAGTCCAAATCAAAACCGGGCGGGCAGCAGAGGTACAAAATCGGCAGGCTGTAGAAGGGTCAGAAATCCAGGCTAAGGTCAGAGTCAAAATAGCAATTTAAATACTAGCACACTGGGGAAAGCAAGACTTTGGTGGCCTGCAGGACAGGCTCCAAAGTATTTGAAGGATACGGCTATCCCTCACAGCCTGATGACCTAATCAGGTCCACCCCCAGTACCAGGCCAGATGGTGATGCACCAACCCCTTCACCTCTGACAGAAGAGGGAAGCCTGCGCCCACCATACACCTGCACAGGGGCCCCTTCTATGTCACCATCACTCACAGGAGAAACACGGCGATGCCCAACGACAGAGGCATGCGTCAAAGGAGTGAGACCACATAGCCCTCCTATCGCCGGCACCACCAGTCGAAGGAGTCCGGCGCCTCCCAGCTACTGAGGCAGGAACTGGGAGAAGATGTTATCAGGGTATTATAGTGAACTGAGGGGGTGGGAATGGCTGCTATCAGGTACTTAGCAAAATTTGGACCTAGGCCCCCACTTGCATCTTGGACAGATGTATGTGTCCTTGTAGCAATCTGGATCCTAAAAAAAAAAAAAAAAAAAAAAAAAAAAAAAAAAAGTGTTCACCTCCCCCCCCCCCCCCCCCCCCATATAATGTTTTACATCCTCATCTCATACTGTAGATTGTAAGCCTGCAAACAGGGCCTTCACCCATTTAGGCATCTCTTGAGTTGTGTTATACTATAATATCTTTGTTTTACCAGTCCCTTCTGAAATGTAAAGTACGCATAAATATGTTGACACTATAGAAATTATTTTATTATCCCCCCTTCCTAAGCCCCTACATAGCAAAAAAAAAGTCTCCCATCTTGGGCCTCTTCATGGCACAATTCCCCCCCATCCCGGGCTCTATCGTGGTACAATGCCCCCCCTCATCCTGGGCCACCACTCCCATGATGCACAGCATGCTCTTTAGCAATGCCATGCACTGCCAGTAACCAGCATACCATCGTTGAATGATCTCTGTGCTGCAATGCACATTCAGCTGATGCACATCCAACTTGAATAGGTGTCGGTGGGCCCACCTTTAGGTTCTGGTGCAGCTGCACAGGTGATAAGTTCACCTCTGGCACTGAGCGATCTGTATTAGATCATGCAGTACATGCAGGCTGTGCCACAAGTTTTTACCAGTGAGAGTCCTGTTTACAAGGGATCATGCACCACCGAGAACTAAAAAAATTTTTGTGCTGCACCAAAGATAGTTTCACCCGACAAATGAGAGTTTTGCTTGTTCATTGGGTGATCAGCAGCCTGTTTACACAAGATAATCATGAAACAAACATTTTTTACAACCCAAATTTATTATCTTTCCGTGTGAATGCCCATTAAGCCATAGAGTGGGCAGAGAATTTCACAATGGACATTATATTGGTGGTAGTACTATTTGTAACATTCCATGATGAAAAAAAAATATATAGCATCTTTAATGGACAAATATTTTAATATATATATATATAAAAAAAAAAAAAAAAAAAAAGTATTTTAGAGATTTATCCTGCCAATTTTTTTGGACTACAATTACACCAACAGTACAGGTAAAATCATGTGACAATGAAGTTGCATTCAACCATTTACTGTTCATAATGGGCAATTTACAGTAAAACTCCCACCAGACTGGAGCCGATAGAGACTCCGCTACCTCCAAGGTGTGAAATAGACTTAAGGCCCCGTTACATTTAGCGATGCACCAACGATCCAGACCACGATATGACCCGGTCAGGATCGCTGGTGCATCACTAACTGGTCGCTAGTGAGCTGCCAAACAGGCAAATCTCACTACCGATGCAGCAGCGGTTGATACTTACAGTCAGACGCAGCGATGATGTCTTCTGCTCGCATCCATGGCTCGCTCGTCGGCGCCAGCAGGAAGCCGGCGATGAAAAAACGGACCAGGCTGATCTCACGTGATAGCTAGAGGGGGAGCCGGTCGGAGGAGTGTATCACACACAGTGATATCGCTAGTGATATTGCTGCTGCGTCACAAAATCGGTGACGCTTTAGCGATATTGCTATGTGTAAAGGGCCCTTCATTCAGGTGCTCAAAGGAAATTGTAAATGTTTTTCTAAAAGCTGACAGTACATGGGGTTAATGTAATATTCCTGTATAATAGCAGCGACACCATAATCGGTATCTGGAGACACAATGTTCACAGCGTTCAGAATATGATGGACCATTATTTTGGTAAATGAAAAGTAAAAACTAATGACACCAATCTCGTTTTGCTCTGGCATCAACATGAACTTAAATCTGTGGTGACAATTACATACATACATACACACTTACCCAAAGCAGTCCTGCTCTACTGCCCAAAGAAGCTCATGAAATCTATCCGCCAGAGACAGTTTTAGACAGGCTGCAGACGAGTTTATGAAAAATCTCTGGATTTTTATTGAGCAAATTTTAATGATTTTCAACTAATTTTCCTCCGTATATCCATTTTTTTTTACCTCCGTGTGACATCGTTGTGCCATTTTTTTTTTCGTTTCTTCATGATTAAACAGTATCTTAAGTTTATAAAAGGAATGGATCTGTCAAAAATCAGACGGCACTTGGATGTTCCGTTTGAGATACGATTTGTTTTTCAGCAACTATAGACTTCAATGGGTTAGTCTCGTCTGATGAAAGTAGCAAATGCTGTGATTTTTATTTATCATGGACAGTCGGGCCGAGAAAGAAATCATTCATCTGAACAGCCCTATTGATTGATTAAGAGGAGACTCGTACATTTTTGATCTGAGTCATGGATTAAAATTACCCATACCAGTCTATGGGCCAGAAAATCCAGGACAGCACACAGGAGGCATCAGTCCACAATCTGGAGCTATCCGCAATACTGTAATAAGTAGGAAACGAGTCACAATTTTTTTGCATATGACAAAGTCAGTAATGGTAAAGATGGACACAAGAATCAAATGGTCACGGAGTGACTGACTCCGTGTGATACGACCCAACGGTTGGTCGATCACCAAACGGCACAACAACACAACACTGATGGAATAGGGGAGAGGAAGGCCCTGACAATAGGGAATCAGGGATGTCACCTCCTGAGCCTGTCCCTGTTCTAACCCAACACCCTATGCAGGTCCTTCCCCCTGCCGACATCAGGATGCCTCGTCCCTATTTGTCACCTAGATCTGTTCTGGCTAGTGCACTTGCTGGCAAGGAGCACTAGCCTCACCTCTGCAGATAACAGGGGACGTGACAGACAAAAATAGCAAATTATCTACCAGCAGGAATAATACATTAGCAGCAAGCTAGTACCGAATATAGAATAAAAATAAAATTAATCTACTTTATTTCAACCTATTAAAAAGGAGTATATCCTGATAAAAGTGCACATAACATAAGACAAACACACATAAAAGCGTAGTGAGATAGTTTGTAAGATAGTTTGGATAGACCAATGATCAGCTTTTACATAATACTATTTATGTGGCAGCATCTGTCAGGTATTCAGAGACAATACTAAACAGTCCCTCTAAACCAGGCTTTCACATCTTAAACAGATCATTGGAGCCATACATAACATTCCTCACTGTCATATAGGAGTGAAATGTTGAATAGTCAATGGTATAGCATAGGCTCAGAGCAACAAAACGGTGCATTCCCCCATTCAAAAAGGGCACTGAACGCGATAGACTTTATAGCAGCAATAACATTGGTTTGTATTATTCAAAGTGGCAAAACCTGCAAACTGAGGTACGTTTCATATGTATATAATGCATTCTTATTAGGGTATATACCAAATAAGCTTATACCTCCTTATTACCAAGAGTTTGCATGCAAGGCATATAATAAGGGAGGATCTCACCCATTTTATGCAGTGATGGGTTCCTCCATATCAGTACATCCCCCGACGCGTTTCACTGTAATCCAGATCATCAGAGGAGTTAATATGATGTGAATAGATGCCTTCCTATCCCAAAAATGCCATCAAAGAGGCTGCGCACCGGTTTATCTTTATATTACGCGCCACCTTTCATACTTCCCCCATCTTCACATGTGGAGTGAATAATTAGTGCTGACAATTTCCTATCCTAGGGACACATTGAGCCGCCTAGTACACCCATCACGCAGGCGCAAAACCAAGCGGTGTCACAGAAGAACTAGTGCACCTACTGCGCAGGCGGGAGAGATAGTGCACCCACTGCGCAAGTGCAGGACGGAATGGCGTCACTGCCCTCTGGAGGATACTGCGCAAGCGCACCACTCCTATCACATAACCAGCGCCAGTAACTACCTCCTTTTTTTTTTTTTTTTTTTTTTTTTTTACATTTCAGGACGCCCACAGGATCCACCGTGCAGTCGCGGGTCACAGCAGTATCATTGGTCTCCATGGCGTGTTAGAGACGCCCTCATCTCATCATCAGGATGCATTGCGACCTAGTGTGCCCTACGTGCATGTGCGAATCCAAACGGCGTTACTACGGGGCCCATCACCAATAAAACAACCACAGTATAGTGCTAACAATTAGATGCCAAAGGACATACAGCCCCATAAAGTGAAACCCTCCATGTATACTCCATACTATAATGTGTCCTGCAGGGTCTATTGTAATGACACTTTTTCCTAGAATAAAGGTGAATGGGCCTTTTAATCGTATCGCGCAAGTGTGCACTATAACAAAAGGATAGCAAGAAATCCTAGGATATAAAGTGCAGACACACCTCCTCATTCAACAAACCTATTGGAGGGGGCATCGCAGCACAAACCATAGTTATTAATGCAAAAACAAAATTAAGTGAACACTGTCTTCGTCAATAGCTAGCCCACTCTAAAGTCCTATTGCTATGGTTTATAACTATCATTTACCAACAGGAGCCAATGTCAGCATCATTAGAAAACACAAAAATAGAAGCGCTTAAGTATATTCTCATTCATATTGCACTTCAATACATGTCAACTCTTCTTTATAGATAGTCGTCATAATACAATGAGTCACAGACTAGACTAAGTGCAGTCCCTGACATGATTTAGATCTTCTGCCTGGTTTCCTAAACAAAATGAAAAACTGGGGAATAGGAGTTTTATTAAAATAGAAAAAAAAAATAAAATAACCCCCCGTACAGAAGGTACAAGACCAAGGAGCAGTCTCCCGAGAAACTCCACAACCCTTAAACCCCTATACAGGGATCTGGATTTACATAGAGCCCAGTGGAGAAAAGCTCCTGGAGAATACCAAAAAACCAAGGGGGGTTCTGAGTTTTTTCAGGATGAGAAACTCAAAAATGAAGCAAACGAAATCTGATCATTCAAACCCGTAGGTTGAAGGGTTTTTAACCAAAAAAATCCATTTGCATTCCCTTTGCAAAAGGAGTCTATCCCAATCTCCACCTCAGATAGGAGAAGGGACCTTATCAATCCCCATAAATTTCATTTTCTTATAATCTCCTTGATGTACTCGATTAATGTGGTTGGCCATCACCGCATCTCTGCGATTAACCACATCCCCAATATGTTTGCGAATACTTTTCCTAAACTCTCTCCTCGTTTTCCCGACATTCAAATCCACAAGAGCAGGTCGTCTTATAGATTACACCCTCGGTGCAGCAATTTATAAGCTGCTTTATAGTGTACGTTGTTCCTGTATCATTACCTTTAAAGGATTTCCCTTGAGCTATTGATTGGCAGGCTTTGCAGGTCCCACACTTATAGCAACCTTTTAGATCTTTCTCAATCCATGTACATGTTTTTACCTCTCTGAAATGACTATGGACTAGTCTGTCTTTCAAAGATCTATACTTTTTGAAAGTTACTTGAGGTCAAGGGCCTATGGTTCCTTCAATGTCCACATCCATCTGAAGAACGGACCAATGACGTTGTAAGATTTTTAATTTTGCCGATCCATTAGAAAATTTGGTAATAAACCGGGTTACCTCTACCTCTTTTATCAGCCTTATTCAGTAGTTCTTTACGATCCCTATCTAGAGACTGTTTATAGGCTCCCTTTAGTATGTAGTCTGGGTAACCTCTCTTGAAATCGCCCGCTCAGGTCGTCTGCCTGCTGTTTGAACATTGAAATATTGGAGCAATTTCGGTGTAATTTTAAATACTGCCCTTTTGGTATTCCCTTCTTCTGGGGATATGGGTGACTGCTCTCCCACCACAAAAGAGAGTTAGTGGCTGTCGACTTTCTGCAATTACTCGTCTCAATCTCACCATTTGGTCCCTTTTGTATGCACACATCCAAGAATGTGATCTGGGATCTATGTACCTCATATGTGAGCCGTAGCCCCAGATCAATAGAGTTGAGATCCTCTACAAACAAGGTAAAGTCAGTTTCTGTGCCTTTCCAGTTGACAAATATGTCATCAATACAGCGTAGAACTCATGGCGTCATTAAATACAAACGTTTTCCTCCCACCAGCCCAGGAGCAAATTTGCACAAGAGGGTGCACAAGGACAACCCATCCCGGTGCCCCTGAGCTGGTGGAAGTACTTGTTGCCAAAAAGAAACACGTTATTGGTCAAACAGAACTCTAAGGCCCTTAACACAAAGGTACTGTGTTTCATAAAGAAACATCCACGGGTCTTAAGATAATACTCTACCGCCATTAAACCCTTTTCATGGGGTATTGAGGAATACAGGGCCTCCACGTCTATGCTTCCAAAGATCATATCCTGTTCAAGGCATAGACCGTCTAACTTCTGTAAGAGGTCACCCATATCCCTGACATAGGAACTTAGGTTTGTCACAAATGGTCTTAGTACTTGGTTAATATAGATACCCAAATTCTGTGTCAAGTTGTCAATTCCAGCAACTATAGGTCGACCCTTCAATGGGTTCAAGCCTTTATGTATTTTAGGTACGCAATAGAAGTGTTAGACGTCGGATTCCTGAGTCTGCACAGCAGGAGTCCAGAGCCGTACATCCAGCGGTCTCCCATTCTCCTCCGACTGCTCAGGCACCTGCTCAGCAATCCCGGCGAACCAGGCATCCTGTTCAGTCTCACTCTGAGTCTGGATGTTGCTGCCACCTCTGGTGCAGCAATGGTAGCGCAACCTGCTCTGCAGGGAACCGCTCCAGAGGCCAAGTCCTCTCGCCGTGCTACTGAGCATGCCCGCAAGATGACCTCTCAGTGGAGAGCAGGGGGTCACATTCTCGGGTCCTGCGTCGGATCTGATTGGTCCGTCCCAGAGTACTGGAAGGTCCCAGAAGCAAATGGCTATGAAAAGCCCGCATGGCGGCTCGGCCATGCGCTAGTGTAGACTAATAATGCTATGTGTGAATGGTGATGGATGCATGTGTCTGGTGACTGACTCATTTGAAACCCCTACCCTCTGGTAATACGTATGTGGACAGAGCGAGTGTTTCAGTCAGCACCAGGTAGTGGCAAGCTATGCGTCACTGGGCTTACCACGCCATACACTAGCGTCCGACGGTGACCGGTTCCCCCTGGCACCGTCGTTAAGCGGCTTCAGTTACTGCCGCACTGCAGACAGCAGCACCTCTGGGCGTTGGCGGCTGCGACGCCACATGCCAGCAGCCTGTGAGGTTAACAGGTCCGGCGTCTACGCCTTACTTTCTCTAGGGCATCTCTGTGCCTTTAACAGACTGACCTAGCACCTCGGGTGATGCTAACCCAAGTGCAGTACTTCGCCAGCTAGCAAGTCTGCCTTTATCCAGCAGCAGTCTTTACACCTACTGCACGGTGGACCCCGGGCGGCAAACGCACCTCCTATTATTTATATTTGGTGCGTTCCGCCGTCCCTAACAAGAAGGTTGCCATCGAAGGATATGATGGTAACAAAAATTCTCTCTCCTTCTTATCAATGACTCCAAGTGTAAAACCGTTTTTAATTAATAATTTAAGGGAATCTGTCAGGCTGTCCATCGAATTTGATGGAAGGATTTCATAATTAATTTGGTCTTCTAAAACTGAAAGACAAAGGGTCTTATATTGTGTTGTATCCATGATGACCACATTTCCTCCCTTATCGGAGCTTTTTATAGTAATGCTGTGGTCATTCTCAAGATTCATAAGACTCAGTCATTTCTTCTTTATTTAAATTATGAGTCCTTGAATTCAAGTTACTGTCTGATTTGACCAGGTCATTTGTGACAAGATTGACAAACATATCAATAGAATTAACATCCCCGGTGGATGGGGGCGTGTTTTTGCTTCTCTTTTCCGTCCTGCACTTGCGCAGTGGGTGCACTAGTTCTTCTGTGACACCGCTTGGTTTTGCACCTGTGTGATGGGTGTACTAGGCGGCTCAATGCCAATGCTCCATTACCTTTCGCGCTCCTGCTGCTGTGAAAAAGCCACATAACGCATACAGACGCATGATGGCCATGTCCACTGGCTATTTTCCTTATGGACTGGTTGTAAAGATAAATTGCAGCGTGCACCATTTTAATTTTTTTTTGGGGACCAAACTATTCAATGAAAACTGCAGGCAGCTCCTGCACGCACCTGACAAGTAACGAGCTAGCCATGTGTTACGAGTTTCAGATGTGATTGGCTTGAGCTGTAGTACAACCATTTTGCTCCAGAAAAAATAAATAATGAAGCTGCTCAAAGGGAGTACAAAAGATGCACATGTGGCTTATCCAAAGCAGTCACACAATATTAATCTTTGTTTAGCGACAACTTAGGGATCTGGCACCAAATGTGGTGCCATTTTACTCAGTGATTTTTCTTGTTTGCAAAGACCATTTTCAAGCCAATTTTCCTCAGTGCTTGGTCATTGAGTCAAAATTTTTACCATCAGAGTAATTTTTTTTTTTTTTTTGGGGGGGGGGGGGGGTCTACAAAGTGGATTCTTAAAGTGAACCTGACAACTTACATGTGCTGTCTGATCCATGGGGAACATGTATGAGACATTGACTATTGAACTTAGCCATACATGTTTGGCTCTGAAATGCTGCAATGTTTCTTAGAATACACTTAAGCAGCGCTAGAGACTAGTTGGACAGGCAGTTCCCGGTGGCTTCTCCCCACCTGCTGCCCAGGAGTGAGGGCTCTCCCTCTAGGCACAGGTAGCCAGAGACCTGTTACTCCAGGGAAACAGGCAGGGAATAGACACTAAGGGAGAAAACCACACTGCAGACTAGTCTCCAAAGCAGCTCAGTACCCTTGGGACAGGCAGCATGCAGCATCTGTCAGGTTCACTGTCAGCTTTTCCGACAAAAAAAAGTCTCAAGTGTCTGTTTTTGATCTGATTTTGATCAGTGTTTTATCAATGTCAGTTTTTACAATCAGTATTTCATCAGTGTCTTTTCACTTCGTCTCCTATCCATTGCCATGTTAACGCACAGCACGCAGATACCATTCATGTGCTGTCCATGATTTTCACAACCCTCAGACTTGTATTGGAAATTTTGTATCCATTTCTTGGATTACCAAAAAAAAAAAAAAAAACCCACACACTTGTGATTTTTTTCTGCAGAGCTTCATAGATGCGTGAATGGATACCAAAGTCCTATAATGGGAGAACGTTATACAAGCGCAGTTTACTGACAATGATCTTTTTTTCCTGTTTCTTATGATATAGACTGCACTCATAGTATGTAAATGTTATCATTTTCTGTGTGTGGCTCCACTATTACTCCCCAGCAACAGGCCCGCTGTCTTGGGGTCATACTTGATTCCAAGCTTTCCTTTGCCCCCCACATTCGATCACTGGCTCGCTCTTGTTATCTGCACCTCAAAAACATTTCTAGAATTCGACGTTTTCATACTTTTGACTCTGCAAAAACTCTTACTGTTTCTCTTATTCATTCTCGTCTCGACTATTGTAACTCTCTTCTAATCGGTCTCCCTCTTACCAAACTCTCCCCTCTCCAATCTGTCTTGAATGCTGCAGCCAGGATCATATTCCTCGCCAATCGTTACACCGATGCCTGTTATAATTGAGTCACCGTAGGAGGCAAAAATAGAAATGCTAGCTAAGTCCAGAAAACCAGAGAAGTTGGCAGCTATCGGATTGCAGACCCCTGAACCTATCAACACAACTAGCAGTAGCCGTGGGGGGCTCCTACGATGCCCTAGGCCCCTCGATCACAGCCGGAGGACTACATAGCCTAAAGACAGAAAGGGAAATCTAAACTGCCCCAGAGCAGACCCCAAAGCAAAAGGCAGCCCCCCACATATAATGACGGTGAAGCAAGAAGAAAGAACGAAACACAGACAGAAAGAGACTGAGCAAAGATGGGGCCCAAGCTAGCTTAGATAGGAAAGGACAGGAAGGCTGCTGTCTGCAATCCGTGAAAAAACCCTATGAAAATAAGAGCCAACAAACTGACAGTAAAAAAGGCCCTGAAGATGCTAGGCTTCAAAAAAGGCTATGTCAGTACTCAGGAATATTCTGAAGACAGAGCAACAGGCAAAAGGAGATTCAGCTCACCCCAGCAGGGAATGGCAGAATCCAGAAAAGCAAGGAAAACAAAACACTAATGCAAAAAGGCAAAGCAGAAATCTTAGCTTTAGATGAGCAGGAATCAGACTGGTTTCCTAGAAGTCCACAGAGAACTCACCCGCAGGCCAGAAGGGCGTCGGCAGCCTTATATCCAGTCATTAACTCCACTCAGCCAGTCATCATCATAAGCCCCAGGTGTTTGACAATCAGGCTCACTACCTTTCTTCACCAGAAGAGGGAGTTCCTCGGGCCTCAGTAGTGAAGGGGAAAATGAACTCACAACAGATGCCTCTACCTTGTGCCAGTCATTACACTGGCTACCCATCCACTCCAGAATTCAGTATAAACTTATTACCCTCACCCACAAAGCCCTCCATGGCTCAGCACCACCCTACATCTCCTCCCTTGTTTCAGTATACCACCCTACCCGCGCCCTCTGTTCTGCTGATGACCTGAGGTTAGTATCCCCAAGAGTCAGAACCTCCCACTCCCGTCTCCAAGACTTTACACGTGCCGTGCCAATTCTTTGGAATGCACTTCCCAGGTCAATACGATTAGTCCCCAATCCCCACAATTTTAAGCGTGCCCTGAAAACGCATTTATTCAGACTGGCCTATCGCCTCAACACATTAACCTAAGCTATCCCTGTGTGGCACAGCCATAAGTTTTACCATAACCAGATTTCCCGCATCATGTTCCCACATGCTTTATGCATCCATTAGCCCTCTGTGTCTGTACTGTCACACACTTAACATTATGGCTGGTCCATACAATCAGGGCAACTGTTACCACCCACCTTTCGTGTCTACCTCTTTCATAGAATCAGAGTTTGAAGGGACCTCCTGGGCCATCTGGTCCAACCCCCCACTCAAAGCAGGATTCGCTAAATCATCCCAGTCAGATGTCTGTCCAGCCTCTGTTTGAAGACTTCCATTGAAGGAGAACTCACCACTTCTCGTGGCAGCCTGTTCCACTCATTGATCACTCTGTCAAAAAGTTTTTTCTAATATCTAATCTGTGTCTCCTCCCATTCAGTTTCATCCCATTGCTTCTAGTCTTTCCTTGTGCAAATGAGAATAAAGTTGATCCTTCTTCAATGTGACAGCCCTTTAGATATTTGTAGACAGCTATTAAGTCTCCTCTCAGTCTTCTATTTTGCAAACTAAACATTCCCAAATCCTGCAACCTTTCCTCATAAGACAGGGTTTGCAGACCGGTCACCATTCTGGTTGCTCTTTTCTGAACTTGCTCCAGTTTGCTGATGTCTTTTTTAAAATGTGGTGCCCAAAACTGGACACAATATTCCAGATGAGGTCTGACCAAAGAGGAGTAGAGGGAAATAATGACTTCACGTGATCTAGACTGTAAGATTCTGTTAATACATCCTGGAATTGCATTTGCCTTTTTTGCTGCTGCATCACACTGTTGACTCATATTCAGTCTGTGATCTATTAGTATACCCAAGTCCTCATAGACTGTAAGCTTGCGAGCAGGGCCCTCTTTCCTCTTGGTACTTGTTATAATTACTGTATGTGATTATTGTTATGCTGTAATGTCTATTGTCTGTACAAATCCCCTCTGAAATGTAAAGTGCTGCGGAATATGTCGGCGCTATAAAAATAAAATGTATTATTATTGACTCCCAATTTGCACCCAAATAGGGCTTAAGTGACTAAATAGACAGAAGTTCCCTTTGAAGACCCTAAATCTCACTTGTTGACTTTCTTCTTCCAATCTGTTTGCATAGGCAGAGCTCCAGACACTTTGCTCTATATATGTAGTTATGTTGGTGCCATTTTCTCTTCCAGACAATTCTACTCTGCTAAATGAGGTGTTTGCAATGAAGGGTGAACCCTGTGGCTCTAGGATTAACCTCTTCTTCTCTGGATAAAACAAAGGCTTCTCTAACAAACCCACCCACCCAGTAGTCTCTTGGCTTGGAAAGGGTTGAGAAGAAAGGTCTTCTATTAAATTCTTATCAGGGGATCACCTGAGAAGACCAAATCTGGTTCACTAAAATGTACAATTAAGTGTTTGATCTAGTCCATAAAAACATTAGGCTTTTGACTTTGAAATGCACCCAGAAGACATTTGCCAGCCAGTCTCAGTGGCTCTTCCCCTCATTTCCTATGTTGCTCCTTCCCAAACATGAACATGATGTTCCACAAACACTGCATGGGATCCAAAGATCAGATAAACTTGACTGAATCCCAAAGTCTTTTCCTGTTTCAGGAACTCATGAAATTATATCCATTTAACCGATGAAGACCCCAATTTAATATTGCACCATCTCATAGACTGGTATCTCTTTACCCAAGTCCCTGAGTCGTAGAAGACGCCAGTCATAAGATCATCACTAGGTCCCCATCGAATAGTCTCCAGCAGTATCCCAAAATTTAGTTAATCCTATTCAAACACCTTGCAGCCTCTGAAAAAGTTTCTCAGTCAGTCTGTCCTTTCAGTAACATTTCAATGACCCTGATACCTAATCTGGAAACAATGAACCCCAAAATGGTTTAACAATAATATCAGGCTAATCCTAAAAGTTTAATTCAATTACTTGACAGAACTATCATTGAAGGTCAGCCTTTCATGGATGGATTTGGTGCCAGTAACTTCTAAATAGAGGGATTGAGAGATGTGAGTCCCCTGACAATGGAAATTACAGGCCAGACTGGCCATCTGGCAAATGTCAGAAGGGCCTGTCTGGTTGTGTGCCTCCTTGTCTGCCATATTGTTAACAGAATTGGTGTTCTCAAGACACCCATAAGAGTTGTGATGGAGCACAAAGTCGCTGACTCCATCATCACTTACCCCAGCAGGCCACAGGTATCATTAGAAATATTGGTCTTGCAGAAAATCTCTTTCCTCCATCTAGGGTAATATTAATAATATATCCCATCTGGTGCTCGGGGACAGGGACAGCATGGGCCTGTGTGATTTTGAGTGCCAGGGCTGAACTTCAACCCCAGTCCTTACCTGGTAACACCTAGTAAGTCTATAGAAGACATGACTTATGGATATGGGACGGACCCCTACTCCATATTAAAACCACCATAACTACAGTAAACCTAGGTACTAGAATAAATACACAACACATTATTTTGGTTGTCAAAATGGCCACAGCTTTATTTAAATCACAGGATTAAAACAATCACAGTAGGAGTCAAGTGAAGTGCTAGTACATTGGGATTCACAAGTACTGTGATATCCCAGCTGTCTGACACAGAACCAGGACAGACAGCCATAAAGGGGCGGCACGCACTGGTTTGCCATTCAAGCAGAGCCAGTAAACTTTCAGGGCACCAGTGACCCCATTATCCTCACTCCTGTGCTTAACCACTGTGCCCACCCCGATTGACATTACCATTACAACGTCCCTGAGGCTGGCCACCAAAGCCGAGCCTGTTCACCACCATGAGGTTTTACATCCTCTATTAGTTAAAATGAGTCCACCTTAACTTGCCTGCAACTTCCACCTGACTCCTAAACCGCCACCAGAGAGGCCATTTGACACCTTAAATGGACTCCACCCCCCATCAACCATGCCTAATAAAGCCATCAACCATTTCTACATGCTATGGAAAGACTGTGCACACAAGTAATAAAAAATAAAATTAATCTGTCGGAGCTCTGGAATTTTATCAATGCCATGCTACCAAGTTATGATCGATAATACAGCAACTACAACAAGATAACAGTTGCTAAACATCCTGCAATGAGGATCCCATAATGGGGAATGTGGAAAGTAAGCCATAATTAAGGTCGTAGCTACAATCTGAATACCTGTATAATGACATCTGTCATGCCTCAAAAAACTATTATACCGCACGTATTGTAGCCAGCTCTAATAATTCAGATTTTAGTTCTAGAAACCACCTTTACAGTAGCTGTGCAGTAAAAATTCTTAAACCCACTTACTATCACTACCCGAAAAGTGATGAACATATCAATAGAAAGATATTATAAATAGGGAGTAATTAAAAACTATACACAATATAACATCAACACTATAAGTAGTAATTTAAATAAACCTAAAGCAGAAAAAGTCTACAAAGGCATTATTAATAACCCTGCCACGCCATTGTTGTTTTTCATGCACTTGATAACATTTACTGTTGACCTCTCCAACTGGGTCAAAGGCATTGGGAATAGGCATATTGCCCTTCATGTTAATGCACTTGATTACTTTACCCTTAGTCACTCCCACTGACTCAAGGGCACACAGATTAGGTATATTGCTCTTCAGTTTCATGCACTAGATAACTGCATTGTCCAGACGACAACTTTGAAAGAAACATGGTTTGGTCAATATAAACAGTCAAAACTGCCTCGGCATTCTCAAGTCACATGAAAAAAGAGAGAGGGTCCTTGAAGCTATAGATTGTATTGAAAATCATGCCTACCTTGTTCTCTTCTCCCCTCCAGCCACTGTTCCTGGCTCAGAGGAGCCAATATATTCTGTAGGCATGCAAAAGATGTTTGCCATAACCCCAGGGACTTTACCCTAACAGGGTCCTATAAAATATAAATGCTTCTGGAGACCAGGGAGCCACACCGTGATGGTCACCCCTCCATACCAGGGGGCCATATCCGAGATGGTTACCCCCTCCACACCAGGGGGCCATACCCGAGATGGTTACCCCTCAAAACCAGGGTGCCATACCTGAAATGGTTACCCTTCCAAACCCCGGGGGGGGGGGGGGGGGGGGGGGTTTGGTGGGGTCAGCGGCCAGTTTATTAACCAATAACAAACATTTACAATAAGTATTAAATACACAATCTTATATGACCTGGGGGGGGGGGGGGGGTTCTTGGAGCCCCAAAAATTCTGGCTAAATATTTGTCAAAAACACAAGAACTTAAAACTCCACGTTAACTTCAGCCATAAACCCCAGCTCGAGGGCACCAAACATCCCATTCTGGGAAGTCCATCCACCAAAAGCTCCCGGGTAAAAACCCCGTCCAGAGCCGTAACCAAAAAGCCAGATCCAGAGAGACAATTTTTAACTGTCCGGAATTTTTACTTCCAATTCCTTTTCGCTGATTCAGAGTCAACTCCAAGAACCCCACCCCAGACGTCCATACTTAACATGGTTACCCCTACTGACCAATTTATAAATAACCTCAAGGACCCACTAAAAGGAAAACAAACAACTTTTCTTTAATTTTTAATTCCTGTTCTTATTAAAATAAACATCAAAGCATAAACATTAACATGTTGAGGGGGGGGGGGTTGGAGTCCTTGAAGCTCCCAAATCTGTTGATTGAGCACCATAACCACAAAGGTTCCAACGTTCACTTAAGTTTCCTGAGGATCCGACAAACTCTTGCCAAAATTCCTCTTCACCTTTCACCAGTTCCAGAACCATATTAACTTCCAAAACGAGGAATCCATATCCCAATGGATCCCCCAGACGAATTTCTAACCAACTTCAAGGACTAATTCCCCCCCCCCCCCCCCCCCAACCACCAGGCAATCCACTCAGGCCTGTGCTATCTGCCATCTTAAGTAATATAAAATAAGCACTTGGTGGGGATTTTTTTTTTTTTTTTTTGAATTATTCACGCCTTTATTAAAACATACAATAAAACATCAAAGCATAAATAATATTAACACGCTGGTAGGAGTCCTTAAAGCTCCCAAAATCCAGTGATTACCAAACATAAAGTGAGCATAAAATGTACCAACAATTACTCCCAGCCGTTACCCCACTAGCTCAGGAGCACCATAACCGCAAGAGTTCCAATGTTCACTTGAATTTCCTGGGGATCCAACAAACCCTTGCCGAAACTCCCCTCCACCTTTCACCAGATCCAGAACCATATTAAATTCCAAAAGGAGGAAAACCATATCCCATTGGATCCCCCAGACCATATTTAACCAACTTCAAGGACCCCTCCAACCGCACAAGATGTGAGATAAGTGAGGGTGAAAACCATGCAGGTTTACAACAAAGGTATACAAGTATACAACAGGTTAATAATGGAAAATACCCCCATGGTAAGGTCCAGAAATAGACAGATGAGCAATGCTGTGTTATATGCTGTAACAATAAGGCTGAGTTCACACGTGGCATTTTTTTTCGCGGTGGTTTTGCTGCGAAAAATAAGCATCCCATGCATTCCTATGGGATTCCGCAATGCTGCGGTTTTTACTGCGGCTGAATCGCTTCGCGGTAAAAAAAAACGCAGCATGCTCATTAATTTCGCGGAATCGCAGCGATCCTGCACCCATAGGAAAGCATTGTTCTGCTTACTTTCCGCATGTGGCTGTGCACACCATGCGAAAAGTAAGCAGAACATTTGCGGATGGTACCCACGGTCCAGAGGAGAGACTGTCCTCCGGGGTTTGGGTACCATATCCCTGTAAATAGAATAAAAAAAAAAAAAAAAAAAAGTTATTCTCACCTTCTGATGTCCCGCGCAGCCTTCCCACCTCTCCACGCTCCCGGTCCCAGTAAGCGTTTGCGAGCGATGACGTCCGTTCTCACGGTATCACGAAGTCTCGGTCATTCGCGCGACGTCGTCGCGATCCCGCAAGAACGGACGTCATTGCAGTAATTGTCGCAAAGGATTACTGGGACTGGGAGCATGGAGAAAGGCGGGAAGGATGCGCGGGACGTTGGAAGTTGAGAATATAAATTTTTTTTTTTTTTTACATTCTATCTTTAACTATTGATGCCGCATAGGCAGCCTCAATAGTAAAAAGTTGGTCACTCGTCAAACACCATGTTTGACGAGTGTGACCAACCTGTCAATCAGTTCTCCAAGCGATGCTCCAGTAATTCTGCGAGCTAATTACGCTTGCAAAATGCTAGTTTTTCTGCGGGAATTTAAAATGCGATTTTCCCGCAGAATGGAATTCCAGAATTCTCGCGGTAATTTCCACAAGTTCCGTGCTATGTGTGAACCCAGCCTTAGGCTGTGTGCACACGATGCAGATTTGCAGCGGATTTTACCGCGCAGAAACGTTGCATATCCGCATTGTGATGTACAGTAGCCTTAAAGTGAATTAAAAAAAAAAAAAAAAAAGCTGTCCAGACGCTGCGGATTTTTCCGCGTGGTTTTCCTGCGGTACAAAATCCGCAGATTGTCACTTGTTTTGTGCGGTTTTCCATCTCCCCTGTCTCCAAATCCACAGGGGGGAGTCTGCAGTGGAAAACCGCAAGGAAACCGCAGGAAAAAATGGAAGAAATCCGCAGGAAAAACGCAGGTCATTTGACCTGTGGATTTCTTCCATTCTGCACGGAAAAATCCGCAGGGCTCAAAACTCCGTCTGCACTCAGCCTGAATGAGAAGCCGCCTGCTCCTCTACAGCTGTTACAGACAGACTGTAATCACCAGCTGCGCATAAATGGTAAGAAATATGTAGGTCTAATATAAGCTGCCTGCAGCCATAGGTGTGTGAGCAGAAAACTGCAAGTTCTGTATCCCAGTCAGTCACTATACTACATACAATTACAATAGACGAGAGACAGGGCTGAAAACTGGGCCCATGATGTGTCCTCCAGAGCAAGGTGCAACATCACACTAGGAGTGCCCACTCACTGCCCGCCATGTGCTGAGTTATTAGTGCCCACTCAAATGTGCCGAGTTACTCCCCGATTTTTTTACACATGATAAAACAATCCATTCAGGCCTGTGCTATCCACCATCTTAGGTAATATAAAATAAGCTCTTGGTGGGTATACTCTGATCATGCAATATACGAGGGGGGGGGGGGGGGACTGAAGGCAGCAATAGCTACAGAAATCAAGCACTAAAATGGAAGTCATGTCCAGATTATATGTACAGCCAGGAAAATGACCTGGAGACACAGGATCAGGCCCGGATTGGCAATATAACCAACCGGGCATTTTCCCGCTGGGCCGCTGTCACGTGGGCCGTCATCTGGCCGCTTGCCAGCTGCTGCGGCCACTGTTGCTCCTGCCGCTGGCCCCCTGTGGGCATGGCGGTGATAGTTTCAAGTTCCTCCTACACTGCAGGGAGATAAGCCGCCACGCCTCCCCCCCATCCTCGCCTTAGCATGAGACCCCCTCCCCCCCATCCTCGCCTTAGCATGAGACCCCCCCCCCCCCGCAGCCACTCACAGCGTCGCACTCGCTTGCCTGCTCTCTGTTCGCAGGACCTGTGATGAGGTCACAGGAGGGGAGGAGTCAGTGGGGTCACATGATCAGGAGCCTTTGTCCAGACCCCTGATCATGTCACCCCTGACTCCGCCCCTCATCACAGGTCCTGTGCGCTCAGCCTTGCCTCTTGGTGTCTGCAAGACTCTGCTGTGCTGTTGTCATGGTGCTGGTTTAGGTAAGTATGTGTGGGGTCAGGATTTACAGTGTGGATGTAGCAGAGCCGCGTGTGTACGAGGTGTACGGAGCGGAGCCGCGTGTGTACGAGGTGTACGGAGCGGAGCCGCGTGTGTACGAGGTGTACGGAGCGGAGCCGCGTGTGTACGAGGTGTACGGAGCGGAGCCGCGTGTGTACGAGGTGTACGGAGCGGAGCCGCGTGTGTACGAGGTGTACGGAGCGGAGCCGCGTGTGTACGAGGTGTACGGAGCGGAGCCGCGTGTGTATGGAGTGGAGCCATATGTGTACAAAGCATACAAAGCGGGCTTTTCCCACGGACACAGGAGTACACGGCGGAGCCCCGAGGAGCATTTTGAAACACACACATGACGTTCCACCTGAAGTGATGTGCTGGAAGCTGACCGGAAATGAGATAATTTCTTGAGGAGATTGTGACGGAACCAGGAATGCTTCAGATCCATCACCGTGTCCTCCTCCGACAGCGCAGACAGCAGGATCGCCTTGGAATCGGGGATGCCGGCCATGTGAGCGGATCATGATAGGTCCTGCATCGGGAGGCTCAGGTGGGCACTACAATGGGAGCCGGGCTGCTATAGTATCTTTCTTTATTTCTTTCATTCTCTGTTCTGTCTTTCCCTCATTTTCTCTCTCTCTCTCTCCTCTTTGTCTCTGTTCTTTCTTTTCTTTCTCTCTCTGTTCTTTCTTTCCCCTCTTTCTTTCTCTCTCTGTTCTGTCTCAGTGTTCTTTCTTTCCCCTTTCTTTCTCGCTCTGTTTTCTTTTTTCTCTCTCTCGTTTTTCTCTCTTCCTTAGTACCAGTCAGTGTGCCCATAATGCCAGCCACTGTGCCCTCAGTACCAGTCAGTGTGATCAGCAGTGCTAAATGGGTGCGATTAGGTGTGGACATGGGTGTGGCCAAAATTTGCAGTCTTTGCCCATCTTTCCCTTCTTCAAAAGTTGGGAGGTATGATAGAGGCAGCTATGACCAGGGGGTCTGGTTGCCCAATAGAGAGCAGTTCTGCCAGGAATTCTGTAATCATGCATACAAAAGGGGACAGAGATTTGGGAGAAGTACTGTACCTAAAAGCAATAAATTAGACTGAGCTGAAATACTGGACACAGCTGTGACTACATGTTATATAGTCGTGTTAATCTCCTCTCACTTCTTGTAACCTACAAGTGTACAAAGATATTATATAGTCACCATGTGACTAGTGGGCCTGTGTAACTTCAAATGCCAGGGCTGAATTTTAGTCCCAGTCCGGCCCTGCACAGGATGTCTATACCCAGCATGATCCGTATACAGCAGAGTGAGGAGTGATATCATGTATACAGATCTGAGGTACAGGTGAAGTATACAGCACAGGAATAGAGCCTTTACACAGATACCACATATATTGAGTAACCTGGTTACACAGGATCTGCACACCCAGCCTCACAGTATGTAACAGAGATAAGGTCACATACAGATCAGACTCCATAACTGGGAAGGGGGGATAATCCGCACACAGCAGGGTCAGTATACAGTGCACTGACATGAAGTGCAGCCTCTCATCATACATATACCATCCCCCGACTGCTCCTCTCTCACCAGTGTCTCTAATACATGTGACTGCTCAGCTCCACCATAGTAATGGCAGACACTGTGTCCCTGCCCTGTCCTATCATACATAAACCCAGAACTCATGAAGACTCCATATAATACAGCAGTAATGTGGTATATCAGAAATATCTGCAGGGTGGCCACACAAAAGCTGCCTCTACAATAAGGGAGGGAACATGGCAGCTACATGAATTGCTGAGGTAATCTTGATCCCAGATATGATGTAGGAGCGGATACTACCCAAGTACACAATGTCTGAGGTGAATGCAGAGTAGTATATCAAACATGTCTGCAGGGAGGTCACACAGAAGGTGTCTCACAGTCTGTGAGGAAAATGTAGCATGCACATGAGGGACATGGCAGCTACATGAATTGCTGAGGTAATATTGATCCCATACATAATGTAGGAGCTGATACTACACTAGTGCATGATGTCTGAGGTGAATGTGCTCCTATCTGTCATGTGAGGTGATAACCCCAGTATTATACTCCCTGACACTGCAGACATGCTTCCTCCTGTTCATCCTGTGCAAGAGAGAGGGAGAGACACAGATTTCCTGCTCTATATAAGCCCACTCTCCTCACAGTGACCCACCAGGCACAGACATACTGGGCTTCTTAGGCTGTGTTCGGACACAGCGTTATTTTAGCGGTTTTCACTATAAAACCGCCAAAAATAAGCTTCCCAGTCATTTGTATGCATTTTGCACTTTGTGCACATTGATGCGTTTTTTTACCACGAAAAAAAAACGCAGCATGCTCATTAATTTTGCGGATTTTTCCGCAGTTTAGGCTTCTTCCATGCGGTTTGAAACCGCTGCGGAAAAAACCGCCATGAAAAAATAGGTGCGTTTTCTGGGAAGGGATTCAGGTTTTTGAGCAGAAATTTTTGTGTTGGCTGGTTACATCCCACCTTGGCTCAGGGGGCTTTATACATGTCAGGCAGAGAAGGACACCTTACAACTGAGATGAAGACAATATGTTTTTCAGTAGACTGGCTTTCCAAAAGCAGTCACAGAACCACCAACTTCGAAGACGCCACCGAAGCCACCAACAGCTCTACTAATACTAAATCCACATTGGGAGCTGTAGTAAGATTCAGTATGGATCAAGATTTCCTCTATGAGAAGGAAAATAGAATCTCATTGCCATCAGAAACTGATGTCAACAAGAAGGAAAATCACACCGACAACCAAATTGCACTTTATCAAGCTCCAAGCACCCTACAAGACTCCCACGGTAAATTAAAAGTAGCACAGTAATGGTCAGTGATATTTTCCTTATTTATTTTTTGTAAAACTAAGAAAAAAAATTCAAGATTCACATGGTTGTATATAAAGAAAAAAGCACTGTTCATCTGATCTAATATCAGTGGTCTGAGATTGATTTTTTTATGGATAGCACTTGGACTGAAAATATGGTCGTGTGCACGAGCCCTTATGGAGACATATCATAAGTGGTTTTGATCTTTTTTCTCTGCCCTTTACAACATGTGGTCACATTTGTAGACTTGTTATATACTGAAGCAGTGGTCTTTAACCTGTGGCATGCTCATGGCACTACAACTCCCAGCATTTCCAAACCAATAGTCTTGAGTTGAAGTACTGGAACTGTAGCCAACCAGGGGTCTGAGGTCATTGTGCCACTTATGACTTTGTCTAGGTGGAAGTAAATGGACTGTAGATGTAACACGTGTTCTTTCTGCTTTCTCAGTGTATATCTTAAATGTGTATCCATCAGGACTTATTATTTTTACCATGAGCCTAAAAATTAGTAGACAGGTAGTACCTACATGTTTTGCCCAGTGCCAACTCAGCAGTCACAACAGCCAATTCGCTGTTGGGCGCTGCTCTACACCAACAGAGACGCTCTTCTCCTTTCGCGCTGCTCTACTGCGGGTGTCCTGCCGATTCCCACAGTTAGGCAGTGGGGAGCCAGCTGTCAGTCTGCCTGTCAGAGCAGAATGAAACGTGACGTCAGTAGGAGCGGTCTGTGACCACTCTGTTCTGGCAGTAACAATCCTGGATAAACAATTTTAATGTTTCCCTCATTCCCCAGACGTAGGCCAAAATTGTGTTATTTTTGCCCCTCGTCTGACACATGGACTAGTGTGAGCGAACATTGTGGGATAACGTCCGAGCACACCCGGGTGTTAGCCAACTATCTTGGGCGTTCTCATATATTATGTTCAAGTCTGTGCTGCTGCGTCATTTACAGTCACCATATACTGGTTTGTTGAGGCTGTGTAACAGTTGAAAAGTAGAGACGTGAACATGATATATAGTCGCACCCAGATGCTTGAACACCCTAGTGTGAGCGGATAAGACGTTATCCGAGCACATTCGCTCATCACCAATATGTACGCCTTCCGCTTGTTTTACTGTATAGAAAATCTCAGCAGTAATGCAGAGCACCATTGCAGAGAATCATACCATACATTTTTTTTGGTGGGTGAATATGTAGACATCCATGCCGACTGTCAATCATCGGGAACAGTGTGTACCTGACATTAAGTAGGTGCAGACAAGCTGAATCTTTGGTGCAAATGCAATCAGACAAAATGACGGCTTGCACTCGGACCAATGTTATCCCTCTGTACTGAGCGGTAACCAAAGCCACGCATGTATGATGAAAAATCGGAGTCTGGGAGATAAAGAAATTTTTTCCCAATTTTCCGTATTAAACCCATAAAAAGGTAATAAAAATGTAATGCTGCGGCCGTATTCACATGTAGCGTAAATGCAGAGTTTTTTTCTACTGCTTGTCATTCTGCAGGAGTCCACAGCACATGATGCAATAATCGCTGAGGATTTTGTGTTTGCTGCCTCATTTGATGCTTTTGGTGCAGATGTGAAGCCGCAATTTTATTTTTTATTTTTTTTTTTTAAAGTACTTCTGAAAAGCTTTTCTTCAACGCTTAAAAAGGTAACTTTCTCTCTCTCTCCTGCATTTTTCTTCCTGCTCCCCATAGAAGGTTATAGAGAAAAAAGAAAAGCACCAGAACCACACAGCTCAGAGTCTTTAGACGCACAGAGGGAAGAGATTTCATGAAATCACATCCACCTCTCGTGGACATTTAGGCGGTGTTCACATTTAGCGTAAATGCTGCATTTATTCTTCTGCTTTTTTAAACATTAATTCTACCATTTAACTGTTGAAGCAAAGTGGATGTGATTTCATGAAAACTGCTCCCGCTGAAAGTCTAAAGACGCTGCTGAACTGTGCGGTTTTGGTGTTTTTTCCCCCCTCTGTAAGCTTCTATGTAAAGCCTGAATGATGTGTAGGTAAAATAAACACTTACATTTAAAGCTTTTCAATAGTATTAAAAAAGCCATTAAAAAAGGCTTCTTGTTGAGGTTTCTATGTGGAGCTTTTAACTCTTCTGGACTATGAAGAGTTAAAATTTAAAAAAAAAAAAAAAAAAAATTAAATAATTGGAAAAAAAAGCATTAAAAAAAATTTAGCAAAACTGCAATCAACAGGAGATTGTTGTTGTGTAGTTTGGTGCTGACATCTGCAGAAAAGAACAGTATATATGCAACATGTGAACACGGCTTACAGACAAAAAGGCACAGATGTCACAGTGAAACTACATAAAGATGAGAAAGCTCTGGTGGCCCCGACTGAATAAACGAGACAAAATAAATTCACAGGTCCCGCTAGAGATGAGCAGCATGCACAGATGACATCATACCACACCTGGCTAATTAATAGCTCCATTGGTGACAGTAGTAAGTAGTGTACAGCACTCAATGCCCCTTTTTTTTTTTTTTTAAAGTGATAGGTGCCCTGTCACATTCCTGACATAGCTCAGAAAGTGAAAGAGTGGCGACAAAGTGAAAGCGAAAGCAAACATATGCGAGAAAGTGATAGCAAAAGAGTTAGTGGAGACAAAGCGAAAGATAAAGACAAAGTAAAAAGCAGATTAAACCCTGTTTGACCTCTTGAGACAATCACCTGGTCTTTGACCTTTCAATTCATTTTTTTTGTTATGTCTATCACTATTAATTAGATGAGGGTTTGTGGGTAAAGTTTTGGACTTGTAGGGGTTCATTTAAGGGGTTAATTCGTTGTATTAAATTACGGGGACTCCCTGCAGCCTCAGTGACGTCAGCAGGAGTCCCTGCAATTTCATACAACAAATTATCCCCTACAAGTCCAAAATTTTACCCACAAACCCTCATCTAATAGTGATAGACATAAAAACATGAAATTAAATGAAATGGTTAACTATATGTAAACCATGTGTCATTTCATGTCGGGCAGGAGAATTATATAAAAGCCAGCAAATGTTTCTGCAGCTATTCTGCTATGATGAACTGTCTGAATTAGATAGAAATATCAAACACAGGATGGGAGCTGCCCCATAGAATAACATTGGGATGAATGCAATGCAATTTTTTTATCGCATTGCATTCGATTTAATCGCCAGTGTGACCCCGGCCTTATTGATATCAAAAAGTGTTACAATAACCGCTCCCGGACATAGGGTCTCATTTACAACACAACGCAGTGAAAATGTCAGACATTAAAATAGACCGCGGCATCAATAGTAGCATCATTTGACTCGAATTGATTCTTGTTCCCTGTCTGCCCAGCTGATTCTGCCACTGCCGGGTGGGTAAGGGGCGGGTTAAATTTGGCAGTCACGTCTGGACCCCGAGAGAGTCCTAAGCTACTGTATGTTGTGAGGCGAAATTTTAACCCCGTGCGTTCCAGTTCAAACAATTTTGCCCCATCTACATAATGGGGAAAAAGTGTGTGTGTCAAGCCCCGCCCCTCATTATGATGTCACAATGCCCTCATCTACATAATGGGGAAAAAGTGTGTGTATCAAGCCCCGCCCCTCATGATGTCATAATGGTTGCCATGGCGACGCTGACTCATCATAAGTTGCAAGCCCCGCCGCTCATTATGATGTCATAATGGTTGACTATGGGATGGAGGATGTGTGATGGGTATATGGGCACTGGACTTGGGATGGAGGATATGTATGACGGGTATACGGGCACAGGACATGCATGATGGGTATACGGGCATGGGACTATGGGATGGAGGACATGTATGATGGGTATACGGGCATGGGACTATGGGATGGAGGATACGTATGATGGGTATATGGGCATGGGACGGAGAATATGTATGATGGGTATATGGGCACGGGCCTATGGGATGGAGGATAATTATAATTTGTTACAACTAACCACAGTTAGTTACTATGTCTGGGCAGAGTCGGGCTCTTCAGCATATATATATATATATATATATATATATATATATATATATATATATATATATATATATACACACACACACATACACACACACACATACACACACACACACACACTAGGGGGTTAAAAATAGATTCTATATACTAAATAACTAGCAAAGTGAATACATTTACTACAAAGCGAGATAACAGTTAATACAGTATATATGAATATACACACAGTTACGGTTTGTGAAATACATTTACTACACAAGGAGGTAAAACAGTTACAGCATGTATAAATAGCGTCTATATACACACACACACACTAGAGGTGGTGAGAGACTAGGTTTCAATGAAACTTGAAAAAAGGAATCTGTGTGCCTCACAAGCAAGAGCAAGTTGGGTTAGGCTGGTTTCACATTAGCGTTTACGGCCGCAGCATCGGGCTTCGCACGGCCGCCGCTAAGCCCCGCCCACGGGTGCATGACGCTGCATGCGTCCCCTATCTTTAGCACTGGGGACGCAGGCATGTGTTTGGCGGCGCATGCGTCCTTTTGACGGTGCGCCGACCAGCGCCAAACGCAACCTGTTGCAATTTGGTGCGCTCAGCGCAACGTCAAAAAGACGCATGTGCCGCCAAACGCATACCTGTGCATGGCCTGCTTCCCCAGTGCTAAAGATAGGGGACGCAGGACACATGCAGCGTCATGCGCCCATAGGCGGAGCTACCGGCGGAGGTGTGGCAGGGGGCAGGGCTTACTGGCGGCCGTGCGCAGCCCGACGCTGCGGCCGTAAATGATAATGTGAAGTTAGCCTTATTGCAGGCACCTGGCAGATGTGTATTGAAGAGTCTGCTGTGACAATGGTTTATGGCAGATGCTGTGTGCTGAGGTGTGGGAATTGAAGCCAGGCATTCTCCCCAAGTACAATAGGGCAATAAAGTATCATACAGAAACTCAAACAGTAGTAATATGAAGAGACATCTGTGAAAGTTAAGCATTCTTAGAGTAAAAGCTGTGTGTTACATTCATATACATCGCCCCACTATATAATCTAAATATTTCTGTACAGACATTACTTGCAATACAGTTAAGCCATCAATAACAATGGTACAGCGATTTACAACTCTGGTTTAAAGAGTTACACATAGCGCTACACGTGTTAATACTGAAATGATTTTTGACAAAGTTCTGAACCAGGCGGTCGTTTCTCTTTAAGTCCCGTGTAAACGCTGTCAATCTTATTAAAGCGGTAACCACGAGCTATATGATACAAAACAAATAATGACCGCAACATGTAGAATTTGTGGATTGAAGCTGAGTATTTTGAAAAACATAGCGTCGAGAATTTCTCTAGGAAACATTTAAAATGTTTAGGCAGTATACTAGAGTGCGGTGATAACCCGTAACTCTCAAAAAATACGGCTTCTTCTTGATATAACACGAAGAGCACCCAATGACAGCCCGGCTGTCTGGAACTATCAGTGTTCACGATAAAGGCTCTGGGCCACTGTTTCACCAGCAGTCGCGGTAGTTCATCGCTGGGAAGCACGCCCCCAAATATTTTAGCGCTGGGACAGTCCGAATTCACAAATTCGGTAATTTGTATAGTATTCATTTTCAACAGCGGTTTGTTGAGATCTAGTTATAGTCATATAACACTTCGACGGTGGGTGATCTCTAAAACGGAAGATGTCATGGCGTATACCAACATATTTATCGTGTGAGGGATAGCAATCGAAAAACGTATTTCAGCCCGTAGGTTCCCCGTCTTTATGAGTGATAGATGGCCCCCGGCCTTCTGGTCCGGAGTCAGATCGAATGTGAAAAACGTATAGCCGTTTAAATATTCTTCCCGGTCGATAGCCAAGCCCGTATCTGAACCTCGCTTTTCTGAATGCTGAAGGGCAAAATACACAGTGGATTGTCCCTCAAAATTCGGTGAAAAGGTTTTGCGGGTATTTGTTGACCGTTCAGATATAGGGCAATTTGGTTTATACCCTGATGGTGGAAGCAGAACAGATTTCTCTGGTAGTGGCCGCTAAACGCGTCATTATCCACGAACGCGAGTATAACGGCTTTTGGTATTTGACCCAAAAACAAATTTTCGTGATTAGAATTTCTCGTTCCCACCGGTATGCTGTATGCCTTCATACACACCCTATCGAGAGCGTATTTGGCCGTGGTGTTCAGAAGCGCCTGTGCGTGACCTATTCGCACAGCAGGAGAGGCGAGAACTCTTTACGTATAGGGACGCCGACAGAATCTGGACCTTAAAGGCTTCTTGCTCAGCGGACATAAGGCAGAAGGAATCCTTATTCCTCGAGAGCTTGATTTTCAGATCAAGGCTGTTCAGTATGAGTTTCAGTTGATTAAACACATCTCCGAAGAGGGGTCCGAGCAATTCTATAGGCCGCGAAAGCGCTGTGGCCCGTGCTCTTTTCACGAATCCAAAGTTCTCACCATCAAGAGTTCTGTCCTGGTGGTGTCCGGCCGTGTCCTTATAGAACAGGCCTGCGGTCATCTGCGATTTAGAGTTTGCGGGCTGTAATTGAGAAGCATTTCAATGTAAGCGCGGTAAGCGTACAGGTTGTCCGACTGCGAAATAAGACGATCCCCCAGAGTGACATCGGCTTGATTGAAGAGCGCGGCGATAGGGTAGTTAATAAACGCCACGCGTGAGCCGGCGGGTATGGCAGTGTTATCGTTCATCACAATGTGACAGCTCAGATAGAGGAGAGTGTTATTTAAATCGTAATAAAAATCACCGCTACCGGACATAAAAAAAAATTCCAGCGGCGCGTTATCGATCAGGGCAGCTATAGGTCTCACTTCCACTAATAAAGACCTCTATGCACGTTTGCTTCGGTGGAATTTCAAAAATATCCAACTCAGACTGTGCATTCTGCAAAGGCCGCGTGTATGAAAGCCATTTTGGGCATTTAGAATATGTCCTTCTTGAAGCGTCTTTTGACATTCTGGCGGGGCCTCGGTACGCGCCGTCTACTCTTATGCGGTGGTCCGGGCTTCATGAGACAGGGAGGGAACACGTGCTCTGTTTCTTTTTCACTTGTGCGTATATCTTGTAACGTACGCTAATCCGGAACCTTCCTGACGCTCAGGGGTTTGATTGAGTCTATCCATAGCTGCCATTGATTGGTTCAAGACCGCGTCTCTGGCTATATTTTTCACAGCCGCTTTTACTTGATGTTTCACCAAGTCAAATCCTCTTCTGAACAGGGGTACCACGTGTCTAAACAGACTCCTAAACACGCCACCAAGACCCGATCCGTACATATATTCAGAGCCGCGGAAACCCTCCAGTCCTGCCCCGATCGAGGTAACGGGTGTATATGGCGGCATCTCCGTAAACTCTATGATCCATCATTTCGGTTGTGATACAACCGCTCGCGGTCTAAAATGCAAATATACTATGGTTTTCCCATACCTGAATTTAATGGGTTTTGCTTGATCTGACAAGATCGCTATCATGATGCAATCAAAGTGCTGTTTGCAGAGTGGCACGTAGTCGGGGCGCGTATAATGGTACGTGACAATCTCGTTTTTACCGGATATTTCAACGGTTCTCAGAAGCTGCACATAACTGTTGCCGACGAGCTGGTGTTGTATTATATCCGTGTACACAAACAGCGTGTAAAAGCCGCTATTTATATCAGCGAATCCCTTCTTACCCGGTGTGATAGCAGCAGCGGTCGTAATACTTGGGAATGCCTAAAATTCCGAACAAGCGTTCACCCGGAGCAAATTTAACAGTTGTCGTTTCGCTACCTGTGACGACTCTCCTTACACCGTCGTAACGCAGTTTAAAGGACTCATCAGCGAGTTTCGAGCCTGAGATTTGCACGTTGATGCTTCTTACGACCTCCCCGACGTTGGAATAATATCCGGGCTTCACGTAATGTTCTTTAAATTCACCGCCCTGTTTAGCGATGTAAAAGTTTCCCTCAAACGGTTCGATGGTGTCCCATGTGGGGGTATTGAATCTCACTGAGGGCAACCTCGTACGGTCCGTGCAGATTAACGGATTTTGCCAATTTTGTGGTGTAATTTGAATTCGTGTTTTCGGGGTACATCTCGCTAGAGGCATTACACGGTAACGCGATATAAAATTCGCCAGCCTCCATACCATTACACATCAGACAGCTGGTTTGCAGAGACCCAACTGTTAAAGGTAATGGTGTATCCCATCCAAGAGACAAAATAGCGAGTTGTTTTACCGAGTCCTTGTTTTTTCAATTCTATAGACCCGGTCTACGTCGTTAGGCACCCGCTGCAGTTCCTCATCATAAAAAGTACCTTCTAGCGTATCACCCGGTAGGTCTTTTAATGTATAGAGAGGACTCCGAAATTTCGTATTAACTGCGTCGATGACGAAAGTTTCATGGGTATAGCTCTGCTTGTAGCCTTTAGCAAACGTTCCTTTATACTGAGAAATTCTGACGTGATCACCAAGATTTAACAGCGGTTTGCCACGTTTAAAGGATTCGTTATAAACTCGTTGCCACACATCCAGCGAGTTGTGTTTAGTGACTTCAAATGGAGCGCATCCGATAGGCTTGATTATAACTATTCACCAGTTCGGTTAAGGCGATCGGTAAGTATTGCGTTTTGTAAGAAAACGCCACATACGTTCTTTCAGAGTCCTGTTAAATCGTTCAATCACGGCGGCCTTTATGCCATTTGTGGTGAAGAAATGTTGTATTTTATATAGTTTACAAAGTGTCTTTACGACCATATTCATAAATTCACGGCCACGATCCATTTGTAATTTCAGCGGAACGCGACAATCGGATTTAAAAATCTCTTCAAAAGCACGTGCTATTCCGGAGGCTGTTTTATCCCAAAGTCCGACGCACCACGCGTATTTCGATAATATATCGATAACCGTCAAATATTTGTGAACCAGTTTATGTAACGAATAGAGTTCTTGACCGCTTAACCATGCTGTTACCTCTTTTTCAAGCCGTATTTTTTTTTTTTTTTTTTTTACAATGCGGTATAACGGATCAACGCCGCCATAAGAGGTAGGGTGTGCCGGATTATAATAATGCTCTTCTAAGGCCTGTTTCACACTTCAGTTTTTTTGTGTCAGTTAAAATCCACCAAAATGGCGGAAAGCTGATCCGTTGCTAACTGAAGTGAAAGGATGCCAGCGGACCTTTTTTGATGAGAGAGAAAAAGAGAGAAAAAGAGAGAAAAAGAGAGAAAAAGAGAGAAAAAGAGAGAAAAAGAGAGAAAAAGAGAGAAAAAGAGAGAAAAAGAGAGAAAAAGAGAGAAAAAGAGAGAAAAAGAGAGAAAAAGATTACATTTCTGGCTGACTTCATTCCTCCAAGCATGCGCACTATAAAATGCAGATCCTGCAGAAAAGAAAAAAAAAAAAAAAATATATATATAATAATAATAATAATAATAATAATAATAATAATAATAATAATAATGTTGCATGGTCCGTCGAGGTATGTCGGCGGACACACAAAAAAAAAAAAAAAAGCGGATTTTTTTGCAAAACGGCGGATGAGAAAACTGGAAGTGAGAGACAGGCCTAATATTCGCATATTTCTTGACGATAGAGCCATAGTATTCTATGATTGTGCTATACACGTGAAAGTATATGCTCCATAGGGACACCTTTTGTCTGAATAGCTAACTGCGCTTTCATTGTTAAACAGTGTATTTGATTTTGAGGTTATAAAACTTCCCATAGGTTGACAATTACCAGGGCCCACCCCCGAAGCTAGGTTAAATGAGAATATCACACACACAGGACCCGGTGAAGAACTAATCTCACACAGCATCCAAGGATACTCTACATTTTTAGGCTGAGTTCACACGTGGCTTTTTTTCGCGTTTCCGCGGCGGTTTTAACCGCGCAATTTTGCCGCGAAAAATAAGCATCCCATGCATTCCTATGGGATTCTGCAATGCTGTGCTAATGCTGCGGTTTTTACCACGGCGGAATCGCTTCGCGGTAAAAAACGCAGCATGCTCATTAATTTGCGGAATCGCGGCGATCCCGCACCCATAGGAATACATTGTTCCGCTTACTTCCCGCATGTGGCTGTGCACACCATGCGGAAAGTAAGCAGAACAATTGCGGATGGTACCCACGGTCCGGAGGAGAGGAGGAGGCTGTCCTCCAGGCTTTGGGTACCATATCCCTGTAAAAAATAGAATTTAAAATAAAAATTGTTATTCTCACCTTCCGGCGTCCTGCGCAGCCTTCCCGCCTCTCTCCACGCTCTCGTTCCCAGTAATCCTTTGCGAAAATGCCCGCGATGGTGTCCATTCTCACGGGATCGTGAAGTCTCGCGGTCATTCGCGCGAGGTCGTCGCGGGCATTTTCGCGAAGGATTACTGGGAACGGATGCGCGGGACGTCGTAAGGTAAGAATAACACTTTTTTTTTTTTTTTTTTTTTTTACACATTCTCTCTTTTACTACTGATGCCGCATAGGCGGCATCAGTAGTAAAAAAGTTGGTCACACTTGTCAAACACTATGTTTGACGAGTGTGACAACCTGTCAATCAGTTCTCCAAGCGATGCTACAGATCACTTGGAGAACGCTAGCATTTTGCAAGCTAATTACGCTTGCAAAATGCTAGTTTTTCCGCGGGAAAATTGCGGGAATTTAAAATGCGATTTTCCCGCGGAATGGAATTCCGGAATTCTCGCGGTAATTTCCGCGAGAGTTCCGGTACGTGTACACTTAGCCTTAGAGTAAGTATCTCACATGCAGGGTAGTAGCATGGGGCATATTCAACAGACAGCATATACTCATGCTTTTTAGGAACAGGAAACCTTACAGACATAAATGGGGCGGTCCCCTTCGCTCCCTCAGTTGGGTTCCTTTCTAGGAACAGGAAACCAGAGAGCTTCGCCGGTGTCAGGGTCGCCATCAGAGACTGGGGAACTAGACCGATCGATCCCAGGAATACTTTTCCTCAGAGGAGGAGGAACAGACTCGTTTCCCTACGGACAGTGTTAATAACTTGGTTGTCTGTCCGAAATACCATGGGGCTACCAGAGAGTAAGGACCCCAAGACATGATGTTCGCAGGCATTTCCCGGAGAAAGGTCCGGGCATTCCCAGTAGTCCCAGCCATAAAGGAGCTGGTAAGGAGGGAGTGGGAGAACAGGGTCAGAGAACCTTCCTCCCCTTAATGTCAAAACGCAAATACCCATTTGACGATGAGGAGTTGACATCTTGGTCAAGAGCCCCCAAAGTAGATGTGGCAGTGGCCTCTACCTCTCGTAGATCCTCCCTGCCAGTGAAGGATTCAGGGACATTGGCTGACTCGTTAGATCGCAAGACAGATACCTTTCTTAAACGATCCTGGGAGGCATGCACGGCAGCTTTTAAGCCCGCAATAGCAGCCACGTGCACAGCAAGGTCAATGTTGGTGTGGCTGAATGACCTAGAGGAGAAGATCAAGAGTGGAGTATCCAGAAACAAACTCCTTTCCTCTATTCCCCTCATTAAGGGAGCAGCGGCTTTCCTGTCTGACTCCTCAGCAGACTCTCTCCGATTATCTGCTAGAGCAGCAGGGCTAACCAATTCAGGCCGGCGGGCCTTATGGTTGAAAGGGTGGAGAGGAGATACGCAGACAAAGACTAAACTTTGTGCTATACCCTGCCAGGGTAAGTACCTATTTGGCACGGAGTTGGACAAAATCCTAACGAAAGCGGGGGAGAGAAAGAAAGGTTTTCCTAACCTGTATATTCCCTTTAACAGGAGGGCCTTCAGGAAGCCTCTGTTTGGAAAAAAAGATTTCAAACCTCAGGACCGCTGGGGAAATATGGGTCCCAGAGGGGCAGAGCGAGCAGGAGGGCTGGCGCTTCCAGGCGTAGGTGACCCGGAAATGGAACAGCAGCTTCCGGGGGTCAGAGAGACAGGACTATTATAATTTTAACGAAGTTTAATACATTCTTGAAGCTGAGGCCGTTTAAAATGGAATCAATAAATTCAGCAATAAAACTCTTGTTCCCCAGGTGCTATATGGCAGTCTTGGACCTAAAGGATGCCTATTACCATCTCCCCAATATACTAAGGGCACCAGAAGTTCCAGCGAGTAGCAGTCTGGTTCAAGGGTCGGAGTCAACATTTCCAGTTTACGGCGATGCCATTCGGACTATGGCTCCTCGAGTGTTTACCAAATTGATGCTGGAGGTGATGTCATATATAAGGCTAAATGACACCCTAGTGGTCCCCTACTTGGACGACCTGCTCATAGTAGGAAATTCTGTTTCCCAGTGTGAAAAAAGAATAGCTAATATTGTCTCATCCTTACAGACATTAGGCTGGCTAATCAACTGGGAGAAGTCCAGGATAAAACCGGTAACCTGTCAGAAGTTCCTAGGCCTGAAAGTAGATTCCATAAGTCAGAAATGCTTTCTACCAGATGCTAAGGCGCAGGCCATAGTTAATAAAATACGGAACATCACTGAAAACCCGTAATATCATTGAGACAGGGTATGTCCTTGCTAGGGTCCCTAATATCATGCATTCCAGCGGTGCAATGGGCCCAATTCCACTCCAGAAAATTGCAGTGGGCTATTTTACAGGAGACAGACAGACTGCAGGGGCGGTTGGAAGGGAAGATGTCCCTATCGCCCGAAGTTACTAACTCCCTAGGTTGGTGGTTGGATCCTGCCAATTTATCAAAAGGGGTTCAATGGTGGGTTACTCCCTCTATGGTAATCGCCACGGATGCTAGCCCCTCGGGGTGGGGGGCCCACCTGGAGGAAGAGATGGTACAGGGCCGGTGGTTGGAGCATGAAGCAGAAAGCTCCTCCAATATGAAGAAACTAACAGCAGTTTACTATGCTATATCTCAATTTCTCCCGCAGTTAAGAGGAACTCATGTGAGGATCCAGTCAGACAATACCAACGCAGTGGCATATATAAACCGGCAAGGAGGTACGCGATCAGGACCATTAATGTCTATTGCGGAAGAGATCTTAGAGATAGCCGAAGTGCATCTTCACTCCTTGTCTGCGCTCCACATAAGAGGAGTGGACAATTCTCGAGCAGACTACCTCAGCCGCCAAACCCTATATCAGGGCGAGTGGGTCCTCAGCCGGCACATCTTCGAGATGATAGGGGCAAAATGGGGCAGACCAGAAATAGACCTGTTCGCGACCAGAGCCAACAGACGTGTAAAAAAGTTTGCTTCTCTCTACAGAGAAGACAACCCAGACATACTAGATGCCCTCCAAGCATCCTGGACATTCTGGCAAGCCTATGCCTTCCCTCCAATGGTTCTGTTACCAACAGTGGTCAGGAAAATAACACAGGAGAAGGCGAGGGTCATCTTGATAGCCCCGTTTTGGCCCAAGAGGCTGTGGTTTTCATGGCTGAGAGCCATGTCAATAACCGACCCATGGATTCTGCCGCTACACCAGAACCTTCTCACAGGGACCCTGCTACCATCCACAGGTCAAAGCCCTGCGCCTAGCGGCCTGGAATTTGAAAGGGAACTATTGAAGCAGAGAGGCTTCTCAAAAAACCTGATCAGTACCCTTCTGCAGAGTAGGAAGGAGTCTACAACAAGAATATACACTAAGGTGTGGAGGAAATTCCTGGCCTTTCACCCAGCAAAATTATCCAGTGAAGTGCCCATTACGGCCATTCTAGAATTCCTTCAGAGGGGCCGAGAATTGAGGCTCTCAGTAAATACTCTAAAGGTCCATGAATCGGCCCTAGGAGCCTTATTTAACTACAACGTGGCAGGTAATAGGTGGGTGACCCGGTTTATTTCAGCTTGTCAGCTGTCAGAGCCAGTTCATATTCCTCAGCTACCAGCACAGAACCTTAGTCTTGTTTAGGATGCCTTCACTCAGGCCCCGTTTGAACCCATAAGTTCAGCATCAATGAAATGCCTCTCAGTAAAAACTGCTACGCTAGTAGCCTTAGTATCAAGCTAGAAGAGTAAGTGATCTTCACGCCCTGTCAGTAGACCCCCCGTTCCTGTCAGTAACATGGGACAGACTGGTATTGAAAACGGACCCGTCCTACCTTCCCAAACGGGCAACTAAGTTTCATAGGTCTCAGGAGATCTGCCTACCTTCTTTCTACGAGAACCTAACACAGGACGAGGTTGAATATCACACTTTAGACGTAAGAGCCGTGCTAGCCTACTTAAATAGGACCAGTCCCTGGAGGCAGAGTAGGTCTCTTTTTGTCTCCTTCCAGGGTAACAAGAAAGGGGCTAGAGTTACAACAGGCACGTTGTCCAGGTGGATCAGGGATGCGATCACAATGGCATATTCAGCAAAAGGAGAGGACACTCCACAGGGTATTAAGGTGCACTCTACTAGAGCCATGTCATCCTCCTGGGCCGAGAGGGCGAACGTCCCAATTGAGCAAATATGTAAGGCTGCAACCTGGTCTTCTCCATCTACCTTCTATAGTCACTATAGACTAGATTTGTCCTCTACAGAGGATCTGACTTTTGGTAGATCTGTCCTTAACACGGTGTGCCCTCCCAGGTGATTATCTCTGGAAATCTCTCAGTGGGTGCTGTCGTGGCAAAGAGGAAAAACCGGATTACTTACCGGTAATACTCTTTTGTAGAGTCCACGACAGCACCCGCTCACTTCCCGCCCATAAGTTTTCACAAGTGGTTCTCCTTGGTGGTGGAGATTAGAATTAGGACTTAAGATGTAGATAACTATAGCAAGCATAGAGATATAGATATAGACAGATGAATTGTCTAAACAAGTTGACTAAAACATGTATGGCGGTTCCTCCGTTGTTCTCTGTAATATAAACTGAGGGAGCGAGGGGGACCGCCCCATTTATCTCTGCAGGTTTCCTGTTCCTAGGGGCAGATCCCCTCTCTGTGGGTACTGTTGTGGACTCTACAAAAGAGTATTACCGGTAAGTAATCCAGTTTTTACAACATTTGTATATTTTCCCGTACATTTTTCCCTCTTCACAGATGTTCAGACCAGCGGTCTGTTTTTACTTTGTATGTCGTGACTAATTGCGAATGTGTTATTTAACCCGTGTTTTTATGCGCAGATGTTGCAATCCAGCAATGCTTGGGGGTCAAGTTTGGAGGATATAATAACTGAATCGGAGCTCGGTAAGAGATATATAATATATATTACGCCTGTATTTAAGGTTTCTGTATTACACATGGCGTATACTATATCGCTGCATTTCCCCACAGATTATATAAATGATAAAATGGCTGAAGCTGCCATGTCGGCCGAACCGCTGACTTTCTACAGCGAGTGGCCCGATATTAGGGAATATGCAAATAATGGATCTTGCGCTGTGTTTTTGGGAGATGAAGAGGATATACCTCCGAGCGGCGTTGTGGCGGATGACCAGAACCCCACAGAAACTGTAAATCCGTACGACGATATGTTCGGTAAGTTATTTTTTACTACGCAAGTCATGAACTCTATGTAAGTTAGGAACCCTTTCAACATTTACTGCACAGAATGTTGTATCTGAAATACAGAGCCATCTAGAGAGTGGTTTTCTGTCGCAAGTTAACGGGGTGTAGCTGAAATACACAACCCCTGCTGTGGGTATTTTGTTTAATGTATACAGGCAGTGTTTTCGAGACGCGTAGTTAGTGCTGAATAATAGCGAGTCCGTATGTTTTACAGATCCCACAGAACCAGCAGTTTGTTACCGAAGACGCTGTAGAAGAAGTTACAAGCGGCGACAGAGGGCTTGAAATCAGTCCTGAGCAGTCGCGGCGCCCCTCTTTGCTGACCTGTGAGTATCATTATATTTCTTCTGCCTGTATAAATACTTATTTATTCAATAGGTTCTAACTGTATAAATCCTTTACACTTCATAATTTAATGGAATTCTTTTGATCATAAAAGGGGCTCCAAAGAAACCTCGGCGAGTACCGCTAACTGCCAATCAAGATACGGAAATCCGGAGCCTGCACTATGGAGGCTTGGAATGTATATTCATTTCTTCGGATGAGGAGTCTGAGACTCCACACGTGTCCCAGCCTTGCTCGGAAGCCGAATTTAGAACAAATGCGTGGAGGATCATGACAAAGTGGTCTACTTTGGCTGATTTAACACCCCGGATTACTATTAATGCATTGCCCCCTACTGGATTAACACCCCAGATTACAATTAATCCATCGCCCCCTACTGGAGGACCTGCAGAATGTCTGACTCCTTGGAATTCCCCTACAGGAAATGCTGTTAATGCGCCGCTGGGTAGCGGCCTGTGGAATACAAATAACGCGTCGCCGGCTAGTGACAAACTTGAGTGCGAAAATTCGGTAAATGAATCTGCCGTGGTTAGCGACCTGTGGATTACAAATAATGCGTCACCTGCTAGCGAGCCGTGGATTACAAATATTGCCTTGCCGGCTAGCGGCAATCTTGTGGTGTGTGAAAATCCGTCTGGAGGAAATTTGCCGTGTTCCATCATCGTCCCGCTATCAACGAGGTAGTGAGGGGAACAGCCACAGCGAGTAAGGGACCGATAAATGCTCCTGACTGGTTCAACAAGCGTCTTTTCCTTTAAATGGATACTTTCTTATCACCCACTCGTCTTATAGAGCAATGCCATTTTTTCAAAAAGTTTTTTTGACGTTCTTTAAGAGGTATGCGACCTTTCAATATGTTTAGAGCGATTTCAGCTATGACTGTTATCAAGTCCTTCCCGGCATTCTTCAAAATAAGCTTTGTCCGACTGGCTCGCTTTGACCAGCTTTTCAGGAGTCCCCAGTTGCGACGCACTCTCTCAGACATCTTGTCGGCAGGCCGCGCAAGGTGTGAAAGACCCGGTACGTGAAAACAACTCACTTTTTAGGGCGTTTCTTTTTGAACGTACACGACAGGTAAAGCTGGTGGAAACAAGCCCGTATGCAATCGTAGCTCCTCAAGGGTATCGCCTCGTAAATCGAGGAGCAAATACCCGAAAGGAAGCCGAGTCGCATCCTCAAAAGCTTCTAAGAAGAATCGTGTGTTACCGGGATACATCTGCTTAGCCAGAGTCATAATCTGCAATTTATCACGAGGATTGTTAAAGAACCATGTACTTGGTGCCCAAACACGAACTTAACAGACTTACGCAGCAACCCCTCGCTAGCGCTCCTGTGCGCCAGACGACTCTTTCCCATCTCAACGGTGAAATAGCCAATATTCTGGCACTCGCTGATTTAACGGAGGATGTAAAGATTAAACATTACACAGAGATTCTGCAGAGGTACCTCCTTCACGCCAGACAGGAAAGAACTCGCTAATTTAACGCTTATCGAACCTTCGGGTCATCAACAAATGGCAAATGCAAACACAGAACGGTCTGAGGACCAGAGTGGTATTCTGGACCTCCTGAATCCTCGGTTCAGGCAAAGCGCATCCGTTTTGTTAATTTGATCGTACACTACACATGGGCGCGGTCACACATACAGTAACAGATTTGATCACATGCAAGACAGACCATGTAGTCTATATGATTTTTTGCACATGTCGGTTTTTCTACATAGGCAAAACCATACGTCCGCTATACATTCGCTTTCATGAGCATTTTAAGTCCATTAGAAAGGGAAAAGGAGTCCCACGTTTAATTAACCATGTAAGAGATGCACATGGAAATGACCCTAATGTTCTCTCCTTTGCAGGAATCGAGAAGGTGGTTTTACCGCCGCAGGGAGGGCATTTAAATAAAGTCTTATTAAAACGAGAATCCAGGTGGATTATGAATACACAGGTGACAGGTCCGCTGGGTTTTAATGATAGAATAGACATGGCTGTTTTTGTATGAAGGAGTTGATATTTTCCCTCATTTCCCTTGAAGTTGATAGGAGAACTAGGTCACATATGTATACATGTGGCTTTTCTGGTTGGTACTTTTTCCTGCAGTCTTTTATTGCAGCTTTGATGAACTTCCACACATTTGAGGCAAAGACATCTTTTTGAATTTGGTGTGTTTTCTCTCCCGTAGCATTTGAATCGTTTAGTGACTTGTTTTTTGTTTGCATAGTATACGTGCACATATACATTGTGCGTTTTTGTCCGCTATGATTGAGATTTGTCATTGATAGTCCATTTTTGTGTTTATTCATAATAAGATACAGCTATGCAGGTATATAGTAGTTCATGAGAATCCTAAAAAAACAGCTACTAAGTTGCACACAAGTCATTTTAGGATAAGAAATTTTTTTTTTTTTTTAAAATGAGGGATTTTTAGAAAAAAAAAAAAAAAAAAAAAGGTTCTCTTCTCTTTGATATATGAATATGCATTGTAATTTATCTCTCGATGTAACCATTTTTCTGCTTGTGCAGCAAGTTGTATTTATGCTTTTGTATGTTGTAATGCATCTCAGCATGTTTTTAATTCACTAATGTCACTTATACAGCAGCTGTGGAGGGAGGAGGTACGGAGTGATGTGATTTCCATATGAACCCGGCACTTCCCCCCCACTGTTTGACCCGTTGAAGCGCTCGAGCAGCGCGAAACGGCCGTTGTCAGCCTTTCTTGCACTCCTTATGTCACTCCCCCGACTTGACATGTTCATGATATGTCAATAAATCAGTGAAACTTCAATCCCGATGAGTGCGACCTCTTCTCTTCGTATGGATTCATCTATAAAGGGGCCCTCATTCCAGGATCTCACGCTCTGGACTTGGTAAAACACGCCACCCAAAGTCATACAACCACCAAGAGGTACGAACCCTCGGGCTGGCGTGAGTTTTTACAAGGACTCGTGGCAATAAACTTACCCAGCAGCGTGCTTGGACATCCCTATAATAGAGCGCTTTTAAAGTGATTTTAAAAAGGCCTTGAATACGGACTCTGTGCGACCTGCCACGAACATTTCACCACTCCTCACGCCAAACACAACTACCTCAAGAGCCACACTATTACTGAGAAGAAGCCGTTCCTCCATTATACATTCATGGTTAGCGCTGTAACTATGTTTTACCTCCTTGTGTAGTAAATGTATTTGTTTCACAAACCTTAACTGTGTGTATATATATATATACACACACACACACACACACACACACACACACACACACACTATTAACTGTTATCTCGCTTTGTAGTAAATGTATTCACTTCGCTAGTTATTTAGTATATAGAATCTATTTTTAACCCCCTAGTCTTTTTACTTTAATATATGTATTTTCCGTATACGTTCAACCCCTACCCAACCGGCAGTGGCAGAATCAGCTGGGCAGACAGGGACAAGAATCAATTTTAGTCGAATGACGCTACTATTGATGCCGCTGTCTATTTTTATGTCTGACATTTTCGCTGCGTTATGTATTGTAAATAAGACCCTATGTCCGGGAGCGGTTATTGTAACACTTTTTGATATCAATAAAGCTTTGAAACTTATCCAGCGTCACTTTTTTCCCCCCATTTACCGCTGTGTATGGTATAGACGAGTCGGCAGAGCCGAGTGTGTGGGGTTTGGAGTGAAATTTGCCACATTCACAGACACTGCCTCATAAGGTCAAAGACCAGGCATTTTATTTTTCGTGATTGTCTCACAAGGTCAAACAGGGTTTAATCTGCTTTCACTTTGACTTTATCTTTCGCTATCACTTTGTCGCCACTAACTTTCGCTTTCACTTTCTGAGCTCTGCCAGGAATGTGGGCGTGATTGGAATGTCAGGAATGTGGGCGGGGCACCTGTCACTTTTCAAAAAGGGGCATTGATGAGTGCTGTACACTACTAACTACTCGTGACTCTACAATGTAAAAGATTAGCGGCCTCCCATTCAGCTACCAGGTAGCACTGACCTGGACCAGAGTCCTGTGAATCGATCCACTCATCTCTAGTCTCAATCGTCTTGACTACAGTAAACAGTCCCTGATTTGGGTGTACACCCTGCAGTCTCTGGCATCTGTTGAATGTTCTTCACTGTCACCGCTCCTCTGACACTTCATGCTATGTAAGCCACAGATGTAATTTCCTTTAGAGCCCTTCTTGTCCGACATCCTTGCTTGTTTCCCCAGATATGGCTACACTATAAGGGCGCAGTCAGATGGCTGTATAATTCAGACCGCAGTGCACAGAGTGCCCGCCGGCTCTCCCAACACCAGGGTGACAGCTGCATAGAAATACATGAAGCTGTCGCATGCAAGTCGAAACAGGTGCTGGTCAGTCTGTGCACTACGGTCCAGTTTATACAGCTGCCTGACTGCGTCCTAATGAATAGCTATTGCACTTCCCATGTGTGTGCACAGCACAGATATAGGCTGAATATATTACACTATGAACCATGTACCTAGTATGGTGAATCTTCAGATCGTATTGCTTTCATGTATCTGTCGATCAGAGAACATACAGTTACAATGCTCCTCAACCTGTGACTTTACCGGTCCAAAATTATAACTTCTAATTTGCCATGACAGCCAGAGAGACACACCAATTTCTTTTTTCAGGCCTTTCTATATTTAGAAAAGTATTTAAAGAGGTATCTGTCCAAAGGACAAGTCCTACCCAGGGGGAACAGTCGGCTCTCTGACTTGGACAGTATGAAAAACCCAGGGGCCGTTTCCGAGGAGGAGTCCAAATCCACAACCAGACCCAGAACAAAGTTCACTATGGAGGAGCTTCAAGGAGCATCAGTACATTGGGTCAAATGAGAAGAAGCGTCTGTCCAAGTTGCTGCAGCTATCAAATTACCCAGGTAGGCTTTGTAGAGATATTGGAACAATTTTGGGTTGCATTTTCTAAGTTTATCCAGTGGTGATGGTATAGGGGGTTTATAGGTTGCAATAAGTGCCTAAAAGGCCAAATTTCTGCCATCACAACATACTTATATCTTCCTATTCCCTTTCAGATTAAAACCTGGTTTCAGACTCAAAGAATGAAGTTTAAACGATATAGCCGTGATCCAAGAGTTGATGCTTTGTTATACGGAATGTGCCTTCCCTATTACAATTACTCAGACTTTCAGCCCGCTCCAAATTGCTCTCTACAACCAAATCCGACACCAATCCATCCCTATAGAGCACTTCCAACATCAGTGGTGAGGCCTCCACTCCATGCTGCACCCATTAGCCCACCAAATCTTGGGTCCTTCCCATGCCCTCCTGTGCTGGTACATCCATTTTTTAATGAGCTGAACAATAAACCCATATTAATTTTTATTCTGGACTATTAAAGCACTACTACAGCATTTTGTTTTGTTTTTTTCATTGCTGGAGTGTTGATTTAAAAAAAAAAAAAAAAATTCTCCTGCCCCTGAACATATACCCACCCTCTGGCATCTTCAGTTTTTTCATTTTCAGCATTGCTCCGGTCCCACGGTGCCATCTTGCGAGTGCAGCTTCTGATCAGACGCTCTCAATGGAAGTCTGAGAGTCAGAACAAGGCTCTCATAGATGTACATTGATTAATGACCTCTGGTTTGCTCCATAAAATACTGGAGCAGCCGGCAGGTCAAACTGCAGGTGATGGATCGGAGCAGTGGTGAAAGTGTCAGAAGGTGAGTATCGGACAGGATGCAGGGGGACCTGCATTTAAGTGGCACTTCAGTGTTTTTTATTTCACCACTGGAGTGGTGCTTTAATACACACAATTTTATTAATGAGGACTTTAAATAATGCATATTAGAAAAGTGACTAGATTAATAGACATTTAGAGTTATTAGTTTTGGATCACCCTTTTAAAAAGGGCATTTCACCAAATTTATGTTGAACACACAATGCTGAATAAAATAAAACCTTGTTGATTATTTTGTGTCTGTTGCAGAGATATTAGCAATCAAATTTGTCATTTAATGAGTAATCGTTTAGTTAAAGTCCAAGTCCAATGGAGTGTTATTAGATTGGTTCACACCCCCCGTGAAAGCTTTCAGCCTAAGGTCTCTTTCACACATCCGGATATTTCCAATACTGTAAAATCCAGTACCGGAGATATCAGTGTCCTTGTTTTTAATACTGATTTCCAAGCGCCGATACGTGTGATACTGATGCGGCACACGGTTGGCACATGTCTACCACAAGTATTAAACACACGAACACTGATATCTCTGGTCTATTGCCGCCTGCTCTCGCTATGAACAGTTGAATACAACGCTCATTGTCCCCTGCTAGTGCTGATTACAGTGCCATATAATATGATAGCTGATATATATATATATATATATATTATACTCGGGTCACACAAGCAAGAGATTTGGATCGATTATGCTCATGACACTGATCAGAGTATTGGCTTGGCGTGATCCGATTCACTTTGAGAGAATTGTAGCACAGGTGAGAAGATGGAGAACAAAATGCGAGTTAATGCCAGTTGTGCATTGAATAAAAAAAATAAATAAATAATTTACAATAAATACCTTGTTAAAAAATGCGCCACATTAAGGCTAGGGTCAACGATATATAGAGAAAAAAAAAAAAAAGACATTTTCATCCAGAAAAGTGGACATGGCATTTACTCGGGATGGTGAGCACCTGGAGACTTCTGACACCTTCCCAGTCACAGATTGTTTGACAGCTCGACTAGCCACAGCCAGCTTCAGCACACCCCTGTACCAGATTGGACAGCCAAGCTGTCAGTAACTGCAACACAGACACCCTTGGGTGGGGGGGGGGGGGTCAAACCATGACAGCAGTACCCCCTATTCTAGGGGGGAGATTGTAGATGGAAGGCCCTGGCTAACCGATCAACCTTCACATCTCAAGCAGGGACCCAGTATCTCTCCTCTGGTCCATATCCCCTCCAGCGGATGAGGTACTGGACGGTATTATGGATCTTCCGAAAATCCACAACCCTCTGAACCTCATATTCCAGACCACCGTCTACTGAAGTTACAGGAGGTGAGGATGAGGGAGACAATGCAGAAGGGACACACTCCTTTGATAGGGATTTATGGAATAAGTTAGGGATGCAAAGGGATGGAGGAAGCTTTAACCCAAATGCCACAGGGTTGACCACCTCTAGGATCTCATATGGACCAATAAACTTTGGACCCAACTTTGCCGACAGCACCTTAAGTTTAATGTTCCTAGACGACAACCAAACCTTATCCCCAATCTTAAAAGCAGGACCCACCGATCGTCTATCAGGCTTTCGATCACGAGGCTGAACCCAATCAATTATGGCCTGCACTTTTCCAGGGTCCATCTTAAACCCTTCTGCTGACAATATAAAACCCCTTGAAATTTCCTGAACAAAAAAAAAAACAAAAAAAAACGCAGTTTTCCACTCACTTCTGGATGCGCATCAAAAGATCAAGTTTAGAAAACACCCTGGCCCCAGAAGCTGATTATATAGGTGTGTGTGTGTGTGTGGGGGGGGGGGGGGGGAGAGGAGATGAGTGGAAATGGGTAGGCATTTTTAATAGTGTAATTCTCAGAAATCAAGGCAAGGATGGAGAACCCCCCCCCCCCCCCCCCCCCATGTTTCTTTCTAAGAAAAAATAATCCAGCAGCTATAGGGAAGGGGGAAGGATGGATATGATCCTTCCATAAACTTTCGTTAACATTCTTTCTGGCCTTGACAAATTGTTAAGGCGAGCGTTAGGCAATTTGGCATTAAGAATAAGGTAGCACAATCTGCCTCTTTTTCCAAGAGCACATCTCCAGGTACACGTCCTTCAGGTACCCCAGAAGACACTCAAGACTAGCGGAGCATATTTTTAACTTTTTTTTTTTTATTTAGACCTTTCTTGGAACAGTTGGGGTCCCATTTCACAATCTCCTTCAGACACCAATAACTGGATTGTGAGTCTGAAACCATGGAAACCCCAGTACCAATCCAGCAGGTAAATTATTCAACACAAAACAGAAGATGGATTCAGAGTGGAGTGCCCCACTTGGAAAGTGAAAGCCATCATTGCTATCTTGACAAAATTGTGAGCTAACATTGTCTTGTTGAGGGTGATGATTTAATTGGGTCTTTCTAAACTAACTGTCCCTAACTTCAGAACCAGTCCCAATCAATAAAGTTGGCAGCAGACCCACAGTCAATGAACACCAATGATGATAACTGGTTCTCAAAGAAAATCATTGTATTTATCAGTACTTTATCAGAGGAAGAAAACAGGTACCTGGGAGTCTGAGTGACCTCCGCGGTCGTCACCCAGACGTTCTCCCAATGGTTTGGTGGCTTGAGGATGAGTTGGGCAATTAAGAAAATGTCCAGAGAGACTACAGTATAGATAGTCCGAGATTTTGTCTCCATCTTATCTCTGCAACATGAAGACTGGCAACTCTAACCTTGGGTAAATGGACCTGCTCCAGGGAAGTATAACAAGCGGCCTGCTGTCCATCATAGAACAAGGGTCATCATGGAGGATCAGAGCATCCTTGAGTGTCTCAGAAAGGCCTCTTTGGAACTGGCACCTGAGAGCATTGTTCCATAGAACTCTGGTAGACCTCTGCCAGAACTCAGTACAGTAGACCTCAGCTGTGTAGCCCCCTGTGCCAGGTTCATGATTTTAGCCTCCACAACCTGGATTCTGTCGGGTTCATCACATCAGACCTAAACTGTCAAAAAAAGCCGTCAGCAGAAAACCATTCTGGAGCTTGTGGGGACAGAGAAAATACTCAGGTCTGAGGACCCCCTCACAGTAGGGACATGATTATTCCCACCCGTTAGAACTCCTCCCCTGACAACCAGGGGCTCAGGGAAAAAAAAAAAAAAAAAAAAAAACACCACACACACACCTTACAGCTCTGCCTGAATACCCTAAACTGGTCTTTCTCTCATGAAAATTTGTCAGGGAGGGATATGACAAGTTCAGGAGAGACCAAGTGTACATCAGAGGGTGCTGACATCACAGCCACTGCCGGCAGTGAGGTGCTATGGGAGGTCTTCATTAAGTTATTTGACCCTGCAACTGATATTGCGATAACTCTAGACTCTGGCAATCCTTCTCCAGATCCTGAGTCCTCTGCATCAAATTCACCACATGGTCACAAAGCATGTGAACAGGATCCATACTGGCAAAAAGACAAAAATGTAGTAGCCAGACAATGTGACGCTAGTCACTCTTGGCCATGAGTCAGAGTGGTCAAGGAGTCCAAGGTCAGATGCCAGGAGGGTACATGAAACAGAAGGAAGAGTCAAAATCATAGTCAGGTAACATTCTGAAGTCAGAGTACTGAGAGGATAACAGATCAGAGCTGAAGGGGTTAAATAGGCAGATAGAACAAAAGTCCAAGGTCAGGCAACAGATTAAGCATATAGAACTCAAGGCACAGGCCAGCACAAACCTCACAAGATGACTGTACATCTGGCAGTGGTCTGGGAGAAGCTGCTCAGTTAAGTAGGCATTGGAATTACCCGGCATAGTGAACACCTGAGACAGCCGACGCCTCCCAGTCACAGATTGGCTAGTCAAGCTGTCAATAAACACACTGACAGCTCAGCACTCCCCTGAAACAGACTGGATGGCCGAGCTGTCAGTAACTGCATCCCATACACCCTGAGGGATGGAACTGTGACACAATGTATGGCTGGAGTCACACTAACCTGCGCAAAATACGGTCAGTATTTTACATGCGTAATACGGATGACAGACCCCTAAACAGTGCTCCGTATGTCATCCGTAATCAAGGTGTGGTCGCGTATTTTGCGCATGTCAGCATCCGTATGTAATCCGTATGGCATCCGTATGGTGAGATTTTGGCTGGAGTCACACTAACCTGCGCAAAATACGGTCAGTATTTTACATGCGTAATACGGATGACAGACCCCTAAATAGTGCTCCGTATGTCATCCGTAATCAAGGTGTGGTCGCGTATTTTGCGCATGTCAGCATCCGTATGTAATCCGTATGGCATCCGTATGGTGAGATTTTCTCGCAGGCTTGCAAAATGGACATATAATGGAGCCCTATGACAGTATTAATAAAGAAATGAAAGAATAGATATATACACATAGAATACATATATATTCTGTGTGTATATATCTATTCTTTCATTTCTTTATTAAACCTGTCAGTGTGAGTTTACTGTATCGCGCACTGAATTGCCGGCTTTCCTAAAAGACACCTGGTGCGTATTTCTCGCAGGTCACACGTGTGGTCCGTGTGTAATCCGTATTTTTTGCGCACCCATAGACTTGCATTGGCGTATTACGGGCGTAGTACGCTGACAATCGCAGCATGCTGCGAGTGGCACGGAGCGTAGGATACTGAGGAGAAATATACGGCTGGTGCGAGTGACCCCATAGAAAATCATTGGTACGTGTCTAAGGCGTCTCTCACTCTCCCGTATTCCTCGCCAGTGTGACCCCGGCCTATCTGTAAAAATCTGATTCTATACTGCGGCACTGTACGGCATCCATTTTTGTTATCCATTTTTTTTTCTCATACCCATAGCTAGTAAGTCTCATTTAATTTTTGAAGGCAAATCATGTTTGCTCAATTTTTTTTTTTTTTTCCCAACAAATGCAGATTCAGTCAGTGAAAACAAATTGTTCATTTGCTCTGCCCCATTGAATAACATTGGTGATAGCGGTCTGTTTTTGTTTTTTTTTTAACAGATAGCACTTGGACTGAAATTACGCTTGTGTGTACAAGCCCTAAAACAGTTGTCTCAAACATATCAGGGCGCAGTCAGATGGTCGTATAATTCGGAGCAATATAGGAGCGCAGTGTACAGATTGTCGAGTGGCACTCCCGACCCGAGCATGATTGCTGCATGGCCATACATGAAGCTGTAAGACATTGGTCTGGAGAACCACTGGCCAGTCTATGCACTGTGTTTCGATCTTGCTGCGATTTATACGGCTGTCTGACTGCGCCCTAAGGCTGTGTGCACATGATGTGGATATGCAGCGGATCCGCAGCGGATTTTTCCACACAGAAACGCTGCATATCCGCATTGTGATGTACAGTAGCATTTAAATCTATGGAAAAAAAACCCGCTGTGCAGACGCTGCGGATTTTTCCGCGCGGTTTTCCTGCGTTACAAAATCCGCAGCATGTTACTTCTTTTGTGCGGTTTTCCACCTCCCCTGTCTCCAAATCCGCAGGGGGGAATCCGCAGTGGAAAACCGCACAAAAAACGCAAGAAAACCGCGCTAAAAATGGAAGAAATCCGCAGGAAAAATGCAGGTCATTTGACCTGCGGATTTCTTCAATTCTGCGCGGAAAAATCTGCAGGGCCAAAAAGTCCGTGTGCACTCAGCCTTAACACTTGTCCATGGTACGTAAAGAGGCGAATGAACGTCATAGATGTTATATCATTTACTTTGCATCTACATTCATGTGAATGTCACTGCAAAGTGTGTCAACTCTGCAGAGGCGTATCTGGAGGGGGGGCAGCAGGGGCATGTGCCCTGGGCGCAGGCAGCAGGGGGGCGCAGTTGGGCCGCCTAATTCAACGATCCGCAGTGTCTCCCCTGGCGGCTGCATTCTTCCGCCCCCCCGGACTGGGAGTCGGCAGTTCTCTGTGCTGGCTGTCAAGCTGACAGCCGGCGCAGAGGAGCTGCAGTGCGCCGGCTCCCAGGGGTCAATTGTACTGGCGTCTGTACAGACGCGAGTACAAATGAAGCTCTGACCGCCTGGTCAGAGCGACGCCAGCAGCATGATCAAGTCATGTGATCACGCTGTTGACGTCACTCACCGGCGCCCAGATGCATCGGTGGTAAGTGTGCTCCACTCTGGAGTTGAAGAAACCACCAAAGATTGCGGAAGGGGGAGGGGGTACATAAAGTGTGGGGAGATTTGGAGTGGGGATGGGGGTTATTTAATGTGTGGGGGTATTTGGAGTGGGGATGAAGGATACTTTATGTGGGGGGGGATTTGGAGTGGGGATGGGAATACTTACTGTGTGGCGTCCCCAGGAGTATGGTCGCCACAGTGGCATTACCTTCCTCCTAGGGAGTGTGATGTCATGCTTGGAAGCAATGAGGGATCTCTCTGTCAGGTAAATACAACACACAGCACAGGTCCCACTCCAGGCCAGCAGAGGGAGCTCTGAACCAAAACTGGGGGAAGAGCTGCTCTCTGGGGGCCAAGAAGGGGAAATTAGTCAGTTTGTGTGAGGAGGGAAACGTGTGGACGTGAGGAGAGGAGCTGGAAGACTGAGCAGCGTTCAGGCTCACTTCGAGCTGCAGCGCACGATCTGGAGCCCGGTCTCCAAGGTTGTACGGATACTGATGTTCCTGCAGCAGAAATCAGAGGAATACGAAGCTGTAAATGCTCTGTTCCCACATAAGACTCGGAGGCACAACAGCAACGTGTCAGCCAGAAGAAGGCGGCTACAGCTGTCTGCCATACGAGGGAGTTCTAAATGAGGACAAGCAAGTGGAACTTCAGTGTAACACAGTACTGCAAGTACCTCAGATAAGCGCTAGAAAGGAGACTACACAACCCATCTGCATAGAGAGATTCCTAAGTTGCTTCCAAGCTGGCCAGCCTCTGTTCCATCTGTAATCTGGATCCTGGACTGCACTTGCAAAGTAAAGTAAAGGTAAAGGAAATTGCACCCTGTTGTGTCATTGCCTTCTTCCTGCAACCCCATCAGCACTGCTACATCTCTGTGCCTCACACTGCACCCTCTTCCTCAACATCTATTACCACTGCCCTGGGACCACCACTCCACCTGTGGGGAGCTATTATATCTTGCTGCCTTATGCCATCTGTCCCAGAGGATCTGTCTGCAGCATCGGCTTAACCCATTCATTGCCGATCACCACAGGTGGCGTCACGTATCATCCACTTATAAACTTTAACCAGCCACTCTTAACCCCTTTTACATGGATGCCCAGGGCCAAGGACCAGGTCACCGCTACTGTGACACTTCCCTCTGAGATACCGGCCCGGTACCGAGTACCCCACTGCCCTGGCGGGCGATCCATTTTGGCGTCACAAACAGGATTTACAGAGCCCGGTGTCCCCGGGTCCTGTGTGCCAGAGACTGTGTTGTGTGCCATAGACTATCTGTGCAATTGCCGCCATTACCCCGCCGCTTGGCGCGCGCGGGAAGCCAAAGGAGCGGGTCATCATGGGCGGAGCCATCCGAAAGCGCGAAAAAGTGAAGTGCTGCGTGGGAAGAGGCCAGCACGCGGGAAGTGAGGAGCAGAGGCCTGCGGTCCCGGCATCGCCCGATCATCCAGCCTGCAGAGCGGCAGCCGGTAAGCCAGCGCAACACAGGGCCTGTCCAACGTTAACTAGGGGGGAGAAGAACGTGGGTCGCCCTCCCAGTGCTGTGGGATACTCGGTACCGGGCCGGTGTCAGCGGGATGTGTCACAGCAGCGGTGACCCGGTCCGTGGCCCTGGGCGCCCAAGTATTAGGGGAGATTGAATGGTGGAATGTAGTTAGATGAATAGTTCGTGACGCCACCTGTTGTGCTCGGCAAGGGAGGTGTTAAGCCGACGCTGCAGACAGATCCTCTGGGACAGATGGTGTGGTGCAGCAGTGATGTTATAGCCCTCCACAGGCAGGGCTGTTGTCCCAGGGCACAATAGGTGAAGTGACACTTAGATTGTGTAGTGTCTGGTGCAGGGAATGTAGCAGTGCCAGGCAGGTGGACGCAGGAATGAATGGAGGACACCAGGGCATGTAGTTCCAAAGCTTTACTCACATTCTGTAGTGCCCGCTTCCGTGCCGTGTCCTCCAGGTCAGGGACTCAGTCAACCCCCAGGCCAGGTGAAGCACTCCTTTCCAACACTCCGCCAACATATGTGCCTTTTCTGAACGTCTCCTTTCTAGCACCTTTAAGTGTGAAGTACTCCCAGTACTGAGTTACACTGGAGTGCCTCCTGACAGATGTTCCCTCTACTTGTACAGCAGACAGCTGTAGCCTGCTTCGGGGACTCCTTTCTTCTGAGTCCCGGCTCACTATCAATGTTGCTGTTGTACCCCCAAGTCTTAGATGGGAGTAGTGCATTTACAGCCCACTTCTCCACCGGTGTCTGCTGCAGTGTCCATACAACCTCGGGGACCGGGCCCCGGCTGTTAGGAGTCAGATTTCTGCCCATGCTATGCAGGAATCAAGACCCTCACATTCTGCAGTCTCCTGCTCTTTTTCTACTGCTGAGGAGATTGCAGAGGAGATTGCTTTGCAGCAACTCTCTCCGGAGGCTAAGTCCTTTGTTCCATCCTATGAGCATGCTCGTGGGACGATCTCCCATTGGAGTTCGGGAGTCAGGTGCTCAGGTCCTGCTCCGGATTCCATTGGTGCAGCTTAGAGTTCTGGAGACTTCCGGAAGGTCCCATTTGCTATATAAAGCGCGCATGACTGTTCCGCCATGCGCTAGTATGGTCATACTTGCTGCTGTGTGTATGTTGATGGATGCATGATCTGGTGAATGACTCATTTGAAACCCCATTCCTTTGATAATATGATTGCGTGAGGGATTGAGTTTAGCCAGTACCACCGCCAGCGCGCCATTGCTCCACAGGCACACCTGCTAGCGTCCAACATCGCACCTGCGTTATTGCGGTGTTAGTCTGCGGCTCTTTCCAAGCCGCGCTGCAGTAGCAGCTTTATTAGGCGTTCGCAGTTGCAAAGCTATGTTTACGAACAAGTACGGTAGGTCTAGTTGGAGGTAGCTCCGTCATCTAAGGGTATGTGCACACGCTGCGGATTCTGCTGCGTTTCCGCAGCGTTTTTGGCTCTGCAGAAACGCAGCAGATTTTGCTGCGTTGTACAGTACCTTTATTTCCTATGGAAATAAAAAAAAGCTGTGCACATGCTGCGTTTTTTTCCGCGCGGTTTTGCTGCGGTTTACAATCCGCAGCATGTCAATTGTTTGGTGCAGAAACGCTGCGGTTTTACACCTCATCCATTATGAGGTGTAAAACCGCAGGGCAAAACCGCAGAAAAAACGCAGATAATCCGCAGATAAACCGCAGAAAAACCGCAGCACTTTGTCCTGCGGATTTCCTGCGGTTTTCTCTACAAAATCCGCAGAGACTAAAAACTACGTGTGCACATACCCTAAGGCTACTACTGTGACCTGTTACTGCTTGTGTCTCGCTGAGTCCCTGTGTCTTTAACAGGCTCAGCACTTATGTATTTTCCTTTTGGTTATTGCAGCTCTGAGAGTGAAACAGAGATTGCCAAGTGCCCCTGGGTGTCGTCAAACCCTGTGCACACTACCGCCAGATTGCTCTGACACCACCTAGCAGCGGTTTTAACATCTACTGCACGGTGGACCCCGAGCGGCGACGCTCTTTAGTTATATTTTTTATTTAGTGTGTTCCGCCGTTCATAACATTATACTAGCACTCCTGCAGTGTGTGCGGTAGCTCGAGGGCCGGTTGGCCACTCTGGAGAGGGCTCTCACAGCTGCGCAAACTACTGATGCTGCTGTAAAAGCACTTACTGATGTGGTAGCCCGTATGTCCATGTCCTCCCTTACGCCGACAGTGACCCGCCTCCCGTTGCCCGATAAATTTTCCGGTGATGGCACCTCCTGTAAGGGTTTCATCAGCCAGTGCTCAATTCAGCTGGAGCTGATGGCTGAGCAATTCCCTACGGAACGGGCCAAGGTGGCATTTATTGTTTCCCTACTGTCAGGCAAGGCGTTGGAATGGGCTACGCCTTTATGGGAGCGTGGTGACCCCGAGATTCGGACCGCTGCTCGCTTGCTAGCAGCCAGCCAGCAGGTCTTTCTCAGTCCACGGGCCACGCACGACACCTCTCTTCAGCTGCTTGCTTTGTCCCAGGGATCCCTCTCGGTTAGTCAGTATGCCGTTCGTTTTCGGACACTGGCTTCCAAGTTGGAGTGGTCCGATAAGGCCCTTATCCCTGTGTTTTGGAGAGGTTTAGCGGAGCCCGTTAAGGATGCTCTCTCTACTAGAGAGATCCCCACCAGTTTGGAAGAGCTAATTTCCATCTCCACCCGTATCGACCTCTGTTTTTCGGAGCGTGGTATGGAGCGGGCTCACTCCAAATGGAGAGTTACTCCGGCTCCCAAATTTTTTGAGCCTCTTGTGCTGCCCGAGCCAGAGGTTCTACCCCCAGAGCCCATGGAGATGTCTCACGCCATTTTTGAGACACGCCCGGCCCAAGATGCCATTTGCGGTTGTCACCGCTTACACGCGGCTTCCCAGGATGACAGCGTCCCTAAATGGTCAGAGTCGGTGCCGGCTGGTGAGACTTTTGTTCCTCCTCACCTTAGGCCAAAGATTCACCACCTACATTTTCCAAATCTTCATTCTTTATTCAAATCTCTCATCTCTTTATTAAAACATTCCTACATCTTATATAAAAGTTATCATAAGACACATCATCAAATACTTCACATTAAAACTTTCAATAATTCTTGTAAGTGCTGGACACCGCTCCCAGCCGGGATCTCTTGCAGTGTCCTTTGATTGGAGTCACGCTCCAGATGAGGTAGACCTTATCTTCGCAAAGTGTCTTTGTAAAACCAAGAGAGGGCACCTAAATAGGTACAAACTATGTACAATAACCGTTCTGGACCATTCAGCGTTCATGATCTCTGCAGTTCAAGTGTGAAAGCTGCCATTATAACTGGGCAACAACTGGAAAAACAAACAAAACGAAATCACGATGGTCAAAATTAGAACAAAAGGCACAACGGTGCAAATAAACCCTCCTGGGTAACGAGAGTTATTATCAGAAGCATCTTAACTAATGGTTGTTGTTCCCTCCTGGGGTTCTGGAAGCTGATGACTGGGAACTGCTACCAGATGAAAGAAATGCATGGGCAGTCCTCAGGTACTCTTCCTCCAGTGGGGTGAAGCTTGCGGCCTTCCGTACCTTTGGCTGTGGGACTGGTATGGCTCCAGCTTGGCACGTGGGGGCAGTGGGAGGATTCTGCCTGCAGGTCTTGATGACATCCTACGGGACCGCCTGATGTTCATAGCGTACCAGCCTCTCAGACCTTTGTGTCTGGTGAAGGTTACGTGATCTCCTGGGCTCAGGTTATGGGCAGGGTGCCCTTTTCTCAAATGAGGTTCCACATCTCTCCAATATGGCGTACTGGCGTTCTTCCTGTCTCAGCCCCTTTCCCGCCACTGGCTTCTGCCCCTCCTTCTTGGGGTGGCGTCTTCTTCCAGCGCCTCTATACCAAGCCAGTATACGAACCCCTCGGGGGGTGGGCCATGTTGCTGTCACACAGTAATTCAGGCAGGGGAGACTCAAGACTGTTCGCGGTCTCCTTACATAGGTCCGACCTGGTCAGACTCCTGTGACTAACTCCTTAATCCTATCTTCTTCCCTCTCTCTTCAGTGGAGTCTAAGCTCCACCCACCTCACAGCACTCTTCGTGTTCTAAGCAGGGAGCCATGAAGGTTGCTCTGCTACACTACTGTGTTCATGTGGGATGCAGGTGTTGTAGCGTGGTCAGGTGTATCAACCTTAACTGGATGGTGGGGTACCACACCTCAGGAGGAGGTGCAGTACCTCTGTGGCGACTGAACCCTCAGGGGTGCCACATACCCCCCGTTAAACACAGCATGTCCGCGGGCTGCAAAGCAAACAAAGTTGACAAACACAGGAACATACTAATTTTTGTAATGCTGAATAAACATTTCTTATACTAAACTTTCCAATGTGAGAGGCACTCATTCTTGAACGTTGCAAACAATTCTTAATTAACTATCTAAAATCTTAAGTCAAAAGTGCAATTTTCAATAAAATGCGCAATTCAAAGTGCTATTGTCTGTTATTCACTATCACTTCAGTATTCTTCATCAACACATTTCTCAGGGGCGCCACAAATGTTGGAGGCAAGAGCAGATGCAGCGGTGGATGCCACCGCACCCCCCACAGCACCGCAAGAAGCAGGGGCCAGCGCAGCTGCGGCTCCAATGGCACCGCAGAATCCAGCAGCCAGCGCTGCTTCCAGAGCACCGCAAGAATCAGCGCCCACCGCAGCAGTTCCCATAATGCCACTGTCCATGCCCTATATACCGGGAGCAGCCTGGCTACCGCAGTACTCAGGGGAGTCACATACCCTGAATGAATTTAAAGAGAGACTGTGCAGTTTCTTTGAGGTGTATCCTCTGTCTGAAAGCCAGAAAGTGAACATCCTTATTGGGCAGCTAACTGGTCAAGCGCAAAGAGAAGTAAAAGCCTGGCAGGACACTGATAAAGAGACTGTTAAAAAGATTCTGGTTAAGCTAAGAAGCACCTTCGACACCCACACTGCAGCTGAAATAAAAATGAGATTCTTTGGGTGTAAGCAGAGAGCGCAAGACAGTATACGGGACTATGCTCTTAACCTGCAGGAGGCATTGCGAGCCATAAAGCAGATTGACCCCGACAGTGTGAAAGATGGAGACAGAATGTTAAAGGAGCAATTTATTGAAGGACTCCTATCCAGTACCCACAGAGCACAGCTGCGCATCATAGCCCTACAAAACCCTGACCTAGACTTTGCAGACTTCAAAGACAGGGCTATTCGGGTGCTACATGAACCAAATGCTAGCCGTCCAGCGCCTCTTAGGCACCCAGCGATCACATACCACCAAGAAGCAGCATCTTTCCCTCCCAGCCCTGTGGGGGCTGATGCACATGTGGCGCCCCCAGGAGTATGGTCGCCACAGTGGCTTTGCCTTCCTCCAGGGGAGGGTAATGCCAGGCTTGGAGGCAATGACGGGTCTCTCTTGCAGTCAATCTATACATGCAACACAGTTCCACTCCAGGCCAGCAGGGGGGACTCTGAACCGGGATTAAGGGGAGGAGTGCTGTCTGAGGGCTAAGAGGAAGGAGTGGTCAGTTAGTCTGCAGAGGGTGAAGTGTGCAGACGTGTAGAGAGAAGCTGGAGGTTGAGCTGAGGAAAGAGAGCTCCCTCACAGTGAGAGCGCATGAACTGGAGCCTGGTCTCCATGGTTCTACGGATACTAACGGTCCTGCAACAGACACCAGAGGAGTAGGAGGCTGTAAATGCCCTACTCCCATCTAAGACTCGGAGGCACAACAGCACGCAGTGAGCCAGGAGAGGAATAGCGGCTACAGCTGTCTGCCACACGAGGAATGAGAATAGAAGAGAATTAGGAGGAACTTCAGTGTGACTCAGTACTAGGAGTACTTCATTCAACTAAACGCTAGGAAGGAGACTGCACAGCCCATCTGCTGAGAGAGAATCCCTGAATTGCTTCCAGGCTAGTCTGCTCCATTACCATCTGTAATCAGGACCCTGGACTGCAGTCAACAAGTAAAGGTACAGAAATTGCACCCCGCTGTGTCTTGTCTGCTTCCTACCTTCTCGGCACCGCTACATCCCCGTGCCAACCACATCTACACTGCCCTGGGACTATAGCTTCTCCTGTTGGGAGCTTTTACATCTTTCCTGCACCATACCATCAGTCCCAGCGGATCTGCATGCAGCGTCGGCTTAACATTTCCCTTGCCGAGCACCACAGGTGGCGTCACGAACTATTCATCTAACTACACTCCACCATTCACATCTTCCTATTACCTGGGCGCCAAGGGCCACGGTCCGGGTCACCGCTGCTGTGACACATCCCGTTGATACCGGCCCGGAACCGAGTACCCCACAGCCCTGGGAGGGTGACCCAATTTGGCGTTACATACAGGATTACGGAGCCCAGTACACCCTGGTCCTGTGTGCCATAGACTGTTTTGTGAAATTGGCACCAATTGCCGCCATTGCCGTGCTGCTTGGCGCGCGCGGGAAGAAGAAGGCCGTCGTGGGTGGAGCCTGCCACAGGGCGCGAAGAAGTGAAGTGCAGCGCGGGAAGAGAGGACAGCGCGCGAGAAGGGGAGGAGCTGAGGCCTACAGCCCGGAGCATCGGGCCTGTGAAGCGGCTGCCGGTGAGCTCACACAACCCCCGGCCCTGGCTAACGTTAACTAGGAGGGGAAGAGAATGTCCGTGCCAGACAGCAATGCAGCGGTGGACGCCGTTGCCAACCCCGCAGCACCGCAAGGAGGAGCGCCCTCCGCAGCGGTCTCCATAATGCCACTGTCTATGCCCTATATACCGGGAGCGGCCTGGCTACCGCAGTACTCGGGTGAGTCACATACCCTGAGTGAATTTAAAGAGAGACTGTGCAGTTTGTTTAAAATATACCCTGTGTCTGAAAGCCAGAAAGTGAATATCCTGATTGGACAGCTAACGGGTGCAGGACAGAGGTGAAAGCCTGGCAGGATACTGATAAAGAGACTGTTGCCAAGATTCTGGTCAAGCTGAGAAGCACCTTTGATACTCGCACTGAAGCTGAAATCAAGATGAGGTTCTTTGGCTGTAAACAGAAAGCACAGGACAGTATCAGGGATTATGCTATCAACCTGCAGGAGGCCCTGCGAGCCGTTAAGCAAGTTGATCCTGACAGTGTGAAGGAGGAAGATAAACTGTTAAAGGAGCTGTTCATTGAAGGACTTCTATCCAGTACACACAGAGGGCAGTTGCGTATCATAACCCTGCAAGACCCTGATCTGGACTTTGCTGATTTTAAGGACAGGGCTATACAAGTACTGCAGGAACCCACTGACAGCCGTCCAGTGCCCCTTAGGTGCCCAGCAATCACCTACCATCAGGAAGCCACATCTTTTCCTTCCATCCCTGTGGAGGCTGATGCACAGACTCTGGATAAAGATCCAACTGAGGAGCTGCGTCTTCAGGTCCAGGAGTTGACAAAAGGGATGTCTGCACTTACTAAAACAGTGCAGTCTCTGCAAGTGTCCTCCAAAGAAAAGATCCAGCTTGATTTCAGTCCAGAGGATGTCCCATGGCTCCGGAGGAGGAGAGCCACGCCACTTCGAGGAAGGAGCAACGATCGCTATGACCAGGACGGACGTCCCATCTGTCGTCGCTGCTACAAGGCAGGTCATCTTGCAAGATTTTGTTCTTTAAACGAGCAACCCCTGGGGCAGAGGGCCAACTCCCAGGAATAGGATCCCCATGCCCAAAGAACTGGAGAGCCAAGTATGTGGGAGGGAGACCGATCCTTCCTGTGGTGATTGACGGCATCCCCATGAATGCTCTGCTGGACACTGGCTCCCAGGTGACCACTATGCCGTACATTCTTTACAAGAGGTATTGGGCTGATTCTGAACTTACCCGTGGCCCAACTGATGAACTGACAGTAGTTGCCAGTAATGGTCAGTCTTTGCCGCAGATTGGATGTGAAGAGATTACTGTTAAAGTGAGTCGGGTAGAGCTAAAGTCTCAAGGTCTGATAGTTGTTGATATTGATCGACGTGAATGTAATCCCCTGATGACTCTTGGTACAAATGTTATTGAAAACATTCAACAGGTGGCTGAAACTGCTGGTTCCGGTGAACAACGAGTCCTGCAGAAGGAGATCAGAGCCCTGATGCAAAGACAACAGGTAGAACTCTCTGGCGGAGAGATTGGCAGCGTCAGAGTGAGTGATGCTTTCCCCATTGCAATACCCCCAAGATGTGAAATGTTGGTTTGGTGTCGGGCAGCTGTAGGTCTTAGAGGGAGAGATTACCAGGCATTGGTAGAACCAGTATACTTCGATAGCAGGCCCACTGTCCTGACAGCCAGAGGGGTGGTTGATGTATGTAAAGGGAGAGTACCTGTACGCCTTTTGAATTGTGGGGAAGAGGAGGCCACAATACCTCGGTACGCCACAGTTGCTAAGCTGCTTACTGTTAATAACAACTCTTTGCAGGCAGCAGAGCCCTTGGTCTCATCCGACCAGGTGGAGGACAATGGCTCTGTGAAGCAGACAGAGGAGTGGTGTCAGCAACTGCAGGTGGGAACTGACTCTATGCCCTCATACCAGAAAAATGGGGTTTACAGAGTGACACAAGAGTATGAGTGGGTATTCAAACACCCACTAGATTTTGGGCAGGCAAAAGGGGTTCAACATCATATCCCCACTGGAGACCATCCACCCATAAAGGAGAGGTACAGACCTATACCCCAACACAATACCAATGTGCTAAGAGTATGTTGAGAGAGATGAAGGAAGCTGGGGTTATCAGAGACAGTTGTAGCCCCTGGGCAGCTCCAATAGTTTTTGTAAAGAAAAAGGATGGTACCATGAGAATGTGTGTTGATTACAGAAAAATTAACAGCATTACACATAAAGATGCCTACCCATTACCTAGAATTGAGGAATTATTCGCTGCACTTAAAACTGCTAACTACTAGAGTTGAGCGATACCGTCCGATACTTCAAAATATCGGATCGGAATGGATCGGCCGATCTTTAAAAAAAAAGTATCGGTATCGCCGATGCCGATACCGGAAGTCCCATTCAAGTCTATGAGACTTCCGGTATCGGAATTGGAAAAACCCTTTCCTGCCCTTGTACAGCCTCTCGGGGGTCTGTACGGGCCTTCCGGGGGTCTCTGCCGGCCTGCCGGGGGGCTGTGCCGGCCTGCCGGTGGGTTGTGCGGACTGCCCGGGGTCTGTACCGGCCTGCCGGGGGGCTGTGCCGGCCTGCCGGTGGGCTGTGCGGACTGCCCGGGGTCTGTACCGGCCTGCCGGGGGGCTGTGCCGGCCTGCCGGGGGGCTGTGCACCCTGTGGGGGTCTGTACCGGCCTGCCGGGGGGCTGTGCTGATGTCCGGGAGTCTGTGCAGGCATCGTCCGATGGGACTACAAGTCCCATCGGGCGATGCCTGCTACCATGACAGTGATTGACACATTAGCCAATGATGGGACAGTAGTAGTCCCATCATCCGGCTAATGTGTTAAATGTAAAAAAAAAAAAAAAAAAATTTCCCACACAGCTTTTACCATAAAGTGAGACTAGGGACTTTTTTTTTTTTTTAAGTGGTGGAGGAATACAGTGCGGAAGGATACCTACCTTCCGTCATTGGATTCCTGCAGCCCGTAGAGAGCGGCAGCATCAGCTGATGCGGCAGTTCTCTACCCAAGATCGTCGTAGGACACACTCGTGGACTGCTTCGGATCATGGGTGAGTATTTTTGTGGTTTGTTATGTTAATATTTATTCCGTAAAAGACAATGGCTTCGGGGAACAATGTGACAAGTATTGGTAAGTATGTTACTCTATGTTATATGTACTGTATGTCTATGTATGTATTGTATGAATGTATTGTATGTAGCATGCATGTAGCATGCATGTAGCATGTATGTAGCATGTATGTAGCATGCATGTAGCATGCATGTAGCATGCATGTAGCATGCATGTAGTATGTATGTAGTAAATATGTAGCATGTATTTAGCATGTAGTATGTATGTAGCATGCATGTAGTATGTATGTAGTATGTATGTAGCATGTAGTATATATGTAGTATGTATGTAGCATGTATGTAGCATGCATGTAGTATGTATGTAGCATGTAGTATGTATGTATGTATGTAGCATGCATGTAGTATATATGTGGTATGTATGTAGTATGTATGTAGCATATATGTGGCATGTATGTAGTATGTATGTAGCATGCATGTAGTATATATGTAGTATGTATGTAGTATATATGTAGCATGTATTTAGCATGTAGTATGTATGTAGCATGCATGTAGTATGTATGTATGTAGCATGTAGTATATATGTAGTATGTATGTAGCATGTAGTATATATGTAGTATGTATGTAGCATGTATGTAGCATGTAGTATGTATGTAGCATGTAGTATGTATGTATGTAGCATGCATGTAGTATGTAGCATGCATGTAGTATATATGTGGTATGTATGTAGTATGTATGTAGCATATATGTGGCATGTATGTAGTATGTATGTAGCATGCATGTAGCATGCATGTAGCATGCATGTAGCATGCAGCATGTATGTAGTATATATGTGGTATGTATGTAGCATGTAGTATGTATGTATGTAGTATGTATGTAGCATATATGTAGCATGCATGTAGTATATATGTGGTATGTATGTAGCATGCATGTAGTATGCATGTAGTATGTATGTAGCATGTAGCATGCATGTAGCATGCATGTAGCATGTAGTATGTATGTAGCATGCATGTAGTATATATGTATTATGTATGTAGCATGTAGTATGTATGTAGCATGTATGTAGCATGCATGTAGTATATATGTGGTATGTATGTAGCATGCATGTAGCATGTAGTATATATGTGGTATGTATGTAGCATGTAGTATGTATGTAGCATGCATGTAGTATGTATGTAGCATGCATGTAGTATGTATGTAGTATGTATGTAGCATGCATGTAGTATGTATGTAGCATGCATGTAGCATATATGTGGTATGTATGTAGCATGTAGTATGTATGTAGCATGCATGTAGTATGTATGTAGCATGTAGTGTATATGTGGTATGTATGTAGCATGCATGTAGTATTTTTTTTTTTTTTTTAACCATTTAACACATTAGCCGGATGATGGGACTACTACTGTCCCATCATTGGCTAATGTGTCAATCACTGTCATGGTAGCAGGCATCGCCCGATGGGACTTGTAGTCCCATCGGACGATGCCTGCACAGACCCCCGGACATCAGCACAGCCCCCCGGCAGGCCGGCACAGCCCCCCGGCAGGCCGGTACAGACCCCCACAGGGTGCACAGACCACCGGCAGGCCGGCACAGCCCCCCGGCAGGCCGGTACAGACCCCGGGCAGTCCACACAGCCCCCCGTCAGGCCGGCAGAGACCCCCGGCAGGCCCGAAATGACGGCGCATCATGATGCGCACACACCGCGCATCATGATGACATCATTTCGGCTGTCAATCAACTTTGAACTTCCGATTCCGATGCCCGATATTGAAAAAATATCGGATGTCGGTATCGGAATTCCGATACTTGCGGTATCGGAATGCTCAACTCTACTAACTACTTTTCCACCTTGGATCTCACCAGGGGGTATTGGCAGGTTCCCCTGGCAGAGGCAGATAAGGAGAAAACAGCATTTACCACTCCAATGGGTCTCTGTGAGTTCAACTTTATGCCATTTGGGCTCTGCACCGCTCCTGGAACATTTCAACGGCTGATGGAGTGCTGCCTGGGACACATGAACTTTGAAACGGTCCTGTTGTACCTGGATGACGTCATTGTTTTTTCTAAAACCTATGACGATCATCTGGAACACCTGGCTGAAGTCTTTGAAGCTTTGTCCAATTTTGGCCTGAAGGTGAAGCCTTCCAAATGCCACCTCCTGAAGCCCAAGGTACAGTACCTCGGTCATGTGGTCAGTGCAGAAGGTGTGGCTCCAGATCCTGACAAGGTCACAGTCATCTGGGACTGGCCGAAGCCCAGCAACCTCCATGAAGTACGCCAATTCCTTGGACTGGTAGGCTACTACAGAAGATTCATCAAAGGCTTTAATGAAGTGGCTACCCCTATGCAAAATCTCCTGGTGGGGCAGTCCAAGAAAACCAAACAGAAGAATTCCACCTTTGAATGGACTGAGGAGTTGGAGAGGTCCTTCACCAGATTGAAGATGGCTCTCACAGGTGACAAAGTTCTGGCCTACTCAGATTATGACAAACCCTTTGTGCTGTACACTGATGCCAGCAATGTGGGACTAGGAGCAGTACTGTCGCAGGTACAGAATGGAAAAGAAAGAGTGATTTCCTACGCCAGCAGGAAGCTGTGTCCCACCGAAAGGAACCCCGACAACTACAGTTCTTTCAAGCTGGAGTTCCTTGCCATAGTCTGGGCTGTCACCGAAAGGTTCAAACATTACCTAGCCCCCGCCAAGTTTACCATCTTCACGGACAACAACCCGTTGACTCACTTGGACACTGCAAAACTGGGTGCACTGGAACAGCGATGGATGGCTCGGCTATCTAACTATGAGTTTACCATCAAGTACCGGGCAGGGCACAAGAATGCCAATGCTGATGCGCTGTCCAGGATGCCTAATCTGCCAGATGCAGGAGAAGACCCTGAGGCTCTTGAAGAAATAGAGCTACCTCCCTTCCACCGGCCACTTGCGGCCCAATGTGCTCAAGGAGTGAGAAACAGATGGTCTGGCTTGAAGGAGGTCACCCTGAATCCATTGCCCCATCATGACTGGGTAGAAATGCAAGATGGTGACCCTGCAGTCCGCCTGGTGAAAGAGCTGCTGTCACAAGCTGACTCACGCCCAGAGTCGGATGCTCCTGAGGAAAACAAGCAGTTGTGGAAGGAGAGAGGCCGGCTGTTTATTTATGAAGGGAAGCTGTGTCAGAGGAGTATCAATGCCCGCACTCATGAGCTGGTCTGGCAGGTGATAGTCCCAAAGAGAGCGGCATCAATGTTCGTGGAAGCATACCACAATGGAGCTGGACACTTCGGATGGAAGAAGTTGGAAGCAGAGGTTCTACTGGGCTGGTATGAGGAAAGCCATTGAGAGGTGGTGCCGGGAGTGTGGACAATGTAACCTGTGCAGAAAGGATCGAAACAGCCAGAGAGCTCCTCTACAGCCAATCATCACCAAACAGCCCCTTGAGTTGGTAGCCCTGGATCATGTGAAGCTGGTTCCAAGCAGGTCAGGCTACATCTATGCTCTTACCATCGTGGACCACTACTCAAGATTCCTGGTAGTTGTGCCTGTCAAAGATCAAACGGCCAGGACAGCAGCTAGAGCATTCCAACAGCACTTCTGTAGACCACATGGGTATCCTGAAAGAGTGCTTACAGATCAAGGTCCAGCTTTCGAGGCAGACATGTTCCAAGAATTCTGTAACCTGTATGGTTGTAAGAAAATCCGGACAACACCGTGCCACCAACAGACCAATGGCATGTGCGAGAAGATGAACCAGGTAGTGATTGACCTCCTGAAGACTTTGCCCTTGGAAGTTAGAAATCTGTGGCCAGAGAAGTTGCCAGATCTGGTAGTCTTTAACAACTGTATTCCAGTGAACTCCACCAACTGTACCCCAGCATACCTGATGAGAGCGAGGCCTGGTATATTGCCTATAGATTTGGACATGGGAGTCCTTACGCCTGAGGTGCCATCCCCAGATGCTGACTGGGATACAGAAAGACAACAGCAGTACAGAAGAGTACAAGAATGTGTGGAAAAGAGTTTGGCCCAGGCGAGACAAAAGCAGGAGAAGCTTTACAATCAGAATGCACCTGCAGTTCCCTTGTCACCGGGAGAGCAAGTTCTCAAGAGAAAAGGAAGACTGCATAAGCTGGATGATCAATGGGAAGCTGGACCCTATACCTTTCTACCCTCAAATTTTGATAATACCAAGGTGTGCCTTATTAGTAAAGATGGAGGAGAGACCTCAACAGCCGTATCAAAGGATCACTTGAAATTATGCCCTGACCAGTTGAGAGAAAGAAAGGAAGAACAAGATAACCTCCGGCCCATAAAAGAAGAAAAGGTCAGCACCATACTTGGAGAATTCCCTGCGAATTGGACTAAGGTAAACAATGCTATAGTGGTGCCAGTGTTGACATTTCCCCAATTGGTAGCACAGGAAGACATAACTCCAGAAAACCCTGAGGATCAGGAAAATCAGGCAGCAGATGCCACACCAGCAGTGGAGCCAGAAAACCCTTGCCCTGCCAGTGGTGAACCTGTTGTGTCACTGATGAGTCCAAGAGTTCCTAGACAATCTAGTATCCCTGTGCTACGTAGAACCACCAGTAGTGTATCCAGAGCATTACACACTACACCGGTAGTTAGAACCAGGCAATCCGTAAGGGCCACTACAACACCAGTGTTACGCAGATCTACTCGTAGCACCCAAGGCATACTACCAGTTACATTCCGCATATAACTGTCCAATATAAATAAAGTGGAGTATTGTAGCTGTTATCCTGTCTGTAAATAAGAAACTGTTTTCAAGTTTTGTGCCTACAGGTAACCTGTAAGAGTTTCCCTTTGGAATTTTCCAGTTTTGTTTTATGGACATTATACCACAGGACTTGTGTGGTCAAAAACTTTCCTGTAAATAATTCACCATTTTCCCAGGAATGGACCATGGACATTGATGCTTGGACTTATTATCATAGGACCATTTTAGAAGCACTTGGTTTTTGTAACTTTTTCATTTTTTTTTTTTTTAAATCTTGTACAATTAAAATTGTTCACATTGTCTAATTGTTTATATGTTTTTCATATGTTTTGTTCAGCCCAGGAGTGCTGACTTGCACTAGGGGGGAATGTGGTGCCCCCAGGAGTATGGTCGCCACAGTGGCTTTGCCTTCCTCCAGGGGAGGGTAATGCCAGGCTTTGAGGCAATGATGGGTCTCTCTCGCAGTCAATCTATACATGCAACACAGTTCCACTCCAGGCCAGCAGGGGGAACTCTGAACCGGGATTAAGGGGAGGAGTGCTCTCTGAGGGCTAAGAGGAAGGAGTGGTCAGTTAGTCTGCGGAGAGTGAAGTGTGCAGACATGTAGAGAGAAGCTGGAGGTTGAGCTGATGAAAGAGAGTTCCCTCACAGCGAGAGCGCATGAACTGGAGCCTGGTTGTGACGTCTGCCTACAGTCTGGGCTGCAGCCAGACAACACCCTGAGAAACACCGATACCCTTTACCCCTATACAGGGATCTGGATATATAGCAGAGCCCAGGAGGCGCTGTCTGAATAGGAGCAATGACCAGAGCAGGACGGTCGCCAGAAAGGTGTTCCAATACAGGACACAGAGGCAATGATATCCGAGACTAAACCAGTCGGGCAGAAATGGTATAAAAACAGTAGACAGTAGCAGAGTCAGAATCCAGGCCGAAGTCAGAGTCATAAACCAGGAGAGTCACAGAGGTACAGAATCGTTAGGCAGGAGCAGAGTCAGAATCCAGGCGAGTCGCAGAGGTACAGAATCGTTAGGCAGAAGCGGGGTCAGAAGTCCAGGCAAAAGTCAGAGTCAGTCAAACAGTAATTCACACAGTAACACGCAGGGGAACCAAGAATATATCCGGCGGCCTGCAAGAGCCGTCCCAAAGTATTTGAGGGATCAGGTCATCCCTCACAGGCTCCTGGGCTGATGATGTCATCCGGACCGCCCCCAGGACCAGGCTGGATGGTGATGCACCAGCCCCTTCATGACTGACCGAGGAGCGAAGCCTGCGTCCAGCGGACGCCTGCGCAGGAGCCTCATAACTATCGCCGCCATGACTCGGGGTTGAAGCACAGCGCCTCCCAGAGACCGAGGCTGGAACCGCAGGCCACGAGTCAGACGGCGATGGGACAGTCCGGCGCCTCCTAGTGGTCAAGGCCGGGACAGCAGGCCCTGAGTCTGATGGTGATGTGACAGTCCGGCGCCTCCTAGTGGCCGAGGCCGGGACAGCAGGCCTTGAGTCTGACGATGACGTGACAGTACCCCCCCTCTAAGAGGGGCCTCCGGACCCTCAAAACCCAGTTTGTCAGGGTGGAGGAGGTGAAACCTTCTAATCAACCCCTTTGCATGAATGTCACTAGCGGGGACCCAGGACCTCTTCTCTGGGCCGTAGCCCTTCCAATGCACTAAATATTGCACAGAGTTTCTCACTAGATGGGAATCAAAGATGCCCTGGACTTCGTATTCCAAGGCACCCTTGACCAAAACTGGAGGAGGAGGGGACTGGACGGGACGAATTGGGGAGCGGTACACCTTGAGGAGGGACTTATGGAAAACATTAGGAATTTTAAACGACTGCGGGAGTTTCAACCGAAACGCTACCGGGTTAATTACCTCTAATATTTCATATGGGCCGATGAACCTGGGACCCAGTTTTTCTTGTAGAGAGCCAAACCTTGTCACCAACTCCCAGGTGCGGCCCCTGGGATCGTCGTCTATTAGCCACCGAAGCCTGCCTAATCTGAGCCTGCCTAATCTAATCTTTCAAATTTGAGTTTACTTTGGACCAAATTGTCTTCAGACGATGTATATTTTGCTCAACCCCTGGGAGTTCCGACATCTTGGCCGAAAATGATCCAAAGCGCGGATGTAGTCCAAGGTTACAGAAAAAGGGGGTAGTTTTGATGGAGTCTTGGTATCTATTATTGAGAGCGAACTCCGCCAATGGCAAATGTTCCACCCAATCTGACTGATGTGCTGAGACATAGCAGCGGAGGTATTGCTCCAGCGCTTGGTTGGCACGCTCAGTTTGACCATTGGTTTCGGGATGGTATGCCGAGGAGAAGGACAACTCAACACCAATACGTTTACAGAACGCCCTCCAGAACTTCGAGACAAACTGGGTACCCCTGTCGGACACAATATTTGCCGGAACGCCGTGTAAAACGTACAACGTGAAGAACAAATAACTTACTTAAAGTTTCAGAGTTAGGCAAGCCAGACAGGGGAACAAAGTGACTCTGCTTACTGAACCTGTCCACCACCACCCAGATACAAGTTTTTCCATCGGAGGGTGGCAGGTCTGTAATGAAGTCCATGGATATGTGGGTCCATGGACTCTCAGGGGTGGGCAAGGACTGAAGCCAGCCGGTAGGGCTATTATGGGGGGACTTGGCGCGGGCACAGACTTCACACGCTGAGACGTAGTCCTTACAGTCCTTTGCCACCGTCGGCCACCAAAAGTTCCTGGTTACCAGCCTAGTGGTATTATTGAGACCAGGATGGCCTGCCAGGACGGAGTCGTGTGATTCTTTTAACACTTGTAAGCGAAAGGTAGCTGGAACGAATAATTTTTTTGGGGGTGTAGTGTCAGGAGCTTGTTCTGATGACCTACGGATCTCCTCCAGGAGGTCCAGAGATACTGTCGACACGACAATCCCATTAGCCAATATTGGAACTGGTTCATAGTCCTCGGTCTGTGTGGGGAAAAAGCTGCGGGAGAGGGCATCTGCCCTCACATTTTTAGTTCCGGGGCGAAAGGTGACTAAAAAATCAAACCTGGAGAAAAACAAGGCCCACCTGGCCTGCCTAGGATTTAGTCTTTTAGCCGACTGTAGGTAGGTTAGGTTTTTGTGGTCGGTAATAACAGTAACCTTGTGTTTGGCACCTTCGAGGAAGTGGCGCCATTCCTCGAAGGCCCACTTGATTGCCAGTAACTCCCGATTGCCGATGTCATAGTTTCTCTCCGTGGCAGAGAATTTGCGGGAGAAAAAGGCACATGGGCGAAGCTGAGTGAGGGATGCAGTGCCTTGCGAGAGCACTGCTCCCACTCCGACTTCGGAGGCATCTACTTCTACAATAAACGGGTGGTCCAAGTTTGGTTGAATCAACACCGGGTTGGCCACGAAGCACTCTTTTAGTGTAGAAAAAGCCTGAGTTGCCTCAGGATTCCAATTGGTCACGTCCGCCCCTTTCCGGGTAAGGTCCGTGAGTGGCTTGGCAATCTCTGAGAATCCCCTGATGAATTTGCGATAATAATTCGCAAATCCCAAAAATCGCTGCAGTGCTTTCAGCGATTTGGGTTGCACCCAATCCTTAATAGGTTGAATCTTGGCAGGATCCATGCGGAACCCCTTGCCTGAGACCATGTATCCTAAAAACTGCAACTCTTCGGCAAAAAACCCCCCACATTTTTCAAATTTCGCAAACAAAGAGTTTTCGCGCAGTCTTTGCAGTACTGAACGAACGTGTTGAGCATGTGTCACAGGGTCAGCAGAATAAATCAAAATGTCGTCCAGATATACGACGACATACACCCCACAAATGTCTCTGAAAATATCGTTGACGAAGTGCTGAAATACTGCAGGAGCGTTACTGAGTCCGAACGGCATTACCAGGTACTCAAAATGGCCAAGGGGTGTATTAAAGGCCGTTTTCCATTCGTCCCCATCTCTTATGCAGACCAGGTTATATGCCCCCCGGAGGTCAAGTTTAGTAAACCAGCGGGCTCCCAGTAACTGATTAAAAAGATCAGGAATGAGTGGCAGCGGGTACTGATTTTTTACAGTAATGGCGTTCAGCTCACGGTAATCAATACATGGTCTGAGTCCACCATCTTTTTTCTCTACAAAGAGAAACCCAGCTCCTACAGGTGAGGTGGAAGGTCTAATGAAGCCTTTTCGTAGGCTGTCTGCTGCTATGTAGTCATTCATGGCTACACGCTCAGGACCAGAGAGGTTGAATATTCTCCCCTTAGGGAGACGGGCACCAGAGACCAAGTCAATAGGACAATCGTATTCTCTGTGAGGAGGTAGTTTCTCAGACTCCACTATGGAGAAAACATCTTCATAATCCCTAAACGCATATGGAATAGAAGGTGTTTTAATTTTAATTTGGTTCACTGACAGTGACATACAGTTACTCTGACACCGTGGACTCCAGCGCACGATATCACCTATGCGCCAGTCAATAACCGGATTATGCTGGTGCAACCATGGCATGCCTAATACAACAGGATCTGATAAATTATGCATAACAAAAAATGACATTTGTTCGTTATGTAATGTCCCCACTGACATAGAAATTTCGGCAGTAACGAATTCCACGCCTCCCTGGAATATAGATGTACCATTAATCGCAGTAGTCTGAATAGGCGCTTTAAGCCTTGACAGAGTTACACCAAGGCTCTTAGCAAATAAAAAAATCCATAAGGTTGCCGGCAGCACCACAATCCACAAAAGCCTTCACACACAGACGTTTTTTAGCAAAAGAAAGGGAAACTGGTAACAACAGTTTGGCCGCATTTGCGGGCAATACCTGGCCCCCAGAGCTGTCCAGGGGGCGATGATCCAGGAATGTGGATTTCCAACAGCCAGCATTTTCCTTGAAGCTTCCAGGCTGCAGCATGCTTGAGCCTGAGAGTGACCTTCCAGGCTGTGCAATGTAACAGGTGTTTGGGCCAAGGATCAGCTCAGTCAGGAGGAAGAGGAAAAAAAAAAAAAGGTAAGGAAAACTGCTTTTATATGTGTTAAGTTTAGACACAAAAAGCAGTTTTATTTTTTGGGCCGGATATAATGTGACGTCTGCCTGCGGTCTGGGCTGCAGCCAGACAACACCCCGAGAAACACTGATACCCTTTACCCCTATACAGGGATCTGGATTTATAGCAGAGCCCAGGAGGCACTGTCTGAATAGGAGCAATGACCAGAGCAGGACGGTCGCCAGAAAGGTGTTCCAATACAGGACACAGAGGCAATGATATCCAAGACTAAACCAGTCGGGCAGAAATGGTATAAAAACAGTAGACAGTAGCAGAGTCAGAATCCAGGCCGAAGTCAGAGTCATAAACCAGGAGAGTCGCAGAGGTACAGAATCGTTAGGCAGGAGCAGAGTCAGAATCCAGGCCGAAGTCAGAGTCATAAACCAGGAGAGTCGCAGAGGTACAGAATCGTTAGGCAGGAGCAGAGTCAGAATCCAGGCCGAAGTCAGAGTCATAAACCAGGAGAGTCGCAGAGGTACAGAATCATTAGGCAGGAGCAGAGTCAGAATCCAGGCCGAAGTCAGAGTCATAAACCAGGAGAGTCGCAGAGGTACAGAATCGTTAGGCAGGAGCAGAGTCAGAATCCAGGCCGAAGTCAGAGTCATAAACCAGGAGAGTCGCAGAGGTACAGAATCGTTAGGCAGGAGCAGAGTCAGAATCCAGGCCGAAGTCAGAGTCATAAACCAGGAGAGTCGCAGAGGTACAGAATCGTTAGGCAGAAGCAGAGTAAGAATCCAGGCCGAAGTCAGAGTCATAAACCAGGAGAGTCGCAGAGGTACAGAATCGTTAGGCAGAAGCAGAGTAAGAATCCAGGCCGAAGTCAGAGTCATAAACCAGGAGAGTCGCAGAGGTACAGAATCGTTAGGCAGAAGCGGGGTCAGAAGTCCAGGCAAAAGTCAGAGTCAGTCAAACAGTAATTCACACAGTAACACGCAGGGGAACCAAGAATATATCCAGCGGCCTGCAAGAGCCGTCCCAAAGTATTTGAGGGATCAGGTCATCCCTCACAGGCTCCTGGGCTGATGATGTCATCCGGACCGCCCCCAGGACCAGGCTGGATGGTGATGCACCAGCCCCTTCATGACTGACCGAGGAGCGAAGCCTGCGTCCAGCGGACGCCTGCGCAGGAGCCTCATAACTATCGCCGCCATGACTCGGGGTTGAAGCACAGCGCCTCCCAGAGACCAAGGCCGGAACCGCAGGCCACGAGTCAGATGGCGATGGGACAGTCCGGCGCCTCCTAGTGGTCAAGGCCGGGACAGCAGGCCCTGAGTCTGATGGTGATGTGACAGTCCGGCGCCTCCTAGTGGCCGAGGCCGGGACAGCAGGCCCTGAGTCTGACGATGACGTGACACTGGTCTCCACAGTTGTACAGATACTAACGCTCCTGCAACAGACACCAGAGGAGTAGGAGGCTGTAAATGCGCTACTCCAATCTAAGACTCGGAGGCACAACAGCACGCAGTGAGCCAGGAGAGGAATAGCGGCTACAGCTGTCTGCCATACGAGGAATGAGAATAGAAGAGAATTAGGAGGAACTTCAGTGTAACTCAGTACTAGGAGTACTTCATTCAGCTAAGCGCTAGGAAGGAGACTGCACAGCCCATCTGCTGAGAGAGAATCCCTGAATTGCTTCCAGGCTTGCCTGCTCCATTACCATCTGTAATCAGGACCCTGGACTGCAGTCAACAAGTAAAGGTACAGAAATTGCACCCCGCTGTGTCTTGTCTGCTTCCTACCTTCCCGGTACTGCTACATCCCCGTGCCAACCACATCTACACTGCCCTGGGACTATAGTTTCACCTGTGGGGAGCTTTTACATCATTGCTGCACCATACCATCAGTCCCAGCGGATCTGCATGCAGCGTCGGCTTAACATCTCCCTTGCCGAGCACCACAGGTGGCGTCACGAACTATTCATCTAACTACACTCCACCATTCACATCTTCCTATTACTTGGGCGTAGTGTACATAAAAATCCCCTTAAAACACAATTTTATTAATGATCATAAAAACACACCTTCCCAGTGACGTTGAAAAAATGTCAAAAAATAAACCTAGTATAAGGTGCTGCATAGCCCTACATTAAGGCCTAACTGATACCTTCCTATCCGTGGAGGTTGGCACCCTAATAGTACGATATTGGCGCCCCCACTCAACGAGGACTATCCCTCACTTCCCTAGTGATCCCTAGTATCACAGAGGGGAAAACAATTTCCAAGATAGAACAGTAATGAAAAGATCAGAATGCCCTAGGACTTATGCAGACCAAACAGATAATACAGCAATAAAAACATTTACCACATCATGATATCATGTGACCCACAAAGATAGCAGCTATTCTCACTTGGAGAGATAAACATCCTCAAATACAATCAGCAATTAATAAAAAGGTCACTTATCATGTCTCATGGGGGACCCTCAACGCGTTTCCCCGCCGTAGCGGTTCATCAGGAGGAATAGTCCTATCAAAGATATTGTTGCTGCCTCATGCCTCATGCCTGATACCTTCAATAATAGCCACTATTATTGAAGGTATCAGGCATGAGGCAGCAACAATATCTTTGATAGGACTATTCCTCCTGATGAACCGCTACGGCGGGGAAACGCGTTGAGGGTCCCCCATGAGACATGATAAGTGACCTTTTTATTAATTGCTGATTGTATTTGAGGATGTTTATCTCTCCAAGTGAGAATAGCTGCTATCTTTGTGGGTCACATGATATCATGATGTGGTAAATGTTTTTATTGCTGTATTATCTGTTTGGTCTGCATAAGTCCTAGGGCATTCTGATCTTTTCATTACTGTTCTATCTTGGAAATTGTTTTCCCCTCTGTGATACTAGGGATCACTAGGGAAGTGAGGGATAGTCCTCGTTGAGTGGGGGCGCCAATATCGTACTATTAGGGTGCCAACCTCCACGGATAGGAAGGTATCAGTTAGGCCTTAATGTAGGGCTATGCAGCACCTTATACTAGGTTTATTTTTTGACATTTTTTCAACGTCACTGGGAAGGTGTGTTTTTATGATCATTAATAAAATTGTGTTTTAAGGGGATTTTTATGTACACTAAGTCTTTTCCAATCTCCATGAATTAGTGATTTTTTCTATTACTTGGGCGCCCAGGGCCACGGTCCGGGTCACCGCTGCTGTGACACATCCCGTTGATACCGGCCCGGAACCGAGTACCCCACAGCCCTGGGAGGGCGACCCACACAGACTCTGGATAATGATCCATCTACAGAACTGCGCCTTCAGGTCCAAGACCTGGCCAAAAATATGGCTGCACTTGCTAAAACTGTGCAGTCCATGCAGGTGTCCTCAATGGAGAAGATCCAGCTGGCCTCCAGTCCAGAGGATGTTCCGTGGCTACGGAAGAAGAGGATCCCGCCATGCCGAGGTAGAGACAACATTCCTTATGACCAGGACGGACGTCCCATCTGTCGCTGCTGCAGCAAGGCAGGCCACATCACAAGATTCTGCCACCGCGGGGCAGAGGGACAACCCCCAGGAGTAGGACCACAAGGCCCAAAGAACTGGCGAGTCAAGTATGTTGGAGGGCGACCGGTCCTCCCAGTGGTGATTGATGGCATCCCTATGAACGCTTTGCTGGACACTGGCTCTCAGGTGACAACTATGCCATATGTCCTTTACAAGCGGTATTGGGCTGACTCTGAACTTACCCGTGGCCCAAGTGATGAACTCACAGTAGTTGCCAGCAATGGTCAGACTTTGCCGCAAGTAGGATGTAAAGAGATTACCATTAAAGTGGGGAGAGTAGAGTTAAAATCTCAAGGTCTGATAGTTGTAGACATTGATCGACGAGAATGTAACCCAATGATGACCCTAGGTACTAATGTGATTGAAAATTGTCTTGCCAAGGTTATTGTTTTGTTGCAACAGGTAGCCGAGACTGTTGGTTCCAGTGAACAATGAGTCCTGCAGAAGGAGATCAAGGCACTGATGCAAAGATAGCAGGTAGAACTGTCTGGCGGAGAAATTGGCAGCGTCAGAGTGAGTGATTCTTTCCCCATTGCGATACCCCCTAGATGAGAAATGTTAATTTGGTGTCGGGCAGCCATCGGCCTCAGAGGAAAAGATTACCAAGCATTGGTAGAGCCAGTGTACTCTGATAGCCGGCCCACTGTCCTGACAGCCAGAGGGGTAGTTGATGTCCGCAAAGGGAGAGTACCTGTATGCCTCTTGAATTGTGGGGAGGAGGAGGCCATAATACTTCGGTATGCCACAGTTGCTAAGCTGCTTACTGTCAGTAACAATGCAATACGGGCAGCAGAGCCCTTGGTCTCATCCGACCAGGTGGCGGACAATGGCTCTGTAAAGCAGCTGGAGGAGTGGTGTCAGCAGCTGCAGGTGGGAACTGACTCCACCCCGTCATACCAAAAGAGTGGGGTTTATCAAGTGACTCAGGAGTATGAGCGGGTATTCAGTAAACACCCCCTAGATCTGAAGCACCTGGCTGAGGTGTTTGAAGCCTTGTCCAACTTTGGCCTGAAAATGAAGCCATCCAAATGCCACCTCCTGAAACCCAAGGTACAGCACCTCGGTCATGTAGTGAGTGCAGAAGGTGTGGCACCGGATCCAGACAAAGTCACTGTCATCCAAGACTGGCAGAAGCCCAGCAACCTCCATGAGGTACATCAATTCCTCGGGTTGGTAGGCTACTACCGAAGGTTCATCAAAGGCTTCACTGAGATAGCCACGCCGATGCAAAATCTTCTGGTGGGTCAGCCCAAGAAAGCCAGAAAGAAGAGTCCTACATTTGAATGGAATGAGGAACTGGAGAGGTCCTTCACTCGACTGAAAATGGCTCTCACATGAGATGAAGTTCTGGCCTACCCAGATTATGACCAACCATTTGTTCTGTATACTGATGCCAGCAATGTGGGACTGGGAGCAGTACTGTCACAGGTACAGAATGGCAAGGAAAGAGTGATCTCCTACGCCAGCAGGAAGCTTCGTCCCACTGAAAGGAACCCTGACAACTACAGTTCCTTCAAACTGGAGTTCCTCGCCATAGTCTGGGCTGTGACTGAATGATTCAAGCATTACCTAGCTTCAGCCAAGTTTACCATCTTCACGGACAACAACCCGTTGACTCATTTGGAAACTGTCAAACTAGGTGCACTGGAGCAGCGATGGATGGCCCGGCTGTCTAACTATGAATTTACCATCAAGTACCGAGCGGGGCACAAGAATGCCAATGCTGATGCGCTGTCCAGAATGCCCAATCTGTCAGATGCAGGAGAAGACCCTGAGGCACTCGAAGAAATAGAGTTACCTGCCTTCCTCCGGCCAATTGCGGCCCAATGTGCCCAAGGAGTGAGAAACAGACAGTCTGTCATGAAAGAGGCCACCCTAAATCCATTGTCTCATCATGACTGGGCAGAAATGCAGGATAGCGACCCCGCAGTCCGCCTGGTAAAGGAGCTACTGTCACAAGCTGACTCATGCTCAGATCCAGATGCTCCTGAAGAAACCCAGCAGTTGTGGAAGGAAAGAGGCCGGCTGTTCATCTATGAGGGAAAGCTGTGCTGGAGGAGTATTAATGCCCGCACTCATGAGTTGGTCTGGCAAGTGGTAGTCCCAAAGAGGGAGGCATCAATGGTCTTGGAAGCATACCACAATAGAGCTGGACACTTCGGATGGAAGAAGTTGGAGGCCTTGCTCCGGGAGAGATTCTACTGGGCTGGAATGAGGAAGGCCATTGAAAATTGGTGCCGGGAGAGTGGACAATGTAACCTGCGCAGGAAGGACCGTAACAGCCAGCGAGCTCCTTTGCAGCCTATAATAACCAGACAACCCCTTGAGTTGGTCGCCCTGGACCATGTAAAGCTGGTTCCTAGCCGTTCAGGCTACGTTTATGCTTTACCATCGTTGACCACTACTCGAGATTCCTCGTAGTCGTGCCTGTGAAGGATCAAACAGCCAGGACAGCAGCCAGAGCATTCCAACAGCACCCTTGTTCGACCACACAGATATCCCGAGCGAGTGCTTACAGATCAAGGTCCAGCCTTTGAGGCGGAAGTGTTCCAGGAATTCTGTAACTTGTACGGTTGCAAGAAGATCAGGACAACACCGTACCATCCACAGACCAATGGCATGTGTGAAAAGATGAATCAGGTGGTGATCGATCTACTGAAGACCTTGCCTTTGGAGGAGAGGAATCTGTGGCCAGAGAAGTTGCCAGATCTGGTAGACCTCTACAATCACATTCCTGTGAATTCCACCAACTACACTCCAGCCTACCTAATGAGAGCGAGGCCTGGCAAGCTGCCTATTGATTTGGATATGGGAGTCCTTACACCTGAGATGACATCACCAGATGCTGACTGGGATACAGAATGGCAGCAACAGTACGATAGAGTACAAGAGTGCGTAGAAAAGAGTCTAGCTCATGCGAGACAAAAACAGGAAAAGAACTACAGTCAACATGCACCTGCACCTTGTCACCAGGAGAACAAGTCCTAAAGAGGAAAAGGAGGATGCATAAATTGGATGACCAATGGGAAGCTGAACCCTACAACGTCTTACCATCAAACTTCGACAACACCAAAGTGTGCCTTATCAGTAAAGATGGAGGAGAAATCTCATCAGCAGTATCGAGGGATCATCTGAAACTGTGCCCTGACCAGCTAAAGGAAAGGATGGAAGAGCAAAACAACCTTCAGCCCATAGAGGAAGAAGAAGAAAAGGTCAGCACTGTACTCTGAGAATTTCCTGCAAACTGGGCAAGAATGGATCAAGCCATCGTACTTCCTGTCCTAATCTTTCCCCAGCATACTGCAACTGAAGTAGCAGAGACTCAAGACAACTCTGAAAATCAGGAAGTTCAGGCAGCGGATGCCACACCAGCAGTGGAGCCAGAGAATCCTCGCCCTGCCAGTGGTGAATCTGTCATGCCCACAGTGAGTCTAAGAGTTCGTAGACGGCTACTACCCAGTTTATCAACAGCAGTAACAAGCCCACTAAACCTAAATAGGCCATTAGAAGTACCCATGCTACGCAGATCTACCCGTAGTACAAAAGGTGAGATCCCAGTTAGATATAGAGATTAAAGTGCAAATAGGAAATGTAAACTGTCCATGTAAATATGCAACTTTTCAAGTTTATGTGCCTACAGAGACTCTGTAAGAACTTTTGAACAATCTCAGTTTGTTTTGATGGACAATTGGGCCACAGGACTATGTGTGGTCAAGACTCTACTTGTACATAGTTACAACTTGCTCAGGAAATAGACCATGGACATTGACGCATGGACTAGTCATCATCAGGACTATTTTAGAGCTTTGGTTTTTGTAATTTTTCATTTTTTGAAATCTTGTTACAGCTACAATTGTTAATTTGATAATATGTTCTGCATGTTTTCTTCAGTCCGGAAGTACTGACTTGCACTAGGGGGGAATGTGGCGCCCCCAGGAGTATGGTCGCCACAGTGGCATTACCTTCCTCCTAGGTAGTGTGATGTCATGCTTGGAAGCAATGAGGGATCTCTCTGTCAGGTAAATGCAACACACAGCACAGTTTCCACTCCAGGCCAGCAGAGGGAGATCTGACCGAAAACTGGGGGAAGAGCTGCTCTCTGGGGGCCAGGAAGGGGAAATTAGTCAGTTCGTGTGAGGAGGGAAGCTGGAAGATTGAGCAGAGTTCAGGCTCACTTCTAGCTGCAGCACATGATCTGGAGCCCGGTCTCCAAGGTTGTACGGATACTGATGTTCCTGCAGCAGAAACTGGAGGAATACGAAGCTGTAAATGCTCTGTTCCCACATAAGACTCGGAGGCACAACAGCAACATGTGAGCCAGAAGAAGAAGGCTACAGCTGTCTGCCATACGAGGGAGTTCTAAAAGAGGACAAGCAAGTGGAACTTCAGTGTAACACAGTACTGCAAGTACCTCATATAAGCGCTAGAAAGGAGACTACACAACCCATCTTCATAGAGAGATTCCTAAGTTGCTTCCAAGCTGGCCAGCCTCTGTTCCATCTGTAATCTGGATCCTGGACTGCACTTGCAAAGTAAAGGTAAAGGAAATTGCACCCTGTTGTGTCATTGCCTTCTTCCTGCAACCCCTTCAGCACTGCTATATCTCTGTGCCTCACACTGCACCCTCTTCCCCAACATCTGTTACCACTTTCCTGGGACCACCGCTCCACCTGTGGGGAGCTATTACATCTTGCTGCCTTATACCATCTGTCCCAGACGATCTGTCTGCAACATCGGCTTAACCCATTCATTGCCGATCACCACAGGTGGCGTCATGTATCAGCCACTTATAAACTTTAACCAGCCACTCTTAACCCCTTTTACATGGACGCCCAGGGCCACGGACTGGGTCACCGCTACTGTGACACTTCCCTCTGAGATACCGGCCCGGTACCGAGTACCCCACTGCCCTGGCGGGCGATCCAAATGTGTGGGGGATTTGGAGTGGAGATGGGGACACTTTATGTGGGGGGGATTTGGAGTGGTGGATGGGAATACTTAATGTGTGTGGGGGATTTGGCGTGGGGATGGGGGATTTAATGTTTGTGGGGAGATTTGGAGTGGGGATGGGGATCAAATGTGTGGGGGGATTTGGAGTGGTGATGGGGTACTTAATGTGTGGGGAGATTTGGAGTGGGTATGGGGGTCATTTAATGTGTGGGGAGATTTGGAGTGGGGATGGGGGATACTTAAGGTGTGGGGAGATTTGGAGTGGGGATGGGGGATACTTAATGTGTGGGTGGATTTGGAGTGGGGATGGGGGATATAATGTGTGTGGGGATTTGGAGTGGGGATGGGGGGATTTAATGTGTGTGTGGGGATTTGGAGTGGGGATGGGGGAATTAATGTGTGGTGGGATTTGGAGTGGGGATGGGGGGATTTAATGTGTGTTTTGAGATTTGAGGAAACAAAATGAAGAGTATGCATGTATGAGGGCATGTATGAGGAAACAATATGGGAGATGGGTATAGACACAGTATGGTGAGTTGGGGGATGGGTGCAGACAGTATGGGGAGCGAACGGGTAAATGTATGTGGACACAGTATGAGTAGTGATGGGAAAAATGTATGGACACAGTATGGGGAGTGAGGGTGATAGGATGTGTGCAGACACAGTATGGGGAGTCAGGGGTATATGTGAGCAGACAGTATAGAGAGTGAGTGGGTAAATATATGAGGAGACAGTATGGTGAACAGGAGGGATGTTAGAGGAGACAGTATGAGGAGGGAGGGGAATAGTGTGAGGCGACCGTATGGGGGGAGAAAAGTGAGTGGGCACAGAATAGAGAATTATTAGTGGGGGCGTAGCATGGGGGGACAGTGTAAGGGTACAGCCAGGAGGGGACAGGAGGGAGAGTGTGATGAAAAGGTAAAGTATAGAGACTGAGCCCTATAGAGAGGACACAGTGTGAGACGGCAGTGTGAAAAGGTATCCCAGTCTGGAAAGGAGAGGTCAGTGTGAAGAGCATGTACCAATAGAGGAACAGTGTGGGGTCATATTTTGTGCAGACAATATAGTGAGGGGCAATTATTTATTCAGGGGCTCAGTCTACAACAGATATTTTCATTTAGGAGCATTATAATGACACTTCTATCTTTAAGGACATTGTGTGGAGATTTGCTGCAGAAGACCGGAGAAGATGGAAGTCTGCAGAGACAAGATGTGGGTGAGAAAACTCATCATGGGGTCTGGACAAGAAAATGAAAAGGAGAACGACTCCAGAGGCGTCATCTATAAGGTATCTGGATGTAAATATTATTTGTGAAACTGACTAATTCTCATGTTTTTATTTATGTTCGGAACATTGAAGGGGTTGTCCAGGTTTGTGATGAGTCTGCAGTCATTCTATGTGACTGCAGACTTCTGAATCCTCACAGTGCGCACTGAACGCTGTTAGGATTCTCTCGTGCCTGTAATTTACATACATGCAGTCACGTGCTGACTAGACATGTGTGGCCTCACTCAATGAAAATGAATGGAGCTAGGCCAGGCACGTCTAGTCGGCTTGTGGCCAGAAGTATATAGATCACATGCTTGTGCTGACATGACCATGTACTCTTGGGAGAATCCTAAAAGTGTGCAGTGCATTCGTTGTGAGAATTCAGAAGCTGCAATGTCAGGATTCAGCTCTGAAGGTTCCAGTAGTCATCACATGGACACTTCACTCATATGTGACTCTCATACTTATGGTCCTGTGACTACGAGCTTCTCTTCCTGTTCTCTCAGTTATTCACTGAACAGTAAGAAGATTAGGAAGAGCAGCTCCTCGGAACATGACTTAGGCCTCTTTCACACATCAGGTTTTTGCCGTCAGGCGCGATCCGGCTCTTTTGACAAAAACCGGATTCGGCGAAATGCAATGCCGGATCCAGTTTCCCCCCCATTGACTTGCATTTGCGCTGGATGGCCATGCGTTTCGTCCGGTTTTTGCCGGATCCGGCAATGTGTCGCAATCCGGCGTCTGGAAAAAACGGCAACTGTAACGTTTTTTGTCTCCGGCGAAAAAGCCGGACCCGCCGGATCCGGCGCGTCCGGCTTTTTCACACAATGAAAGTCTATGAGCACCGCAATGCGCCGGATCCGGCGAAAGCCGGATCCGGTTTTTTGGGTCTGAGCATGCTCAGTAGCTCTGCCCACAGCACACATATATAAAAGCATGACAGTGGGACCCTCAGCCACACCCAACATGCCACCCAAGACAGGAACCAGGCGCAGGAGAAGGTAGTACACCACTGCAGCACCATCAGCACCACCACCACCCCAAATGGAGCAGCAACGGGAACATGCAGAACAACGGGAGGGGAGTCCAGCAGCAGATGAGAGACGGTAATTATCAAATCCCCCATTCCTCAAAACTAGGGCCATGGAATATCAAGATATTCATTGGCCCTTTGTTTTTCTTTATTCAACAGCCGCCCAAGAGATGCAGCAGCAGCAGCACTGGCAGCACTGGAAGCAGCAACAGCAGCAGCACCACCCACAGCCATGGAGTCTGGCCAGCAACAGGACACCACATCTTCTTCTGGGAGCCCTCCCTCGCATCGTCAGCGTTTGACGGTAAGTTTTTATTTCCAAAATCCATCATCTCTGTAATATATGTCTATTCATTGCCTTTTATTTCAAAACAGGAATCACAAGCTGAAGAGGAGCTCCCAGATGAAGGAAGGGGTGGACAGACACCTGGAGTGGGCTCACAATTGGTAAGATTTTTTCATCAAACGCAGAAACACAACATCACGCTACACACAACACATAGAAAACAATGTACCGCAGATATCACACAGCAAACAAATATGCTCACATCCAAACACATAAATTTTTTTCTTTTCTTCTCTAGTCTTCCCAATCTGGTGCTCGGCCAAGAGGTCCTCGCAGTGCCTCAGAGGGTCATCGGCGACAGCAACGCGGCGGTCACCAGCGTGTAAGTATAATATTTAAGGTAAATTTTGGTACACTTTTTATTTCATGTCTTAAAGTGTGGTGACTAATTTTGCTATTTTTCTATTTTACTTTAACAGCCTTCACAGCGTGCTCCCAACTCTGACGGTGAGGATGGAGGAATAGATGTGGACCACCTCATCGATCTCGTCAGAGAAAGGGAGCCGCTATGGAATATGGCTGACCGCCGCCAAGCTGACCTGATTGTTACCCGACGGCTCTGGGAGGAAATCTGTTGGCTCCTTGTGGACCGCTGGGAGGACCTCGATGCTCGGGCCCAGATTAAAGAGCGTAAGTATATACAGTACCGGTTGCTTGATGTAAACCAGTGTTTCCCGAACTCCAGTCCTCGTGGTCCCCACGGATCATGTGTTCAGGATTTCTATTTACTATGGAAATCCTGAAAACATGACCCCTGGGGACCATGAGGACTGGAGTTTGGGAAACACTGATGTTGTATACTAACCACTTTGTCCTTTCTCGTTTCAGGGGACTAAATTGTGAAGCGGTGGTGGTCTGTGAGGGATCGTTTCAAGAAGGAGTTCAATAAAGAGATGCGGGCCCCGAGTGGATCTGGAGGACGCAGGAGCAAGTACAAGTACGCACGAGCCCTGTCGTTCCTCCGGGATACAATGGTCACCAGAAGGTAAATATTACACACCACATGTAAAAAAAAAATGTTTAGATGTAAAATTTTTTTTCAGCCAGTGCCATGCCATGTCACTATTTTAATTGTTTTTTTTTCTCTTTATTCCACAGCACGGAGAGCAGCAATCGGGAGCCTGCACGATTGGACCCTTCTGAGGCGATCCCTGAGGAGACCGGCACCGAGGGACACTTCGACCGCCCCGGTACATCTGCACCTTCTCACACATTACAGCCATCTGTCCCATCCACCAGTGCAGGAGCATCGTGGCCGACAACATTACATGAAGCTGCTGGTGAGGAGATCGCTTTCCCTTTACCCCACCCTTCTGCCCCTGCCACCTCTAGTACACCTGCGGGTACTGGGCGCCAGCGGCAGAGGGGTCAGGAAAAGACTTATGCGCCCCACTTCCAGCAACCTGCCCCGTACCAAACTCCTTCCCCGTATCAAACTCCTTCCCCATACAACTTTCCATCAACATCATCTGCTCCTACAGTCCCTGCCCAACCCTCCACTCCACCACCCACCACCCACCACCTCTTCTGCCTCCCACATATCCACCCATTCTCTAGCTTTTTCCACACCTTCACCTCTAACTGTTCCTTCCCCACCACGATCCCAGTCCTCTCTCCACACTCCCAGTGTCGAAGTGTCCAGCAGCCCGTCCAGCAGTATTTCCACCCCACACTACACCAATTTATAATGTGTGTATTTTAATAAAAATGAACATTTTTATGGTTTAAAACCTTTATTAAAAAAGTTTTTTTAACTTTTGAAAACAGTTTACAAAAAAAAAAAAATTTTAAATAAAAGTTAAATTATTGTTTACACTGGTTGTCTGTCATTTCTTTCTGCGGCGAAATATGTTAAAAAAAAAGGTTAAATACAGGGTATTTAAAAGGTAAAAAGGTATTCAAAACCAGGTATATAACTGTGGGTAAATTTTAGCTTTTTGCCACAGTTGTGTTCCTGGTTGTGTTTGAAGCAAAGTATTTCACCTAAAAAGTTGTGTTTATTGTTGGTGATTTCCTAACAATGTACACAACTTTTGCTAAAAGGTGAAATACTTTGCATAAAACACAACCAGGTACACACCTGTGGCCTAAAGGTAAAAATAGTAAGACCATGACAAGATAGCCAACTTTGGTTGGCAAAGGTATATACTGTTGGTACAGAAGGTACACAAGTTTGGTTAAGGGCACAAATCTTTCACACTCTGTCATCCTGCCAGTGTACTCTGCCTTGAGGTGACATAAAGTATAGTGCAAAATTGTAACTCATTACTGAAACCGTCACAGAACTTCTAGTGGTAATGTCATGGTAATCTTGCAAGGTGGTTTCTTCAGAGGTGTCCTCAATGGAAATGGGTTCCTTGCAGATAACAAAATTGTGGAGTACCACGCAAGCTTTGATCACCTCGTCCACAGTTTCTGTCTTGAGGTTGATCGCAGTCAATAGGACCCGCCATTTGGCTGTCAGAATACCAAAGGTACATTCAACCATTCTTCTTGCTCTTGTGAGGCGGTAATTAAAAATGCGTTTTGTTCTTGACAATCCTCTGCTACCGTACGGTTTCAAAAGGTGTTCTGACAGCTGGAAGGCTTCATCCCCTACACAGACAAATGGCATAGGTGGACCAGATGTTTGCGGCAGCGGTCTAGGGGATGGGAACTGGAAGGTGTTTCCATACAGTTTACGCCCCATGGCAGACAGTTTGAAAACTTGAGAGTCATTGGAGCGGCCATAGGCCCCAATATCAACAGCAATAAATTTGTATTCCGCGTCAGCGATGGCCATGAGGACAATTGAAAAATATTTCTTGTAATTGAAATTTTCCGATCCCGATCCGGCTGGCTTTACAATGCGGATATGCTTCCCGTCCACAGCGTCCAAGCAGTTTGGAAACTGACATATCTGTAGAAACTTTTCAGAAATTTCAATCCACCTGTCTGTTGTGGGCTCTGGTAAAAACTCTTCAGCTAAGGAGTCCCACAGTGCACGGCATGTGTGCTTCACTATTCCAGATATGGTGGAAATCCCGAGTCTGTACTGGAAATGCAGTGACGAAAGGGATTCTCCAGTTGCAAGAAATCTGTGGGGAATTAAAAAACAATCAATTAGTTTAAAATAACAGCATTACATACCAAAACTCAGCTATAACACTTGGAGATACAAACTACCACCAACAATATTGCAGTGAAAGTGTGCTCTGATGCGAGCATATCCAATAAATGTGGCTTACCTTAAAGTCACCATCAGACGCTCTGCGGGTGAAACAGAGAAGCGGCAATAGGTGTCCGCTTTTCTTATGAGGTGTGCAATGCGCTCCACCAAGTAATCAAAATTCTCCATTTTCATCCGTACATATCCAAAAAATTTCACCGGGTTTCGTCTAAGGTCCATGCAGAGTGTAGAATAGACCCCACGCGTCATTCTCTTGGCTGTGATGGGGTGGATCCACAAACGTCGTCTACGATGCCTGATGCGCTGCTGTCTCGCTCTCTCCTTCTCCAGAACAATCACACTCAAACGATTCTCCTCCGCTGTAAAATCCGCCAAATTCTTCAAAATATTTCCAATCACAACATCCATCTTCGCCAGTAACTTGCTCTTCTCTCCAACCTGCACTTTCTCCTCTACAACCTGTCAAAGAAGGGCTGTAGGAACACGGTATATATAGTTTTTCAGTAGCCAATCCCGTTCGGAAGGCCACAAGGGGCGTTTTTAAAAACCGGATCCGGCGTAATCCGTCAAAAAACGGATCGAAAACCGGATGAACCGGATGAGACGAATCCGGTTTTGGCTGTCATGCGCAAGAAGGATCCGGCAGAAAACCGGATCCGTCACATCCGGTTTTACAAAACATTTGCCGGTTCCGGCGCTCCAGCACGACGCCGGAACGCGCCTGACGACGAAAACCTGATGTGTGAAAGTAGCCTAAGTGTGCAAATCGCATGTGTGTTTGGGGGGGGGGGGGGGGCGCTGAACCAAATTCTTGCCCCGGGTGCCAGAAAGCCTAGATACACCTCTGCAACTCTAGCATACACTACATAACCACTTATGACCATATATTAAATAAGTATCGCCCAGAAAAGACAATTCCCAGTTTTTTTAGAAGTTTCATTCTAGGAGTTGTATACTTGGAAAACCTTTTTGAATAGATACAGATGCTATACCTCATTGCTTTGGTATTCAGATGTGACGCTTCTTTCCTTAGGGTGCACTGTTAACACCTCAATAGTGAGTGTGAATTATGTATTTAAAAGATTCCCAGCATCGGGTCTGTCGCCATAATAAAAAATGTAATAATAATCCCCAGACAATATTTATTGTACTTCCTCCATCACAACATTCACATCTTTACACCTTTTCATTCTTCACCAAACACTCTTTGTTAAGTAATTTGGTAAGTAATCCACATCATGTAAAACCAAAGTCCATACTGTGGTGCCAACAATTATGACAACGCTACTGACTACACCAACAATGCAGATTCATTACATAACTACTTATGCATTCAATAGGTGTAAAGATGTATTTTCACAAAAAAAAAAAAAAAACGACCAACAACTCTTACGCTGTGTGCACACGTTATGGATTCTGCTGTGGAATTTTCCACGCGGATTTGTCTAAATCCGCAGGTAAATCTGCAGGTCAAAAGACCTACGGTTTATTTGCAGATTTTCTGCGGTTTAGCCTGCGGGTTTCCCCTGCGTTTTGACACCTGTCATGGAGCAGGTGCTAAACCGCTGCGGAATCCGCACAAAGAATTGACATGCTGCGGTTTTGAAACCGCAACAAATCAGTGAGGAAAAATCCGCACCATGTGCACTGCGGTTTTTATTTTCCATTGGTTTTAATGGTACTGTACACCAAATCCGCTGCAGATCCGCAGCAGAATCCGCAACGTGTGCACACACCCTTAGAGTGAGTGCAAACAGTGCGGATTCAGCTGTGGATTTTTCTACGTGGATTTGCAGGTAAATCCGCAGGTAAAATGACCTGTGGTTTACCTGTGGATTTACCTGTGGTTTGCCCCTGCATTTTGACACCTGCACAATGGAGCAGGTGTCAAACCGCAGCGGAATCCGCAGAAAGAATTGACATGCTGCGGATTTAAAACCGCAGCAAATCCGCGCGGAAAAATCTGCAGCATGTGCACTGTGGTTTTTAAAATCCATTGCATTGCGAATCTGCTGCGGATCTGCAGCAAAATCCACACCGTGTGCACACACCCTTAAAAAAAAAAACTATACTTGTGCAATGTGCTTTGACTGCAATAGTACTAGAGACAAATGCAACTGAACACTGAGTGCGCTAAGGTTCATGTGAACATAAAATATATGACTAGAGAGGGATGAGTGAATCCAAACTGGAAAGTTCGGGGTCGATATCGGACACCTATTGTCCATTAACGAACTCCCAACATGGATTTTTACTATTCTGAATTCAGTCTAATAAAGCTTGTTGAAAGGCTGCAGCGCAACCAATCAACATGCGATTAGACCGTGGGCACTTCCGCAGCCATCACAGCCATGCCAAGAATTGGCATGGCGGTGACTGACCAGCACAGCATGTGACCCGATCATGAGTAAAGGCCCGATCATGTGTACCACAGCCATTATGCTCTCATTAGTGTATGGATAGGACGCAGCTGAAGTGGGACAGATTCTGACTGTGCACTCTGCAAAAGAACAAAACAAAAAAAACACTGTACACTGCAATACATATTTGTGGTAGTACTGTAATAAAAGCCACTGTGAGTACTGTTCAAACCCGACCTTGAAAGTACTGTGCACCCCACACATGAGTGCTGTCCTAAAATCCGCTGTGTGTATTCTGCATCTCCATGCCTGTGGGAGTACTGTCCTTTAAGCTGCTGTGTCAGTACTGTCCTTTAAACCGCTGTGTGTTCTCGGCAGTAGTGATGAGCAGGCATACTCGGTAATGCTCGGTACTCGCCCGATCATCACTGTATTTGTAAGGCTAGTTGCGCACTAGCGTATGGAGGAGCTGCCGATGGCTGCGGGCTTCTTCCGTGATGGTGCGGCGACCTGTGCCAAATGCAGCATGTTGCACTTTGGTGCGGTCGCCGCACCGTCAAAAAGACGCATGCGCAGGCATCAGCATTCATCGGCATGGCCGCAACCCAATGCTAAAGATAGGGTACGCAGACCGCATGCCGACAGAGGCGGAGCTGACCGGAGGAGGTGCGTCCGGGGACAGAGTTACACGGAGGAAGCCCGCAGCCATCCGCTGCTCCTCCATACGCTAGTGTGCAACTAGCCTAAGAAGAGGCACTGGAGCGGGAGTACCTGCGCCATGTCTGGAACTGTCTGGGCTGTCTCCTCTGTTGTCCGGGAGAAAGCTTAGAGACCCGGACTGACCTTTGCAGTGTACAGCAGGGGGTGTGGCTAAGCATAGGGAGCCACAGCAATGCACATGTAGACAGTCAGACTTGAGGGGAACAAGCAGTGCGTGGCAGGAAAAAGTTAGTGCTCCATCTCTTGAGCACCGGAATAGCGCAGGTTCACTATAACAAACAGGCAATCCCCACATGTATTCAGGCTGTCAAGTACTGCAAATCATGCAGCTGTGGCGACAGAAACTAAATCTCCGAGCACTTCCAAATACTCTGAGACCACCCAGGCATGCTAGGGGAAACCCGAGCGACGAGCATACTCGCTCATCAGTAGAAGGGACACATTCGGCTGAATAAGGATGGGCACCGAAGCGAAGCTTCTCTTCAGACAATCAAAAGTGCGCACAGCATTCTCAGACCAGTTAGTAAAGTCTGTACCCTTTTTAGTCATGTCGGTTAAAGGTTTAGCAACCACAGAAAAGTTTTTGATGAACTTCCTGTAATAATTCGAAAAATCCAAAAACCGTTGTAACGCTTTGAGGTTATCGGGACAGTACCAATTTAACACAGCCTGCCACTTAGTGGGATCTGTTATGAATGGGTCACTGAGTAGAAAAAAACAACACAAGCTAAGTCTCAGAAAACCAGAGAGGTTGGTAACTATGCAAATTGCAGTTCCCTGATCTTAACCACACAACTAGCAGCAGTCGTGGAGCGTACCTACGATGAACCTAGACGCCTCATCACAACCGGAGAGCTAAATAAGCCTAAGGCAGGAAAAGAGGAAAACTAGCTGCCCCAGAGCAGACCCCAAAGGAAAGACAGCCCCCCACATGTATTGACAGTGAAACAAGATGAAAACACAAACAAAGGCAGGAAAATAGGCTGAGCAAACGATGGGGCCAAACTAACTAGAAAGGACAGGAAAGGAAAGACACTGTCTGCAATCTGCCAAAAACCCTACCAAAATAATGTCCAACACTTCTGATAGCAAAATTAACCCTGAAGTCACTAGACTTCTCCCACTATATCAGCACTCTGAAATATTCTGAGACAGAGCAAAAAGAGGTCAATCTAATAAGGGACAAAAAAGGCAAATTGGCAAATATAGATAAATAAGAGTGGAAATTCAGCACAGCCCCAGCCGGGGCTGGCTGACCACACAAAAAAATGAATTGACCAACAGGAGCAAGTGTGAACGTTAGCAAAAACAAACTTAACTGAGAAGACTGGAACAGAGCTGAAGTCCAAGACCTGAGAAGCAGACTGAATCACCAGCACCAGGATAGGGCGCCAGCTGTCTTATATCCAGTCTGATACTCCAGAGATCCAATCGTTATCCTCCTCATTAGGTGGCAGATCACTACCAATTAAACCAACCTCACTACCTCCTGTCACCACCAGAGGGAGAACGGAAGGAGAACTCTCAACTGGTGGAGCAGAAAATGAGTTCACAACAGTACCCCCCCCTTGAGGAAGGGTCACCGAACCCTCATCCATGCCACCAGGCCGATAAGGATGGGCCCGGTGAAAAGCACGAACCAATTTATTGGCATGAATATCAGAGGCAGAAATCCCAAGAATTATCCTCCTGGCCATAACCCTTCCATTTGACCAAATACTGGATTCTCCGTCTAACCAAACGAGAATCCAATATTTTCTCTACCTCATATTCCACATTGCCTTTAACCATTACTGGGTCAGGAGGTGCCGCCACGGGAACTACTGGCTCAAGAAACCTCTTCAACAGTGATTTGTGAATACGTTATGGATTTTGAACGTAACTGGAAGAGCCAATCGAAAAGAAACAGGATTAAGAATCTCCAAAATCTTATAAGGTCCAATAAATCTTGGCTTAAATTTTGGAGAAGCAACCTTCATAGGAATATTCTTAGACGACAACCAAACCATATCACCCACTTTAAACCGGGGACCAATGGTCCTATGCCGGTTGGAAAAACGCTGGGCCTTTTCCTGAGAGAGTGACAACTTATCCACCACTTGGTCCCATATCTGCTGCATTCTCACAACCACAGTGTCCACACCTGGGCAGGACGAAGATTCCACTTGCCCTGAAGAGAATCGAGGATGAAACCCAAAATTACAGAAAAAGGGTGACATCAAAGTGGCAGAACTAGCTCTATTGTTCAGCGCAAATTCGGCCAAGGGCAAAAATGAGACCCAATCATCTTGATCAGCAGATATAAAACATCTTAAATAAGACTCCAGGGTCTGGTTTGTTCTCTCAGTCTGCCCATTGGTCTGGGGATGAAACACGGAAGAGAAGGATAACTGAATTCCCAGATTGGAACAAAAGGCTTTCCAGAATCTGGAAAAAAATTGGACCCCTCTATCGGACACAATGCTCTCAGGAATCCCGTGTAACCGAACCACCTGTTGTAAAAACAAGGGTACCAACTCAGTGGAAGATGGCAACTTTGGGAGTGGTACAAGATGGACCATCTTCGAAAATCTATCACAAATCACCCAGATAACAGTCATTCTCTGAGTGACAGGAAGATCAGAAGTAAAATCCATTGAGATATGGATCCATGGCCTCTTGGGCACCGGTAGGGGCATCAGCAACCCACAAAAAAATGAATTGACCAACAAGAGCAAGTGTGAACATTAGCAAAAACAAACTTAACTGAGAAGACTGGAACAGAGCTGAAGTCCAAGACCTGAGAAGCAGACTGAATCACCAGCACCAGGATAGGGCGTCAGCTGTCTTATATCCAGTCTGATACTCCAGAGATCCAATCGTTGTCCTCCTCATTAGGTGGCAGATCACTACCAATTAAACCAACCTCACTACCTCCTGTCACCACCAGAGGGAGAACGGAAGGAGAACTCTCAACTGGTGGAGCAGAAAATGAGTTCACAACAGGGATCCATCCTAAACCCCGAGGCAGAAATGATGTATACCACAAACAGTAATTCTTGTACAGCAAAAACACACTTTTCAAGCTTGGCATATAACTTGGTATCCCTGAGCAATTGCAACACCTGTTTAACATGCTCCATGTGTGAATCGTGGCAAGCGAATATATGAGTATGTCATCCAAATAAATAATCACAAATCACAAATTTACCAAAGAGGTGAGCCAATACATAATTTATAAAATGCTGAAAAACTGCTGGCGCATTTTAAACCAAAAGGTATTACTAAATTTTCAAAGTGCCCCTGAGGAGTATTAAAAGCTGTCTTCCACTCATCCCCCTGATGGACTCTTATGACGTTGTACGCCCCCCTTGAGGTCAAGTTTAGTAAACCATTTGGCACCCGACACCTGATTAAACAGATCCGGAATCAGCGGCATAGGATATGGATCACGAACTGTAATCAGGTTAAGCTCCCTAAAGTCCAGACACGGATTTAATCCACGATCTTTCTTTTTAGTGTCTCAGGGATCCACGTGGAATGGCTGCCCCTGCAATATGGCTGATCCCCTATGTAGTGCCCCTGTGCCACACCTCTGACCCCTCCTACTCCCATGAGCTAACACCGTTACAACACCCTTGCTCTTATATTAACCCCGAACGCCTCATAAACCCATACTGCTCTGTATATTCCCACGTTAACCCCATCAAGACGGCCTCCCTTGAAGGCCAGGGGCCCCGTACGACCTTTCTTGAAGTAAGGGGTACACGTGATTCATGCGGGCCTTTCTTACCAATCTCCCATCTACTCCTTAGTTTCTTTGAAAGATTATCTCTTAACCGATAACCTCCCCCTTTTTCACAGAAAACACAAGACACCAAATGGATTAAATGGCCACAGCAGCCTTTTATTAAACATAAATTACAAACAGTTTAATAATAACCTCCCGGGAGGGGTGGTCCTGGAAGCCCGAAATATCTCAACTGCAGATATGTAAATTCCACTTTGGCCTCCAGGATTAGTTTTACCCCCAACCGCTATGCACCAGCTTGGAGGCAAATAGTAACCAAATCCGGCCAAATCCAACCACTTAACAAGCCCCTTAATTATCCCAATCCACGGGATTAATTGCCCCATCCACTTAAAATCACACAGGGGGAGTCCAGGACCCCTTGAGATCCCCCCCTCCAGTCCGCCATTCCCCAATTCCACCAACTTCAAGGACCTCCCCCCCACGCCACACGCCACTAACATAAATTTTCTGACCCCTTTAGACATTTATGTCCCTCCAAACTCTCAGATTTGTTTCGATACCCTCTTGTATGGCCAGGTACCACATGTCGGTGCTGACAGCATTCAAATGAACATCGTCAGATCTCCAAAATTCTCCAACTCCCGATTCCAAATCCAAATGGTGTACCACCACTGCACCATTCCTCACCATAAAATGTGACACTGCTCTATTTACCTTAATCCTCACTCTATTCACCCCTCCAACTGAGCAGGCCCCCCGCCAGACCCTCCTAGGGATTATGTCCGACCAAACACCAAAAGCTTCGGAAACATCACGCACAGCCTCAGCAAATCGAACTTGATGTCCTTGATCAGTTCACTGCAAGGCCCTTTGCCCAAATCATTCCCACCAAGATGTAAAACAACAACATCTGGCGCCCTGTCCAAACTCACAAAACGGTGAAACTAGGGCAAAAATTGACTCCAGACCAACCCGCGTTTACCGATCCAACGCAGAATCGCCGCCTCCTGAGGGATACCCAACTGACGTCCGTCTGGACGAACTGCGGCCCGTATCGCAGTCCAGAAAACGAAAGAATGTTCCATTATCCAAATAAGCCTTTGACCGTTGCCTGAAACAAAATTGACAAAACATTCTGTAAACCAGAGGAATAACCAGAGACCGCGTCCTTAAACTAAATTCGGGCGGATATACGACCTAAACCTTGCCGATTCCCACCACCCAATCCTCTTCACCATCTCCTCCCCTAAACCCCCCTGCTGCCTCCGTGGCCGCACCGATCCTAAAGGAGTGTCCACTGTAATCCTTCGCCGATATGCCTCCCAATTCCAAACAACGTTTAAATACTGCTACAAATTGAAAACGTGATAAAAATGAACCGTCCTCATGTACTAAAAATGGGTTATCCAACCGGCCGCCCCACCTCATAAAGTCACTGACACAAACTACTGGACTCAAAGGTGAACCAATATCCCTAAACACCACCTTACAACCCTTTCCCTCCACATGTGTTTTGGAAGACCGAATAAACACCACGATTCTATCACTATAAACATGCAAATCTTCCCTCAACAAGACCCATTTTTTAAATTTGGATGGTCTAACCAACTCCCCCAAACGAAAAGCTCCAAAAAAGGCCAACGCAAAAGCCACCCTAAATAAATCCACCTCCCACTGCGATGAAAACACTACTGGCAGCTGACAACTCAAAACTAATGATACCTCATACGAAACTGGCCGTCTCTTATCGTCCACTCTCCACCCCTTCCTCCATCCTTTCAGCGCCTGAACCACCAGAAAGGACTTAGTCACATCTCTAAGACCTGTGACCTTGAAACCAAAAGCAAGACCCGCTAACAACTTATTCAGTTTAGGCACTGACCAACCTGATTCCTTGCAATGTCCTATCAATAACAGCAATCTGCCTTCATCATCCATTCCCTCACTTAAACAAACCCTCCAACTCTCCCAAATACTCCAAGCCTGACTGTATTGCCTCCATGACCCATCCGATAAGGACTTTGACAACAAATGCCCTACTGCACGCAAGGGAGATTCCACAACTCCGCTGGACATTCCATGCCCGATGAATCCACTTGAGGCGCCAGCTCCCGAAAGCGTTTCCACTGTAAATAAGAAAGAGCGTCAATGACAGGATTAAAAACTTCCGACTTGACCTCCGCCACAACCCATAGGTTAAAACTTAACCCCAACATGACCAAATGCTGTAACACTTTCGACTTTTTTCTCAGCCGCTAGTGGAACCCCAAACTTCTTGGCCAAACTTTCCATGGTATGTAGTAACAACGAGCAATCAGAACCCTGAGCCGGACCGACAAACAGAAAGTCATCAAGGTATTGGATACACAAACCCAGTCCAGACATCTCTTTCACAGCCCACTCCAGAAATGTGCTGAATGTCTCAAAATATGCACAAGAAAGAGAACAGCCCATAGGGAGACAACGATCGACAAAATATCCTCCGTCCCAAAAACATCCCAACATGTGCAGGCTATCAGGGTGAACAGGTAACAGCCGAAATGCCACTTCTATGTCAGTCTTAGCCAACCATGCTCCTTTTCCACAGAACCGCACCCAATTCATGGCCGCGTCAAAAGACTTGTGCAGCACCAAACATAACTGTGGATGAATGCCATCATTCACCAATGACCTTTTCGGGAAGGATAGGTGATGCATCAGCCTGAACTTATTGGGCTCCTTCTTCGGGACCACCCCCAGGGGGGAAACCCTGAAATTACTGAGGGGAGCCTGTACAAAAGGACCAGCCATCCTACTCAGGGCAACCTCTTTCTTTAACTTATCAGTTACCACATCAGGAAATTGCAATGCTGATTTTATATTTTTTGTGGAAAAACGAACAGCCGTCTCAACTGACGGAATTTTGAAACCCTCTCTAAAGCCCTCCATTAGTAGAGCAGCTGTTGCTCTATCAGTGTACCTGCTTAGAAATCCCACCATCGCGTCCAGTCGAACTGGCGTCACTTCTTTTTCCAATGCCTTCACCTCTTTTCTGACTGCCCCCTCTAAAACATTTTGTTGCTCCATGTGTGCCTCCACAAGCCGAACATTCATGCTTAAATTTTCATTTTGCCCCGAATTTGCATGACCCCTCATTGAAAGCAAAGCACAGTTCTCTCTGCATAGCCACTGAGTGTCCTGACTGTCCCAGACCCCCGTGCCCCCTGGAAAAGGCTGACTACCCTGACTCATCCTAGATGGAACCATAGCCCTCATCCAGAGAGCTATGTCCTTGTGAACCCAACGAATGCTAGGCCGAACTGCCTTCCGATGCCTGAATTGCACGTCGTACCTTAACCAGCCCTGACCGCCATAAACCCGATATGCCTCACCGATCGCGTCCATGTAACAGAAAATTCCTGAACAATTTTCAGGGGCCATCTCACCAATCACGCTAACTAAAATAGCGAATGCTTGTAACCAATTAGAGAAGGTTCTGGGAATTAACCTGTCGCGATCCCGCTGCTGACACCGGTATGTCACTGACGGAGGGACATGACATACCGCCAACACACGGCTATCACAGGCACAGGGGGGCTTATCTTAGTTATCCCACCGCTGACACCATGTGATAAAAAACCAGCAAGCTAGTCTTGCCCTAACAATTTACCGCAGGGGGGTTTATTTTGGTTGTCCCCCCTCTGCCCACAATACTTCACGAAACTTTTCAGTTCCACTTTGGAACTTGCAGCTCTCCGGCGCCCCCCTTACCCTCAGGTCAGTCAGGGAACTACACCTGGGATAATTGGTTGCTGGCTGGCTGCTACAATGAGGTCTGGCCACCCGGCATGCTACAGTGAGGGAATTATAAAATGCTCTGGTCGCACCCACCCAATTAGCTTATAAAATCCCTTTCCATCACAGTCACTACGGCGGCACCCTGGAATGTTTCAGCGGCCTCTTAGCGCTGCAGCCACTTGCAGACACTGCTCCATTTAGCGCTGCCACTCTCTCCCTAAGGCCTGCTTCATCCAGTCACATTGTATCCAGCCCCTTTGATAGACTCGAGTTGCAGCTATTACAAAATAACCAGCATTATAAGATTTCATTCCTGCCTAAGGATATCTTTCACCCTACTGTATCTCTTACAGTCTACTCTAAAGAATCAAAAAGACCTTTCTGACGAAGGTCCGTTGTTGGACCGAAAACTCTGACCCCTCCTACTCCCATGAGCTAACACCCTTACAACGCCCTTGCTCTAATATTAACCCAGAACGCCTCATAAACCCATATTGCTCCCTATATTCCCACATTAACCCCATCATGACAGCCTCCCTTGAAGGCCAGGGGCCCCGTACTGCCTCACTGGAAAGGTTCAGGGATACTAGGAATCACAACTGAAATACACATTCCTAGGCAGTTCTCTTTGCAAAATGCGCTCCACTGGACTATGTTCTGTGTCTTCCAGTCAATTACTGGATTGTGAACTGACAACCAAGGAAACCCCCAAACCACCCGTGTGGGTAGATTTGTTAGCACATTGCACATTAAACACTCCGAATGGAGGACCCCGATGCGATGTTTCAAATCCAGTGCACACTCCTTAAAATCCCCTTGAGAGAGTGGCCACCATCCGTATAGTACTAGGAAGTTTTTTGACCCTTAACCCGGACTTGCGGGCGAAATGTTCATCAACAATATCTGCCACGGAACCACTATCCAAGAAAACCTCAATAGAAACCTCCTGACCCCTGATTATTACCCTTGCGGGGAGAATACACTGAGACACTATCATGGAGCCTACCAGTTTTTGGCCAGCGCATCTTTTTTCGGTACCATGGGACAAGCGTTAATAATGTCTCTTCTTGCCGCAGAAAAAACAGACCCCACCTCTTTGGGATAAAGGGCTTTTTATTCTCATGCGACGTCCCAACGATCTGCATTGGCTCTACAGAGGTCTCCGGGGTTGCTATAGATGTTGCTTCCCCCTCCCATACTGATTTGGTCTTCAAAGACCTTTGACGAAAACAGCGGTCAATACAGACTACAGGTGCAATGGATACGTCCAGAGAGGCGGAAGTGTCATATATCACCAAAGCCTGCTGGATCCTCTCAGAAACCCTCTGCAAAAACTAACTCCTAAGAGCAGGGTCGTTCCACTGCACACCCTCGGACCAGCAGCTAAATTCAGTACAGTACTCCTCAGCCGGCCGGTTCCCCTAAACAAGAAAACGAATGTTGGACTCGGCTAAAGCCAGTGTCATGATCCAGGCCGGGTTTGTTTCTTGCTATTATCTCCCCAGTCTGGTCGTGTGGGGGTTACCCTTCTGTGCCTCATTTTGGGTTCTGTGTGGCTATTTCAGTCTGCTGTGGCCTGCAGATCAATGTCAGTGATAGTTCATGCTGTCAGGCTAGAGCAGCTGACCCCTTGATACCATGTTTTGTCCTCTGCCCGTTTACTCTGATCCTGTGACTTCCCTTTCCTTCTACCCCGCTTGTCTAAAGGGGCTTCATACATAGCGATATTGCTAGCAATATCACTAAAGCGTCACCGATTTTGTGACGCAGCAGCGATATTGCTAGCGATATCTTTAAATGTGATACTTACCTCCGACCGGCTCCCCCGCTGGCTATCGCTGATCACGCGAGAACGTCCTGGGCCATTTCCGGGCAGCGGCTTTCTGCTGGGCTTCCTGCTGGCGCCGACAAGCAACGCGTGGACGTGGGCGGGAGGACGTCTTCATCGCCGCGTCTGACAGGTAAGTAACGACCGCTGACCGCTGCTACGTCGCTGGTGAGATCTGCCTTTTTGGCAGCTCACTAGCGACCATTTAGCGATGCACCAGCGATCCTGACCGGGTCGTATCGTTGTCGGGATTGCTGGTGCATCGCTAAATGTAACGGGACCCTTAGTGTTGACTCCCTGTGCTTAGACCTCTTGGTATGTGACCCGGCTTGTTTTTCTGATCTGTTTTACTGTCTCACGTCTGTTATCTCTGCTTACATCTGGCTCTGACTTCTGGCTTGTATTTGACCATGTGTATTGCTTTTTCCTCTGGTCCCGTTTTTCCTGACTGTTTCTGATTTGGCTCGTCTGACCACTCTTTCGCCATCTGGTGGCGCTTGTGCTGCTGCTCAGTGGTGCTACACTGTGTGTGCAACCTCTCTTCTCTCACCAGCACCCCCCCGGTGGAGGTTGTGTTATACTGCACTGCAGCAGCATTACATTATCACTGACCCATACATTTAAAGGGGATTTTGTATTTTTTTTCTCTGGTCATGGATCTGCTTCGCAATGTGGGGGATCAGGTGTCCAGTATGACACAGCTGATGCGGGATTTATTGGTGTAACATCAAGCCCTAGTCACGTCCCATACTCAATTACAAAAAATTTGATGGATACTTTTAAGACCGTGCAGGGAACCACCCCTCATGCTGTTAGTCGACCTGGTGATTCTGTAGATGTTGCTTTGCACTCTCCCGAACCCTCGGTTAAGCTTCCTGACACATTTTCTGGTGAGAAAGATAGATTTCGCATGTTCAGGGAGAGTTGTCAGGGAATCAGACTCAGCCGGTGAGGATTATTATCTCCTTACTCAGGGAGGGTCCCCAATCCTGGGCTTTCTCGCTGCCCCCCACTGCACCTGAACGCATGTCGGTGGATAGGTTCTTTGAGGCCCTAGGACTTATCTATGACAAACCGGACAATGTCAGGTTGGCAGAGGACACTATCATGGTTCTGGCTCAGGGAACGTGCTCAGCTGAGTGGTACAGCTCCGAGTTCCATCAATGGTTCACTGAGGTGTCCCGGGATGAGTCTGCGCTGAGATGTCAGTTCAGGAGAGGACTGTCGGATCACATGAAGAATGCTCTGGCTCTCCATCCACCACCCAGCTCATTGGAGGAGGCTATGACTCAGGCTATCCATATGGATCGGAGGCTGTGGGAGAGAAGTGTTACACAGCGAAAGGTTCCGTTACTCCCTGCTAATCCTGTTGTTTTGCCACCATCTGAACCTATGGAGGTGGGGGCCACCAGCCTCAAGGATGAGAGGAGACGGCGACGTGAAGGAAAGCTGTGTATTTTGCTGCGGAGATCCCGGACATTGTAAAAAAGACTGCCCCTCCTGCCCACTGACTAACAAGCGGCTGAGTCTGGGTGATTGTTGTGGAGGTCACCCAGACTCTCAGCTACCTTTTTCCTCATTTTCAAAGTATTATTAAGGGCATGTCACACTAAGAGATATCGCTAGCAATATCGCTATAACTTGTGATATTGCTAGCGATATCGCTATGTCTGATACTTACCTCCGACCGCTCCCCGCTGGTTATCTCTGATTGCGCGAGAACGTCCAGAACCGTTTCTCGTCGTCAGCTTCCTGCGGCGCTTCCTGCTGTGACGACGAGCGATGCGTGGAGCCGGGCAAGAGGACGTAGGATCGCCTCGTCTGACAGGTAAGTAGAGACCCCCGACCCCTGCGATGTCGCTGGTGAGATCTGCCTGTGTGGCAGCTCACTAGCGACCACTTAGCGATGCACCAGCGATCCTGACCGCGTCATATCGCTGGTCGGGATCGCTGGTGCATCGCTAAGTGTGACAGTAACTTTAGAAGTGGAGCTTAGTTGTGGGAGTCGCTTCATTCCCACTTCTGCTTTCATGGACTGTGGATCGTCCATGAACTTTGGGTCGCCCTCCCAGGGCTGTGGGGTACTCGGTACCGGGCCGGTGTCAGGGGGATGTGTCACAGCAGTGGTGACCCGGTCCGTGGCCCTGGGTGCCCAAGCAATGGGGAAATGTAGTTAATGGTAGAATTGTTTGTGATGCCACCCGTGGTGTTTGGCAAATATGGTGTTAGGCCAACGCTGCATACAGATCCACTGGGACTGATGGTATGTGCAGCTTAGATGGTAAACCTCCCCACAGGTGGAGCTGTAGTCCCAGGGCAGTGTAGATGTAGCTGGCAGTGCCAAAAGCGTAGGGAACAGACAAGACACAGAGGTTGTAGTTTCTGTACCTTTACTGAGTATATGCAGTCCAGAGTCCTGATTACAGATGGTATTGGAGCAGGTTAGCCTGGAAGCAGATCAGGATTCTCTCTCAGCAGAAGGTCTGTGCAGTCTCCTTCCTAGCGCTTTGTAGTGTGAAGCACTCCAGTACTTAGTTACTCTGAAATGCCTCTCTTCAGATGTTCCTAGAACTATACTTGTATGACAGACAGCTGTAGCCTCTCTCGGGGTCTCCTCTCCTGAGTCCTGGCTCTCTATTCAATTGCTGTTGTGTCCCAAGTCTTTGGTGAGAGCAGGGCATTTATAGCCTCCTACTCCTCTGGTATCTGTGGCAGGACCGTCAGTATCCGTACCACCGTGGAGACCAGACTCCAGTTCTGTGCGCTCTCAAGCTGAGGGAGCTCGCCTTCTGCAGCTCAACCTCTCAGCTTCGTTCCTCCCATCTGCACACTTCACCCTCTGCAGACTATCTGCCCCTTCTTCCTCCTGGCCCTCAGAGGACACTCCTCTCCAGAATCCTGGTTCAGAGTTCCCCCTGCTGGCCCGGAGTGGAACTGTGTTGCATGCATTAGGTTAACTGCTGGAGAGACCCATCACTGCTTCCAAGCCTGGCATTACCCTCCCTTGGAGGAAGGCAAAGCCAGTGTGACGACCTTACTCCTGGGGGCGCCACATTCCCCCCTAGTGCAAGTCAGCACTCCTGGGCTGAACAAAAACATGAAAAACAACATATATAACATATAAACAACAATAAAAAAAGGTAAAAATGTACAAAAATCAAGTGTTCAAAAATGGTCCTATGATGACAAGTCCAGCATCAATGTCCATGGTCCATTCCTGGCAAATGGTAAATTATTTACAAATAAAGTTTTTGACCACAGACAAGTCCTGTGGTTCAGTGTCCGTAAAACAAACTCCAAAGGAATCTCTTACAGGTTACCTGTAGGTACAAAACTTAGAAAACAGTTACATATTTACATTCAATTTCAATATTCACATTACTTTATATACGGTATCTAACTGGTAGTATGCCTTTTGTGGTGCGAGTGGATCTGCGTAACCCTAGTGTAGGCAAACTAGGTAGCATTCTCCTATGGACTCTTAGACTCACCATGGGTACAACAGGTTCACCACTGGCAGGGTGAGGGTTCTCTGGCTCCACTGCTGGTGTGGCATCTGCTACCCGATTCTCCTGATTCTCTTGAGTCACATCTTCCTGTGCTACCACTTGGGGAAACAGCAACACTGGCACCACTATAGCATCGTTCACTTTAGTCCAATTCGCAGGGAATTCTCCCAGCACGGTACTGACTGTCTTTTCTTCCTCTGTAGGTGGGATGTTATCTGATCCTCCCGCTTTTTCTTTCAACTGGTCAGGCATAACTTCAAGTGATCCCTGGATACCGCTGCTGAGGTCTCTCCTCCATCTTTGCTAACAAGGCATACTTTGGCATTATCAAAGTTGGAGGGCAGAATGGTGTAAGGTTACTCTTCCCATTGATCATCCAGCTTATGCAGTCTTCTTTTTCTCTTGAGAACTTGTTCTCCCGGCGAAAAAGGAACAGCAGGTGCATTTTGGTTATAAAGTCTCTCCTGCTTCTGCCTTGCCTGAGACAGACTCTTCTCCACACACTCCTGTACCCTTCTGTACTGCTGCTGCCTCTCCTTGTCCCAGTCAGCATCTGGTGATGTTACTTCAGGCATCAGGACTCCCATGTCCAAGTCAATAGGCAGCTTACCAGGCCTTGCTCGCATCAGGTACACTGGAGTACAGTTGGTAGAGTTCACTGGGATATGGTTGTAGAGGTCCACCAGATCGGGCAACTTTTATGGCCACAGATTTCTCTCCTCCAAGGGCAATGTCTTCAGTAAATCAATCACTACCTGGTTCATCTTCTCACCCATGCCGTTGGTCTGTGGGTGATAAGGTGTTCTCCGGATCTTCTTACACCCATATAAGTTGCAAAATTCATGGAACACTTCTGCCTCGAAAGCTGGACCTTGGTCTGTCAGTACCCTTTCAGGATAACCATGTGGTCTACAGAAGTGCTGTTGGAATGTTCTGGCCGCTGTCCTGGCCGTTAGATCTTTGATGGGCACAACCACCAGGAATCTTGAATAGTGGTCCACAATGGTAAGGGCATAGAGGTAGCCTGACCAGTTGGAACCAGCTTCACATGGTCCAGGGCTACCAACTCCAGGGGCTGTTTGGTGATGATTGGCTGTAAGGGAGCTCTCTGGCTGTCTCGATCCTTTCTGTGCAGGTTACACTGTCCACACTCCCAGCACCACCTCTCAATGGCCTTCCGCATGCCAGTCCAATAGAACCTCTCTCGGAGCAATGTTTCCAACTTCTTCCATCCAAAGTGTCCAGCTCCATTGTGATATGCTCCTAGGACCATTGATGCATCTCTCTTTGGGACCACCATCTGCCAGACCAGCTCATGTGTGCAGGCATTGATACTCCTCCGACACAGCTCCCCTTCATAAATGAACAGCCGACCTCTTTCCTTCCACAACTGATGAGTTTCTTCAGGAGCATTCAAATCTGGGCGTGAATCACCTTGTGTCAGCAGCTCATTCACCAGGCGGACTGCAGGTTCATTATCTTGCGCTTCTTCCCAATCATGATGGGGCAACGGATTCAGAGTGACTTCCTTCAAGCCAGGCTGCCTGTTTCTCACTCCTTGAGCACGTTGGGCCGCCAGTGGCTTGGTGGAAGGGAGGCATTTCTACCTCTTCCAGAGCCTCAGGGTCTTCTCCTGCATCTGGCAGATTAGGCATTCTGGACAGCGCATCAGCATTGGCATTCTTGTGCCCTGCCCGGTACTTGATGGTAAAATCATAATTGGATAACCGAGCCATCCATCGCTGCTCCAGTGCTCCTAGCTTGGCAGTGTCCAAGTGTGTCAACGGATTGTTGTCCGTGAAGATTGTAAACTTGGCAGAAGCTAGGTAATGCTTGAACCTTTCGGTGACAGCCCAGACTATGGCAAGGAACTCCAGCTTGAACGAACTGTAATTATCAGGGTTCCTCTCAGTGGGACGCAGCTTCCTGCTGACGTAGGAGATCACTCTCTCTTTTCTTTTCTGTACCTGCGACACTACTGCTCCTAATCCCATGTTGCTAGCATCCGTGTACAGCACAAAGGGTTTGTCATAATCTGGGTAGGCCAGAACTTCGTAACCTGTGAGAGTCATCTTCAATCTGGTGAAAGACCTCTCCAACTCTTCAGTCCATTCAAATGTGGAATTCTTCTGCTTGCCTTTATTTTTTTTTTAATCAGATAGTTTTTATTCACATTTTCGTTATAACAAACAAGTGAAAACCAACTGTATCACCATCCATCCCACCCTCCCCCCCCAACACCCCACACCCCCAGCCCGGTCCACAAAAGAAATAAGAAAATTATACACAAAAAGCACAAATCTTATGAAAATATAAAATACATGCACATAGACACAGTGGATAACAATGTCGACCAAAATCAGCTATTAGACGAATAGGTTCGCTGCCGGCAGACCCGGGGTGTCCAGCCAACCAGCCCAAATTTGCTCAAAAGTATTTGGTCGTCCCCTCTTAAGGTATATGGCTTTTTCTCTATAGAGTATATAGTTTAATTTATTGATATATTCTGTCCGAGATGGCACCTTATCTGAAATCCAATGGTATGCTATCAGTTTCCTAGCAGCATAAAGCATTCTGGCAACTGCGGTTTGAAGGTATTCATCTCCCCCCACATCCTCCACATAACCCAAGACACAGACAACGGGATCTCGCGGGATATCCTGTCCTGTAGTTACGTGGATCAAATTAAGGACCAGAATCCAAAATACCTGCAGGCAGGGGCAAGTCAACAACATATGTAAGATATCAGCATTCTCGAGGGTACATTTAGGGCACTGCGAATCCATCCTCATCCCCATATCAAATAACCATTTAGGGGTTCTATAAACTCTATAAAGAATATACAATTGGGACAAACGATTGGGTTCGCTAAGAGACAGCCTGGGGACCATCTGCAGAATAGATTCCCATTCATCCCCTGAAATGGCGCCCAACTGTTGCTCCCACTTCGCCAGCACTCCTATCGGATGCTTCACCGAAACCATTGAAAGAAGTCCACCATACACAAACGAGATTAAACCCCTAGTGGATGCCTGCAGCCCGAGCCTGTTGACAATAGCATCCTGGTGTATAGATATACTATTCATCTGGTCCTGCACTGTATAGGCATGCCGCAACTGCAGATACTGGAAGAACATAGAGTGTTGGAGCGGAAAATCCCGTCTCAGTGTGTCAAAGGAATTAAAAACCCCATCCTCCACTAATTGCGACAGCCACCAGATACCTATTCGCCTCCATTGCGCAAAACCTTTAAGCGACCTCATTTGCGGCAAATACAGGTTATCCCAAATAGGGGAGTATTTTGTGAAACCCGTGATTCCTCTTAACTGTTTAATTTTATCCCACACTTTAATCATGAGAAGTACCGTAGGATATCTAGACGCCAAAGGTCTAAATCTGCCCACCTCTAAATTGGATAACAGCGACCCCTGACCCACAAGAGACCGGAAAATCAACTGGCCCCCCGCTGTCTCCGCTGGGAAGCCCTCCATTCCCCCCGCCATGTGCTGACATTGAGAGGAGAGAGTAGAGCCACGGATTGGGCAGCGCCAGCCCCCCTCCTCTTTAGATTTTTGTAAATGTTCCAATTTGATCCTTGCAACCTTTTTCAACCAAATAAGTTCTCTAAATATCGCATTAATTTTGGAAAACCTATTTTGAGGGAGCCAGACTGGGGAGTTGTGAAGAACATACAGAAGCTGCGGCATGATAGCCATCTTCAGTAAGTTCACTCTCCCCACCACAGAAAGATGCAAGTTAGCCCAGGCCTTAACCTTCCCCTTAATCCTGGCCATCAGTGGCGAGAGATTCAAATATTCAAAATCCATTAGTTTATTAGATATCATAATACCCAGATATTTAAAAGTCGTTACAACCGGCACCTGTGTGATGTTGATTGGGATCGGATCTAAAGGGAGAATCACAGATTTTTCCCAGTTAATAACTAGTCCCGAGACAGCGCCAAAAGAATTAAGGAGCAGCATCACATTATGTAATGATCTATCAGAGTCAGCCAAGAACATAAGCAAGTCATCAGCATAGAGTTCTACCTTCTCCTCCTGTCCTCCGTATCTGAACCCCTCGATGCCCTTATCATATCTTATTCTGGAGGCCAGAGGCTCTATCGCTAAAGCAAAGAGTAGCGGGGACAGAGGGCAGCCCTGCCTCGCACCTCTATAAAGAGGAAAAGGGTCAGACAGTGATCCATTTGCTTGTATTTGTGCTTTCGGTTCGGAATATAGGAGCCTGATCCAGCTAATAAAACCCGGACCAAACCCCATACAGTGAAGTGTAGCCCAGAGGTAGGTCCACTCTACACTGTCAAATGCCTTGGCGGCATTCAGAGACAGGACCACCCTCCCCCCCGCATTATCCGCCCTCACCTGCATGTTCAAATACAGTCGCCTAATATTTATGGCCGTAGACTTACGAGGCATGAAACCCGTCTGATCCGAATGTACTAACGATTCCACCACCTTTGAAAGTCGAGTGGCCAAAACCTTCGCCAGGAGCTTAATGTCCACCGTCAGGAGGGAAATGGGTCTATATGACGCCGGGAGTGTCGGGTCTTTGTCCTTTTTTGGCAGCACAGTAATAATAGCTTCCCGCATAGCAAATGGAAGAGCTCCAGAACTGAGACTATCATTGAATACATCCAGCAAGGTAGGGAGTAGTAGAGATTTATACTTTTTGTACACCTCAACCGGTAAGCCATCCACCCCCGGCGCCTTACCATTGGACATAGATCCCAAAGCTTCTTCAAGCTCCCCCAAGTCCAGCGGCTCATCAAGCATACGTCTCGCCTCGTCAGTTAGACGTGGGAGTTTCTGCTTGCCTTTCTTGGACTGCCCCACCAGAAGGTTTTGCATCGGGGTGGCTACTTCAGTAAAGCCTTTGATGAATCTCCGGTAGTCGCCTACCAGTCCAAGGAATTGGCGTCCCTCATGGAGGTTGCTGGGCTTCGTCCAGTCCCGGATGACCGTGACCTTGTCAGGATCTGGTGCCACACCTTCTGCACTGACCACGTGACCAAGGTACTGTACCTTAGGCTTCAGGAGGTGGCATTTGGAAGGCTTCACCTTCAGGCCAAAATTGGCCAAAGCTTCAAATACTTCAGCCAGGTGTTCCAGACGCTCTTCATAGGTCTTGGAGAAAACAATGACATCATCCAGGTACAACAGGACCGTCTCAAAGTTCATGTGTCCCAGGCAACACTCCATCAGACATTTCCAGCAGTGCAGAGCCCGAATGGCATGTAATTGAACTCACAGAGACCCATTGGAGTAGTAAATGCTGTTTTCTCCTTGTCTGCCTCTGCCACGGGAACCTGCCAATACCCACTGGTGACATCCAAGGTGGAAAAGTATTTAGCAGTTTTAAGTGCAGCTAATGACTCTTCATTTCTAGGCAATGGGTAAGCATCTTTATGTGTGATACTGTTAATTTTCCTGTAATCAACACACATTCTCATAGTACCATCCTTTTTCTTTACAAACACTGTTGGAGCTGCCCATGGGCTACAACTGTCCCTAATGAACCCAGCTTCCTTCATCTCTTTCAACATACTCTTAGCACATTGGTACTGTGTTGGGGGTATAGGTCTGTACCTCTCCTTTATGGGTGAATGGTCTCCAGTGGGGATATGATGTTGCACCCCTTTTGCCTGCCCAAAATCTAGTGGGTATTTGCTAAATACCTGCTCATACTCCTGTGTCACTCTGTAAAGCCTATTTCTCTGGTATGAAGGTGTAGAGTCAGTTCCCACCTGCAGTTGCTGGCACCACTCTTCTAGCTGCTTCACAGGGCCATTGACCTCCACCGGATCGGATGAGACCAAAGCCTCTGCTGCCTGCATTGAGTTGTTATTAACAGTGAGCAGCTTAGCAACTGTGGCGTACTGAGGTATTGTGGCTTCCTCCTCCCCACAATTCAGAAGGCGTATAGGTACTCTCCCCTTTCGTACTTCAACCACCCCTCTGGCTGTCAGGACAGTGGGCCTGCTATCTGAATATACTGGCTCTACCAATGCCTGGTAATCCTGCCCTCTGAGCCCTATGGAGCCCGACACCAATCCAACATTTCATATCTGGGGGGTATTACAATAGGAAAAGCATCACTCACTCTGACACTGCCAATCTCTCCGCCAGAGAGTTCTACCTGTTGCCTTTGCATCAGGGCTCGGATCTCCTTCTGCAGGACTCGTTGTTCCCCAGAAGCAGCAGTCTCAGCCACCTGTTGTAACAAGACAATGACCTCGGACAGACAGTTTTCAATTACATTTGTACCAAGAGTCATCATGGGATTACATTCACGTCGGTCAATATCAACAACTATCAGACCTTGTGATTTTAGCTCCACCCGCCCCACTTTAACAGAAATTTCCTTGCATCCAATCTGCGGCAAGGTATGACCATTACTAGCAACTACAGTTAGTTCATCAGTGGGCCCACGGGTGAGTTCAGAATCAGCCCAGTACCTGTTGTACAAAATATACAGCATATTGGTCACCTGGGAGCCAGTGTCCAGCAAAGCGTTCATGGGGATGCCGTCAATCAACACAGGGAGGATCGGTCTCCCTCCTTCATACTTGGCTCTCCAGTTCTTTGGGCCTGCTGAACCTACTCCTGGGGGTGGGCCCTTTGCCCCAGGGGTTGCTCGTTTAAAGGACAGTACCTTGCATGATGACCTGCCTTGTAACAGGGCCGACAGATGGGACGTCCGTCCTGGTCATAGCGATCCTTTTCTTTGGAGGAATCCTGCAGGGACTGCACGGTTCCGGTGAGTGCAGCCATTCCTTTGTTCAGCTCCTGGACCTGAAGACACAGCTCCTCTGTTGGATCTTTATCCAGGGTCTGGGCATCAGCCTCCACAGGGATGGAAGGAAAGGACGTAGCTTCCTGATGGAAGGTGATCGCTGGGCGCCTAGGGGGTGCTGGACGGCTGTCAGAGGATTCATGAAGTACCCAGATAGCCCTGTCCTTAATCTCAGCAAAGTTCAAATCAGGGTTTTGCAGGGTAATGATGCGTAACTGTCCTCTGTGGGTACTGGACAGGAGTCCTTCGATGAACTGCTCCTTTAACAATTTGTCTTCTTCTTTCACACTATCAGAGTCAACTTGCTTAACTGCTCACAGCGCCTCCTGCAGGTTGAGGGCATAGTCCCTGATACTGTCCTGCGCCCTCTGTTTACAGCCAAAGAACCGCATCTTAATTTCAGCTGCCTTGCGGGTGTCAAAAGTGCTCTTCAGTTTGGCCAGGACCTTTGCAACAGTGTCTTTATCAGTGTCCTGCCAGGCTTTCACTTCTCTCTGCACTGTACCCGTTAGCTGTCCAATCAGGATATTCACTTTCTGGTCTTCAGACAGAGGGTAAACTTTAAACAAGCTGCACAGTCTTTCTTTAAATTCACTCAGGGTGTGGGACTCACCCGAGTACTGCGGTAGCCAAGCCGCTCCCGGTATGTAGGGCATGGACAGCGGCATTATGGGGAGGGGTGTGGCAGGCGCTCCTCCTGGCGGTACCGCGGGATTGGCACCGGCGCCTGCCGCTGCACTGCCGTTTGGCGCAGACATCTTCTCCCCCCCTAGTGGACGTTGGCCAGGGCCGGGGGGTTGTGTGAACTCACTAGCGGCCGCTTCACAGGCCCGACACTCCAGGCTCTAGGCCTCAGCTCCTCCTCTTCTCGCACGCTCTCCTCTCTTCCCGCGCGGCACTTCGCTTCTTCGCGCTCTGCGGCAGCCTCCGCCCACGAAGGCCGCCCCTCTTTCTTCCCGCGGCCACCAAGCAGCGCAGCAATGGCGGTTTCTGGCGCCAAATTCACACAGTTCACAATCGGTCTATGGCACACAGGACCCGGAGATACCGGGCTGCGGGGTACTCGGTACCGGGCAGGTGTCAGGGGATGTGTCACAGCAGCGGTGACCCGGTCCGTGGCCCTGGGCGCCCAAGCAATGGGGAGATGTAGTTAATGGTAGAATAGTTCGTGACGCCACCCGTGGTGTTTGGCAAATATGGTGTTAGGCCAACGCTGCATACAGATCTGCTGGGACTGATGGTATGTGCAGCTTAGATGGTAAACCTCCCCACAGGTGGAGCTGTAGTCCCAGGGCAGTGTAGATGTAGCTGGCACGGGGATGTAGCAGTGCCAAAAGCGTAGGGAACAGACAAGACACAGAGGTTGTAGTTTCTGTACCTTTACTGAGTATATGCAGTCCAGAGTCCTGATTACAGATGGTATTGGAGCAGGTTAGCCTGGAAGCAGATCAGGATTCTCTCTCAGCAGAATGTCTGTGCAGTCTCCTTCCTAGCGCTTTGTAGTGTGAAGCACTCCAGTACTTAGTTACTCTGAAATGCCTCTCTTCAGATGTTCCTAGAACTATACATGTATGACAGACAGCTGTAGCCTCTCTCGGGGACTCCTCTCCTGAGTCCTGGCTCACTAGTCAATTGCTGTTGTGTCCCAAGTCTTTGGTGAGAGCAGGACATTTACAGCCTTCTACTCCTCTGGTATCTGTGGCAGGACCGTCAGTATCCGTACCACCGTGGAGACCAGACTCCAGTTCTGTGCGCTCTCAAGCTGAGGGAGCTCGCCTTCTGCAGCTCAACCTCTCAGCTTCGTTCCTCCCGTCTGCACACTTCACCCTCCGCAGACTATCTGCCCCTTCTTCCTCCTGGCCCTCAGAGGACACTCCTCTCCAGAATCCTGGTTCAGAGTTCCCCCTGCTGGCCTGGAGTGGAACTGTGTTGCATGCATTAGGTTAACTGCTGGAGAGACCCATCACTGCTTCCAAGCCTGGCATTACCCTCCCCTGGAGGAAGTGTTGTGAGTTCATTCTCCCCTTCACCTTTGATGTCTGATGAACTCCCTATGCTGGTGAAGAGAGGTAGTGAAATTGATTGGGATGTGAAGAACCTGTCATCTAAACAGGCGGAGTGTGATTGGACATCTGGAATTTCTGAGTGGATATAAGGCAGCTGACGCCCTGCAGGGCTGCTGGTGATCCTTTCTGCTCTGAGCTCTTGCATCCAGCTTAGTTCCTGTCTACTAAAAGCTAAGTTTTTGCCCTGCTATTATTCCATGAGATTTTGCCTGGTTTCCTTAGTGTTTGTATTCAGCCAGTCCTGGTTGGGACTGGCTGAATTCCATTTTTGTCTCTGATCAGTTGATCTCTTTGCTCTGTTTTGAGAATATACCTGAGTGCTGATATAGTGATTTTGAAGTCTAGCGACTTCAGGGCCTTTTTCCCTATCAGACGGTTGGGACATTTTTGGTAGGGTTTTTTTTACGGATTGCAGCCAGCATCTTTTCTGTCCTGTCCTATCTAGTTAGTTGGGCCCCATCGTTTGCTCAGCCTGTCTTTCTGTCTGTGTTTGTGCTTTCATCTGTTTTTCACCGACAATACATGTTGGGGGCTGTCTATTGCTTTGGGGTCTGCTCTGGGGCAGTTTAGATTTCCCCTTTCCTTCTTTAGGCTTATGTAGTTCTCCGGCTGTGACGAGGGGTCTAGGGCACCGTAGGAACCCCCCACGGCTACTGTTAGTTGTGGTGTATAGGATCAGGGGTCTGCAATCCAATAGCTACCAACCTCTCCGGTTTTCTGGACTTAGCTTGTATTTTTGTTTTCTCCTCCTCCGGTGACTCATTCATAACAAGGAAGGCAAAGCCAGTGTGGCGACCATACTCCTGGGGGCGCCACAACTTTATTGACTCTAACTTGGTGACCAAGTGTAAGCTAGGGACAGTTAGGCTGGAGACTCCTATTCATGTTGTTGCCATTGACAAACCACCACTGGCTAAGAATGTCATCAAATTTGTCTTGGAAAGTTTCTCCTTAAAGTGGGTTCCTTGCACTAGAAGCATATTTCATATTTTGTTCTGGACAATATGCCTGCGATACTGGTGTTGGGGTTCCCCTGGTTACAGTTACATAATCCTGTGATAGACTGGGAAACTTAGGACATTGTTAAATGGGGTCCTAATTGTAGTAGAAGTTGCCTTACTACTGTACTTGTGTCATCCATCAGTCTGGAGGGTATCCCAGAGTACCTGAAGGGCTTTGAGGATGTGTTCTCCAAAAAGGAGGCTTCAGTTCTACCACCACACCACCCATTTGATTGTGCTATTGATCTTGTTCCTGGTGCCAAATTGACCAAGGCCCATCTGCACAGTTTCTCCGGCCCCCTAGACTGCTGTGAAGGAGTATATCTCTGATAGCCTTTGTAAAGGGCCCATACGGCCATCTGTTTCTCCCGTGGTGGCAGGGTTCTTTTTTGCTAAGAAAAAGGATGGTAGTTTACGCCCATGCCTCGATTTTCGAGAATTGAATAAAATCACTGTAAGGAACACATCCCCTCCCACTTATACCTGATTTTTACAATCAATTGTCAGGGGCCAATTGGTTCTCTGAGTTGGACCTCAGGGGAGCATATAATCTCATCCGTATGCGGGAGGGGGATGAGTGGAAAACTGCATTTCTTGTTATTCTCTCCCCAGTCTGGTTGTGTGGGGGTTAACCTCTGCCTTGTTTTGGGTTCTGTGTGGCTATTTCAGTCTGCTGTGGCCTGGAAATCAATGTCAGTGATAGTTCATGTTGTCAGGCTAGAGCAGCTGACCCCTTGATACCGTGTTTTGTCCTCTGCCCGTTTACTCTGATCTTCTGACTTCACTTTCCTGTCACCCCGCTTGTCTTAGTGTTCGCTCCCTGTGCTTGGACCTCTTGGTATGTGACCTGGCTTGTCTTCTGATCTGTTATACTGTCTCACGTCTCTGTTATCTCTGCTCCTGTCTGGCTCTGACTGCTGCCTTGTATTTGACCACGTGTATTGCTTTTTCCTCTGGTCCAGTTTTTCCTGACTGTTTCTGATTTGGCTCGTCTGACCACTCTTTGGCCACCTGGTGGCACCTGTGCTGCTGCTCAGTGGTGCTACGCTGAGTGTGCAACCTCTCTTCCCTCTCCAGCATCCCCTGGTGGAGGTTGTGCTATACTGCACTGCAGCAGCATTACAGCATTACAGTTTATCAGGATTGTCATAGATAAGGCCGAGTGCAGAAAAAAGAAGTCCACTGATTCAAACACAGGAGAATTGGAGGGTAGAGAAAAAGCCAATGCTTGTAGGTCCCCCTTAGCAATGAGACCCCTTGTTAGGCATTGGATTTCTGCGTTTACTCCGCAGGGATCCAGACCCTCACATTCTGCAGTCTCCTGCTATTTATCTACTGCAGAGGCTAAGTCCTTCTGTCCTCCTACTGAGCATGCTCATGGGACGATCTCCCATTGGAGATTGGGAGTCATGTGCTCAGGTCCCGCTCCAGATCTCATTGGTCCATCTCAGAGATATGGAAGCTTGCGGAAGATCCCAGCTGCTATAAAAGGCGTGCATGGCTGATCCGCCATGCGCTAGTATAGACTTACTTGCTGCTGTGTGTAAGAGGATGGATGTATGATTCTGGTGAATGACTCATTATAAAATCCCTTCCCTCTGATATTACGTATGTGGTTAGGGACTGAGTTAGAATCAGCGTCAGCGCTCCTCTGCTGCAACATCCACAGCTGCTAGCGTCCAACATTGCACTTGCATCATAGCTTTGTCGTTTGGCGGCAGTGTCCACGCCGCGCTCCAGTAGCAGACCTCCTTACCATCCGCAGCTGCGACGCCGCACACCCGGTAGGTCTAGACAGACATAGTGCCGCCGTCTTGGGCTACTCCTGTGACCTGATACCGTGTGTGTATTTTTACTGAGTACTGTGACCTCAACAGGCTCAGTCTGTGTATTTGTGTTTATTTGACATCTCTGTGACTCAACTGAGATTGCTCTGCGCACCTGGGTGACGTTTAACCCTGTGTGCATTACCGCCATATTGCTCCTGCCACCACTTAGCAGCGGTTATATCACCTACTGCACGGTGGACCCCAAGTGGCAAACGCACTTTATTATTTTTATTTACTGCGTTCCGCCGTTCCTAACACCCCTATACCCACATGCTGAGCTTCACCCCCTGAAGAGAGAGGACATAGACAGAAATACAGTTTGCAGGATTAACGGAAAGAAACAAACTTACTGCGATCTCCTGCAAACCGCTCTGGAAAGGTCAATTTTGGTTCAGATGTCCTAGATGATGCCTTGGACAGTACGCAGAAGCTGACAAGGCCTGTTGCTGAACCGCCCCTTTAAGCTCTGTAACCTGGATGGACAGAGCCTCTGTCTAGTCAGTCTAGTCAGGGAAGCTATGGGATCCATGGAAGGTAAAGTTTATAGACCAACTATAATGTCACAGTGAGCAATGGGAAAACAGGAGATAAGGAATCTGAGCCTCTGATCTGCCCCTCAGGCTAGGGATGCCCTGTCTGCCCTTAACTCAGGGGTACCCTTGATGGTGGGGAGGCCTAAGTCACCGACCTGTCTCTATCTCCTGGCCAGTCCTGAGCTTACCCCCAACCCCCACCCCAGGAGGTGATCCGTAAGAGAAACCACAGATAAAGACTGACAAGGATAAAGAAAACTCCACCACAACGCAAACTATCAGGACAGCACAATATGTGTTTAGGGGAAAACACAATACAAAATAGGGAAATGAACAAACAACAAAGTGTACTTCACCAGACTCCAAATTAAGTTTTGAGTATCAACAGCTAATCCAAAACAGGACCGGTATGCAAGAAGCATGCAAATGCTATAGTTGGCATCCAGGAATGTTCTGAGTCATACTTAAAGGGAGAAGGTATTCCCAGCAGCCTCAGCCATTAATCAAAAAGGTAACTCCTGCCAAGCTGAACATCAGTGAACAAACCCCCACTGATGCCCAAACTCAGGCTGAGCAACAGGAAGGTCTTAAGCTGGAGTCACACATAGCGACTCACCAGCGATCCCGACAACGATATCAACGTGTCAGGATCGCTGGTGAGTCGCTATGTGATCGCTGGTGAGCTGTCACACAGCTTCACCAGCGATTAGCACAGCGACGCCGAGCGCGCGGCGTCGCTGGGTTCGTTAGTTACCAGTGCGCTGATGCAGGGAGCTGGTAACTAACGTACACATCGGGTATCCAAGGGACGCACGTCCCTTGGATACCCGATGTGTACGTTAGCTACCAGCAGATCGCTGGTCTCCCGCCTGTCAGACGCAGCGATGCATGCTGGCCAGCGGGAGACCAGCAAAAAAAAATGTCCAGCGGTTTCCTACAGCGATCAGCGATACCGGCAGGGGGGCCGGTCGCTGATCGCTGTCACACACAGCGATCTCGCTGGTGAGATCGCTGTTGTGTCACAAAACTTGTGACTCAGCAGCGATCTCGCTAGCGAGATCGCTATGTGTGACGGGGCCCTTAGACTGCACAACAGACTCCCTAGTGTGAACAGAGTCCGAAGCCGGCATGACACTTTCTTTGTGGACCTCAGTAATGTCCAAAAAAGGAAAAAAAAAATGCTGGAAGGTAATTTTAACAGCCACACTGGACAGTAGCTTGCTACGCTATCTGACTGATAAACAACCGCCTAACTAACTAGCTAAAATCTTGCTGTTAACAGTGCCAGCATCAGGAGTAACCTCTCTGTGCTGTTGCAGTGTCAAAATGGTGTTAAAACAAGATGTCTGCTATTTATATGGAGTGGGACATGTGATTTGAGCAGCCAATGACACAAGCCATTATGTAAGGACATTGTGGGTGTTTCCTGCGCCGTGATTGACTAGCCGCAATGTGCACACATAAAGTTAGGGGAAAAAAATGACTGCTTACAAGAACGGCTTGCCTCTGAACTCTGCAAACCCCCTCCCCTCATCAAACACATGCCAAATGCTCATGATACACCAACATTATCGTTGCTGAAGTGCTGAAAATACTTTTGTGGCAACACAAATATTTTCCCGCACTTTTTACCGAATGTTACTGATTTTTCCCGATTTTATAAAATTTTGCTCATGTTTCTGATCACGAATCCGAATGTACCATATTCGTGCCGAATTTCTGTTTGGCAATCATTTTCCGAACAAATTCGCTGATATCTACTTTTCAGCATTTTGGTCTTCAAAAATAGAAGAGTTGCCTGAACTCACCTGTCACGCCTTGGAGGTTTTGTCATGCCTGGCAGACAGCTCTCTCTCAGCGCTGCTGGTGGTGTCATGACTAATAAGCACAACCGGCTGCCCGCTTAAAGAGTAGACTGCATAACTTTCATAAAAATGAACACGTCATGGATCTCCTATGACTTTTGCACCCCAGTCAGTCGCAGATTGGGCACACACGGCGATGGAGTAGTTTTTAGTGTCATGCATTAATCTTGTGTTATTGCAGTCTGTGCCTGCTGTTGCTACAAATTTTTTAAAATGTGTAGAATCCAAGTTGAGTCTCATTCATGTGTGTTGCTTGTAGAAGTAGGGGTTCTAGACAGGCAGGCCTGCTCTTACTTTTTCTTGTTTCTTTCCTTTTTTCTACCAATAGTATTTTATGAAACTGATGCTTGTGCCATCTGAGTGTGGCTGGAATTAAAAAAAAAAATTGGAGCTGTTGTATGAGGTATATTTTGCTTATACATTGAATGCAAGGCCTGCCCTGCACTAAAGTTACATGCACCCCAATAAACCTTTGAAGCCACGTACTGGGTGTGGATGGCCACATGCAACCATCGCTCCCAGTATTCATTTGGTACTCCCATACTGTTTGCTTATGCATTGAATACAAAGCCTACCCTGCACCAAAGGTATATACACCCCAATAAGCCTTTGAACACACGTACTGAATGGCTACATGAAACCAAAGTTCCAATTATTCTGATTTTTTTAAGTCACCTAAAGCTTGCCCATGAAGTGAATACAAGGTCTGTCCAAAATTTGCACACACTCCAATCCCCCAAGGAAGAAATGTGGAGGATGGCCTCTTGAAAAATGTTTTCCCAGTTTACAGGAGCGGGTCTCCTATACTTGTAATACCCTTACACTTAATGTATGGGCTGACAAACATTTCCCCCTGGGTTGTACACATCATCCTACTGTGTAAATATTTTTTTTAAGGCCATCATAAACACCCTTGCAAAAAACTATAGTGGCTATTGCATCACGGAACACGTTCACGCTGGTGCTCTAGTGGTGGTGTCGGAAGAGATGTGGAGGACAGCCTCCAAAAAATGTTTTCCAAGTTTAAAGGAGCAGGTCTCCTGCATCACAGAACATGGTCACCATGGTGATCTCGTGGCGATGGATGATGAGTAGTGTTGAGCGATACTTTCCGATATTGAGAAATATCGGATCGGATTGGATCGGACCGATACCCAAAAAGTATCGGGTATCGCCGATTCCGATACCGGAAACCCCATTCAAGTCAATGGGACAGAAATATCGGAATTAAAAAAAACCCTTTCTTTACTTGCACATCCTGTTCAGGAGGGGGGAAGAATGTGGGCGGTGCATGGGCGGACACTGCGCATGTCTGTGTGTGCGGGTGGGGTCTGTGCGGGCCTGCCGGGGGTCTGTATGGGCCTGCCTGGGGTCTGTGCCGGCTGCCGGGGGTCTGTGCGGGCCTGCCGGGGGTCTGTGCGGGCCTGCCGGGGGTTGTGTGTGTGTGCAGGCATCGTCCGATGGGACTACAAGTCCCATCCGGCTATGCCTGCTACAATGACAGTGATTGACACATTAGCCAATGATGGGACAGTAGTAGTCCCATCATCCGGCTAATGTGTTGAATGTAAAAAAAAACCATACATACTACATACATACTTCATATATACTACATTCATACAACATACATACATACTACATACATACTACATATATACAACATTCATACAACATACATACATACTACATACATACTACATATATACAACATTCATACAATATACATACATACTACACACTACATACATACTTCATATATACTACATTCATACAACATACATACATGCTACATATATACAACATTCAAACAACATACATACATACTACATACATGCTACATACATACTACATATATACAACATTCATACAACATACATACTACATACATACTACATATATACAACATTCATATAACATACATACATACTACATACATACTTCATATATACTACATTCATACAACATACATACATACTACATATATACTACATTCATACAGCATACATACATACATACTACATAATACATACGTACTACATATATACAACAATCATACAACATACATACATACTACATACTACATGCATACTTCATATATATACTACATTCATACAACATACATACTACATACATACTACATATATACTACATTCATACAACATACATACATACTACATACATATATACTACATTCATGCAACATACATACATGCATACTACATACATACTACATTCATACAACATACATACATACATAGTACATACTACATACACTCACTGGCCACTTTATTAGGTACACCATGCTAGTAACGGGTTGGACCCCCTTTTGCCTTCAGAACTGCATCAATTCTTCGTGGCAGAGATTCAACAAGGTGCTGGAAGCATTCCTCAGAGATGTTGGACCATATTGACATGATGGCATCACACAGTTGGCGCAGATTTGTCGGCTGCACATCCCTGATGCGAATCTCCCGTTCCACCACATCCCAAAGATGCTCTATTGGATTGAGATCTGGTGACTGAGGAGGCCATTTGAGTACAGTGAACTCATTGTCATGTTCAAGAAACCAATCTGAGATGATTCGAGCTTTATGACATGGCGCATTATCCTGCTGAAAGTAGCCATCAGATGTTGGGTACATTGTGGTCATAAAGGGATGGACATGGTCAGCAACAATACTCAGGTAGGCTGTGGCGTTGCAACGATGCTCAATTGGTACCAAGGGGCCCAAAGAGTGCCAAGAAAAAATTCCCCACACCATGACACCACCACCACCAGCCTGAACCGTTGATACAAGGCAGGATGGATCCATGCTTTCATGTTGTTTACGCCAAATTCTGACCCTACCATCCGAATGTCGCAGCAGAAATCGAGACTCATCAGACCAGGCAACGTTTTTCCAATCTTCTACTGTCCAATTTCGATGAGCTTGTGCAAATTGTAGCCTCAGTTTCCTGTTCTTAGCTGAGAGGAGTGGTACCCGGTGTGGTCTTCTGCTGCTGTAGCCCATCTGCCTCAATGTTTGACGCACTGTGCGTTCAGAGATGCTCTTCTGCCTACCTTGGTTGTAACGGGTGGCAATTTGAGTCACTGTTGCCTTTCTATCAGCTCGAACCAGTCTGCCCATTCTCCTCTGACCTCTGGCATCAACAAGGCATTTCCGGCCACAGAACTGCCGCTCACTGGATTTTTTTTCTTTTTCGGACCATTCTCTGTAAACCCTAGAGATGGTTGTGCGTGAAAATCCCAGTAGATCAGCAGTTTCTGAAATACTCAGACCAGCCCTTCTGGCACCAACAATCATGCCACGTTCAAAGGCACTCAAATCACCTTTCTTCCCCATACTGATGCTCGGTTTGAACTGCAGGAGATTGTCTTGACCATGTCTACATGCCTAAATGCACTGAGTTGCCGCCATGTGATTGGCAGATTAGAAATTAAGTCTTAACACACAGTTGGACAGGTGTACCTAATAAAGTGGCCAGTGAGTGTACATGCTACATACATACAACATACATACAACATGCTACAGACAAACATACATACAACATACTACATACAATACATTCATACATTCATACAATACATACATATAGACATACAGTACAGAAATTCGAAGTGCACCTGAAGAAACAGAGGAATGGACACATGTGACCCAGAGAAGCAGGAGGATCAGGAGGCAGTCAGCACCCGTACTGCTCAGAAACCAGTACCAGGCTCTCACGCAGGAAAACGATGAAGAAATACATCAGGATAAGACTCTGCCAACAAACAGCAACCTTGTACGCCCTCAGAGTCCTCCTGGATGGAGAAAGAAAAATGTTGTGAAGAAGAAACGGAGAGTGGTGGTCATGGGGGATTCCCTGCTGAGAGGAACAGAGGCCGCTATCTGCAGACCGGATATAACTACAAGAGAAATGTGCTGTCTTCCAGGTGCAAAAATTAAAGATGTGTCTGACAGGATATCAGGACTCTTCAGACCTACAGATGACTACCCATTCCTGCTACTACATGTGGGGACAAATGACACCGCAAGAAACGACCTGGAAACCATCTGCAGAGACTTTGAAGACTTAGGCAAGAAAGTGAAAGAACTGGGAGCGCAGGTGGTCTTCTCTTCCATCCTCCCAGTGGATGGCCATGGAACAAGGAGGTGGAATAAGATTCTGCAGGTGAACAACTGGCTACGTCGATGGTGCCGTCAGCAACGATTTGGATTTCTGGATCACGGAGTGAACTACTTATACGATGGACTACTTGCTAGAGATGGGGTGCACCTTACGAAGACTGGAAAGCAGGTATTTGGAAGTCGCCTTGCTACACTTGTAAGGAGAGCTTTAAACTAGAACAACATGGGAAGGGAAGCAAAAGACCAGAAAAAGCCATACACCTTACAAATGCTATTGAGAACTCTGCTATTAGAAGTGGAAAGGAAGAACAAAGACGAAAGAATCTAATTAATAAAAATATTGGAGAAAGAGAAACCAATCACAAACTAAAATGTTTCTATACTAATGCACAAAGCACGGGCAACAAACAAGGAGAATTGGAACTACTAACACAGGAAAAGAAATATGATGTCATTGGAATCACTGAAACTTGGTGGGACAATACACATGATTGGAATACAAGACTAGAAGGATACAACTTATTTGCAAGAAACAGACTTGATAAACGAGGAGGGGGTGTCGCATTGTATGTTCGAAACGCGTATATCTGCACAGAGATTGAAGCTTCAGAGACTGGGAGTTCTGTGGAAACTGTTTGGGTAAGAATACAAGGACAGAACAATGGAAAGGACACCATTGTAGGCATTTACTACAGGCCGCCTGTGCAAGCCGAAGATATAGATGAACTCTTTATGCATCAGATGGCCAAGTTCTCCAAAAAATATGACATGGTTGTCATGGGAGATTTCAACTATCCAGACATTTGTTGGGAATCTCTCTCAGGCAAAACTAACAGGTCAAGGAAATTCTTATCCTCTGTTGCTGACAACTTTATCTTCCAAAAGGTAAGGGAGAAAACAAGGGGAACTGCTACCTTGGATCTAATCCTTATAAACAGGGAGGAAATGGTTGAGGAGGTAAAAGTGGCTGGGACCCTAGGAGGTAGCGACCATGCTATTTTAGAATTTTGGATAACTAGAGGTGGAAGACCTGTGAAGACTCAGACGTCAAGGTTAGATTTCAGAAAGGCAGATTTTAAGGGATTCAGAAAGAGAATTGGAGGGATCCAATGGCTGGATATCCTTAAAGACAAAAATGTCCAGGAAGGATGGGAAATCTTGAAAAATGAAATTCTCAATGCACAGTTGTTAACAATTCCGAAAAGAGGGAAGAATAGGAAGCATTTAAGGAAACCAGGATGGATGAACACAGAACTTAAGCACATGCTAAAAAGGAAGAAAAAAATGTTTATAAAATGGAAAGAGGGAGGCATATCTAAAGAAGAATATAATGCTGTCTGCAGAACCTGCAGGGCACAAATCAGATTATATAAAGCTGAAAATGAACTGAGGCTTGCAAGAGATGTCAAAAGCAATAATAAAGGATTTTGGGGATATGTCAAAAGTAAAAGAAAAGTCAAAGATGCTATAGTATTTTTACAGGATGAAAATGATGAAATGGTAAGACAGGATGTTGAGAAGGCTGAACTTTTAAATTCCTATTTTGCATCTGTTTTCTCTCAGAAAGGAAATGCAACATCAACTGTTATTCACTGTCCTATTAAGGGAATAGAAGAATCCAGGATATCTATAAACAGAAAGATAGTGAGGAAACACTTAGCTAACCTAAATGAATTCAAGTCTCCAGGTCCAGATGAATTACACCCCAGAGTACTGAAGGAGATAGCAGAAGAAATTTTTGAACCCCTCTCCATAATCTTTGAAAATTCTTGGAGAACAGGAGAAGTGCCAGAAGACTGGAGAAGAGCAAATGTTGTTCCTATCTTCAAAAAGGGGAAGAAGGTGGACCCAGGCAACTATAGGCCGGTGAGTCTGACTTCTATACCAGGAAAGATCTTTGAACAAATTATTAAACAACATGTATGTTAATACCTGGATAAGAATGAAGTGATTAAACAGAGTCAGCATGGGTTTGAAACTGATAAGTCATGTCAGACTAACTTAATTTCCTTCTATGACGGTATCACTGATTGGGTGGATCAAGGAAATGCTGTAGATATAGTATATCTTGACTTCAGCAAAGCATTTGACAAAGTCTCTCATACAAACCTTATTGAAAAAATGACTACGTATGGAATGGACAAGGCAACTGTTAGGTGGATTCATAACTGGCTTAGTGATCGGACCCAAAGAGTGGTCGTAAATGGCTGCACATCCAGTTGGAAGAATGTCTCAAGTGGGGTACCACAGGGCTCTGTCCTGGGCCCTGTATTGTTCAACATCTTTATCAACGATTTAGATGAAGGAATTGAGGGTAAACTGATTAAATTTGCTGATGACACAAAGCTAGGAGGGATAGCTAATACTAGAGAGGAGAGAGAGAGGATTCAAAAAGATTTAAATAAACTGGAGAAGTGGGCAGCAACTAACAGAATGGTTTTTAACAGGGAGAAATGCAAAGTACTACATCTGGGCAATAAAAATGAAAAAAGCATATATAGAATGGGAGGAATAGGGCTAAGTGACAGCACATGTGAAAAAGACTTGGGTATACTAATAGATCACAGACTGAATATGAGTCAACAGTGTGATGCAGCAGCAAAAAAGGCAAATGCAATTCTAGGATGTATTAACAGAAGCATACAGTCTAGATCACGTGAAGTCATTATTTCCCTCTACTCCTCTTTGGTCAGACCTCATCTGGAATATTGTGTCCAGTTTTGGGCACCACATTTTAAAAAAGACATCAACAAACTGGAGCAAGTTCAGAAAAGAGCGACCAGAATGATGACCGGTCTGCAAACCCTGTCTTATGAGGAAAGGTTGCAGGATTTGGGAATGTTTAGTTTGCAAAAGAGAAGACTGAGAGGAGACTTAATAGCTGTCTACAAATATCTAATGGGCTGTCACATTGTAGAAGGATCAACTTTATTCTCATTTGCACAAGGAAAGACTAGAAGCAATGGGATGAAACTGAATGGGAAGAGACACAGATTAGATATTAGAAAAAACTTTTTGACAGTTAGAGTGATCAATGAGTGGAACAGGCTGCCACGAGAAGTGGTGAGTTCTCCTTCAATGGAAGTCTTCAAACAGAGGCTGGACAGACATCTGACTGGGATGATTTAGCGAATCCTGCTTTGAGCAGGGGGTTGGACCAGATGGCCCAGGAGGTCCCTTCCAACTCTATGATTCTATGATTCTATGATTCTATATAACATATAGTACATACTCACCATCACTTGTCACTTTGATCCCCGAAGCCAGTGTCATCTGTAAAAAATCTGAAAGTAACAAACAACCTATATACTCCACGAGTGTCCCACGACGATCTCCCATGGAGAACAGCAGCATCAGCTGATGCGACCGCTCTCTAGGGGGCTCCAGGAATACAATGACAGGAGGTAGGTATCCTTCCGCACTGTATTCCTCTGCCACTGTAAAAAAATAGTCCCTAGTCTCATTTTTGGCATTGCTGTGTGAGAAAGTTCCCACGCAACTTTTGCCATAAAGTGAGACCAGTGAACTATAGTAACCTCTCAATGATGCACTGCAGGAGATCGTCGTGGGACACTCGTGGATTTCTGCGGATCAGGGAGTATATTGGTTGCTTGCTTTTTTCTTTTTTTGACAGTGAGATGACACTGGCTTCGGGGATCAAAGTGAGAAGTGATGGTGAGTATGTACTCTATGTTATATGTACTGTATGACTATATGTATGTATTGCATGAATGTATGAATGTATTGTATGAATGTATGAATGTATTGTATGTAGTATGTATGTAGGTTGTATGTATGTTGTATGTATGTAGCATGTATGTAGCATGTATGTATGTAGTATGTATGCATGTTGTATGAATGCATTATATATGTAGTATGTATGTAGTATGCATGTATGTATGTTGTATGAATGTAGTATATATGTAGTATGTATGTAGTATGTATGTATGTTGTATGAATGTAGTATATATGTAGTATGTATGTAGTATGTATGTATGTTTTATGAATGTTGTATATATGTAGTATGTATGTAGTATGTACTATGTGTGTATGTATGTTGTATGAATGTAGTATATATGTAGTATGTATGCAGTATGTATGTATGTTGTATGAATGTAGTATATATGTAGTATGTATGCAGTATGTATGTATATATGTATGTTGTATGAATGTAGTATATATGAAGTATGTATGTAGTATGTATGTATGTATGTTGTATGAATGTTGTATATGTAGTATGTATGTATGTTGTCTGAATGCAGTATATATGTAGTATGTATGTAGTATGTAGTATGCATGTATGTATGTTGTATGAATGTAGTATATATGTAGTATATATGTATGTTTTATAAATGTTGTATATATGTAGTATGTATGTAGTATGTACTATGAATGTATGTATGTTGTATGAATGTAGTATATACGTGGTATATATGTAGTATGTATGTATGTTGTATGAATGTAGTATATATGAAGTATGTATGTAGTATGTATGTATGTTGTATGAATGTTGTATATGTAGTATGTATGTAGTATGTATGTTTTGTTTTGTTTTTTTTTACATTCAACACATTAGCCAGATGATGGGACTACTACTGTCCCATCATTGGCTAATGTGCCAATCACTGTCATTGTAGCAGGCATAGCCCGATGGGACTTGTAGTCCCATCGGACGATGCCTGCACACACACACACAACCCCCGGCATGTGCGCACAGACCCCCGGCAGTCCTCACAGACCCCCGGCAGCCAGCACAGAACCCCGGCAGGCCTGTACAGACCCCGGCAGTCCACACAGACCCCCGGCAGCCGGCACAGACCCCCGGCAGCCGGCACAGACCCCCGGCAGGCCCGTACAGACCCCCTGCAGTCCGCACAGACCCCTGGCAGCCGGCACAGACCCCCGGTAGGCCCGCACAGACCCCCGGCAGGCCCGCACAGACCCCCGGCAGGCCCACACAGACCCCCGGCAGGCCCGCACAGACCGCGCATCATGATGCGCACAGAACGCGCATCATGATGACATCATTTCAGCAGTCAATCACAGCCACAACTCTGGCTCATTACAACTGACACTGGGAATGTCACGGTCACGTGTGTCTGGACGCAGCGAGTACCGCAAGGCAAACCCATAACACACGTGACCCTGGATACACTGCCTCCAGTGGGGTGAATTTAAATAATAAAACGTGCAGCTGGATACACCGCCTCCAACTGGCGAATTTAGACATTATACGTACATACAAGTCTGGAAACCCCGCCACCAGTAAGGCGAATTTAAACAATAAGGAAAACCTGGGAAACATTAACAATGGTGGGCCCTGTGATAGGGAATACGGAAGTGGAGACCTCCTGAGCTCCCCTGAGCCAGTGTCCCTGCACTCCTAAAGTTCCCTATGCCGGTTCCGCACCGGGCGCACAACAGGAACCTAAAAACCCTAGCTCGCCCTGACCTAAACCCTCCCTAGAGAATTGGTCGGTGCGGAAACTAATCCCACCACTGCACTAAAAGACACATGAGGAAAGATGACAAAACAGGGGAAACACCACTTAGCTTTGCTCTGTTACGTACGCTCCTAGCAACAGAGCCCACCACCTGCGTGCATCTTCTACTCCACCCGGATCCATGACCATAACTGGATCCTTCACCATAGTGCAGCCTTGGAGCAGAATCCACCACCAATTGCAGAAGTCCAGTAACAGAGTCCCAAAGATGAGTTCAGCTCCTGCCCAAAAAGTCAAGCATGCTTGAGTCCAGCTCTCAGCAACCAAGTCCCGCATGCTGAGTGCAACTTTCTCAATAGTCACCACTCCACCAAGCCATGCAAGCACTTCCTGCCGACACCATAAACTGTGACTCCACCACGCCATGCCAGCCCTTCTTGCAGACCACATAGCTGCCACTCGTCCCCTCTGGCTGGGCTGTGCAGGACTCATGTTCAGCTCCTTCCTCACCCCAGGCTTACTTGCCAAATGAACACACAATATCACCAACAGTGATTGAAAACCTCTGACTCTCTTTTAAAGAGCCTAACACCTGCTTTGTAATTAAGTGCACATTAAACCAAAGAATCTAAAGTGCACTACCGCTCACCACCACCGGGGCAACTCAGAATGAACGACACCACGTGTGATAATTCTAATGGCCACCGGGGGCAATCACATCACTTCGGCACCTAGCCAAAGGAAAAAAAAGTTCACTTTATCCATTTAAACTGTCAGATCCAAACTGGATCATGACAGGGAACTTCCGATTCCGGTATCCGATATTGTAAAATTATCGGTACTCGGTATCGGAATTCCGATACAGCGAATATCAGCCGATACCCGATATTTGCAGTATCGGAATGCTCAACACTAATGATGAGATGAGGAGAAGGAGGAGGAAAGCAGCAAATAGCCAAAATCAGGAAGTGTATACTCATGTGTGGGTGTGAAGAGGTGCATGGGAATATACCTCCCAAAAAAGACACTGCATTTGAGGTTAGGTTTCACTGTTATCATGCGGTGGTGTACAGAAGTTTGGCCCAATCCAGCCCTTGTTCATTTTTATAAGAGTCAGCCTGTCAGCATTTTCAGTTGACAGGCGGATTCACTTATCAGTTATAATTCCACCAGCGGCACTAAAGGCAAGCTCTGACAAAACTTTAGCAGCAGGAAAGGCCAGGACCTCCAAGGCATAGAGAGCCAGTTCATACCACATATCCAGCTTTGAGACCCAATAATTAAAAGGCATAGAGGAATCTTGGAGGACGTTGGTACAGTCAGCATCTTCCAAAACTTTGGACTCCTTGTGATGTACCCCGTGCCTCAGGGCCACTGCGATGGGAGGGTCTGAGAAAACTCTCCCAGAACTTTGCCAGTGTTCCCTTGCCTCTGCGGGATTGGAGTTGTGTCTCTCTAGCCTTTACTCCTCCAGCGTTTTCAGATGGGATTTTTTTAATAATTCCGCAACAAGGGCCTTCTGACACAGCAACATTTTAGTACACCTGTCTGCCTCTGGAAGAAGGGATTGAAAGCTCTCCTTGTAGCATGGGTCTAGAAGTGTCACCAACCAGTAATGACTGTCAGCCAAAATTTTGACAATACGAGGGTCAAAGGAAAGGCAGCACAACATAAAGTTGGACAACTGACCACGCTCTCCTCCTCCTCCCTGTCTTCAGGCCATCCATTCTAAACATTATGACTGTTGTGCTTGTAGTACTGTCTATAGCGCATGAATGTAGCTCCAGTTCTTCCTCCTCCTCCTCTTCCTCATTGTCAACCAATCCACGTAGGAATGACAAGAGGCTGGGCTGTGAGTAATCACCCTGTATGCTTCCTTGCTCCATCTCATCATGCTCAGCCTGCAATGCCACCTCTTTGATTGTGAGCGGAAAGCATTTCAGAAGACAGAGAAGGGGGATGGTGACACTTCGTATGGCGTCATCGCCGCTCACCATCTTGGTGGACTCCTTCCTCTCTGAACTGAATGCTGACAGCTTTGTTGATGCTTGTAATCAACAACTGCCCTCTTCAGCTCACAAATCCTTTCCAACATGTGCAGTGTAGAGTTCCAACGCATGGGGACATCACACAACAATCAATGAGCCGGAATCTGCAAACGCTGCTGAAGCACGGCAAGTGCTGGAGCTGGAGCTGAAGCTGACTTTCTAAAATGGGCACACAGGTGGCGTACTTTGACAAGCAGATCCGGCAGCACTGGGCAGGTTTTGAGAAACCATTGAACAATGAGATTAAGCACATGGGCCAGGCATGGTACGTGTGTGAGCTCGCTTCGCCTCAGAGCCACTACCAGGTTCCGGCCATTGTCACACACAACCATGCCTGCCTGCTCTTTCAGAACTATCCACAACTCTTTAGCATTATGCAGTTTGTCACTTAAGCATATTAGCTTCAGTACAGCCTGTTGATGCTTGGCTGAGGCAGTGCTGCAGTGCTTCTAGCTTGTGATTGATGTGATCATTTTAGAGATGGATGAAAAGGAGGAGGAGGTGCCGAAGCTGTAGACTGTGGGGGCAATCCTAATTGACATAGGGCCCGCAATCCTCAGCAGGATGTGTTCCATCCCAAGGTCCCTCTGGGTCCCTGCTTCCACTATGTTAACCCTGTGTGCCATCAGCGAGATATAGCGTCCGTGCCCACAAGCGCTTGTCCATGTGTCCGTGGTTAGGTGGACTTTCCCAGTAACAAAATTGTTCAGGGCATGGGTAATGTTGTGGGACACGTGCTTGTGTAATGCCGGGATGGTACACCAGGAGGAATAGTGGCGTCTGGGGACCGAGTACCTTGGGATGGCCGCTGCCATGACTTTGCAGAAAGCTTTTGTATCCACTAGCCTAAAAGGCAACATTTTGACTGCAAGCAGACGAGAAATGTGTGAATTTAGCACTGTGGCCTGTGGGGCATTGGTTGCGTATTTACGCTTGCGTTCCAATGACTGGGGTATGGACAACTGAAGGCTGTGCTGGGACAAGGTCGTGGACGTGCTTGATGATGGTGGTAGTTGAATGTTTGAAACGACAGTCAGGGCAGGAGGTATCTTCGCATGCAACATGGGCAGGGGATTGGCTTGCATACGCAACAGTGGAAGAAGCAGTGTTTTCACCCACAGACACTGTTCCTGGAGCCTGGTTTTCGGCCCACAAAGTCGAGTGCTTTGCTGCCATGTGCCTAATCATGCTGGTGGTCAGACTAGTAGATTTGCTACCCCTGCTGATGCGGGCATGGCAGGTGGTGCAAATGGACTGTTTGGGGTTATCGACAGAGTCTTTAAAAAATAACCAGACTCGGGAAGACCTAACAGTTAAACTGCCAACTTCCGTCATGTTGGTGTTACGAGGAACGGTTGCCCGCCTTCTGTCTGCGGCCACCACACTGCTTGTTCCTGCCTGTTAGGGTGCTACGCCAACCTCCCCCTGTTTGCTGCTGTTCTCGCTCTGCATGTCCTCCTGCCAGGTTGGGTCAGTTACTATATCATCCACCAGACCGGCTTCCATATCCACACCCTTGTTCTCCTCCTGACTTTCTGCCAATTGTTTCTCATCATAGTCCACCTGTTGTGACACGTTCCCACCGTCACCTTTGTGTGATCGTGGCTGCCCAAATATTTGGGCATCGGTAAATGCGATTTTATCTTGCCCCTCTTCAAGTGGACCGGACAAGAGGCACAAATTTATAAATGGAAAAGTGAACAGCTCTCAGTGTCCAAGTGTGGGTTCAGTTGCCTCTGGGCACTCAGCATGGCGGGAGGAAGGCAGATCAGGGTGTGGAATATGCGTCCAGACTCAGGGCTATTCAGACTTGACTGTGTGGAAGACAGGGTGCTGGTGGAAAAGTGACTGGAAGCATTATCCTCTATCCAACCAACAACCTTTTGACACTGCTCTGGTTTCAATAGTGCTGTTCTGCGGTCCCCTATTAATTTGGACAGGAAGTTCATGTGAGAAGATGTCGGTGTTTGTTGTGGCACAATTTCAGCTTGCCCACGGCCTCGGCATGCACCATCATCACATCCACTTCCCCGTCCCTTGCCCATTTTAAATGGACTACAATATTTTCCATGTTCACTACAAATGGCTGAATTGGGAACGAACTTGTATGCGATCCGTGTGCGGGAAAACCACACTTTAAAATATCTGGAATGTAGTTAAAAATTTATTTTTTGCTATCAAACTGGTGTCAAAATCTAGGTTAAGACACTGCACATACAGGGGCCTGAAATGCCACAATTTGTTCAAAACTGATAGACGCCTTATCTGACAGAGATAGCCCACTTTCATATATCTTCCCTGTATTTTTCTTTTTTTAGCCAGCAAAATTATGTCAATAAGTAGGCTATGACAAAACAAAAAATTCCTATGGAGGCCTGAAATGGCAAAATTTTGAGCGCAATGATATGCAATCCGTGTGGTGGACAAAACCCAGTGTAAAATATCTGCCCTGTAGCCAAATATTTTTTTTGGCAGCAAAATGGTGTGGAAAAAAAATTGTATAACACTCCAAAAAAGTTCTACGGTACCACAGAAAATAGTAGATTTTCCTGCGCACTCAGATGTGATGCATGGGATGTGCTAACCCCTTTAAAATTGCTGGATTTTCACGCTGTACTATCAAAAGGATCTGGCTGTATTCTGCTGTGTCAACAAGCAAATGGAGAAGAAAAAAAAGGGGTTCTGGATTGCTTTGGAATGAAATAATCAGGATTAAGATGCAAAAAAAATTATTCCTAGCCACTGATACCTAGGTTTAGGTGGTCAATATATGTAATAGGCAGCAGCAGCATACAGTAATGGAATGGACCCTTTTGATGTATGCAATGATATATATATATATATACCCACGTACAGTGCCTGCATGCCTTGCACTGATATGTATATAGCCACATACACTCCCTGTCTAACTAGCACTGCAATCTATATACTCCATAATTAGTCTTTAGAAGGACTGTTGGTTTAGCTGGATATGTGAATTCAACAATGGTATGGACACACTAATAGAAGCACAAATCTCTTCCTATCTCAGCAGCAACTCTCCCTACACCATCTGATTCTGGAGGCGACTGCGCCGAGCAGGGCGGTGCCAGGTATGATATAGACGATGACGCTGGGCAGCCAGCCAATCACTGTAATACCACAATAAAGATGGCTGTGGCATTACAGTGCGTGGCAGACAATCCCTGCATGTTGATTGGCGCTCTGAAGAGCTCCAAACTTGCAGGGCAGAGACCCAAGCTCCTGCCGAATAATCCTGGAAATGCTCGATGCTCACCGACTACAGCGATACTCGGGCGAGTTCCGAGTAGTGGCTAACATGCTCGCTCATCATTAATTAGGAATCCTCACTGTGGTGGTCAATTTCAAATGGGAAGTTACTAGGTTAATTTACTCACTTATTTGAAATGGACTGATTATCTTCAGAGCCAGCTTTTATTTTCTTTTTTGGGGGTAAGAAAAATGTACCTGTGTTCATCAGCGTTCTTCTTTGCTTCAGTTGTGGCAGAAACCAAATTACATTGCACCTTGGTCAATATATTGTGGATAGAAGAAGCACTGTCCATCGCAACTTTAAAATGCAATGGGCAACAGAAGATGAGGCACTTGACAAAAGACTGGGAAAGGGAGATTTTCAGTAAGGCCAGGGTCACAATTGCAATGTGAGAAACTTGCGGGAGTCTGTCGCCTCAATCGCCGGCACTCGGACCAGAGCGTTCTGCTGCATAGAATTACATGCAGATGCACACTCCGGTCCTGAGTGCCAGCGGCAGTGCCGGGTATTGAGTTGCAAGTGTGACTCTGGCCTAAAGCTCAACTTAATTTCTGTTAGCAAATTTGACTGAAGGAAGCAAATATGAGCAACTGATCTAATGAGCATTGTATAGAATAAGTACGGTAGGTATTGTTCCATAGACTGATCTTTTCTGATCACCCATTACTCTGAGAGTGATGGACAGAGCCAAAGTCTAACAAAAATATTTAAAAACTAACGGCCATCAAACTATGGAAATTACCATACCTGCACACCACAGTCTAACTATGCAAACATGAAATGCCATGGAATCAGAAAATCTGTGAAGAAAAATTGGGTCTGCTGTGGAACACATGGAAGTCCTGGTAATGGAACAAAACAAGACCTCTGGTAAAAAACGGTCCACCACTTCCCAGATGGTTCCTTGGGCCTTAGGAAGATTGGTAACAAAGTCCATGCTAATTTCAGTCAAGATTACTTATGACCTAATGGCTTTGAAGGACCAATATTTCAATTAGGCACATTGAGGCAGATTTGTCAGAAACAAAGCGAAGACCCTCTGGTGAAGTGTTTTAGAGACCAGGAAATCGTTCCTTTATGTGGAGAATGTGCTGGCATTTCTTTAGCGGCATCATATGGATCAAAAGACGTGGCAAGAGAAGCAATCATCCATTTTTGCCTGCACAACAACTGAGCTTGAGGAAGATTCAGTTTACTGGCAGACTAAGTATATTCCAGATTTTTATGGCTTGTAAAAGCAAAAATGGTCCCTGAATATCTGTCTACTTCAAGTAGCTGTGGACACTCCTCTAGAGTTTAAATTTTAAGTTTCCTTGAAAAGAAACAGCAGGGATGGTTTCTAGATTCATTAGGGTTTTGTAAAAGGTCTTGCACCTATTGTAGAGTCATGTACTTCAAGAAAAAAAAACACGGCCTGTTGACCACTGGATGGTGTAGAACTAGAGCTGAAGGAAAAACGTGTCTTCAGGATCATAAAAGGTCTGGATTGCAGATGTTTAACACAAAACACTTCAGAGTGAGGGCTCCAAGGTGTATCGTTTCTCCCTGCGGTGAGTGACATGTCAAGTATGTCATGATGGAAACTTTCAAGTCGCAATGCTCCTCTGGGAAATATACAAATTGTCTCTTCAGAGAGGAAGAGGACTAGAACTCTAGTGCCACCTATAAGTGACAAGAGTTCTAGTCCTCTTCCTCTCTGAAGAGAAAATGAGGGCTGTAAGAGAAGCTGTAACTTCAGAATAGTCCATGATGAAGCTAAGGAATCTGAAGCTTTCATGCTGTCGGCAGTCCAGAAAAGTAGATACTTTGTGTTCTTATGCAGACCACCAGAAAAGAATGTATTATTTCTCCTGTCTATTTGTATGGATTACATTACTGCAGCTTGTGCTGGAGATTTAGATGACTCTTTAGTATTTAGAGCTTCCAAGAGCGTTCTCCCATGATCTCACCTTAAAATACAAGTCCACTCACATAAAAAAAAAAAATAATCTTTATATAGCGCTAACATATTCCGCAGCGCTTTACAATTTTGCACACATTATCATCAGTGTCCCCAATGGGGCTCACAATCTAAATTCCCTATCAGTATTGTCTTTGCAATGTGGAAGGAAACCAGAGTACCCGGAGAAAACTCATGCAAACATGGGGAGATCATACAAACTCATACAAACTATTGTCCTTGGTGGGATTCGAATCCAGGACTCCAGTGCTGCAAGGCTGCAGTGCTAACCACTCAGCCACCATGCCACTCACATGATAAGACTGTAAGAGAAATCAAAATCATCTAGATAAATTACCAAATCCTTACCAGGATGTTCATCCTCTATCTGACTAGACAAACTGGAATAGAAAATTTCCAGATGTGCTTCATTGTTCCAGGCACATTTTGTTGACATGGTTCAGGACAGGATGATATAAGGTCCCAAAGAATCAGTCTTTTGTCTCAGCAGCATACTGATCTCAACCTTGTTCATTAATGAAATAATGCAAAAAGGATAGATGAAAGGGAACACATAGGTTAATCTCATTCCCATTAAAATACTGGCCAAGCCTAAGGGGATGTCAGACACCTTTGACAGATCAGAAAAACAAAACTGGCTAAGGTAAAGTTCAACAGGCATGGTGAATGGTTTACCAAACTCCAGCTGGCCTTAGTCAATGGGATGTTGTCCAGGCTGTATGCTCACAGAAAGCTGCATAACCAGTCTAGATAAATGCTCAGTATACAATGGTGAAGGTGTGGTGCCCCTGAGGCTCAGTCGCCACAGAGGTACTGCACCTCCTCCTGAGGTGTGGTATCCCACCATCCAGGTAAGTTGGAGGCTCCTGACCATGCTCCAACACCTGCACCACACACCACAAAGTAGTGTAGCATAATTTGCATGATACCATCATGCTGGGGTTCCCCTGGTTGCAAATCCATAATCCAGTTTTGGATTGGAAATCTCTATCTGTGGTGAGTTGGGGTTGTCGGTGTGCTCTTAGTGACACTCCTGTTTTCTCCACCTCTCCCCAGTCGCATGAGGTTCCTGACTATTTGGCTGATTTTGATGATGTGTTTAGTGAGAGTAAGTCTGCGTCTTTGCCTCCTCATAGGAGCTCCCTGCTTGGAGTATAGCAAAGCACCCATTGGTGGCTCCCTGCTTGGAACACGAAACATGCTGGGAGGTGGGTGGAGTTAGATTACATACAAGGAGCCAGAAGAGTTTTGGACAACAGTCAGTCAGTCAGTCAGTTGGTTAGAGAGTTGGAGAGAAGAAGATCCCTGGAGAGAGGGATACATGGATGGAAGTGCTGCAGCAGATCCCAGTGATCTGGGTCTGCTGGCACGGGAAAGGAAGAGAGAGAGCAACATAGACTGAAAGCCTGATTCTCCATAAGAAAGAAAGACTAGTACAGAACGTGAGGAGTAAAAGTGAACAGAGGACGTGGGTTAGAAGAGAACCCTTCCTAGAAGTTCCAAGCACAAGGCCGGGGCCCAGTCCCCGAGGTTGTATGGATACTAATGGTCCTGCAGCAGACACCGGAGTAATAGAAGTAGTGACCACTTTATTCCCACACAAGACTTGGGGGCACAACAGCAACTGGATACTGAGCTGGGACTTAGTAGCAAGAAGTCCCCGAAGCAGGCTACAGCTGTCTGCCGTACAAGTAGAGTTCATAAGAACATCGGACAGGAGGAACTCCAGTGTAACTCAGTACTAGGAGTACTTCATTTAAAGGCGCTATAAGAGGAGGCATTCAGAAAGGCACATGTTGACGGAGTGTTGGAAGGGAGTATTCCATCTGGCCTGGAGGTTGACTGAGTCCCTGACCCGGAGGACACGGCACAGAGGCAGGCACCTGTTTGTACAACAGACTGTGAGTAAAGCTTTGGAACTAGTTGCCCTGGTGTCCTCCACTTATTCCTGTGCCAACCTGCCCAGCACTGCTACATCTCTTGCGCCTGACACTACACCATCTATGTGTCACTTTACCTACTCTGCCCTGAGACTGCAGCCCTGCCTGTGGAGGGCTATAACATCACTGCTGCACCACACCATCTGTCCCAGAGGATCTGTCTGCAGCATCGGCTTACATCTTCATTGCCGAACACCACAGGTGGCGTCACGACTTACACATTGATACTGAACATTTACAATGGGTGCCCAGGGTCACGGGCCGGGTTCCAACTACCGTGACATCTCCCCTTTGAGGACCATCGGGCCAGGTATCGAGTACCCCACTGCCCTGGGAGTGAGGGCGTCCAATTTTTGGTGTCACAAACAGGATGACGAGACCCAATGCCATCGGGTTCTGTGTGCTTAACCCCTTCACCCCCAAGGGTGGTTTGCACGTTCATGACCGGGCCAATTTTTACAATTCTGACCACTGTCTCTTTATGAGGTCATAACTCTGGAACGCTTCCATGGATCCTTGGTGATTCTGACAATGTTTTCTCGTGACATATGGTACTTCATGATAGTGGTAAAATTTCATTCAAATAACTTGCGTTTATTTGTGAAAAAAACAGAAATTTGGCGAAAATTTTGAAAATTTCGCAATTTTCCAACTTTGAATTTTTATGCCCTTAAATCACAGAGATACGGCACACAAAAAACTTGATAAGTAACATTTCCCATATGTTTACTTTACATCACCACAATTTTGGAACCAAAATTTTTTTTGTTAGGAAGTTATAAGGGTTAAAAATTGACCAGCGATTTCTCATTTTTGCAACACCATTTTATTTTTAAGGACCACATCACATTTGAAGCCATTTTGAGGGGTCTATATGATAGAAAATACCCAAGAGTGACACCATTCTAAAAACTGCACCCCTTAAGGTGCTCAAAACCACATTCAAGAAGTTTATTAACCCTTTAGGTGCGTCACAGGAATTTTTTGAATATTTAAAAAAAAATTAACATCTAACTTTTTTTCACAAAAATAATACTTCAGGTTCAATTTTTTTGTTTTACCAAGGGTAACAAGAGAAATTGGACTGCAAAAGATATTGTGCAATTTGTCCTGAGTACGCTGATACCTGATATGTGGGGGGGAACCACTGTTTCGGCGCATGACAGAGCTCAGAAGGGAAGGAGCGCTGTTTGACTTTTTCAATGCAAAATTGGCTGGAATTCAGAACGGACGCCATGTCACGTTTGGAGAGCCCCTGATGTACCTAAACAGAGGAACCCCCCACAAGTGAGTCCATTTTGGAAACTAGACCCCCCAAGGAACTTATCTAGATATGTGGTGAGAACTTTGAACCCACAAGGGCTTCACAGAAGTTTATAACGTACAGCGGTACAATTAAAAAATCATTTTTTCCACAAAAATGATCTTTTCAGCCCCAATTTTTATTTTCCCAAGGGTAACAGGACCCTAAAAGCTATTGTGCAATTTGTCCTGAGTACGCTGATACCCAACATGTGGGAGTAAACCACTATTTGGGCGCATGGCAGAGCTTGGAAGGGAAGCAGCGCCATTTGACGTTTTTGGCTGGAATTGAGATCGGACACCATGTCGCGATTGGAAAACCCCTGATGTACCAAAACAGTGGAAACCCCCCACAAATGACACCATTTTGGAAACTAGACCCCCCAAGGAACTTATCTAGATGTGTGGTGAGAACTTTGAACCCCCAAGAGCTTCACAGAAGTTTATAACATACAGCCGTACAATTAAAAAATCATATTTTTTCCACAAAAATTATCTTTTCACCCCCAATTTTTATTTTCCCAAGGGTAACAGGACCCTAAAAGTTATTGTTCAATTTGTCCTGAATACGCTGATACCCCACATGTGGGGGTAAACCACTATTTGGGCGCATGGCAGAGCTCGGAAGGGAAGCAGCGCCATTTGACGTTTTTGGCTGGAATTGAGATCGGACACCATGTTGCGATTGGAAAACCCCTGATGTACCAAAACAGTGGAAACCCCCCACAAATGACACCATTTTGGAAACTAGACCCCCCAAGGAACTTATCTAGATGTGTGGTGAGAACTTTGAACCCCCAAGGGCTTCACAGAAGTTTATAACATACAGCCGTACAATTAAAAAATCATATTTTTTCCACAAAAATTATCTTTTCACCCCCAATTTTTATTTTCCCAAGGGTAACAGGACCCTAAAAGTTATTGTTCAATTTGTCCTGAGTACGCTGATATCCCACATGTGGGGGTAAACCACTATTTGGGCGCATGGCAGAGCTCGGAAGGGAAGCAGCGCCATTTGACGTTTTTGGCTGGAATTGAGATCGGACACCATGTCGCGTTTGGAAAGCCCCTGATGTACCAAAACAGTGGAAACCCCCCACAAATGACACCATTTTGGAAACTAGACCCCTCCAAGGAACTTATCTAGATGTGTGGTGAGCACTTTGAACCCCCCCAGTGCTTCACAGAAGTTTATAACGCCCAGGCGTGAAAATAAAAAAATCGTATTTTTTCCACAAACATGATCAATTAGTCCCCAATTTTTTTATTTTCCCAAGGGTAACAGGAGAAATTGGACCCCAAAAGTTGTTGTCCAATTTGTCCTGAGTACACTGATACCCCATATGTGGGAGAAAACTATTGTATGGGCACACGTCGGGGCTCGGAAGGGAAATAGTGACGTTTTGGAATGCAGACTTTGATGGAATGGTCTGCGTGTGTCATGTGCGTTTGTAGAGCCTCTGATGTGCCTAAACTATTGAAACTCCCCACAAATGACACCATTTTGGACACTAGACTCCCCACAGATCTAGATGTGTAGTGAGCATTTTGAACCCCCAAGGGCTTCACAGAAGTTTATAATGCCCGTGCATGAAAATAAAAAAAATTGTATTTTTTCCACAAACATGATCAATTAGTCCCCAATTTTTTTATTTTCCCAAGGGTAACAGGAGAAATTGAACCCCAAAAGTTGTTTTGCAATTTGTCCTGAGTAGGCTGATACCCTACATGTGGGGGTAAAACACTGTTTGGGCGCATGGCAGAGCTTGGAAGGGAAGGAGCACCATTTGACTTTTTCAACTCAGAATTGGCTGGAATTGAGATCAGACGCCATGTTGCATTTGGAGAGCACCTGATGTGCCCAAACAGTGGAAACCCCCAATTCTAACTCCAACCCGAACCCCAACACACCCCTAACCCTAGCCCTAACCCTAACCCTAGCCCTAACGCTAGCCCTAACCCTAGCCCTAACCCTAGCCCTAGCCCTAACCCTAATGGGAAAATGGAAATAAATACATTTTCTTTTAATTTTATTATTTTTCCCTAACTAAGGGGGTGATAACGGGGGGTTTGATTTACTATTTATGGCAGTTTTTATATTTGGCAGCTGTCGCATGCTAAAAGACGCTTTTTATTGTAAAACTAGTTTTTGCATCACCACATATTGAGAGCTATAATTTTTCCGCATTTTGACTCACCGAGTCATGTGAGGTCTTATTTTTTCCGGGACGAGTTGACGTTTTTATTGGTACCATCTTCGGGCACGTGACATTTTTTGATCGCTTTGTATTCCGATTTTTGGGACGCAGAATGAACAAAAAACAGTGTTTCATGAATTTCTTTTGGGGGGGTGCGTTTACACCGTTCCGCGTGCGGTAAAATTGATAAAACGGCTTTATTCTTCGGGTCAGTACGGTTACAGCGATACCTCATTTAGGTCGTTTTTTATGTTTTGTCGGTTTTATGCAATGAAAACTTTTATATAAAAAATAATTATTTTTGCATCGCTTTATTCTGCGAGCTATAACTTTTTTATTTTTTCGCTGATGATGCTGTATGGCGGCTTGTTTTTTGCAGGGCAAAATGACGTTTTCAGCGTTACCATGGATATTTATTGCGTCTTTTTGATCGCGCGTTATTGCATTTTTTGTTTGGCGGTATGATAATAAATCATTATTTTTTGCTTCGTTTTTATTTTTTAACGGGTTCGCTAAAGGGGTTAATTAATGGGACAGTTTTATAGGGCAGGTCATTACGGACTCGGCGATACCTAATATGTGTACTTTTATTGTTTTGTTTTTTTTAATTTCCAAAAAATGGATTTATTGGGGGAATATTTTTTTTTTTCTAATTTATTTGGCGATTTTTTTAAAATTATTTTAACACTTTTTTTTTTTTTAACTTTATTACATTGTCCCAGGTGGGACATCACTGTCCTGTGACAGATCGCTGATCTGTCACATCACAGATCACTGTGACAGATTAGCGATCTGTCACAGGCACTGCTGCAGACTTCCTCTTGCCTGCGCTTTGCAGGCACTGAGGAAGTCAGCTCCCTGCAAGCCCCCGAAGACCCCCGTCGCCATCTTGGATTCGGGGGCCTGCAGGGAAGGAGACCCCCGCAGCAGCGCTGCACATTGCGCTGCTGTGGGGGGCTCAGGGAAGCACGGAGGGAGCCCCCTCCCTGCCGATGCTTCCCTTTAAACCCCGTTACACCGCGATCGAGTTTGATCGCGGTGTGCAAGGGGTTAACGTGTCGGGGGCAGTCCGTGACCGCCCCTGACACATTGTGCCGGGTGTCAGCTGTGATAATCGGCTGACACCTGGCCGCGATCAGCGGCGCTCATCACGTGGGCGCTGCTGATCGCGCTAGACGCACTATCCCGTCCATGGGCATAGGGGCCCGGGTCCCATGGACGGGATAGTAAGTCTGATGTCAGAAAGGGGTTAAGACTTAAAACTTTTGGAAATGTGCAGAAGACCCAATTTAATAGACTGTGAAATGAATGTTAAAAATGGCCGCTGGTGCGGTGAAGAAGGGCGTGACAAAATGGGTGGTCCTAAGAAAAGAGGGTGGACTGTCCTGGGCCTCCCCTGTCTGAACTTCTATGCGATAGCAACATGGCCCACCCCCCCGATGGGTTTGCATACTGGCTTGGTATGGAGGAGTAGGAAAAAGACGCCGCCCCCAGAAGGAGGAGCAGAAGCCAGTGATGGGAAAAGAGCCGAGGCGGGAAGAAGAACACCAGAATGCCATGATGGAAGGAGAAAGGAGGCCTGAAGAGCGAAGGGAGGTTGAGCTGAATCTCCCAGGCGCAGCAACTGAAGGCTCCGATCTGGCTTCCACAATGAACCGCCGGCAGCTGGAGGAGGAAATAGCCCAGCTGACAACCCGTCTGCGACTGAGGCAGGAGGCCTTATGGAAGTTGAGCGGGCAGCACGCCCAGGAGGGGCCTACACCACCAGCACCCCCGGACCGGTACCTTCACCACCGGTACCCACCGCCGATGCACTGGTTCTCCCTCAGGCAGCGAAAGTTTATACCTCCATGCTGTCTATACGGCTGGTTGTGGCCTGTCCGGAAGAGTCACCGGAGACCCCGGGAGCTGAAGCCATGCTCCTGCCTGGACCTGATGCGGCTGCGCAGGTCCCACCGGAGGCCCCTGCGGACCCGGAGCCACCATCTGCTCCACCACCGCCGCCACCCGGATGAGCCACTCCTGTGGACACCCCTGCAGCTGCCCACCATCTCAGGCCTGCACCGGAACACCGCCAGGAGGCCCCAGGTACGTTTGCTGTTCCTGCACCTGGGAAGGCCCTGGGGTGTACGCCCGTAGCAGCGTCAGGACAGGTCGTGCTGGATCTTGTCTGGGACGGGGACGCTGAACCCTGGGGGGAAACACTCGAACCCCCAGCAGTGGCACCCTTGTCCACAGTGGGTGGAGGCAGGTCACGGGAGGAGGAAGAGGAGAAAGAGCCTTATTATCAACAGACCCTCCGTCAACTGGCAGCGGAGCAGAGGGAGAGGGAGCAGTGGAAATTGGCGGTGCTAGGTCCTGATCTGGACCAGAAGGAGAAGGTCCGTGCTGGTCATTACGGTCCCCGGGACTCGGCTGGATGGGGACAGGTTCTAAATGTGAACCATGAACGAGGATTCTGGTTCATTGCAGACCCCAAAAGAATTAGTGACCTTTTCTTTAACCGGCGGGAAGTAGAATCACACCTTAGGAAGGGACACCCTGCTAGAGATCAGCAGCCAGGGGAGTACGTGACCTTCACCCAGCATGAGGGGTTAAGAGGATGGTATGCCATGAACAACTGCCGCATACCTGAAGAATTGCCGGCAACTTATAAAAAGGAGAGGGCGTATGTACCCCTGGCAGGAACACCCCCTGCAGTGGTGATCACCCCTGCAAAAGTACCCTAGGCAGTAATCCACCAATCTGCCACCACCTCGTCCTATGTCAATCTTTCTGCAGGAAGAAGATATCCAGAAATTCTTCTGTGGAAGCAGCAGCCAAGAAAACCAGCTTCCAGTACCCCAGGAGGGGACCCCCAAAAAAGAAACATTTCATTGACTCTCATTACCCAGGAGGGTATTTGCAACATTGTGCCTTATTTGTTATCATGGTTCTTTTTCTGTTTTCCAGTTTTATTGCCCAGTTGCATTGGCAGCATATTTTTCCCAATTAAACTGTGGAGATCATGAACACTGAGCGATCCGGACTGTGTTTGTAAATAGTTTGCACCTCTTTAGGTGCCCTTTCTTGGTTTTACATAGACCTTTTGAAGATAAAGACTACCTCACCTAGAGCATAGCTCCAACTAAAGGACACTGCAAGAGATCCCGGCTGGGAGCGGTGTCCAGCACTTACAAGAATTATTGAAGTTTTTGATGTGAAGTATTTGATAATGTGTTTTATGAAAGTATTAATAGATAGAAAACAGCTTTTATGAAGAATGTAGTTAGTCACAGTAACTTTTATATGAATGTTTTAATAAAGAGATGAGAAATGAGAATAAAGATTTGAAAGATGTAGGTGATGGACCAGGCATCAGCGGTTATCACTTAAGTAGAAGACATGATGAAGAAGTGTGTTGATGCAGAATACTTGAAGTGGTAGTGAGTTATTGCCAAAAGCACTTTTTGAATTAGGACTTTCCATAGTTAATTAAGAATTGTTTGTAACGTTCAAGAATGATTGCCTCTCATATTGAGAAGATTAGATAAGAACTGTTTAATAGCATTACAAAAATTTTGTATGTTCCTGTATTTGTCCATCCTTGCCTCTTTTGCAGCCTGCGGATGTGCTGTGTTTAACGGGGGGTATGTGGCGCCCCTGAGGCTCAGTCACCTCAGAGGTACTGCACCTCCTCCTGAGGTGTGGTATCCCACCATCCAGGTAAGGTGGAGACTCCTGACCACGCTCCAACACCTGCACCGCACACCACAAAGTAGTGTAGCAAAGCACCTTCGGCGGCTCCCTGCTTGGAGTATAGCAAAGCACCCATTGGAGGCTCCTTGCTTGGAACACGAAACGTGCTGGGAGGTGGGTGGAGTTAGATTACATACAAGGAGCGGGAAGAGTTTTGAACAACAGTCAGTCATTCAGTCAGTTGATTAGAGAGTTGGAGAGAAGAAGATCCCTGGAGAGAGGGATACATGGATGGAAGTGCTGCAGCAGATCCCAGTGATCTGGGTCTGCTGGCACGGGAAAGGAAGAGAGAGAGCAGCATAGACTGAAAGCCTGATTCGCCATAAGAAAGAAAGACTAGTACGGAACGTGAGGAGTAAAAGTGAACAGAGGACATGGATTAGAAGAGAACCCTTCCTAGAAGTTCCAAGCGCAAGGCCGGGGCCCGGTCCCCGAGGTTGTATGGATACTAATGGTCCTGCAGCAGACACCGGAGGGATAGAAGTAGTGACCACTTTATTCATAAAGAACATCGGACAGGAGGAACTCCAGTGTAACTCAGTACTAGGAGTACTTCATTTAAAGGCGCTATAAGAGAAGGCATTCAGAAAGGCACATGTTGGTGGAGTGTTGGAAGGGAGTATTCCATCTGGCCTGGAGGTTGACTGAGTCCCTGACCCGGAGGACACGGCACGGAGGCAGGCGCCTGTTTGTACAGTAGACTGAGTAAAGCTTTGGAACTACATGCCCTGGTGTCCTCCACTTATTCCTGCGCCAACCTGCCCAGCACTGCTACATCCCTTGCACCTGACACTACACCATCTATGTGTCACTTCACCTACTCTGCCCTGGGACTGCAGCCCTGCCTGTGGAGGGCTATAACATCACTGCTGCACCACACCATCTGTCCCAGAGGATCTGTCTGCAGTGTCGGCTTACATCTTCATTGCCGAACACCACAGGTGGCGTCATGACTTACACATTGATACTGAACATTTACAATGGGCGCCCAGGGCCACAGGCCGGGTTCCAGTTACGGTGACATCTCCCCTTTGAGGACCATCGGGCCTGGTACCGAGTACCTCACTGCCCTGGGTGTGAGGGTATCCCATTTTTGGAGTCACGAACAGAATGACGAGACCCGAAGCCATCGGGTTCTCTGTGCTCATGACTTAAAACTTTTGGAAATGTGCAGAAGACCCAATTTAATAGACTGTGAAATGAATGTTAAAAATGGCCGCTGGTGCGGTGAAGAAGGGCGTGACAGTTGGGTGGTCCTAAGAAAAGAGCGTGGACTGTCCTGGGCCTCCCCTGTCTGAACTTCTATGTGACAGCAACATGGCTCACCCCCGATGGGTTCGTAGACTGGCTTGGTATGGAGGAGTAGGAAAAAGACGCCGCCCTCAGAAGGAGGAGCAGAAGCCAGTGGTGGGAAAAGAGCCGAGGTGGGAAGAAGAACGCCAGAACGCCATGATGGAAGGAGAAAGGAGGCCTGAAGAGTGAAGAGAGGTTGAGCTGAATCTCCCAGGTGCAGCAACTGAAGGCTCCGATCTGGCTTCCACAATGAACCGCTGGCAGCTGGACAAGGAAATAGCCCAGTTGACAACCCGTCTGCGACTGAGGCAGGAGGCCTTATGGAAGTTGAGCAGGCAGCATGCCCAGGAGGGGCCTACACAACCAGCACCCCCGGACCCGGTACCTTCACCACCGGTACCCACCGCCGATGCACTGGTTCTCCCTCAGGCAGCGAAAGTTTATACCTCCACGCTGTCTATACGGCTGGTTGCGGCCTGTCCGGAAGAGTTACCGGAGACCCCGGGAGCTGAAGCCGTGCTCCTGCCTGGACCTGATGCTGCTGCGCAGGTCCCACCGGAGGCCCCTGCGGACCTGGAGCCATCTGCTCCACCACCGCCGCCACCCGGACGAGCCACTCCTGTGGACACCCCTGCAGCTGCCCACAGTCTCAGGCCTGCACCAGAACACCACCAGGAGGCCCAGGTACGTTTGCTGTTCCTGCACCTGGGAAGGCCCTGGGGTGTACGCCCGTGGCAGCGTCAGGACAGGTCGTGCTGGACCTTGTCTGGGACGGGGACGCTGAACCCTGGGGGGAAACACTCGAACCCCCGGCAGTGGCACCCTTGTCCACAGTGGGTGGAGGCAGGTCACGGGAGGAGGATTGTTGCTGCTACACATTTGAAATTAAAAGCCTGAATATTCTCTTGTAGGCCAACCTGGTGAGGTGCATTCTCTAAGCCGTAGATCAGGTCGAGAAGCATGGATAAGAAAGATTAAAGCAGCAGAGTTATACATGCCATCGAGTCTATACGGCAGGATTGTTGCTGTTGATGTGTAGAACATCAAGGATCTGTAGAGCTTTTTATGCAGGATAGCACTATGAATAGCAAAGCAGAATGGCACAAGGAGCAGTGGGGGAGGATATGCAGACTAAGGCTACTTTCACACTTGCGTTTTTTTGCTGCACTTTTTTGCGCACACAAACGCATGAAAAAATGCATTATGCGTTTGTGTGCGTTTTTTTTGCGGGTTTTGGTGCATTTTTTTAAAAAAAACGCATGCTTTTTTTGCACATATGCGCACCCATAGACTATAATGAGTGTTTTGCTGTAAAAAAAAAAAACGCATTGTGTGCGCATGTGTTTTTTGGGGGCAAGTCGGACGCACAAAAAAATGCAACAGGATGGATTTTGTGCGCCCGAGCGCACACTACAAAAAAAGCATGCGCATACAAACACATACGTGCGACTGTGTATGCGCACCCATGCTTTTTTTGCGCTAAAAACCAGCGCAAAAAAATGCAAGTGTGAAACCAGCCTAATGCTTTGGGGAATCAGGAACAGGTTAGGAAAGAGATATATTGGCATAGCAGAGACAGGTGCAAAGGCAGTACTTTGGCACAATAACTCTGGAATGACAGACATTTTACTGTATCTTGACATATCAGGGTGAAGGTACTGAAAACACCTTTAGACTACAGAGTCAGATTTGCCGACAGACATCTTACTATAGTAAGACAGCACCTTGGAACAGCAGACTAGGAATTGTCAGGCAGCAGACATAAGTCCAGCAATGTGGTAGCTGCGTGAATAACCAAGTAACTGAATACTCAGGTGTTGTGCAGCTGCCTGACCTGCCCTTAAAAAGCCTAGGATTGTAACCGGAAGAGAGCCAGAGAAGGAACGCTGCAATGGAGTTTGGACAGGCGAGTAACAGTGAGAACAATTCTATGTGCACAGAACAATAGTTAATGACTGCTCTGTGCACATAGAATCTCAAAGTTTCCGCAAGGCAATGTGAGGCCTTTTACAGTGACTTTAATGCCGACATGAACTATCCAATCACACGACAAGCAAATTCTTTTGGCTTTTTTGGAAGGTGATTCCTGGCAGTATTCTGACTTCATAACTAGGCTGCGAGTGTGGGGCTCCTTAGACAGCATTTCTATAGATGTCTATATTAATAAGTACTCACCTGAAGTGATTTAATCAGATAGCTTAACTCGACTGCAGGAGGCACATGTGAAGAGTTCAGAAGTTTTGTTTTCAAACTGAATTCTTAAGGTACTGTCACACTTAGCGATGTACCAGTATTCCCGACCAGCGATATGACGCGGTCAGGATCGCTGGTACATCGCTAAGTGGTTGCTAGTGAGCTGCCACACAGGAAGATCTCACCAGCAACATCGCAGAGGTCGGGGGTCGCTACTTACCTGTCAGACAAGGCGATCCCGACGTCCTCCCGCCCGGCTCCACGCTCGTCTCTCCACAGGAAGCGTCGCAGGAAGCTGACGATGAGAAACAGTCCAGGACGTTCTCGCGCGATCAGCGATAACCAGCAGGGGAGCGGGTTGTAGGTAAGTATCACACACAGCGATATCGCTAGCAATATCGCTATAACGTCACAAGTTATAGCGATATTGCTAGCGATATCGCTTAAGGTACTGTCACACTTAGCGATGTACCAGCGATCCCGACCAGCGATATGACGCGGTCAGGATCGCTGGTGCACCGCTAAGTGGTCGCTAGTGAGCTGCCACACAGGCAGATCTCACTAGCGACATCGCTGGGGACGGGGATCGCTACTTACCTGTCACACCAGGCGATCCTACGTCCTCCCGCCCGGCTCCACGCGTCGCTCATCCTCACAGCAGGAAGCACCGCAGGAAGCTGACGACGAGAAACAGTCCAGCCTGTTCTCACGCGATCAGCGATAACCAGCGGGGGAGCCGGTCGTAGGTAAGTATCAGACACAGAGATATCGCTAGCAATATCGCTATAACGTCACAAGTTATAGCGATATTGCTAGCGATATCTCTTAGTGTGACATGCCCTTTAGTGTGACAGGCCCTTTATACTATGCATACAGGAAAGATGTATATCTTTGTACCGTGTTACCCAGTAGATAGAAGAATATTTAGAATTGTAAGTCCTCAATGGTTGATGCTAACTGAAAGATGGTAACAAGTTGCAAGCTTTCGAGACTACGCAGGTCTCTTCATCAGGCTAGACTAATACAAAATCTGAAGGATTTGTATAAATATGTTATCCTTCAGATTTTGTATTAGTCTAGCCTGATGAAGAGACCTGCGTAGTCTCGAAAGCTTGCAACTTGTTATCTCTTCAGTTAGCCATTAAAAGGCATCAACCATTGAGGACTCTCAATTCTAAATATTCTTCTATACTATGCATATTAATAACAACAGCTGTAGAGAGAGAGAGAGATTGATTCTAAAAGGCAAACAGATTCCATAGCAGTGGAGCATGACAAGAGGGCTTACAAATAGCAATATTCGTCTGTTGGTGTATATTACCATGTTGTTTTGAGGTGGTAAGGGACTCGAGTTGAGTCATAGAATACATATGAAACACTTCCATTGCATTCAGTTTTCCGATAAAAAAAAGCACAAGATTTATTTAGATCATTGGTCCATTGGTAAAAATTCAAAGAGTGTCTTATTTGTGATCATACAAGACATTTCGAATCTTAATCACACCATCGTAATACTGGTTCGGAGCTCCACATGGCGTGCATAACGCCACGTAGGACCATGGACTCCAGTGCATCTACCGTTCGAGAATGATTCTGGGAATCTTAATGTCACTTGTGCATAAGCAAGAATAAAGTGTAAAAGTCTGCTGGTAAGGTGTTGTTCAAAGTTACAAATCCCACCTGTTTAATATTAACTTATAAATTGATCTGATCTCGTATTCAGAACACATTTGAAGCACACTAGATTAAAAACATTTGAGTACTTTAGAATTTAAAAGATACATAGCACAGATTGTCATTTCACAGAACAGTTCAGGCTCGAATAATATATACTAAAATTTTGCATTATAAGTTAAATCATCCCACCTAGATCCCAGCCCCCTCCCCCCAAAAGAAACAAAAAAAAAAAGGCAGCAAAAATTTGAATACAAAAAGTCTCATTGTTAAACTACATGTAGCGTGGATTAAAAAATGGTCCATATAGTTCTGGATGTGTATTGTTCATGATGGCCGGGTGTGGTACTAGTGGGGGAAACGGGAGTCTTGGAGTTGTGGAGCAGGTAATCTGTGGGCTTTGATATGAATAAGTCTGGGGTTGGTAGAAAGGAAAATTTACAGATACTGGAGGTATATAGTAAGAGATGGGGAGGCGGTTAGGGTAGATGGCTGATGGGTTGCCCATGGGATACTCGTCTTGCATTTGTTTTTTCAATTTCATTCTTCGATTCTGAAACCAAGTTTTGACCTAAAAAAAAAAAAAAAGCAAAGATGAGCATTGATTAATATTTCACAATTGTTTTACTTTAACTTATCAACTTCGATCCAAATTATGCATGATCTCATATGTAATGTGTATATAGTTAGTTCATGTTATCCTGATATTCCAAAAAAAAAAAAAAAAAAAAAAAAAAGAAAAAAAAACTGTTAATGGCGCCGGCCGCGCCTGCGCAGTAGCAGATATCAGTGATCCAATAGCTGTCATCTTAAAGGAGGACATTTTTTTTTCCTCTAGCAAGATGGCACCGCCCACACGCAACCCCGGAGCATGGGCATATCATTAACTTAAAACTGAAAATAAAGATTAAACAATAACCACTAGATGGATTTCATCAAACAAGGCATCATTTTAACCTGACACTGTCTGTAGGTTACTGTGCACAATCCTGCTGACAGGTTCCCTTTAATAAAGCCACAGGAAAGAGACATCGGACTGTTTGAGAATAAGTGAATTAATGTAATCGACACCACATTCAATCTCATAAGAGCTAATCGTATTTTTTAACTTTCTAATCCCATTACATTGCTGTTAAGTTAGATATTTGGGACCAGAATCATGCCAATTCACGATCCCCAATTCCTCTTTTATGGAAGTGCCCCAGATTGCATACATTTTTGAATATTTTGGAACAAATGGAGGAAGCATATGGTTTAAAACTGGGAATTGATTAAATAATCTGAATTTTAGGGTACTTTCCCAACTGAAAATCTCCCATTGGGTATTCTACTCCCTTATAGGTGGCATGCAAGTGTGTTATTGGGTCGCCCTCCTAGGGCTGTGGGGTACTCAGTACCGGGCCCTATGAGCATCAATGGGAGATATCACGGCAGCTGTGACCTGGCCCGTGGCCCTGGGCGCCCATTGTAAAAGGGGGGTTGTTTCAGTGTGCTTGTGGTAGTGAAAGTTTATAAGTAATTCGTGACGCCACCTGTGGTGTTCGGCAATGTGGATGTAAGCCGATGCTGCAGACAGATCCTCTGGGACAGATGGTGTGGTGCAGCAATGATGTTATAGCCCTCCACAGGCAGGGATGTAGTCCCAGGGCAGTGTAGGTGAAGTGACGCGTAGATGGGGTAGTGTCAGGCGCAGGGGATGCAGCAGTGCTGGGCAGGTTGGCGCAGGAATAAATGGAGGACACCAGGGCATGTAGTTCCAAAGCTTTACTCACAGTCTGTTGTACAAACAGGTGCCTGCCTCCGTGCCGTGTCCTCTGGGTCAGGGACTCAGTCAACCTCCAAGCCAGATGGAATACTCCTTTCCAACACTCCGCCAATGTGTGCCTTTCTGAACGTCTCCTCTTATAGCGCCTTTAAGTGAAGTACTCCTAGTACTGAGTTACACTGGAGTTCCTCCTGTCCGATGTTCTTATGAACTCTACTTGTACGGTAGACAGCTGTAGCCTGCTTCGGGGACTCCTTGCTACTAAGTCCCGGCTCACTATCCAGTTGCTGTTGTGCCCCCAAGTCTTGTGTGGGAATAAGGCAGTCACTACTCCTATTCCTCTGGTGTCTGCTGCAGGACCATTAGTATCCATACAACCTCAGGGACCGGGCCCCGGCCTTGCGATTAGAACTTCTAGGAAGGGTTCTCTTCTATCCCACGTCCTCTGTTCCCTTTTACTCCTCACGGTCCGTACTAATCTTTCCTTCTATGGAGAATCAGGCTTTCAGGCTACGTTGCGCTCTCTCTTCCTCTCCCGTGCCAGCAGACCCAGGTCACTGGGATCTGCTGCAGCACTTCCATCCATCTATCCCTCTCTCCGGGGATCTTCTCCTCTCCAGCTCTCTAACCAACTGACCCTTTATCCTAAACTCTTCCCGCTCCTTGTATTGCAAGCTAACTCCACCCACCTCCCAGCACATTTCGTGTTCCAAGCAGGGAGCCAACAATGGGTGCTTTGCTATACTCCAAGCAGGGAGCCGCCGAAGGTGCTTTGCTACACTGCTTTGTGGTGTGGGGTGCAGGTGTTGGAGCATGGTCAGGAGTCCCCACCTTACCTGGATGATGGGATACTACACCTCTGGAGGAGGTGCAGTACCTCTGTGGCGACTGAGCCTCAGGGGTGTCACATACCCCACCCCGTTAAACACAGCATGTCTGCGGGCTGCAAGGCAAACAAAGTTGACAATACAGGAACATGCAAAATTTTATATTGCATAATGAACATATCTTATACTAAACTTCCCAATGTGGGAGGCATTGTTTCTTGAACGTTACAAACAATTTAAACTGTCTATCTATATTTAAAGTTATGCTACCTAATTTAAAGTGCTATGGAAGCAAACTCGCTATCAGCTTGAGTAACACATTTTCTATCATCACATTTCTTTTCTTTATTATCTGTCACATTTTCTACTTTCTGAAGGAGTGACAACCGTCAACACCAGGTTCGTCACATGCATACTTTTATTCAATTCTCACATCTTTATTAAAACATTCTCTATATTTCTTTCTCAATCGAACCCTATAAAATCTGTCATTAATATTGTTACTACACATTATCATTTTCTATTTTCTTGTTCAAGAATACTAAGCATTATTCATAAGTGCAAAGAATAGACATTGGGCCGGCAATCACGTCTGGAAATGTCCTTATAACGAGGTAGTCCTTGTTCCAAGGGAAAGGTTCCTATGTAAAACCAAGAGAGAGCACCTAAAGAGGTGCAAACTATTTACAAGTACAGTTCTGGATCACTCAGCGTCCATGATCTCCACAGTGCATGTATGAAAAACGCTGCCAACAAAAACTGGGCAACAAGAGGATCAACAAATAAACATCATAATCAAAAATAGAAAAAAAAAAATGGAACTTGCTAATACCCTCCTGGGCAAGTTAGTTTAGATCAACATTATGGCTGGTTATCCCCTCCTGGGTTTCTGGAAACGGATTGCTTGGGCTGCTTCCAGGGGAGATGCTCTGGATGTCCAGATGGGTTGAGGATTTGCCGATTCTCGTCTGGCATGGCTGCTGCCTGAGGTACAGCAGGGATGGTGATATCAACGGTTGTTGATGGTGTCTCTGCTGCCGATACTGAGTGCACAGCAGCGGCTGCAGATGGTATTTCTGCTGCCAACAAGTCAGCAAGGGCTGCCGTCGGCACCAATAGATTCTGCTCTGCGATCCCAAGTGGTACCACAGTTGGCGGTCCTACAGCCGGTTGTTGCGGGCTGGATGCCATTGGAGTGCCACCACTCCTGGTTCGGGTAATCACCGGACCATTTCTGTCCACAGGCATGGCTCCTAGTACCAAGATCATAGCAGGGGCGGCGGCCACACCCGGTGCTTCCCTGTGATAGGCCGACTCCTGCCGAGGCACCGGGGGGCGAATCATGGCAGCCGCAACCCCGGGAGTGGACTGAGGAACGGCCGGTAGTTGCATCCGTGTTGGCACAGGACAGGGGCATGCCGGTAAAAGGCTGCGCTAGGGCCGGGTTGGGACTCAGCTCCCATCCCACAACCTCCGGAACCCTCATATACCTTCTCCTAGCAGGCCGCATCAGTGACAGCACTGGCCTGGGGGCAGTGGCGGGCGCTGTAAAGGGTGTTGCAGTGGCCGTATGTCCTGCGGGTGTTGCTTGGGGGAGGATGGCTTCTGCCCTCCGTTTTCATCTAGCCTCCACGCTCCTTCCATCATGGCGTTCTTGCGTTCATCCTCCTTCCTGGGTTCCCTTCCCGCCACTGGCTCTCGCCCCTCCTTCTGAGGGCGGTGTCTTCTTCCTACTCCTCCATACCAAGCCAGTATACGAACCCCTCGGGGGGTGGGCCATGTTGCTGTTGCATAGAAGTTCAGACAGGGGAGACCCAGGACAGTCCGCACTCTTTTCTTAGGACCACCCATATTGTCATGCCCTTCTTCACCGCACCGGCGGCCATATTTAGCGTTCATTTTACAGTTTAATAAATTGGGTCTTCTGCACATTTTCAAAAGGTTGGATTCTTAGGCACACAGAACCCGATGGCATTGGGTCTCGTCATCCTGTTTGTGACGCCAGAAAATGGGTCGCCCTCCTAGGGCTGTGAGGTACTCGGTACCGGGCCCTATGAGCTTCAATGGAAGATGTCACGGCAGCTGTGACCCAGCCCGGGGCCCTGGGCGCCCATTGTAAAAGGGGGGGGTTGTTTCAGTGTGCTTGTGGTAGTGAAAGTTTGTAAGTAATTCGTGATGCCATCTGTGGTGTTCGGCAATGTGGATGTAAGCCGACGCTGCAGACAGATCCTCTGGGACAGATAGTGTGGTACAGCAATGATGTTATAGCCCTCCACAGGCAGGGCTGTAGTCCCAGGGCAGTGTAGGTGAAGTGTCCTCAGGAGGAGGTGCAGTACCTCTGTGGCGACTGAGCCTCAGGGGTGCCACATAATGAAATTGTGGATCTCTATAAGATACAGTCATATAACCTCTGGTTTATATGATAATTAGCAAAAAATATTTTTTTGTTGGGGATAAAAAAATTCTATGCAATATAAGGACTATGGCTTAAGTGCTTCAATATGAATGACTGAAACAGGTGGATTTGTACATTTTTTCTCAATATTTATTTCCTCTGTGTGTAGGATAAGGGGTTGGCATTGGGTATAATTTAGGTAGATTTTCTGTTTTTGGAAACAAGGCTTTGATGTGAATGTACAATAATAAATTCTTTTAAATGAAAGATTTCTGTTTTGTCATTATGACCAATAATGACATAGTAACATAGTTACTTACAGCGGCATTTAACATTTTCATGCTGGAAGCGCATCAATAATTACACTCATCAGCGCCCGTGTCACATGACTGGGGGTCTCAGATGGGTCTGCAGCAGACCCCTGTGGCTGTCATTGCCGGATAACTATGAGCGCCGGCCAGCGGTTGGCACTCCTAGCAAGTGAGTATTTTAGCTATATAGAGCAGAATGGAAGCCCTGCTCCCTCTAGCATAAGCGATCGGATGATTACAGCTATTGAAACCAGTGAAGAGAAAGAAAAAAAAAATAAATAGCATCAATAAAAACATCAGCCCGGCGCACAAAATATAAGCCCTCATACAGCCCCAGATCATAAAAAAATGTGTTTTTTTTTTGTTTGTTTTTTTAAGAAACTTTGGATTTTTTCCCCCAGTTTTCCAGGACACTTTATGGCAAAACCAATGGTGTTGTCCAAAAGTACAACCTGTCCCACAATAATAATAAAAAAAAAAAAAATCAAGCCCTCACATGGCCATATTGATGGAGGGGGAAAAAAAAAAAAAAAAAGTTATGGCTCTGGGAAGAAAGGGAGCGAAAAAACAAACAAAAAAACAAGGTCGGGTTAATACTATAGGTGTGCTAGTCATTTTTGGGTTTTTTTTACTGATCATAGAGGTCTCTAAAATAAATATGTACCTGAATTTCAGTGAGGTGAAGTGTACTTGCTAACCTCCTCTTTTCTAAGGCCCCCAAGTATCTTTGCTTCTTGAACGATTCTTCGAGTTTGAGAAGCTGATGAGACGAGAAAGCGATTCTCAACTTGCGTTGCATGTTGCTCTGTGGACTGGTGTCCCCATGGTCTACATCTTCTTGGAGACCACTACATGGACTGTGTGAACTAGCTTGATCACTCTCATCCTCTGAACAACTGGAACTAGAGTCTTCTGCAGTCCCCCAACCAGTGTGTGGAGCTGTATTAAAAAAAAACAAAAAAAAAAAAAAAAAAAACACAAGAATGCAAGTATGCAAAAATATTATATACACATACACAAGATAAATATTACTGGATACTTAGGTGTGTGACCCACCCTTCAAGCATGCAGGGATCTGGAGAACTATGTAACCCTAATTCTTCGATCTGACTGGTGCCATGGCTGAAGAATTATTCCTTATTTAGGCAGTTACAATATCATGCTAGGACCCATTAATTGGTATAAATGCTTATATTTATGACATGCTTTACCTTTAAAAGGTATGTTTACCCTTATTATCAGAGTAATTACCTGGAACATTAAAAAAAGAAAATGTTAAGGTTAAAGGCAGCACGGTGGCTCAGTGGTTAGCACTGCAGCGCTGGAGTCCTGGGTTCAAATCCCACCAAGGACAAACATCTGCAAGGAGTTTGCATGTTCTCCCCATGTTTGCGTGGGTTTCCTCCCACATTCCAAAGACACACTGATAGGGAATTTAGATTGTGAGCCCCATTGGGGACAGTGATGATAATATGTGTAAACTGTAAAGCGCTGTGGAATATGTTGATGCTATATAAAGATTATTATTATTTTCTCCAAGACTTTGCACAGGTCAACAATATCAGATCACGGATGGGGAGTGGTCAACTCCAAGGACCCCAAGTGGACATCTCATTTGTTGAGTGTCAAGGAAAGCGATCGTTGGTTTTAAACTGGTTTTTGTTTTGTTTTTTTTTTAAATCAAATTTGGCAATGTTTTTTTTCCCCATATCACAATCTTCATAAAAAACAAAAAAAAACAAAAACAAATTGATAATCATACAGATTTCAAAATGGCCACTAGGGCTGTTTTAAATTAACTTTTTTTTTTTTCATGAAAATCCATGTGTACATTACACACAATGAACAGACTCTACACAAGCTCATTAGTGGCTTCAATACAAAAGGTAATTGGAAAGGGAGGGGGAGCAGCGACATTATTGTGATGGGAGGATCCTGTGTTATCAGTGGTGTATAGAGGTTTTATCATTCACTGTAACCCTAGCTTTGCTAATAAGGAATCTGCTGTAAACTCCTCCTGAAAATTTAAAGAAAGTTAGTCCAAAAAGCCCCAATGGCCAGTGTACAGATTGCATGATAAAATTATATATTCTATTAAATAATAAAAACTTGAAATCTTCACACTCCAAAGACACATCAGTATGTGTTTAGAGCGTGGGAATAAACATCCTTGCAGATTTTCTCCTTGACGGAATTCAAACCCAGAACTGTAGAGCAAGAGTGCTAACCACTGAGCCCATTCAATTGCAGTGTCAGACCCAGCCACTACAAAATATATTATGCAGATAAGCGGAGGAATCGAAAGGGACGCCCACCTAATGGGTATGGTAGATTGTCTATTCTAAGTTACTTATCACATGCCTACAAAACCCCTTTATAGAATTCTCCAAATAACCAGTTATCACCTACTCATAGGATAAAAGAATATTTGGATGTCTACGACCCCAAGCACTGGGTTCTGGAACCTCAATAACAGTCTCTGCAGATCCTCATTCTGAGTAGAGTGGATTGGTGCATGCTCGGCCTCACTCGGTGACTCTAGGTCTACGGTAGAAAGGAGAGTCCAGTGCTCTGCTATTTCCCGTAGTTCCATTAACAATGACTGGAGTAGAGCTCAAACATGGTCAGATCTACTCTACTCAAGATGGTGCTGCAATGCTGATTCTTGGTGTTCAAGATCCCCATTCTCATGAATGCTGGAGGGGGTTATACAAGGTCACGTAAAAATTTTACAAAAATACTCAACTAGAGCCGGCAAACTGTTTATCAACATTACAAATAAGAAATTAGGTCAAATTTAGGTAGAGTTTGGCATCAAAGGTAAAATACTGCAAAAAAAAAAAGTCTACTTATCACTTAGACCATTGGACCCCAGACTCCGACCATAGGAGGGGCAAGGCTCCAGAAAAAGCAAGCATGGCAGCACCTTGAGGACATTCATAAAAGGTGTTGTCCATTGGTAGAAAACCCCTTTAAGAGTGAATTTTATAGTGCAGATACATTCCCATTAAATAAAATGGTTGATGCATACTCAAATATTGCATAAAAAAATCTAATAAGTGGGAAAAAAGCATTAAAAAGGCACTTACTGGTTGTAGAAGACTCAGCATATTGTAGACAGTTGTACTGATCTTCTGCAAGGTTCTTAAAAGCCTTTGTATCCTCAGATGATTCTGGTTGATCTTTCCTCTTGACAGTGTTCGGCCCTTCTGAAAACTTGCATGGAGGCTTTGGCTGTGGGACACATGGGATGTGGGGCTTTGAGGTACATTTCCTAGACAGGGACTCCATTTCATTCCCTGTTAGGATACAGTCTATAGTAAGGCTTTGTCGGACCATGTTGATGGCCAGTTTGTGGTGGTTGGACCTACCAGCTTTGACTTATGTGTCCATGGTCAGTTTGTATTTTATAGTTCATTGGATATGCATGTGTTAGTCACATCAAAGGGAAAAACAAAAAAACATGGATAATGGCTATCAGAATGGACTAATTAACATGGCCATTCCAGGTTCTCACTTCCAACAAATGCTCCCGGCCCTGGCTCCAGCGAGTCTGGATTACTGGCGTCACCTGGTGAATTTCCACTAATGGTATTGCTGTATTCTAAATGCCCATAGACAATACAAAAATGATGTCTCATCCCAATGTGTTGCCCTTTCATACCCTTAATTTAGGAGTCAAGCGATAAATGGATAAGATACAATGGAATCATCTTAGCTCTAATTATCACTAAAAGGAGGAAATAATAAAAAATTAAAGAATGGTTAGAAATTAAAGGATGGGCTGAATCAAAACAGATACCATTGAGTTTTACAATGGTGGAATAACAGGATTTACAATGGAGCAATATACAATGTGTTTGTACGACATCAAGATAAGCGATTTTACTACATTAGAAAGGCTGAATGGCACCAGCGTAACTTGAAATTCCGGTGCTTCAATGTAAAATTGGTAACAAGACCCGCGCACATACCATGCGCCAATTATATTCATGCTTTATGCAAGTTTTGGGCTTTCCAGTGCAAAAAGGTCTAGGTGCCACTACCACCCCTGCCCCACCAGTAGTTGCTCTCCTGCCTTGGAGCCTTAAGGTGATGATTTGCACCTATAAAATAAAAAAAATAAAAAATAACTGGTTGGGCTTTTTTAATTTATTTTTATTTCAGTAGCCATCAGTAGTAACAATACTTGTAGTAAAGAGTATTTCTTAGGGTATGTGCACACATTGTGGATTTGCCCCTGGGGAGCCGCTGCAGATCCGCAAGTGATTTACAGTACAATGTTATTCTATGGGAAAAAAAACGCTGTGCACAAGCTGCAGAAAAATCTGTGCGGAAAAGTAGCGTTTTTTTCCCGCAGCATGTCAATTCTTTGTGCGGATTCCGCAGTGTTTTCCATTATAGTAATCCGCAGGTGTAAAAACGAATGCCAAATCCATACGAAATCCGCATAAAAAAAACGTGGCTTTTGACCTGCGGATTCTGCCAAAAGATGCAGATTCGGCACGGAAAATTCCGCACAGCAATCTGCAACGTGTGCACATACCCTTATATTCTTCTCCCTCCAAGTAAAAATGGAAGTATAGGTTACCTGGGTATAACCATTTAAGAGGCCAATTAAGCTCCGTCTACATGACATGAAGACCATAAGTGTCACTCCGAGATATCGCATCTAATATCTGTAAGCATCGAGCGATTTTTCTTTTTTTGCGCTTTTGTTTTTTCCTCCCCTTATTCCAAGGGCCATAAACTTATTTTTCGTTCAACATACCAGTGTTTGGGCTTATATTTTTGCCGGACAAGTTGCAATTTTGAATTACACCATACATTTTATCATGTGATGTAAAAAAAATTATCATTCCAAAGAGTGTAGGAAGTAGCCATACATACATAATGATTTTTAATGGTTAAAATAAATATTTTATTTTATTTGGATTTTCCAGGCAGGTATGATCATAGGGATACAAAAGATCCATATATATTTTTTTTTTGCTTGTGACATGTCCAAGAGCCTAAGGCCGGGGTCATACTGGCGAGGAATACGGGAGAGTGAGAGGCGCTAAAAGCCCGCATTAGACACGGACCAATGATTCTCTATGGGGTCCCTCGCACCAGCCGTATATTTCTCATCCGTATTCTCCGCTCCGTGCCAATCGCAGCATGCTGCGATTGTCAGCGTACTACGGCCGTAATACGCCAATGCAAGTCTATGGGTGCGCAAAAAATACGCATTACACACGGACCACACATGTGACTTGCGAGAAATACGCACCCGGTGTCTTTTAGCAAAGCCGGCAATTCAGTGCGCTATACAGTAAACTCACACTGACAGGTTTAATAAAGAAACGAAAGAATAGATATATACACAGAGAATACATATATATATATATATGCATTCTATGTGTCTATATCTATTCTTTGGTTTGTGTTATAAACCCTGTCATAGGGCTCCATTATATGTCCATTTTGCAAGCCTGCGAGAAAATCTCGCTATACGGATGCCATACGGATTGCATACGGATGCAGACATGCGCAAAATACGCGACCACACCTTTATTACGGATGACATACGGAGCACTATTTAGGGGTCTGTCATCCGTATTATGCATGTAAAATACTGACCGTATTTTGCGCAGGTTAGTGTGACCCCGGCCTTAAAGTTTTTAATTTTTAGAAGATGAAACTGTGTGCGTGACCACTTGCCTTATGCACCTTGAGCCATGTTTTTTTTCATATTTTGGGGTAGATACGATGCTACAATGTTTTGATCAACTTTTTTTGTGGTGTGGCAGCGGCCGAAAAAACAATTCTGGAGTTTAGATTTTTTTTATTGCTACAACGTTTAAATCAAATTAAATTTTTAATTTGATAAATCATACTTTTACAAATGCAGTGATACCAAGTGTGTATTTAATTTTTTTTTCTCTAATTTTTATATCAAGGAAAAAGGGGAGTGAATTCAATGTTTAGAATATCTGTTCGTGCCCTTAGGGGATTTAAACCTGCGATATATACAGCACTACAACAGTATTTCCTGATAGAATCAGATGATCACAGCCATCATCTGCCAGCAAAGATGCAGGCTTGGTGTCCTTTACTATATACAGCTTAGGCTACTTTCACACTAGCGTCATGCGACGCACGTCGCAATGCGTCGTTTTGGAGAAAAACGCATCCTGCAAAGTTGCCCGCAGGATGCGTTTTTTCTCCATAGACTTGTGTTAGCGGCGCATGCGTCGTGTTTTGGTGGCCGCGATGCACACAAAAACGTTACATCTAACTTTTTTTGTGCGCCGTGTCCGCCATTTTCGACCGCGCATGGGTGGCCAAAACTCCGCCCCCTCCTCCCTGGACATTACAATGGGGCAGCGGATGCGTTGAAAAACCCGACGCAGGGCGACGTGCATCGCACGATGCTAGTGTGAAAGTAGCCTTAAAGAGTAAGGGTGCCGTCACACTAAACGATACACCAGTAATCCCGACAACGATACGACCTGGTCAGGATCACTGGTGCGTCGCTACATGATCGCTGGGGAGCTATCAAACAGGCAGACGCACCAGCGAACAGGACCAGCGAGGACGCTGGTATCCAAGGTAAATATCGGGTAACTAAGTGCGTTTGTCGCTTAGTTACGTGCTGTGTACCTTAGATACCAGCTTGCTTGCGCGAGCATGCTGGTATCTAAGGTACACAGCGGGTAACTAAGCGACGCTCGAGCTTAGTTACCCGATATTTACCTTGGATACCAGCTCCCAGCGTCTGCTTATAGCGCTGGGAGCTCACTGATTGTTGGTCTACTGCTGCCACACGCAGCGATGCGCGTTGGCCAGCGGGAGACCAACGATCAAAAAACGGCTCAGGACGTTCCTGCACGATCAGCGATACCCGGCGGGGGGGGGCGGTCACTGATGCGTGTCACACACAGCGATATCGCTGGTGAGATCGCTGTGGTGTCACAAAATCAGTGATCTCGCTGTGTGTGATGGGGCCTTAACTGTAGTTTAAAGTTTTTATTTCAGAAATCAATAGTAAACATAAAAATGAGCAACTTTGTAATATATCTTATCAGAGGACTCTGCTTCTTTCTCTTTCTTGACCAATTATTCACTCTAAATTCATAGGTGAAACCTGCATTGTGAAGAGAACGTATTTTTAAATAAGCCGATTTCTCTAATAAGAATTATAAAGTTTCTGATTTTCATGTGTACCATTGATTTCTGAAAAAATAAAAGCAACAGTTACTCTTTAAGCAGTTCAATAATAGTCATGTGATGGCTCATGTGTGATTCACATACTTAGTCGTGTGCAGACCACCCCGAGTGTCCAAACGCTCATTGAAAAATCCAGCCTGTTTTATTTTTAGAGAGGCAGGAAGAGAAGCTAGCTGGCATGTGACCGTACAGATATGTGCACACAGCATTTTACGCCAGCATACCTATTGAGTTTTCCAAGGTGGAAATGCTGGCGGCATTTTTCCTGAAGCTTCTTCATTCCCCCCCAACGTTAACTAGATATAGCGAGTGATATCCAAGTTGAAGCTGCCCAAAAAATGAACGTGCCAGAAAGGAGTAGGTGGACTTCTTGCTGCTGATGGAGACTTAAAAGACTAAATGAATTATTGTGGTTAATCATCAACGCGTTTCAAAGTCATCCGGCGTCATCAGGAAAAAAATCACACACTGGAGTGCGTTTTTTCCTGATAAAGCTAGATGATCAAATCACACTGGAGTGTGTAGTTTGTCCTGATGATGTCTGATGACTTCAACATGCATTGATAATAAACCACAATTAATTAATTTAGTCTCCTGGGGTTTTTTGGGGAGATCTCCATCAGCAGTGAGTACTTACTCCTTTCTAGCATTTTTTTTTTTAACCCATAGAACTGCAGCAGCTGAAAACTTCAAAATAATTTAATTCACTGTTGTGTGGCACAGAACCACATCAGTTGAGCTCTCCCGCTTACAGTTTGTCTCGGACCATCAGATAAGACCCTATTGCGCCTTTTTTTCCTACCACTTTCTACAAAGAATGCACATGTAATGCACATGTAATGTCTTTTACAGCTTCCTGGCTAAAACTGAAGATGTATGCACAGCAAGTAGTTTGTACATTGCTGTGCATAATGTTCATTCTTTGAAAACTCAAAGAAAAACAGTACAAACCGGTTCCAGGTGGAATCCACCTGAAAAAGATATGTGCACATACTCTACGTATGAAAATGTCATGAGTGATCATTAGAGTTGAGCGATACCGTCCGATACTTCAAAGTATCGTATCGGATGGTATCGGCCGATCTTTAAAAAAAGTATCGGTATCGCCGATTCCGATACCGGAAGTCCCATTCAAGTCTATGGGACTTCCGGTATCGGAATAAGAAAAACCCTTTCCTGCCCTTGTACAGCCTCTCTGGGGTCTGTACGGGCCTTTCGGGGGGCTGTGCCGGCCTGCCAGGGGGTCTGTGCAGGCTCCGGTGGTCTGTGCCGGCCTGCCGGGGGGCTGTGCCGGCCTGCCGGTGGTCTGTGCAGGCTCCGGTGGGCTGTGCCGGCCTGCCGGGGGGCTGTGCCGGCCTGCCGGGGGGCTGTGCAGGCTCCGGGGGGCTGTGCCGGCCTGCCGGGGGTGTGCAGGCTCCGGGGGGCTGTGCCGGCCTGCCGGGGGGCTGTGCCGGCCTGCCGGGGGGCTGTGCAGGCTCCGGGGGGCTGTGCCGGCCTGCCGGGGGGCTGTGCCGGCCTGCCGGGGGGCTGTGCCGGCCTGCCGGTGGTCTGTGCAGGCTTCGGGGGTCTGTGCAGGCATCGTCCGATGGGACTACAAGTCCCATCGGGCGATGCCTGCTACCATGACAGTGATTGACACATTAGCCAATGATGGGACAGTAGTAGTCCCATCATCCGGCTAATGTGTTAAATGTTAAAAAAAAAAAAAAAAATACTACATACATACTACATGCTACATACATACTACATAAATACTACATACATACTACATACATGCTACATACATACTACATGCATGCTACATGCATGCTACATGCATGCTACATACATGCTACATACATACCACATACATACTACATACATACCACATACATACTACATATATACTACATGCATGCTACATACATACTACATGCTACATACATACCTCATACATACTACATACATACTACATACATACTACATACATACTACATACATGCTACATGCATGCTACATACATACTACATGCATGCTACATACATACTACATGCATGCTACATACATACTACATGCTACATACATACCACATACATACTACATACATACTACATACATACTACATATATACTACATGCATGCTACATACATACTACATGCTACATACATACCACATACATACTACATACATGCTACATACATACTACATATATACTACATGCATGCTACATACATACTACATATATACTACATGCATGCTACATACATACTGCATGCTACATGCATGCTACATACATACTACATACATACTACATGCTACATACATACCACATATATACTACATACATACAATACATTCATACAATACATACATAGACATACAGTACATATAACATAGAGTAACATACTTACCAATACTTGTCACATTGTTCCCCGAAGCCATTGTCTTTTCCGGAATAAATATTAACATAACAAACCACAAAAATACTCACCCACGATCCGAAGCAGTCCACGAGTGTGTCCCACGACGATCTTGGGTAGAGAACTGCAGCATCAGCTGATGCTGCCGTTCTCTACGGGCTGCAGGAATCCAATGACGGAAGGTAGGTATCCTTCCGCACTGTATTCCTCCGCCACTTAAAAAAAAAAAAGTCCCTAGTCTCACTTTATGCCATTGCTGTGTGGGAATTTTTTTTATGTTTTTTATTTTTTTTATTTTTTTTTTTATTTTTTATTCATGTAGTATGTATGTAGCATGCATGTAGTATGTATGTAGCATGCATGTAGTATGTATGTAGTATGTATGTAGCATGCATGTAGTATGTATGTAGTATGTATGTAGTATGTATGTAGTATGTATGTAGTATGTATGTGATATGTATGTAGCATGTAGTATGTATGTAGCATGCATGTAGTATATATGTAGTATGTATGTAGTATGTATGTGGTATGTATGTAGTATGTATGTGGTATGTATGTAGCATGTATGTAGCATGCATGTAGTATGTATGTAGCATGCATGTAGTATGTATGTAGCATGTATGTAGTATGTATGTAGTATGTATGTAGTATGTATGTAGCATGTAGTATGTATGTAGCATGCATGTAGTATGTATGTAGTATTTTTTTTTTTTTAACATTTAACACATTAGCCGGATGATGGGACTACTACTGTCCCATCATTGGCTAATGTGTCAATCACTGTCATGGTAGCAGGCATCGCCCGATGGGACTTGTAGTCCCATCGGACGATGCTTGCACAGACCCCCGGACATCAGCACAGCCCCCCGGCAGGCCGGCACAGCCCCCCGGCAGGCCGGTACAGACCCCCACAGGGTGCACAGCCCCCCGGCAGGCCGGTACAGACCCCCACAGGGTGCACAGACCACCGGCAGGCCGGCACAGCCCCCCGGCAGGCCGGTACAGACCCCCACAGGGTGCACAGACCACCGGCAGGCCGGCACAGCCCCCGGGCAGTCCACACAGCCCCCCGGCAGGCCGGCACAGCCCCCCGGCAGGCCGGCAGAGACCCCCGGAAGGCCCGAAATGACGGCGCATCATGATGCGCACACACCGCGCATCATGATGACGTCAGTCTGTCAATCAACTTTGAACTTCCGATTCCGATGCCGAATTCCGATATTGAAAAAATATCGGAAGTCGGTATCGGAATTCCGATACAGCAAGTATCGGCCGATACCCGATACTTGCGGTATCGGAATGCTCAACACTAGTGATCATGTGATGACCACTGAATTTGGCAACTAAATCCAAGTCCTGACAGGGAGTATATTGCACACTTAATTTTTTTTTGTATGTTACAGTGCTTAATTTTATAATTTATGCTCCTAACAAAAACATAGATGTAACATCTCTTAACTTGTCAGATGGAGCAATACTTTATAGCCAGATAATGTGATCTATGGCTATTGTAATATTCAACAAGTGTAAATTCAATATGAAATGCTCATTGTTGAGTTAAAACAAGAAGATCTTGCACACTATGAGATGCCAATAAACCCACTATCGAATATGCACCTGATATCACTTCTGCCATTGTCCCTTTTTTCATTTATCGGATTTTTAAAGGAGTTGTTCCAGCCTGGTAACTACATGTACAGGGTAGTCAAGCTTGTTTTTCATGGGCAAGCAAGTGTAGAAACCATAGGATTTTTGGATGTTATTTGACAAGTTATGGATTGTTACATGTGTACAAGATCAGAACCAACAACTGTATATAAATATATCACCAGAATCACCGTCAGTACATGAATTTGTTTCTAAGCTTAGTATAGTGATCAATTGCAGTGTCAGGTCAGCCCTGTATTCAATTATGTTGCTTGAACCTACAATTCCCAGCATGTCTAAAGGGGGTTTTACACTAAGCAATATCGCTAGCAATATCGCTAAAACGTCACCGGTTTTGTGACGTTATAGCGATATTGCTAGCGATATCGCTATGTGTGATACTTACCAGCGACCGGCTCCCCCGCTGTCCATCGCTGATCGCGCGAGAATGTCCGGCTCCATTTCTCGTCGGGCGCTTCCTGCTGAGACTTCCTGCTGTGACGTCCAGCGACGCTGGAGGCAGGCGGGAGGACGCAGGATCGCTGTGTGTGAATGGTAAGTATCGTGCGCTGCGTCGCTGCTGCATCGCTGTGAGGTCTTTCTGTATGAAAGCTCACTAGCGATCATTTAGCGATGCACCAGCGATCCTGACCGGGTCGGATCGCTGGTTGGATCGCTGGTGCATCGCTAAATGTAAAAGGGCCTTAACAATGTTAAGGAGATACTGGGAGTTATTGTCAGACTGCAGACCATACAGGAACAATAGGACGGATTTGATGCAGACAGTAGCACAAATTAATATTTACATACAGATACCTTATAGATGACTTCTATAGTCTCTGATTCAAGTCATTCTTTGCTGTTTTCTTCCCCATCTTGTCTAGATGTCATGATGACTTCACATCAACAGCTCATTCCTGCAAACTTCCATGTTTTGTTTTCTACAGCACATCTTGACATGGTACCCTTAAAATTAACAGTACTATTATAATGCTCCTGAATAAAAATCTGCCCTATGCTTTGCCTGTGAATAAGTTATTGCCCCTCACTGTGCTCCCTGCACAAAATATGGCCTCCATTCCATCCCCTTTCTGAACCATAACCCCCACACTGTCACAATCTTAAGTGTCCCTCTCAAAATGGTCCCCTTTCCATACAGCGCTCCCTCTTCACATTAACCTCTATATTGTGCACAGTATAGCGTATACTCTACCACCTCCTCACACTATTCCCCCTTATGCATACTGTCCCCTCCATACTGAGCCCTCACTGCCCCCCCCAACTCTGCCCAGTTTGATTATACTACCCCAATATACTGACCCCTCACGCCATCCACTCCACACTGCCTCATCTATTTAGTGCCCGTTCACATTGTCCTCACCTCACCCCACTTACTGTTCTCTCACATAAAACTACTGTATCTTCGGCACCACTTTTACTACTGTCTTGTCATGACATTGGAGTTGGCGATGTGCGGCTGAGTTGCCGCTTCCAACCACTAATCCCCAGTCAACTCCCCACCCACCTGAGACCCAAATAACACCAGAACACCAGAATGGAATATACAGTAATAGCCACAGCAGCCTTTTATTTAAGTAACATACAACAGTTGTAAATATAAACGCAACCTTGGAAGGATCCTTGAAGCTCTCAAATCTGGTGACCAAAACGTAAAGAATACTTTTTGTGGACACATACCATAAATTACTCCCAGCCGTTACCCCACTGGCTCGGGAGCACCAAAACCACATCGCGGTTGCACTGTCCACTTAATCCCAGGGGGATCCGACCAACCACTGCCGGAAGTCCCCCAAAATCACTAGACCCAAACAACGGATAATAGCATTGAGGAATCCATATTACCACAGATCTCCCCAAACCAATTTAGCACCAACTTCAAGGACCCCCTCCCCCAAAACGCCACAACGAAGGCAATTGAAAGCCTCGATTGCCTGAGACCCCCCACACCGAAAAGCTATGGCCCTCTCAATACCGTCCTGCAGACCCAATGCCCACAAATCAATGCCCACGTCATTCAGATGAACACCATCAGCCATCCAAAACTCCCCACTCCCTCTCTCCAGGTCAAAATGCCGAACCGACACCCCCCCATTCCTAACCACGAAATTGGACACCGCCCTATTAACCTTTATCCGTGCCCTATTTAACTTGGCAACCGATCTCGCATGCCGCCAACTCTTTCTCGGGACAATCTCCGACCATACCACAGTTATCCCCTTAAAAGACAACCACAACTGTAGAAGATCGTGCTTAATATCCTTGATTAACTCACGAAAAGGACGGACCCCCAAATCATTTCCCCCTGCATGAAGAACTAAAATATCGGGGTGCTTGTCAAGCCTAGCGCTATTATGTACCTCCTGCAAGACCCTGTTCCAACCCATACCCCTAAAACACAACCACCTGATTACTGCCACACTTCGCGAAAAACCCAGCTGCCGCCCTTCTCGCCGAACATCCGCACGCCGAGCTCCCCAATAAACAAATGAATGGCCCAGGATCCACACCAGCAAAGGAGTGCAACCTGTAATGACAAAAAACCACCATTAACCAACGCGCAAACAAAATAACCCAACGTTCTCTTTTTAATGAAGCTCCGCACCCAAAGCCCCAGTGCGAACGTACGACCTGTAACGCCACGATTCCCACCTTCCAATCTGCTGTATTACCTTTGAACCCAAACCCCCAACAGCCGCTTCCGTAGCTGCCCCAATCCTGAAAGAGTGAGAAGCGAACCTAGACCCATCAATACCCAATCTGTCCAGACCTTTACGAAAAACTGCCACAAACTGAAACCTTGACAAGAAGGAACGTCAACATGACACAGCAATGGCCCCTTACCACTCTGTTGCCACGACCTGTAATCCTGCAAACAGCACACCGGGCACATCAGAGATCCTGGCACTGCTCCCAAAACCACCCTTTTTCCCCTACCCTCCTGGTCCGTTTTTGACCTCCTTATCCAAAACTCCAAACCACTGTCACCCAGCAACACGTCCCTATCCAATAAACCCCCACCGGAATACCGTCCTAAAGATACCAACCCCCCCCACCCTCAATGCCCCAAAAAAGGCAAGGGAAAAGGCCGCCCGAAAAAGAGAACACTCAAACCGTGACACACAAACATCGACCAACACCGCCCCAACCGTTCAAGAATACCATATGACAGCAGATGCCGGAAATCCGCCCTATTGCCCCAACGTCTGAACCCCTTGATGGCCTGGCTGACCAAAAAACACTTGGTCAAATCAACTTGACCAAGCAATTTAAATCCAAAAGCTAAACCAGCCCTAACCTGCCCTACCCTAGACACAGACCAACTTTCTTCCGCCCCAAAACACAGCCACGCCAGCAACGCGCCCAACTGATCCTCCCCACAGTTGCCATAGGAACGTGTCCCCAACCAGTTTTCCCGTGAACTCCAAACTGACTCGTAGATCGACGAAGTATCAGAAGACAGAGATGCCCGTATTAGAGGTTCTGCAGCCCTGAGACCACCTTCCAAAGCCTGGCTGGACACTCCAGACACGCTTCCTCCGCATCTGGGGCCAAAGTCCGAAAACGTTCCCACTGCGAACGAGACAAAGAATCAGCAATGGAATTACCTGGCACATGAGAAGCTGTCACATGAGCATTAAGCGATAAACAAGTTAAAACTAGCTGCCGCAGAACTCGAATCACCGGAGGAGAGGACGCAGTCAAGCTGATAATGGAGCACACCACTCCCATGTTGTCACAATTAAAACGGACTCTTCTATTCCGAAACTCCTCCTTCCACAGGTTCACCGCCACCAATATGGGAAAAATCTCCAACAAAGCAATATTCTTAACAAGGCCTAGCTGAAACCACTCGGCAGGCCATGCAGCCGCGCACCATTGGCCCTTAAAATACGCCCCAAAACCCACTCCACCCGATGCATCCGTAAACAGGTCCAACTCCTTGTTTAAAACTGCCTCCTCCATGAGCAATGATCGTCCGTTGTATTGCTCCAAAAACTTGTCCCACATGTCTAAATCCGCCTTATGTTCACTGGTAAGTCGTACAAAATTATGTGGGGCCTGCACTCCTGCCGTAGCGCTCGCCAAACGCCGAGAAAAGACCCTACCGATTGGAATAATGCGACAAGCAAAATTCAATTTACCAAGTAGTGACTGAACCTCTCTCAATGACAATTTCTTCACCCGTCTAGCTCGAGTCACCTCATCCCGCAACGCCTTCACCTTATCTTCCGGTAAATGGAACTCCAATGCCACCGAATCAATGACGATTCCCAAAAAAGACAGGCACGTACATGGCCCCTCCATTTTTCCTTGAGCAAGCGTTACGCCAAAACGCTCAGCCACCCACTCCACGGCCCTAAGCAGCCTCTCACCACAGCCCGAGTCACCCGGACCGATACACAAAAAATCATCTAGGTAATGTATCACGGAATCAAAACCCGACACATCCCAGACAACCCATTCGAGAAAAGAACTGAACGCCACACCTCGGGACCAACTTTGCCGCCTCATCAAAAGACGTATACACCACCGAGCACAGTTCCGGATCGATTCCATCATTCACTGACCTACCACGAAGGAAAGACAGGTGATGAATGAGCCTAAACTTATTTGGCTCTTTCTTCGGCACCACCCCCAGGGGCGAAACGAACAAATCCTCAAACGGAGGATCCATTAAAGGCCCCGATATCCTTCCCATCTGAACTTCCTTCGCCAACTTTTCCGACACCATCCCACCATACAGGTCAGCTGACCTGAGATTCTTCCACCCCCATGGTATCTCAAAAGGAGGGTCAAGAGTTCTAAAACCATCTCTGAAACAGGACAACAACAGTTCCGCCTTTACACCATCCGGAAACCTATTTAGATAAGGGGCCATCGCGGCTAGTTTCACTGGCGTCTCCCCCTTTGGAATTACCACTCTCTGCTTTTCCTTTCTGCTTCCTAAAGAATCTGGAAGCACCATGCGAGGTTCCGCTGCAATGGGAACAAAGGTGCTTGAATTTGCAGCTCGTTCCAAATTTACACTGCCCATCATTAAATTGCCAGCAGAGACCTTGTTTCTGGGTGCCCAACTGACCGCCTGCCCCTTGACCACCGCTTTGCGCATTTGAAGAGCTGGCCCCCCGGCCCCCCCCAGGAAAGGAATGGCCAAACTTAGTCTGTGTCATAACCTTCAACCACAGACTTATGTCCTTCTGATCCCACCGAATCGCCGGACGAACAGCCTTCCTCTGCCTAAACTGCTCTTCGTAACGGAGCCAAGCCTGACCCCTGTATACCCTATACGCCTCCCCAATCGAATCTAAATAACAAAAAAGAGGAGAACAATTCTCAGGCGCCTTTTCACCAATCACACTAGCCAGAATTGCAAACACCCGGAGCCAATTAGCGAACGTTTGTGGAATCAAACTCCATCTCCGATTTTCCTCCTCCTCTTTTTTGCTATAGTCCTTCTTTCCCTTATCCAAATTGAACTTTTCCAGCGGTAACAGGGAAAAAATCTCGACATAATCATCCTTCCAGATTTTTTCCCACACCTCCTTTTTTAGATGAGCGCCCAGTGATCCCTCAAAGCATACATACACCTCCCCGTGGGCCCTATCATCTAAATGGATCCAACATTCCTTCTCTTTCTCCGTCTGAACCGAAACAGACACAGGGTCCGCTCGGCCCACTGAGACCCCGATAGCCACCCCCAACGGGCCGGCCCCTCGCTCCTGCGACCTCACCCAGGCAGCTAAATGTGCCGATGGCTTTCTAACTCCCTCCATCCGCGCCAACAAATCCCGCATGGTTGCTAAAATCTCCCCAAGCCGCCCAATTGGTGACGGGCCCTGTTCTCCCACTACTTGTCCTAACGCCCCCGGCCGGCCCCCTAATCCTCTCCCGACCGCAGGGGACCTCACTAGGGATGATGACAGACAAGACAAGGAGCCAAACTCACCGGGCTGAGAAGACGCTGTGTCTCTTCCAGCCGCCATTCCCAAATCCTGCTGTGCGTCAAAACAGGAGCTTCGTCTCAGACCCTCTGTCCCCAGAGGTCCGATGCTCGCCGAAACAGGCTCTCTTGACACCGCTGCACTCCCGGGCCACTCTCTTCTGGAATCTTCGCTCCGACCCCCGCTGAGGCCACCGATTGTCTGCTGCTCCATCCTTGGTCATGCCACGCCGCTGGTCCAGTCAAGGGGCCCGCATCACAGGGGACACAAGCCCGCTCCGACCGCCTGGGGCTGCCACCCGACAATCCCCCCACGCTAGCCCTCTCAACGCCGCCATGCGCCGAGGAGGCAGGCCGCCCGATTCTATGGCGGCCTGCCATGACGTCATCTGTCCGCGCCGACCCGGAGCGTGCAGGCCCCGCCTCCCGATAAGGCCTGGGAGAAGGCCTAGCGACCGCCGCTGCACCCAGGCCGGCACGTGAATTCCTCCCAGCCCGGGGCCTGCCAGCACGCCTACTGGCAGGCACCCGAGCCGGAGGGTCCGAGAGGGGCTCTGACGCTGGTGCTGGGTGGTTGCCGCAGCATCCGGGGACAGGCGCTCCGGAGGCCTCACCCGCCGCCTTGCACAGGGAGAAGCAACAGCGGCCAAACCGCCGCCTCCCCAGATGATCCTGGCCACTTGCTGCTCCAGCCATCCTTCAGGCTGCGTCTCTGGACCGCAGATATGGACTCCATGCTTGGGGAGTGGGACAATCCCTCGTGGCTCCAGAGCGGGAACTAAAGGTAACCGCCCGTTAAGCCTCCTAATATACCCCCCTTTATCCACCTCCTCCACCCCCTGGGATCATTAACCTCTTCCCTCCAACCCACTGTCATGAAGGGCCTCCACTTAGCTGCTGTGGGGGGGGGGTTGTGCGGCTCGCTCCGGCCCCTGTCTTTTTCTACTCTATTACGCACAAAAATGAAGTCAGAAGTGTGCTCAGGTGACAGCACACTGCTATATGTCACTTGACTCTGGAAGTCAGAGCTGTTCTTGAACTCACATCTGGAAGACGATCGAATTTAGGGGAAGTATTTTACCTGTTCTCCAATCCGGATGTCAGTGGGTCGCCCTCCCAGGGTGGTGGGGTACTCGGTACCGGGCCGGTGTCAGGGGGATGTGTCACAGCAGCGATGACCCGGTCCGTGGCCCTGAGTGCCCAAGTAATGGGGAGATGTAGTTATTGGTAGAATAGTTCGTGACGCCACCCGTGGTGTTTGGCAAATGTGGTGTTAGGCCAACACTGCATACAGATCCGCTGGGACAGATGGTATGTGCAGCTTAGATGGTAAAGCTCCCCACAGGTGAAGCTGTAGTCCCAGGGCAGTGTAGATGTAGCTGGCACGGGGATGTAGCAGTGCCAAAAGCGTAGGGAACAGACAAGACACAGCGGTTGTAGTTTCTGTACCTTTACTGAGTATATGCAGTCCAGAGTCCTGATCACAGATGGTATTGGGGCAGGTTAGCCTGGAAGCAGATCAGGATTCTCTCTCAGAAGAAAGGGCTGTGCAGTCTCCTTCCTAGCGCTTTGTAGTGTGAAGCACTCCAGTACATAGTTACTCTGAAATGCCTCTCTTCAGATGTTCCTAGAACTATACTTGTATGACAGACAGCTGTAGCCTCTCTCGGGGACTCCTCTCCTGAGTCCTGGCTCACTAGTCAATTGCTGTTGTGTCCCAAGTCTTTGCTGGGAGAAGGGCATTTACAGCCTCCTACTCCTCTGGTATCTGTGTTAAAAACACATGTGAAATGCACAAATGTGAACAAGTCTGTAGGACAATGTTCACACCACCCACTGATTGAAACACAAACAAAGCACAGAATGAAAAATGTGCAAAAATACCTTGCAGTAAGACATATAATAGTAGGCAGCAAGTGCTGATAAAAAGATGACAACAAATACAGGGTATTTAGGCAATACTTTTTTTGCAAAAAAATGTATGCCAAGCTGCTCCACCACGTCAAGGTAACCCTATTGAAGCAGTCACTATCTAATATATTTAAAACCTGAACATGTGAACAGTGTCTAAATGAGCAGGATTAAGACAGGCGCTTACCTGTATGGGCTTGTGGCGTGAGACAGCTCCTTCTGTGCATGTCACACAAGAGAGGGGTGGGGTCTCTCAAATCATGCATAAGCACGAAAATCTGTGGTAGGACCATCAGTATCTGTACCACCGTGGAGACCAGGCTCCAGTTCTGTGCGCTCTCAAGCTGAGGGAGCTCGCCTTCTGCAGCTCAACCTCTCAGCTTCATTCCTCCCGTCTGCACACTTCACCCTCCACAGACTATCTGCCCCTTCTTCCTCCTAGCCCTCAGAGGACACACCTCTCCAGAATCCTGATTCAGAGTTCCCCCTGCTGGCCCAGAGTGGAACTGTGTTGCATGCATTAGGTTAACTGCTGGAGAGACCCATCACTGCTTCCAAGCCTGGCATTACCCTCCCCTGGAGGAAGGCAAAGTCAGTGTGGCAACCATACTCCTGGGGGTGCCACATTCCCCCCTAGTGCAAGTCAGCACTCCTGGGCTGAATAAAAGAAAACATGAATAACATATAAACAATTGAACAATAATAATTTGTACAAGATTTGAAAAAGGGAAAAATGTACAAAAACCAAGAGCTCAAAAATGGTCTTATGATAATAAGTCCAGCATCAACGTCCATGGTCCATTCCTGGCAAATGGTAACTATTTATAAATGAAGTTTTTGACCACACACAAGTCCTGTGGTTCAGTGTCCATGAAGCAAAACTGGTAACTTTCAAAGGGAACTCTTACAGGTTACCTGTAGGCACAAAACTTAGAAAACAGTTACATATTTACATTCAATTTCAATATTCACATGTTACTTTAGATGCAGAACCTAACTGGCAGTACACCCTGTGTGGTATGAGTGGATCTGCGTAACACTGGTACTGTAGTGGGCCTTACTGTTTGTCTGGTTCTAACTACCGGTGTAGTGTGTAATGCTCTAGATACGCTCCTAGTAATTCTACATGGCACAGGGATATGGGATGGTCTAGGAACTCTTGGACTCACCATAGGTACTACAGGTTCACCACTGGCAGGGCGAGGCTTCTCTGGCTCCACTGCTGGTGTGGCTTCTGCTACCCGATTTTCCTAATCCTCTCGAGTCACGTCCTCCTGTACTTCCACTTGGGAGAATAATAACACTGGCACCACTATTGCATCATTAACTCTAGTCCAATTCGCAGGGAACTCTCCCAGCACGGTACTGACTGTCTTTTCTTCCTCTGTAGGTGGGATGTTATCTGATCCTCCCACTTTTTCTTTCAACTGGTCAGGACATAACTTCAAGTGATCCCTGGATACCGCTGCTGAGGTCTCTCCTCCATCTTTGCTAACAAGGCATACTTTGGCATTATCAAAGTTCGAGGGCAGAATTGTATAGGGCTCCTCTTCCCATTGATCACCCAGCTTATGCAGTCATCTTTTTCTCTTGAGAACTTGTTCTCCCAGCGAAAAAGGAACAGCAGTTGCATTTTGGTTTTAAAGTCTCTCCTGTTCTGCCTTGCCTGAGCCAGACTCTTCTCCATACACTCCTGTACCCTTCTGTACTGCTGCTGCCTCTCCTTGTCCCAGTCAGCATCTGGTGACGTTACTTCAGGCGCCAGGACTCCCATGTCCAAGTCAATAGGCAGCTTACCAGGCCTTGCTCTCATCAGGTACGCTGGAGTACAGTTGGTAGAGTTCACTGGGATATGGTTGTAGAGGTCCACCAGATCGGGAAACTTTTCTGGCCATAGATTTCTCTCCTCCAAGGGCAATGTCTTCAGTAAATCAATCACTACCTGGTTCATCTTCTCGCACATGCCGTTGGTCTGTGGGTGATAAGGTGTTGTCCGGATCTTCTTACACCCACATAAGTTGCAAAATTCATGGAACACTTCTGCCTTGAAAGCTGGACCTTCGTCTGTCAGCACCCTCTCAGGATAACCATGTGGTCTACAGAAGTGCTGTTGGAATGCTCTGGCCACTGTCCTGGCCGTTAGATCTTTGACGGGCACAATCACCAGGAATCTTGAATAGTGGTCCACAATGGTAAGGGCATAGAGGTAGCCTGACCTGCTTGGAACCAGCTTCACATGGTCCATGGCTACCAACTCTAGGGGCTGTTTGGTGATGATTGGCTGTAAGGGAGCTCTCTGGCTGTCTCGATCCTTTTTGCGCAGGTTACACTGTCCACACTCCCAGCACCACCTCTCAATGGCCTTCCGCATGCCAGTCCAGTAGAACCTCTCTCGGAGCAATGTTTCCAACTTCTTCCATCCAAAGTGTCCAGCTCCATTGTGGTATGCTCCTAGGACCATTGATGCATCTCTCTTTGGGACCACCACCTGCCAGACCAGCTCATGTGTGCGGGCATTGATACTCCTCCGACACAGCTTCCCTTCATAAATGAACAGCCGACCTCTTTCCTTCCACAACTGATGAGTTTCTTCAGGAGCATTCAACTCTGGGCGTGAGTCACCTTGTGTCAGCAGCTCTTTCACCAGGCGGACTGCAGGGTCATTATCTTGTGCTTCTGCCCAATCATGATGGGGCAACGGATTCAGAGTGACTTCCTTCAAGCCAGGCCACCTGTTTCTCACTCCTTGAGCACGTTGGGCTGCCAGTGGCTGGTGGAAGGGAGGCAATTCTACCTATTCCAGAGCCTCAGGGTCTTCTCCTGCATCGGGCAGATTAGGCATTCTGGACAGTGCATCAGCATTGGCATTCTTGTGCCCTGCCCGGTACTTGATGGTAAAATCATAATTGGATAACCGAGCCATCCATCGCTGCTCCAGTGCTCCTAGCTTGGAAGTGTCCAAGTGGGTCAACGGGTTGTTGTCCGTGAAGATTGTAAATTTGGCCGAAGCTAGGTAATGTTTGAACCTTTCGGTGACAGCCCAGACTATGGCAAGGAACTCCAGCTTGAAAGAACTGTAATTATCGGGGTTCCTCTCAGTGGGACGCAGCTTCCTGCTGGCGTAGGAAATCACTCTCTCTTTTCCATTCTGAACCTGCGACAGTACTGCTCCTAATCCCACGTTGCTGGCATCAGTGTACAGCACAAAGGGTTTGTCATAATCTGGGTAGGCCAGAACTTCGTCACCTGTGAGAGCCATCTTCAATCTGGTGAAAGACCTCTCCAACTCTTCAGTCCATTCAAATGTGGAATTCTTCTGCTTGCCTTTCTTGGACTGCCCCACCAGAAGGTTTTGCATCGGGGTGGCTATTTCAGTAAAGCCTTTGATGAATCTCCGGTAGTAGCCTACCAGTCCAAGGAATTAGCGTACCTCATGGAGGTTGCTGGGCTGCGTCCAGTCCCAGATGACCGTGACCTTGTCAGGATCTGGTGCCACACCTTCTGCACTGACCACATGACCGAGATACTGTACCTTAGGCTTCAGGAGGTGGCATTTTGAAGACTTCACTTTCAGGCCAAAATTGGACAAAGCTTCAAACACTTCGGCCAGGTGTTCCAGATGCTCTTCATAGGTCTTGGAGAAAACAATGACATCATCCAGGTACAACAGGAATGTTTCAAAGTTCATGTGTCCCAGGCAACACTCGATCAGCTGTTGAAATGTTTCTGGAGCAGTGCAGAGCCCAAATGGCATATAATTGAACTCACAGAGACCCATTGGAGTGGTAAATGCGGTTTTCTCCTTGTCTGCCTCTGCCACGGGAACCTGCCAATACCCACTGGTGAGATCCAAGGTGGAAAAGTAGTTAGCAGTTTTAAGTGCAGCTAAGGATTCCTCAATCCTAGGTAATGGGTAGGCATCTTTATGTGTAATGCTGTTAACTTTCCTGTAATCAACACACATTCTCATAGTACCATCCTTTTTCTTTACAAACACTATTGGAGCTGCCCATGGGCTACAACTGTCCCTAATGACCCCAGCTTCCTTCATCTCTTTCAACATACTCTTAGCACATTGGTACTGTGTTGGGGGTATAGGTCTGTACCTCTCCTTTATGGGTGGATGGTCTCCAGTGGGGATATGATGTTGCACCCCTTTTGCCTGCCCAAAATCTAGTGGGTGTTTGCTGAATACCCGCTCATACTCCTGTGTCACTCTGTAAACCCCATTTCTCTGGTATGAAGGTGTAGAGTCAGTTCCCACCTGCAGTTGCTGGCACCACTCTTCTAGCTGCTTCACAGGGCCATTGTCCTCCACCGGATCGGATGAGACCAAAGGCTCTGCGGCCTGCAATGAGTTGTTATTAACAGTGAGCAGTTTAGCAACTGTGGCGTACCGAGGTATTGTGGCTTCCTCCTCCCCACAATTCAGAAGGCGTACAGGTATTCTCCCCTTTCGTACATCAACCACCCCCCTGGCTGTCAGGACAGTGGGCCTGCTATCTGAATATACTGGCTCTACCAATGCCTGGTAATCCTGCCCTCTGAGCCCTATGGCAGCCCGACACCAAACCAACATTTCACATCTGGGGGTATTACAATGGGAAAAGCATCACTCACTCTGACGCTGCCAATCTCTCCGCCAGAGAGTACTACCTTTTGCCTTTGCATCAGGGCTCGGATCTCCTTCTGCAGGACTCATTGTTCACCGGAACCAGCAGACTCAGCCACCTGTTGTAACAAGACAATAACCTCGGACAGACAGTTTTCAATTACATTTGTACCAAGAGTCATCATGGGATTACATTCACGTCGGTCAATATCAACAGCTATCAGACCTTGTGATTTTAGCTCCACCCGCCCCACTTTAACAGAAATTTCCTTGCATCCAATCTGCGGCAAGGTATGACCATTACTAGCAAATACAGTTATTTCATCAGTGGGCCCACGGGTAAGTTCAGAATCAGCCCAGTACCTCTTGTACAAAATATACGGCTAAGGCCTCTTTCACACATCAGGTTTTCGCCGTCAGGCGCGATCCGGCGCTTTTGACAGAAACCGGATCCGGCGAAATGCAATGCCGGATCCGGTTTCCCCCCCATTGACTTGCATTTGCGCCGGATAGCGCCGGATGGCCATGCGTTTCATCCGGTTTTCGCCGGATCCGGCAATGTGTCGCAATGTGTCGCGATCCGGCGTCTGGAAAAAACGTCTACTGTAACGTTTTTTGTCTCCGGCGAAAAAGCCGGACACGCCGGATCCGGCGCGTCCGGCTTTTTCACACAATGAAAGCCTATGAGCGCCGCAATGCGCCGGATCCGGCGAAAGCCTGATCCGGCGGCCGGATCCGGTTTTTTGGTCTGAGCATGCTCAGTAGCTCTGCCCACAAGACATATATAAAAGTAAGACAGTGGGACCCACAGCCACACCCAACATGCCACCCAAGACAGCAACCAGGCGCAGGAGAAGGCAGGAGACATCTGCAGCAGCACCATCAGCACCACCCCAATTGGAGCAGCATGCTGAACAACGAGAGGGGAGTCCAGCAGCAGATGAGAGACGGTAATTATCAAATCACCCATTCCTCCAAACTAGGGCTATTGAATATCAAGATATTCATTGGCCCTTTGTTTCTCTTTATTCAACAGCCGCCCAATAGATGCAGCAGCAGCAGCAGCAATGGCAGCAGCTGGAACACCACCCACAGGCATGGAGTGTGGCCACCAGGAAGACAGCACATCATCTTCTGGGAGCCCTCCCTCGCATCGTCAGCGTTTGACGGTAAGTTTTTATTTCCAAAATCCATCTTCTCTGTAATATATGTCTATTCATGGCCTTTTATTTCAAAACAGGAATCACAAGATGAAGAGGAGCTCCCAGAAGAAGAAGGAAGGGGTGGACAGACACCTGGAGTGGGCTCACAATTGGTAAGTTTTTTGCATCAAACGCAGAAACACAACATCACACTACACACAACACATAGAAAACAATGTTCTGCAGACCACACACAGCAAACAAATGCCTACATCCAAAGACATAACTTTTTTTGTTTTCTTCTCTAGTCTTCCCAATCTGGTGCTTGGCCAAGAGGTCCTCGCAGTGCCTCCCAGGGTCGTCGGCGACAGCAACGCGGCGGTCACCAGCGTGTAAGTATAAATATTTTTGCTTTGTTTTTTGGCACTTTTTATTTCATTTCTTTTGTGGAGGCTAATTATGTTATTTTTGTCTTTTTCTTTAACAGCCTTCACAGCGTGCTCCCGACTCTGACGTTGAGGATGGAGGGATTGATGTGGACCGCCTCATCGATCTCGTCAGAGAAAGGGAGCCGCTCTGGAATATGGCTGACCGCCGCCACGCTGACCTGATCGTTACCTGACGACTCTGGGAGGAAATCTGTTCGCTCCTTGTGGGCCGCTGGGAGGACCTCGATGTTCGGGCCCAGATTACAGAGCGTAAGTATATACAGTACCGGTTGCTTGATTTAAACCAGTGTTTCCCGAACTCCAGTCCTCGTGGTCCCCACGGATCATGTGTTCAGGATTTCTATTTACTGTGGAAATCCTGAAAACATGACCCCTGGGGACCATGAGGACTGGAGTTTGGGAAACACTGATGTTGTATACTAACCACTCCTTTCTCGTTTCAGGGAACAGAATTGTGAATCGGTGGCGGTCTGTGAGGGATCGTTTCAAGAAGGAGTTCAATAAAGAGATGCGGGCCCCGAGTGGATCTGGAGGACGCAGGAGCAAGTACAAGTACGCAGAAGCCCTGTCGTTCCTCCGGGAAACAATGGTCACCAGAAGGTAAATATTACACACCACATGTGAAAAAAAATGTTAGATGTAAATTTTTTTTTCAGCCAGGGCCATACCATGTCAGTATTTTAAATGTTTTTTTTTCTCTTTATTCCACAGCACGGTGAGCAGCACTCGGGAGCCGGCACGATTGGACCCTTCTGAGGCGATCCCTGAGGAGACCGGCACCGAGGGACACTTCGACCGCCCCGGTACATCTGCACCTTCCCAGCCTTCCAACACATTCGACCCATCTGTCCCATCCACCAGCACAGGAGCATCGTGGCCGCCTACATTACATGAAGCTGCTGGTGAGGAGATCGCTTTCCCTTTACCCCACCCTTCTGCCCCTGCCACCTCTAGTACACCTGCGGGTACTGGGCGGCAGCGGCAGAGGGGTCAGGAAAAGACTTATGCGCCAGAGTTCTTGCATCTGAATGCATCTTTCCAGAACTGTCTAAAAGTCTTGTCAGAGCAAATCTCCGCAGGCTATCAGCAGATCAACTCCAGCATTCCGGAGGTGAAGACACTTCTGCAAACCATGCATTCAGAAGCAAGATCTTCGCCAAACCACACCTTTTTCAGGTCTGTTGTGGAGCGCATGGAAACGCTCTCTCCTGCCCAGCAGATGCATGTAATGCATTCATGCCACGCTGCTCTCCAGCAAGTTACCTCCCAACCTCCTCCTCCTCCCACCACAGTAGTTCCTCCACCTGCACCCCCTCCAGCCACTTTCCATCCTCCCCCTCCTATTACATCTACACCCCCTCCAGCCACTTTCCATCCTCCCCCTCCTATTACATCTACACCCCCTCCAGCCACTTTCCATCCTCCCCCTCCTATTACATCTACACCCCCTCCAGCCACTTTCCATCCTCCCCCTCCTATTACATACCATCCACCTCCAGCCACTTTCCATCCTCCCCCTCCTATTACATACCATCCACCTCCCCAGCACCATCCACCTCCCCAGCACCATCCACCTCCCCAGCACCATCCACCTCCCCAGCACCAGCCACCTCCCCAGCACCAGCAACCTCACCAGTACCAGCAACCTCCAAAGTACCTGCAAACTCCCCAGTACCAGCAACCTCCCCAGTACCAGACATCTCCCCACTTCCAGCAACCTGCCCCGTACCAGACATCTCCCCACTTCCAGCAACCTGCCCCGTACCAGACATCTCCCCACTTCCAGCAACCTGCCCCGTACCAGACATCTCCCCACTTCCAGCAACCTGCCCCGTACCAAACTCCTTCCCCATACAACTTGCCATCAACATCATCTGCTCCTACAGTCCCTGCCCAACCCTCCACTCCACCACCCACCACCTCTTCTGCTTCCCACATGTCCACCCATTCTGTAGTTTTTTCCACACCTTCACCTCTAACTGTTCCTTCCCCACCACGATCCCAGTCCTCTCTCCACACTCCCAGTGTCGAAGTGTCCCGCAGCCCCTACAGCAGTATTTCCACCACACACTACACAGAATTATAATGTGTGTATTTAAATAAAAATGACCAGTTTTATGGTTTCAGTTTTATAGTTTCAAATTTTTATTAAACATGTTTATTAAAATTTTAAAAAAGTTTACTAAAAAAAACATTTTTCAATAAAAGTTAAATTATTTTACACTGGTTGTCTGTCATTTCTTTCTGCGGCGAAAAAGGTTAAATACAGGGTATTTAAAAGGTGAAATGGTATTCAAAACTAGGTATATAACTGTGGGTAAATTTTAGCTTTTTGCCACAGTTGTGTTCCTGGTTGTGTTTGAAGCAAAGTATTTCACCTAAAAAGTTGTGTTTATTGTTGGTGATTTCCTAACAATGTACACAACTTTTGTTAAAAGGTGAAATACTTTGCATAAAACACAACCAGGTACACACCTGTGGCCTAAAGCTAAAAATAGAGACCATGACAAGATAGCCAACTTTGGTTGGCAAAGGTATATACTGTTGGTACAGAAGGTACACAAGTTTGGTTGGGCACAAATCTTTCACACTCTGTCATCCTGCCAGTGTACTCTGCCTTGAGGTGACATAAAGTATAGTGCAAAATTGTCCCTCATTATTGAAACCGTCACAGAACTTCTAGTAGTAATGTCATGGTAATCTTGCAAGGTGGTTTCTTCAGAGGTGTCCTCAATGGAAATGGGTTCCTTGCAGATAACAAAATTGTGGAGTACCACGCACGCTTTGATCACCTCGTCCACAGTTTCTGTCTTGAGGTTGATCGCAGTCAATAGGACCCGCCATTTGGCTGTCAGAATACCAAAGGTACATTCAACCATTCTTCTTGCTCTTGTGAGGCGGTAATTAAAAATGCGTTTTGGTCTTGTCAATCCTCTGCTAGAGTACGGTTTCAAAAGGTGTTCTGACAGCTTGAAGGCTTCATCCCCTACACAGACAAATGGCATAGGTGGACCAGATGTTTGCGGCAGCGGTCTAGGTGGTGGGAACTGGAAGGTGTTTCCATACAGTTTACGCCCCATGGCAGACAGTTTGAAAACTTGAGAGTCATTGGAGCGGCCATAGGCCCCAATATCAACCGCAATAAATTTGTATTCCGCGTCAGCGATGGCCATGAGGACAATTGAAAAATATTTCTTGTAATTGAAATATTCCGATCCCGATCCAGCTGGCTTTACAATGCGGATATGTTTCCCGTCCACAGCGCCCAAGCAGTTTGGAAACTGACATATCTGTTGAAACTTGTCAGCAATTTCAATCCACCTCTTTGTTGTGGGCTCTGGTAAAAACTCTTCAGCTAAGGAGTCCCACAGTGCACGGCATGTGTACTTCACAATTCCAGATATGGTGGAAATCCCGAGTCTGTACTGGAAATGCAGTGACGAAAGGGATTCTCCAGTTGCAAGAAATCTGTGGGGAATTAACAAACAATAAATTAGTTTTAAATCACAGCATTACATACCAAAACTGACCTATAACACTTGGAGATACAAATTACCACCAACAAGATTGCAGTGAAAGTGTGCTCTGATGCGATCATATCCAATAAATGTGGCTTACCTTAAAGTCACCATCAGACGCTCTGCGGGTGAAACTGAGAAGCGGCAATAGGTGTCCGCTTTTCTTATGAGGTGTGCAATGCGCTCCACCAAGTAATCAAAATTCTCCATTTTCATCCTAACATATCCAAAAAATTTATCCGGGTTTCGTCGAAGGTCCATGCATAGTGTAGAATAGACCCCACGCGTCATTCTCTTGGCTGTGATGGGGTGGATCCACAAACGTCGTCTACGATGCCTGATGCGCTGCTGTCTCGCTCTCTCCTTCTCCAGAACAATCACCCTCAAACGATTTGCCTCCGCTGTAAAATCCGCCAAATTCTTCAAAATATTTCCAATGACAACATCCATCTTCGCCAGTACTTGCTCTTCTCTCCAACCTGCACTTTCTCCTCTACAACCTGTCAAAGAAGGGCTGTAGGAACATGCTATATATAGTTTTCCAGTAGCCAATCCCGTTCGGAAGGCCACAAGGGTCAATTTTAAAAACCGGATCCTGCGTAATCCGTCGAAAAACGGATAGAAAAACGGATGAACCGGATGAGACGGATCCGGTTTTGTCTGTCAAGAAAAAGACGGATCCGGCAGAAAACCGGATCCGTCACATCCGGTTTTACTAAACATTTGCCGGATCCGGCGTTCCAGCACGACGCCGGATCGCGCCTGACGCCGAAAACCTGATGTGTGAAAGTAGCCATAGTGGTCACCTGGGAGCCAGTGTCCAGCAAAGCGTTCATGGGGATGCCGTCAATCACCACAGGGAGGATCGGTCTCCCTCCCACATACTTGGCTCTCCAGTTCTTTGGGCCTGCTGAACCTACTCCTTGGGGTTGGCCCTTTGCCCCAGGGGTTGCTTGTTTAAAGGACAGTACCTTGCAAGATGACCTGCCTTGTAACAGCGGCGACAGATGGGATGTCCGTCCTGGTCGTAGCGAACGTTGTTCCTTCCTCGAAGTGGCGGGGTTCTCCTCCTCCGGAGCCACGGGACATCCTCTGGTCTGGAAGCAAGCGGGACCTTTTCTTTGGAGAAATCCTGCAGGGACTGCACGGTTCTGGTGAGTGCAGCCATTCCTTTGGTCAGCTCCTGGACCTGAAGACGCAGCTCCTCTGTTGGATCTTTATCCAGGGTCTGGGCATCAGCCTCCGCAGGCATGGAAGGAAAGGATGTAGCTTCCTGATGGTAGGTGATCGCTGGGCGCCTAGGGGGCGCTGGACGGCTGTCAGAGGATTCCTGCAGTACCCGAATAGCCCTGTCCTTGAAATTAGCAAAGTCAAGATCAGGGTCTTGCAGGGTTAGAATACGTAACTGCCCTCTGTTGGTACTGGACAGGAGCCCTTCAATGAACTGCTCCTTTAACAGTTGATCTTCTTCCTTTACACTGTCAGGGTCAACTTGTTTAACTGCTTGCAGCGCCTCCAGCAGGTTGAGAGCATAGTCTCCGATACTGTCCTGTGCCTTCTGTTTACAGCCAAAGAATCTCATCTTGATTTCAGCTGCAGTGCGGGTGTCAAAAGTGCTCTTCAGCTTGGCCAGGACCTTTGCAACAGTCTCTTTATCGGTGTCCTGCCAGGCCTTTACCTCTCTCAGTGCTGCACCCGTTAGCTGTCCAATCAGGATATTCACTTTCTGGCTTTCAGACAGGGGGTAAACTTTAAACAAGCTGCACAGTCTCTCTTTAAATTCACTCAGGGTATGTGACTCACCCGAGTACTGCGGTAGCCAGGCCGCTCCCGGTATGTAGGGCATGGATAGCGGCATTATGGGGACTGCTGCGGCGGGTGCTCCTCCTTGCGGTGCTGCGGGGTTGGCAATGGCGTCCGCCGCTGCATTGGCTTGTGGCGCGGACATCTTCTCCCTCCCCTAGTTAACGTTAGCCAGAGCTGGGGATTGTGTGAGCTCACACACTTTTTCCCCCAGTATGTAGATGGGTGTATGGGCACTGGACTATGGAATAGAGGATATGTTTGATGGGTATATGGGCACGGGACTATGGGATGGTGGATATGTATATGGGCACGGGATTATGGGATGGAGGATGTGTGATGGGTATACGGGCACTGGACTATAGGATGGAGGATATGTATGATGGGTATATGGGCACTCGACTATGGGATGGAGGATATGTATGATGGGTATATGGGCACGGGACTATGAGATGAAGGATGTGTGATGGGTATATGGGTACTCGACTATGGGATGGCGAATATGTATGATGGGTATATGGGCATTGGACTATGGGATGGAGAATATGTATGATGGGTATATGGGCATGGGACTATGGGATGGAGAATATGTATGATGGGTATATGGGCATGGGACTATGGGATGGAGGATGTGTGATGGGTATATGGGCACTCGACTTTGGGATGGAGGATATGTATGATGGGTATAAGGGCACGGGCCTATGGGATCGTGGATATGTATGATGGGTATATGGGCACGGGACTATGGGATGGAGGATAATTATAATTTTCTATAACTAACCACAGTTAGTTACTATGCCCGGGCAGCGCCGGGCTCTTCAGCTAGTATATATATATATATATATATATATATGTATTATACACACACACTTATGTATATACGCTCCTGCCGCTACTCTTTGACGGGTAATTATTAATTACTATGTGGGCCAATATACATTGTGTACCTTTCTATGCACGAATATGCTATTTATAGGCTCTGATAATGTTGCCTAGTTAATTTACATTGTATGGCAGCCTCCCTGTATATGGCTGATACAGCCATGCACTGTGTAATGTGATTCAGTGCATAATCTTGTAATGTGATTCAGTGCACAAACTTGGCTGTGCCCGCCATATGCAGTGCAGGGTGTTATGTCTACTGGTGTTTTAACTCTACCTGTCCTTGTCTGCCTACATGACTAATAAAGTATATTTTGGTTTATTATCTGCATTTTTTATTACATTTGTTTCTTCCCCCCAGTTGTACCCTCAACAATGCAGTTACTGGGGAAGTCCACCTAACCACAGACACGTGGACAAGTGCTTGTGGGCAGGGACGGTGCATCTCTGTTATGGCATACTGGGTTAACAGTGGAAGCCGGGTCCCAGTCGGACCTTGGGATGGAACCAGAGTCGGACTGGGGTGCCTAGGGCCCACCAGGGGAAATAGCTCTAGGGGCCCACCCATTTTTTGGCCTCTCCCACTAAAACGTGTGCCTTTAAGCAAGCTGTACAGTGTGCAAGAGAACGCTCAGTCTCCTATATGTATATCATACAGACTGCACTCTTTCTCCTATTATACTTTCTATAAGAGGCTGAGTGTGGTATGTACAGTATATAGGATGCCGATATTGCGGTATGTATGACATATTGGTCTTGTATATGACATACAGGCTGTTGGCCTCCTATAAGACCTGCAGACTGTTGGCCTCCTATTAGGCCTCCGATGAGACAGACTCTCACTCTCTTAGATACTGTACAGACCGCACTCTCTGCCTATGTACGGCACACAGGAGGATGATAGTGTGGTCTGTATGGTCAGTATACAGAGGCCTCATATGACATACTAGGCCATATAAGAGTGTGTGTGTGTGTGTGTATATGTATCTTATATAGGAGGCACTGGCAGAGATTGTGATTTGTGATGCTGCATCAAGTCTTGTGTGTGAGCAGGGCCGGTTTTAGGCAAAGTGGGGCCCTAGGAAAAGTTTAAAATGGGGCCCCAAATGCTAACATATTGCACATCACACAGAAGCATTTCGATTGTATTTAAATGCGCTGAGTTCAGGACACTAAATGAGTGTGATCAACAATATTGAAGCCATTCAACACTTGTTTCCTGGCCTCTCTCCACCATCTGAGAAAGAATGATGGGGACAGAATGATGGGGACAGAACAATCACTATTGGATCAATCTGTCCCCATACAGTATCATGTTATCAGCAGCACATCTACAGTTTACACCCCATAGTCCTCCATATAATATAATGTGCCCCATAGTCCTCCATATAGTATAATACACTCCTAAGTCCTCCATACATTAAAATACACTCAGTCCTCCATATAATATAATACACTCCTCCATATATTAAAATACACTGCTCAGTCCTCCATATAGTATAATACACTCCTCATAGCATAATACACCACCAGTCATCGTTGTAGCACAATTCACTTCCCATAGAATAATGCACCCCATAGTTCTTCATATAGTATAATGTATTCCCCATAGTCCTTGATACAGTATAATGCAGCCACCCCACAGAGAATAAAGCAGCCCCGCCATACAATATAATGTAACCCCTGTGGTGTAGTGACCACTGTCCTCTAAGGGGCACTGTGTGGATGTCCGAAGAGAGAGGATGAATGGCAGTCATGAATGACCATTATGTATCTCAAGGTGGGTGGCCTTGAGATGGAGACTGATGTGTGTGTTGATCAGCAGTGATACTGCTGACGTGTTGTGTCAATGTGTCAGGGAGAAGTCTCCAGGTAACTGGGGAGATGGGCAGAGCCCAGTTACCTACAAACTCACCCAGGGGGTGTGTTTATGAATGCTATTGCAAAGAGTGTGTGAATTGTTCAAGGACCTGTGATGAGGTCATAGCCATGTGACCCGGTGGGCGTGGCTACGGACCATATAAGGTGGCCAGGGTAGGTCACATGTGGTGAATGCAGGGACCTGGTTGGTCCGTTTTGGAAGGTCCCATCTAGGAGAGATGGGGGCTGTCTTCCTGACAGCAAGGAACGCTGTTTTGAATGGCTGCACGTGCCTGATGATTCCCAAGAGGGAATGGACGTCTGCAGCATGGTGAAGGAATCATGGGGAAACCCTGACGTGGGTGAGATAGCTGAGGCTGAAGAGCCTCTGTATGCATAACCTGTGTGACCACAGGGATTACAGAACTGAACTCTGTCATGGACGCTATGCTGATTAAGTGAACTTTATGTTGCTGCTGTGGGTTTATGATGCCTAATAAACCACATGGACTATGATTGTTTATGGAAAACCCGTGCCGGATCTGGTTTTGTGGCGGCTAAGTGAGCATCCCCTACTTCAATAACAGCGATACCTTACACTCCCCATAGAATATAATGCAGCCCCCTTCTTATAGTATAATGCAGCCACCCCACAGAGTATAATGCAGCCCCGCCATACAATATAATTTAACCCCCCATAGAATATAATGCAGCCCCCTTCTTATAGTATAATGCAGCCACCCACAGAGTATAATGCAGCCCCACCATACAATATAATGTAACTCCCCATAGAATATAATGCAGCCCCCCATAGAATACAATGTAGCCTCCTCATAGTATAATGTAGCCCCCTAAGAGTATGATGAGATCACCCCCCCATAGAATATAATAAATATAATGCGGCCCCCCTATAGAATATTATGTCGCCCTGAATAGAATATAATACAGCCCACCTCCCCATAGAATATAATATACCCCCGCATATTATAACAGCCTCCCCCATAGAATATAATGTGCTCCCCCATGTTATATAACACAGCCCCACACATAGTATATAACAGCCCACAGCGTATATAACACAGGCCCTCATTGGTATACAGCACAAGCCCCCATTGGTATACAGCACAACCCCCACTGGTATACAGCACAGGCCTCCATTGCTAAACAGCACAAGCCCGTGGTATACAGCACAGGCCCCATTGGTATACAGCAAAGCGCCATGGTATACAGCACAGCCAGCATCTCTCGATGATGAGATGTATTATCATCATGTAGCCAGCACTTCCAGGGAGGGTGTCAGCAGACAGCAGCTCACCACACAGCCAGCGCTACACAGGGCAGGACAGAGGGAGCCCAGAGAATGTCACATTCACACCACACAGCCGGCAGGACAGCAGGAGCCAGGAGAGCAGAGTGAGAGCTGAGAGGTCACGGACAGTACACAGACTACTACTCACCACACAGCTGGCAGTACACAGTGGGAGCTGCCCGGGAGAGAAGAGCTTGGTGTCACGCTATTAGCCAGCAACAGAGCGGGAAAGCAGAGTGTGGTGCGTGTCACCGCCCATAAAGAACGCAAGGTCCTCTGTGGAGCCAGTGGGAGCAAGCCAGGGACACCGCTTCAGAGAGCTATGGTACGTGCGACACTGCAAATACTTGGATGCGCTTTTAAAGGGCCCACGCTTTTAAAGGGACCATGTTTTTAAAGGGCACCAGCGACCTATTTTTTCTCTCATCGGGGCCCACCGGGCATTTCCCCGCTACCCCGCCAGACCGACTCTGGATGGAACACATCCTCCCGACACCAGATGGTTGCGGGCCCTAGGTCAATCAGGGTTGCCCCCACAGTCTAAATCTCCTGTATCTCATCCTCCTCTTCAGCCTCCATCTCCGAAATGACCACATCAGTCACAAGCTGGAAGCACTGCCTCAGCCAAGTGGCAACAGGTTGTGCTGAAGCTAATATGCTTAGGTGACAAACCACACAATGCTGAAGAGTTGTGGACAGCTCTGAAAGAGCAGACAGATCTGTGGTTGACACTGCTGAAACTACAGCCAGGCATGGTAGTGTGTGACAATGGCCGGAACCTGGTGGCGGCTCTGAGGCGAGGCAAGCTAACACACTTACCATACCTGGTCCATGTGCTTAACCTCGTGGTTCAGCGGTTTCTCAAAACCTACCCGGAGCTGCTTGCAAAAGTACACCACCTGTGTGCCTATCTTAGAAAGTTTGCTACAGTTTTGTCCACCCTTGCCGTGCTTCAGCAGCATTTGCAGCTTCCGGCTCACCAACTGGTGTGTGATGTCCCCATGCATTGGAACTCTACACTGCAGATGTTGGGAAGGATTTGTGAGCAGAAGAGAGCAGTTGTTTACTACCAGCATCAGCAAGGCCGTCGGTATTCAGCTCACACTCCACACATAAGACCTCAGGAGCGGACATGGGTGTACCATCCTCCAAAAATTTGAGGACTCCACCAAGATGGTGAGCGGTGATGACGCCATAATTAGCATCACCATCCTGCTTCTCTGTCTTCTGAGATACTCTGCTCACAATCAAAGAGGAAGCATTGTAGACGGAGCACGATGAGATGGAGAAAGGAACCATACAGGGTGATTACACACATCCCAGCCTCTTCTCATCCTAACGTGGATTGGGTGACAATGAGGAAGAGGATGATGAAAAGGAGCTAGTTTCATGTGCTATAGACTGTACCACCTGCACAACGGAGGAGGGAGGAGAGCATGGTCAGTCGTCCTCTTGGTGAGGACACGGAAGTCTTGCCTGTTAGTAGTCTGGCACACATGGCTGAGTTTATGTTATGCTGCCTTTCACGTGACCCTCGAGTTCTCAAAATTTTGAATGACAGTCATTACTGGTTGGTGACACTTCTAGACTCATGCTACAAGGATAACTTCTATCTCTTATTCCCAAGGCAGACAGGTGTACTAAAATGGGGCAGTACCAGAAGGCCCTTGTTGCGGAGAAAAAAAAAAAACACCATCTGAAAATGCTGACAGCAAAGGTCACAGTTCGTTAGACAACCAAGGAGTACAGGCGAGAGAGACAAATCCAATCCAGCAGAGGAACACTAGCAAAGTTCTGGGAGAGTTTTCTCAGACCCTCCCATCGCACAGGCCCTGAAGTGCGGGGTATTCTCACAAGGAGTGCCAAGTTTGGAAAGATGCTGAGGGAGTACCCTGCTGACCGTACCAACGTCCTCCATGACTCCTCTGTGCCTTTTAATTATTGGATATCCAAGCTGGACATGTGGCATGAACTGGCTCTCTATGCCTTCGAGGTCCTGGCCTGCCACTAACGTTTTGTCAGAGCGGGTTTTTAGTGCCTCTGGTGGAATTATAACCTATAAGTGCATCCGCCTGTCAACTGAAAAGTATTAAGTTACTTACCAGTAACGGTATTTTGCGTAAGTCCATGACAGCACCACAAGAGAGGGGATCCGCCCTCCAGAAACAGGAAACCTACTGACAAAAAGGGCGGCACCTCTCCCTCGCATCAGTTGGATTAGAGCTTGAGAGGGCTACCATGGTTAATGGTATAAATATATACACCATATATACAATTTTAACTCTAAACTAAGCCATACACGTGAAAAAAAAAAAAAAAAAACTTACGATAGGAAGAAATGCATCCCCACACGTGAAGGGAGGGAACTAAGGGTGCTGTCATGGGCTTCCAAAAAATATCGTTACTAGTGTTGAGCATTCCGATACCGCAAGTATCGGGTATCGGCCGATACTTGCTGTATCGGAATTCCGATACCGACTTCCGATATTTTTTCAATATCGGAAGTCGGAATCGGAAGTTCAGTTGATTGACAGCCTGACGTCATCATGATGCGCGGTGTGTGCGCATCATGATGCGCTGTCATTTCGGGCCTTCCGGGGGTCTCTGCCGGCCTGCCGGTGGGCTGTGTGGACTGCCCGGGGTCTGTACCGGCCTGCCGGGGGGCTGTGCCGGCCTGCCGGTGGTCTGTGCACCCTGTGGGGGTCTGTACCGGCCTGCCGGGGGGCTGTGCCGGCCTGCCGGTGGTCTGTGCACCCTGTGGGGGTCTGTACCGGCCTGCCGGGGGGCTGTGCTGATGTCCGGGGGTCTGTGCAAGCATCGTCCGATGGGACTACAAGTCCCATCTGGCGATGCCTGCTACCATGACAGTGATTGACACATTAGCCAATGATGGGACAGTAGTAGTCCCATCATCCGGCTAATGTGTTAAATGTTAAAAAAAAAAAAAAAAATACTACATACATACTACATGCATGCTACATACATACTACATGCTACATACATACTACATACATACCACATACATACTGCATACATACTACATACATACCACATACATACCACATACATACTACATACATAACACATATATACTACATGCATGCTACATACATACTACATGCTACATATATACTACATGCATACTACATACATACATACTACATATATACTACATGCATGCTACATACATACTACATGCTACATACATACTACATATATACTACATACATACTACATACATACTACATGCATGCTACATACATACTACATGCTACATACATACCACATATATACTACATGCATGCTACATACATACTACATGCTACATACATACTACATATATACTACATGCATGCTACATACATACTACATGCTACATACATACTACATATATACTACATGCATGCTACATACATACTACATGCTACATACATACTACATATATACTACATGCATGCTACATACATACTACATGCTACATACATACTACATACATACTACATATATACTACATGCATGCTACATACATACTACATGCTACATACATACCACATATATACTACATACATACTACATACAATACATTCATACAATACATACATAGACATACAGTACATATAACATAGAGTAACATACTTACCAATACTTGTCACATTGTTCCCCGAAGCCATTGTCTTTTACGGAATAAATATTAACATAACAAACCACAAAAATACTCACCCACGATCCGAAGCAGTCCACGAGTGTGTCCCACGACGATCTTGGGTAGAAAACTGCAGCATCAGCTGTTGCTGCCGTTCTCTACGGGCTGCAGGAATCCAATGACGGAAGGTAGGTATCCTTCCGCTCTGTATTCCTCCGCCACTTAAAAAAAAAAAAGTCCCTAGTCTCACTTTATGCCATTGCTGTGTGGGAAATTCCCACGCAGCAATGGCATAAAGTGAGACTAGGGACTTTTTTTTTTTAAGTGGCGGAGGAATACAGTGCGGAAGGATACCTACCTTCCGTCATTGGATTCCTGCAGCCCGTAGAGAACGGCAGCAACAGCTGATGCTGCAGTTCTCTACCCAAGATCGTCGTGGGACACACTCGTGGACTGCTTCGGATCGTGGGTGAGTATTTTTGTGGTTTGTTATGTTAATATTTATTCCGTAAAAGACAATGGCTTCGGGGAACAATGTGACAAGTATTGGTAAGTATGTTACTCTATGTTATATGTACTGTATGTCTATGTATGTATTGTATGAATGTATTGTATGTAGTATGTATGTAGTATATATGTGGTATGTATGTAGCATGTAGTATGTATGTAGTATGTATGTAGCATGCATGTAGCATGCAGTATGTATGTAGCATGCATGTAGTATATATGTAGTATGTATGTAGCATGTAGTATGTATGTAGTATGTATGTGGTATGTATGTAGCATGTAGTATGTATGTAGCATGCATGTAGTATATATGTAGTATGTATGTAGTATGTATGTAGCATGTAGTATGTATGTAGCATGCATGTAGTATATATGTAGTATGTATGTAGCATGTAGTATGTATGTAGCATGCATGTAGTATATATGTAGTATGTATGTAGCATGTAGTATGTATGTAGTATATATGTAGTATGTATGTAGCATGTAGTATATATGTAGTATGCATGTTGCATGTAGTATATATGTAGTATGCATGTTGCATGCATGTAGTATATATGTAGTATGTATGTAGTATATATGTTGCATGTAGTATATATGTAGTATGCATGTTGCATGCATGTAGTATATATGTAGTATGTATGTTGCATGTAGTATATATGTAGTATGTATGTTGCATGTAGTATATATGTAGTATGCATGTTGCATGCATGTAGTATATATGTAGCATGCAGTATGTATGTAGTATATATGTAGTATGTATGTTGCATGTAGTATATATGTAGTATGCATGTTGCATGCATGTAGTATATATGTAGTATGTATGTTGCATGTAGTATATATGTAGTATGTATGTTGCATGTAGTATATATGTAGTATGAATGTAGCATGTATGTAGTATGTATGTAGCATGTATGTAGTATGTAGTATGCATGTTGTATGTATGTAGCATGTATGTAGCATGTAATTTTTTTTTTTTACATTCAACACATTAGCCGGATGATGGGACTACTACTGTCCCATCATTGGCTAATGTGTCAATCACTGTCATGGTAGCAGGCATCGCCCGATGGGACTTGTAGTCCCATCGGACGATGCCTGCACAGACCCCCGAAGCCTGCACAGCCCCCCGGCAGGCCGGCACAGCCCCCCGGCAGGCCGGCACAGCCCCCCGGAGCCTGCACAGCCCCCCGGCAAGCCGGCACAGCCCCCCGGCAGGCCGGCACAGCCCCCCGGCAGGCCGGCACAGCCCCCCGGAGCCTGCACAGCCCCCCGGCAGGCCGGCACAGCCCACCGGAGCCTGCACAGCCCCCCGGCAGGCCGGCACAGACCACCGGAGCCTGCACAGACCCCCCGGCAGGCCGGCACAGCCCCCCGGCAGGCCGGCACAGACCACCGGAGCCTGCACAGACCCCCTGGCAGGCCGGCACAGCCCCCCGAAAGGCCCGTACAGACCCCAGAGAGGCTGTACAAGGGAAAAACAGGATTTTTCTTATTCCGATACCGGAAGTCCCATAGACTTGAATGGGACTTCCGGTATCGGAATCGGCGATACCGATACTTTTTTTTAAGATCGGCCGATCCATTCCGATCCGATACTTTGAAGTATCGGACGGTATCGCTCAATTCTAATCGTTACCGCTAAGTAACATAATACTTTATTCGGACTCCCATGACAGCACCACAAGAGAATTACAGAGATGTAAACTAACAGGGAGGGACTACTGCCTGCAGCACCCTTAGCCCGAAGGTGAGATCTGAGGAGTCACCCATGTCCAACCGATAGTGGTTAAAAAAGGTGGAAGGAGATGACCAAGTGGCCGCCTTACATATCTGGTCAATAGACATTCCAGATCTCTCTGCCCAAGATGACGCCATGGTATGAGTGAAACACGCCCACAGATTCTGCGGAGCCCAACCCCCACCTGCTGTATAAGCCAGAGAGATAGCCTCCCTAATCCAACTCACTAACGTGCGTTTTGATACAGCCCTTTCTTAGAACCTTGAAAAGGATAAGAATAATGCATTATCCTTCTTCCAAGGATTGGTAGAAGAGATATACTCTAGTAGGCATCTTCTATCGTCTAAAGCATGAAGTTTTTCTTCTTTAGGGTTAGAAGGTTTAGGGAGAAAGAAACAGAGAACTATCTCTTGTGACCTGTGGAAGTGTCATGCCACCTTGGGCCAGGATTACCCTGTCATGTAACAACTCTGTATAAGGGGGGGTCTGGAAAGTGCCTGCATGTCACTTATTCTACTCGCAGATGTTATTGCTATCAAAAGGCCATTTTAAAGGATAGAATTTTAATCGAGGCCGAATCCAAGGGTCCAAACAGACTAAAGCCCCCGTTACACACTGCGATATCGCTAGCAATATCGCTGTAAAGTCACCGATTTTGTGACGTTACAGCGATATTACTAGCGATATCGCTGCATGTGATACTTACCTCCGACCGGCTCCCCCGCTGGTTATCGCTGATCGCACGAGAAGCTCCAGGACCATTCCTCGTCGGTCACTTCCTGCGGCGCTTCCTGTGGCGCCGATGAGCGACGCGTGGAGCCGGGCGGGAGGACGCAGGATCGCCGCGTCTGACAGGTAAGTAGCGACCCCCGTCCCCAGCGATGTCGCTAGTGAGATCTGCCTGAGTGGCAGCTCACTAGCGACCACCTAGCGATTCACCAGCGATCCTGACCGCGTCATATCGCTGGTCGGGATCCCTGGTGAGTCGCTAGGTGTAACGGTACCCTAAGGACTAAGTTCAGGTCCCATGGTATGCATTTATCTCTGTGTATGGGCCTAGATCTACCAGCAGCTGTGATAAAGCTAGCAACCCAGTAGTTGTAAGCAATGTCACAGGTAAATAGGGCTCCCAGGGCTGAAATCTGTACTTTCAGAGTACTTGTGGAAAGACCTAACTCGAGACCCTTCTGAAGGAACTCTAGAATCTGTCCCATAGGTACCCCCTCCTTGAGACTAAACTCAGAAGAGGCCAGAAATCGTATCCATGTTTTAGCATAGATCTTTGTTGTAATCTGCTTCCTACTCTTCAGAAGGGTGTTAATTAAATTTGGGGAGAACCCTCTATCCTTCAACAATGACCTTTCAAACTCCATGCCATCAAATGGAGTCCTGTTACTTGTGGATGGTTGATTGGCCCCTGGCAGAGAAGATCCGTAAGGTCTGGAAGTAACCAGGGATCGCATACCGACATAGTCCTCAACCATGCAAACCAGGTCCTCCTGGGCCAAAATGGGGCAATTAGTATGATCCTTGCCCAGTCTTCCCTGATCTTCCTCACTACCAGAGGTAACAGGGCTAATGGCGGGAATGCGTAGGCCAGGGAGAAGTTCCATTTTGTTAGGAAGGCATCCACTACCAGAGGATTTTCCCTGGGATTCAGAGAACAGAACTTTCTTACTTTTCTGTTTTCCCTGCTGGCAAAGAGGTTTACCTCCGGCTGACTCCATCTGCAGACAATCTGGTTGAAGATGCCCATGTTCAGCGACCATTCTCCCTGCCTTAGAATATTGCGGCTTAGAAAGTCTGCTTTTGTGTTGTCCTTCCCTCTGATATGAAGCGCTGTCAAAGATTGAAAATGTCATTCTACTGTTTGAAACAGATGTTCTGTTACTTGCATCAGAGCCTTGGAACGTGTTCCACCTTGGTGGTTGACGTATGCCACCGCCACCTGGTTGTCCGAGAGAATCCTGACATGGTGATCCTGTAGATATACAAGGAGTTTTTTAACTGAAAGCTATCACCAACATCTCCTTCTGGTTGGATGAGGCTCCCACCTGGGAGTCCCATTGACCCTGGACCACCATGTCCCCCATATGGGCCCCCCAACCCAAGGGGCTAGCATCTGTGGTTATTATACGGGTTATGTGCATTACCCAGGGAACTCCTGAAGGTAAGTTGTCCTTGTCAAGCCGCCATCTAAGGGGTGAAGGGCTCAACGATATTTAACCCTGCAGGGATCCCTCCCAAGGCTCTATCGCTAATTAGGACATCCTTCTGAAGGGGTCTAGTGTGAAACTGAGCCCACCTGACGGCCGGGATACATGACGTTAGGGAGCCCAACAGCGACATGGCCTGCCTGAGGGTCATGGAGGGTCTATCAATTGCTCGTAATACCTGCTGTTGAATGTGTATTAACTTGTCTGGCGGTAGACAACACTGTTGTACCTCAGAATCTAACACTAGGCCTAGAAATTTCTGGACCTTTAAGGGCTGTAACCGGGATTTTTCATAATTTATTATCCAGCCTAAGTGCTCCAGCCTGGACCTAGCTATTTCTGTTTGTGACAGACAATGATCCACTGAATTACCCACAATCAGGAAGTCGTCTAAATAGGGGGCAATAACAATATTCCACTCCCGCAGATGAGCCATGACTTTGGCAACTAGGAACTGCGGGAAATCTGCATGGATAGGCACATGATAGTGCGAGTCTTTCAAATCCACGACTGCCATGAAACAGTTTCCAAATAACATCTTTATTGCCGAGCCGATCGATTCCATCTTAAAAGGTTCGGTTAATCAGAAACTCATTAAGGGACCGGAGATTGATAATGGTTCTGAATGACTTATCTGGTTTCTGAATCAGGATCAGAGGAGAGTAGAACCCCCCTGCCTCTCTCGGATTCCGGGACCTCCACCAAGACATTTTTAAAGGCATAAATTCAAAATCTCTGCTTCCAATGCAGACTGTTCAAGTGGAGAAGACCGTAGGGGAGTTAACTTAAAGCCATCTCGCGGGATATAACTAAACTCCAGCTTGAGTCCGGTGGCTATTACGCTCCGCACCCAGTCACTATTTGTGATCTCTAACCATGCTGGAAGGCCGACAATCTACCCCCTACAGGAATTGCTAGTCATTGGGCAGGTTTCTTCCGTTCTCTTGAAAAACGTCTGAACATAAAGCCCGTACCTCTCCTTCTATCTTTCCACTTGGATCGGTCTCTAGCGTGTGATAGATTGCATCTTCTTCCTTGACCAAACTTCTTTCTATTGAAAGAATGTCGGTAGGACGTGGACGACAAATTAGGGAACTTCTTTTTCTTGTCCCCCGCCTTATCCAGCAACACATCCAGGACTGGACCAAACAGATACTCCCCTTCGCACGGGATAGCGCAGAGTTTGGATCCGGCTTGGATGTCCCCAGGCCAGCACTTTAACCACAAAGCTCTGCGGGCCACGTTGGAAAACTCTGCTGCTCTAGCAGCCATTCTAACAGTCAACTGAGGCATCCGATAGGAAAGCTGCGGCCCCCTGAAGTACTGGCAGGGCACCCAGAATTGTTTCTCTAGGAGCCCCTTCCTTTAATTGAGATTCCAGTTGGTCCAACCAGACCATCACGGATCTGGCCGTACAAGTTGATGCTACTGCTGGTCTTAGGGAACCAGCCGCCATCTCCCAGGTTCCCTTAAGGAAGGTATCTGCCTTCCTGTATAGGGGGTCTTTAAGGGTCACCATGTCCTCGAAGGGTAGCGAGGCTCTTTTTGATGCCTTGGCAACTGCAGCATCTAACTTAGGGGCTTTGAAGATCCAGCAGTGAAAACCTGGGATAAAGGGTATCTGCGTTTGAGAGCTGGTGGTAAAGAGACCCTCTTTTCTGGCTTTTTCCATTCCCGGCGTATCAGCTCTTTGATCTTTTCGTTTAAAGGGAAGGACCTTCTCTTCCTTTGTTCCAGCCCTTTGAACATGACGTCTTGCCTGGATAGTGGCTTGGGCTCCACTATCCCCATCGTTCCCCTGACCACTTTCAGCAACTTATCTACTCGGTCTAGGGGCAGACAGAAATGAACGGAGTCTTCCTCCCCCGAAGAAGACAAGGGGGGATGAATTGGAGGAGTCCTCATTTCTCCCCCATTCAGCAGAAGAGTCTGAATCCAGAGGGCCATGTATTTTGAGCTTCCAGCTTGGGACAGGGACTCCCTTACTTCTGCCCTGACTATATCTTTCAGGCTTGCAGCAATATTAGGTGATTATTCTGCTACCTGAGGGAGGACAGTAAAAGGCAATATAGTCTATCTAGACGAATCTGGTAGGGGGCATCAAAAGAGGGCGCATTCCCTGTGTTTTGCCTTACCTATGCACTTCTTCCCCTAAAATAAAAACATAAGGGGAAGCCGCATCACTGACTGAACATTCACGTAGATCACTTACCTGTACCAGCAGCGAATAGGTACTGGAATATGAAGGAGATTTTTCACAGTCTGTGCTCCTGACTCCAGTCTGGAGGAGCTCTTACGACTGGACTGGTCCTTGCCATGTTCTTTGCTGTCCCAGGATTTTTGCTGACCCTGAGGCTTCTGTACAGCGTGCTGCTGTTTCTCTAGCAGCAGGGGCTGCTGCTGCTCTTGCTCGCTCTCCATCATTATATGTAAATAATGCAGCCAGAAGCACGGGACCTTCCCGGCGCCCTGCTTATATACCCTTCTTCCGGTCAGCAGATATGCCACGTCACTCCCCAATTGGCCCTCCACCCTCAGCAGGTGCAGCCAATACCCAGCGGACTATGCGCGTGTCCTCGGCGTCCCATTCTGGTGGGCGCTGCCATCTTTGTTCCCTCGTGCTTGCGCAGTAGCGCCGCTGACCAGGAAGCGCTCACCGGCTCCACCCCCAACGTCACCGCAGCCCCGATGACGCTTCCAGGGGCAGCGCGGGAAACCCAGACTTCTTTCTGCCGCGCCTCCAGACCCCGGGTCACCACCACAGCTGCGCTCTGGACCACTATCGCCGCTGGCTCTGGCCACACTGCATCGCTGGAGCAGAAGACCTCGGGACATACTCACCCGGCGCCGGCTTCTATGGAGACGGACATCCCCTGGACTCCACTCCCTGCTGGGAACACCATCGCTGTGCAGCGCAGCCAGGACCACCATGGCATCTCCAGGAGCTCCACACCAGCCGAGGTAGGAGACCCCCCACTACCTGTGTCGGCCGGCCGGCCTGGGATCCATCACGTCTGTAGGATCCAGTCCCCTCAGGAACAGGAAACGAACTGATGCGAGGGAGAGGTGCCGTCCTCTTTGTCTGTAGGTTTCCTGTTCCTGAAGGGCGGATGCCCTCTCTTGTGGTGCTGTCATGGGAGTCCAAATAAAAGCTGACTCTTATAAAAATGAACAAGGGCTGAATTGGGCCAGACTTCTCTACCCCACCAAATGATAGCAGTGTAACAAACTCATATCCAGTGTATTTTATTGGGAGGTCTATTCCCATACACCTCTTCACACATGAGTATACGCTTTCTGATTTTGGATATTTGCTGTTGTCCTCCTCCTCCTTCTCCTCATCCTCCACCACCATATCACCAGGGTGACTGTGGTCCGTGATGCAACACCCACATTATTTTTATTTAAAGGGCGTTTATGATGCCTGTAAAAAAGAAAATGTTTATACAGCATGTTCATGTATAGTGTACCCCCTAGGGGTAAATGTTTGTCAGCCCATACACGTAGTGCATGGGCATTACAAGTATAGGAGACCTGCTCCTTTCTAATGGGAACATCTTTTAATGAGGCCATCCTCCACATCTCTTCCAAAGGGCATTGGAGTGCCTCCAAATTTTTGGCAGCCCTTGCATGCAATGCATAGGCAAACACTATGGGAGACCCATTTCCCAATAATGGGAACAATGGTTTCAGGAGGCCCTCCTGTATGTCTCTTCAAAGGGGTATTGGGGTGCATGCAAATTTTGGGCAGCCCTGCCACTCACTGCATACACAACAACAGTATAGGAGACCAACTGTTTAATAATGGGAACAACAAAGCATAGCCGGCTGATGGCTCTCTAAGAATAGTGAGGGCCGACTGCTGGCCCTCTAAAAATGGGCTTTGTGACTTTCAGAGTCCCTCCTTCATAAATGAAGCAGGATGCGTCTGATAATGTGTCACACACCATATGGCCAGATAAGGTTGTAAAATGTTTAAATGACATCTCCCAGTGAATGCATTTGTCTTGGTTGAAAGAAATGCTAAGGGCAGAGTGACACTACCGTATTTCTCTTCCGAGAATTGCATCGTAAAACTCGCAATGGCAGTCTGCTCTCCTGACCTGAGCATAGTAATCCATCATGCTGCCATGCTCAGGTCAGGAGAGGTGCCGGCAAGTCTGTGCAGCATGATACGATTCTCGCACGAGAAATATGGCAGTGTGACTCCAGCCTAAAGTTCAAAAACACATGAAAAATGCTACGTGTGAACATAGCCCAATTGGTGGAGGAGTATTTTTGGTTATTCATTTTGCCTTGTAAACAAGTCATTACCCTGGAAAGGATGTTTCTCAACATATTTACCAGGAAAATCCATTTTGGTGTTGTTTTTGTATGTTTTATTGCGAGTCTGTAAAAGTGGCGCAAGACTGACAACATTGTTCACAGCAGTGACCTGGGTGTCAGAAATGCTTCCAGGGGGTCTTCCCAATGCTGTTCCCATTTCATTTGAGCACTGTTCCCATCGATTTCCACAATTTCCAGTCCCTCTGTGGACCGTTGGAAAAATGCTTGCGTTTCCTCAAAGACTTACATTGGGCTTGTTGCTCGGGTCGAGCACCCAAGCATACTAATTTGCTTGACCCGAACACCCAAGCATTTTATTGCTTGCCCATCACTAGTAAAAACCCAAATAACTTACATACAAGTGCTTCTCACTAAATTAAAATACCATCAAAATGTTAATTTCAGTTCTTCAATACAAAAAGTGAAGCTCATATTATATAGAGTCATTACAAACAGTGATCTATTTCAAGTGTTTATTTCTCTTCACGTTCATGATTATGGCTTACAGACAGTGAAAACCCATAAATCATTATCTCAGTAAATTAGAATAATTAACAAAAAAACACCTACAAAGGCTTCCTAAGCTTTTAAAAAGGTCACTTAGTCTGGTTCAGTAGGATCCACAATCATGGGGAAGACTGCTGACTTAACAGATGTCCAGAGGACAGTCATTGACACGCTCCACAAGTAGGGTAAGCCACAAAAGGTCATTGCTAAAGAAGCCAGCTGTTCACAAAGTGCTGTGTCCAAGCATATTAATGGAAAGTTGAGTGGAAGGAAAAAGTGTGGTAGAAAAAGGTGCACAACCGGGATAACCGCAGCGTTGAGAGGATAGTTAAGAAAAGGCCATTCAACAATTTTGGGGAGATTCACTAGGAATGGACTGCTGCTGGAGTCTTTGCTTCAAAAGCCAGCATACACAGACGTATCTAGGACATGGGCTACAAGTGTCGCATTCCTTGTGTCAAGCCATTCATGACCAATAGATAATGCCAGAAGTGTCTTACCTGGGCTAAGGAGAAAAAGAACTGGACTGTTGCTCAGTTGTCCAAGGTGTTGTTTTCAGATGAAAATAAACTTTGCATTTCATTTGGAAATCAAGGTCCCAGAGTCTGGAGGTAGAGTGGAGAGGCCACAACCCAAGCTGATTGAGGTCTAGTGTGAAATCAGTGATGGTTTGGGGAGCCATGTCATCTGCTGGTGTAGGTCCACTGTGTTTTATCAAGACCAAAGTAAGGGCAGCCGCCTACCAGGAAATTTTAGAGCGCTTCATGCTTCCCTCTGCCGTCAAGCTTTTTGGAAATGGTAATTTCATTCTCCAGCTGGACTTGGCACCTGTCCACACTGCCAAAAGTACCAATACCTGGTTTACAAACAACAGCATCACTGTGCTTCATTGGCCAGCAAACCCACCCGACTTGTCAAGAGGAAGATGAGAGACACCAGACCCAACAATGCAGATGAGCTGAAGGCTGCTATCAAAGCAACCTGGGCTTCCATAACACCTCAGGAGTGCCACAGGCTGATCAGGTCCATGCCACGCCGCATTGATCCAGTAACTGATGCAAAAGGAGCCCTGACCAAGTGTAATGACCAGAAAAACCATTACTAATGTATGTTATTTGTCATATAAAGATTATATGTCAATAAAGATTATTTATTTTATGGTAAGTGTGTTCTCTTTCCTTTACATAATTGCATTTGTGACTCCGGTTTTCCGTGTTGCCTTGGGAGGAGGTAAATTATTTAATATTATGCTGTCCTCTCCTGCCTTGTTTTGGTATTACAACTTTTAGTAGTATGCTGCCCTCTTCTGCCTTAGTTTGGTATTGCAACTTGTTTATCTGATTTGAAAATAAGTGGCAGTTGGAGGTGTGAGGGAGACTGAAAAGGTCATGTTACGTGCGGTTTTGGTGGTGAGAGGAGGTAGGAAATTGAGGCTTCTTGTCTAGGACAAGGGGGTAGTACAAATAGCACCCTTTTCGGAGTGCCCTGCATTTACAGCAACAGAATGCTGGGACAAGAGAAGGAACCGCAGTGAATTTTTCTGGATACTCCGATCCGATTAAGGTCAGCTAATCCTCCTCCTTCATGCAGCACAGCTAGTCAAATGAAAAAAGTTACTGCCATCCTCCCAAGGCCAGGACCGAGAAAAGGCTTTGACTGACACAAAGTATAAGGAAAATTGTATCTGCTATCCATGACTGTTATATGGAAAAACATAATTGTTACAAGTATTCAGTAAAGTTCATCTTTCAAGTGGGGCAGCATGGTGGCTCAGTGGATAGCACTGCAGCCTTGCAGCACTGGAGTCCTGGGTTCAAATCCCACCAAGGAGAACATCTGCTAGGAGTTTGTGTACTTTCTCCCCGTGTTTGCGTGGGTTTCTTCCCACACTCCAAAGACATACTGATAGGGAATTTAGATTGTGAGCCCCGATGGGGACAGTGATGATAATGTGTGCAAACTGTAAAGCGCTGTGGAATATGTTAGCACTATATAAAAATGAAGATTATTATTAAGTTTGCACGGGACCCCTGGTGTATGCTTCTTTCATCCGCGGCCTCATTCCCTGCAGGCATCAACATAACCCTCAGGCTCATATATCCGTCAACTCCCCCTTTATTAATTGCCACCTAACCTAGGGATTGTTAGAGCCATCGGAGTCACCGTGACTGAACCACCCTCCAAGGTACTAGGCCCTGCATCTCACAAGGTGGTGCGACACAAGTATTGAGTGCATTTACCAAACATACATTTCAGTAGGCCAACATTTTGGATTTTAAAGTCATTTTTCAAGCTGGTGCTATAAAGTATTCTAAATTTACTGAGATAATGTCTTTGGGGTTTTCATTGGCTGTAATCCATAGTCATCAAAATTAACAGAAATTAAAACTTGGAATAGATCACGCTGTTTGCAATGACTCTATAATATATGAGTTTCACTTTTTGAATTGGAGAACTGAAATAAGTTAACTTTTTAATGATATTGTAATTTAGTGAGAAGCATTTGTATTAGGTATTGCCAAAGCCAAAAAGAAAAAAGTCACATTTTGCTAAAGAATTGTAACAAATGTATCCCAAATTTTCTCTCAGATCTGTTGTGGTTTCCTCCTCTTCTAAACACACTTATCTGGTGGCCAACAATTACAACATCTACAGTTTGTTTCAGGTGGTAATTGCTGCTCCTTCTGCAGATTTCCTCTTTTCATGTTTCCCTCTACTGACCATGTAGGTCATTCCCTAAAGAGCAAGGAGGGAAAGCTCTTATCTCCAGAGAACAACAAATGGATCACCCTGAAACACAAACATGCTCAGCCTAATTGCCTCTCATGAGAGACTTCACAAAACCTACTGAAACTTATTTAGACTTTCATAGATATTGTATATTTAGAACTTTAAATTTTATCTTCTCTAAACTTAAAGGATTAAAGCCCCCATACACATTAGATAACCATATGCTCATTCTTCCGATAGCCATTTCTCCTGACTTGTCCATACAGAAGAACGCTTAAATCTGCCAAGCTTTAGGGTATGTATGTGGCGCCCCTGAGGGTTCAGTCCCACAGAGGTACTGCACCTCCTCCTGAGGTGTGGTACCCCACCATCCAGGTAAGGTGGAGACACCTGACCACGCTCCAACACCTGCATCCCACACAACACAGTAGTGTAGCAAAGCACCCTTTGGTGGCTCCCTGCTTGGAACACGAAGAGTGCTGGGAGGCGGGTGGAGTTTAGGTTGCATCAAAAGAGCAGGAAGAGTTTAGGATTGGGTCAGTCTGTGAGAGAAGATCCCCTGAGTGGGATGGATTGAAGGAAGTGCTGCAGCAGACCTCAGTGAGCTGGGTCTGCTGGCACAGGAAAGAGATATCTAGAAAGCCTAATTCTCCATAAGAATGAAAGGATTAGTACAGAACGTGAGGAGATCAGGGTTAGAGGAGAACCCGTCCCAAGTTCTAAGCGCAAGGCCGGGGTCCAGTCCCCAAGGTTGTATGGATACTAATGGTCCTGCAGCAGACACCGGAGGAATAGAAGTTGTCACCGCTTTATTCCCACACCAGACTTGAGGGCACAACAGCAACAATAGTGAGCTGGGACTAGGTAGTAAGGAGTCCCCAAAGCAGGCTACAGCTGTCTGCTGTACAAGTAGAGTTCATAGGAACACCTGACAAGAGGAACTCCAGGGTAACTCAGTACTGTGAGTACTTCACTAAAGGCGCTAAGAGGGAGACGTTCAGAAAAGGCACATAAGTTGGCGGAGTGTTGGAAAGGCGTACTTCATCTTGCCTGGAGGTTGGCTGAGCTCCTGACCTGGAGGACACGGCACAGATGCGGGCTTTTGTGCCACAACAGACTGAGAAAAGCTTTGGAACTACATGCCCTGGTGTCCTCCACTTATTCCAGCGTTAACCTGCCCGGTACTGCTACATCCCCTGCGCCCGACACTACACCATCTACGTGTCACTTCATCTCACTGCCTTGGGACTACAGCCCTGCCTGTGGAGGGCTATAACATCATTGCTGCACCACACCATCTGTCCCAGAGGATCTGTCTGCAGCGTCGGCTTAACATCTTCATTGCCGAACACCACAGGTGGCGTCACGACTCATTCATTCATAAACTTTAATCATCATACAGTTGTGGCCAAAGGTATTTTGTCAGATAATACTCAGTTTCTTCCTGAAAATTATTGCAAACACAAATTCTTTGGTATTATTATCTTCATTTAATTTGTCTTAAATGAAAAAACACAAAAAGAATTGTCCTAAAGCCAAATTGGATATAATTCCACACCAAACATAAAAAAGAGGGTGGACAAAAGTATTGGCACTGTTCCTGACCACGCTCCAACACCTGCATCCCACACAACACGGTAGTTCAGCAAATCCACATTGCGGCTCCCTGCTTGGAGTGTAGCAGAGCACCTTTGGTGGCTCCCTGCTTGGAACACGAAACGTGCAGGGAGGCGGGTGGAGTTAGACTACATGAAAGAGCGGGAAGGGTTAGGATTTGAGGTCAGTCAGTCGGAGAGTCACTCAGAGAGGAGTGAGGAAAGGAGATCCCGGAGAGAGGGATGGAGGAAGGAGGTGCTACAGCAGATCTCAGTGACCTGGGCCTGCTGGCACAGGAAAGGAAAGAAGGAGAAAGACATTGAACTGAAACCTGATCTTCCATAAGAAGGAAAGACTAGTACGGAATGTAGGAGTAAATGGGAACAGAGGACGTGGGTTAGAGGAAGAACCCTGCCTAGAAGTTTTAAGTGCAAGGCCGGGGCCCGGTCCCCAAGGTTGTATGGATACTAATGGTCCTACAGCAGACACCGGTGGAGTAGTGGGCTGTAAATGCACTACTCTCAACTAAGACTTGGGGGCACAACAGCAACCTTGATAGTGAGCTGGGACTCAGGAGTAAGGAGTCCCCGAAGCAGGCTACAGCTGTCTGCCGTACAAGTAGAGTTCTTGGGAACATCTGTCAGGAGGCACTCCAGTGTAACTCAGTACTGGGAGTACTTCACACTTAAAGGCGCTATAAGAGTAGACGTTCAGAAAGGCAGATGTTGGCGGAGTGTTGGAAGGGAGCATTCCATCTGCTCTGGAGGTTGATTGAGCCCCTGACCCGAAGGACACGGCACGGAGGTGGGTACCTGTGTGTGTGCTACAGACTGTGAGTAAAGCGTTGGAACTACAAGCCTGGTGTCCTCCACTGATTCTTGCGCCAACACACCCAGCACCGCTCCATCGGGGTAGCAGTTGCTACACTGCTTGTGCCTCTCCTCTACCCCTACATCTACACTGCCCTGGGGCTACAGCTCCACCTGTGGGGAGCTTCACCATCTTGGCTGCAACACACCACCAGCCCCAGAGGATCTGCACGCAGTGTCGGCTCAACATCTCACTTGCCGAAACCACAGGTGGTGTCACGAACTATTCCATTAATTACATTCGACCATTCAATTTCCCCTGTTAATTGAGTGCCCAGGGCCACGGACCGGGTCACCGCTGCTGTGACACATCCCGCCGTCGTCGGCCCGGTACCGAGTGCCCCACGGCCCTGGGAGGGCGACCCATGTGCACAGGCTGTCATTTTTTAGGCAGATTTTTGCCTGGGATCTGCCTGAAAACGCAACAAGGAATGAACATAATGCCCAAGAATGGTAAAATGACATTGCTGTGCACATGCTCCATCTTTTATTACATCTTCTTCACAATTAAAAAATACATGACGTAAAAAAACACTCATTCTTTCGGAGGCTTTGTTTGGAAACCACTCGCTCTCTAGAATAGAAGATATAGCAAAAAGATGAGACCTCATGATAATGTCCGCTGAGCCACCACCACACAAGTGCATTCCTTACCTGCTGTTTACCACATTAAGGCTGGAGTCACACACAAGGTAGAAAAATACGGACCGTATTTTACGTCCATAATATGCATAAATGGTCCCTAAATAGTGCTCGTATGTCATCCATTGTCAGGGCGTGGGCGCGTATTTTTCTCATGTAAGCATCCGTATGTAATCCGTATGTGATCCTTATACCGTTTTTTTCTCGCAACCTTGCAAAATGGACATTTAACGTTTTTGAGGCCTGCACATACTTTAAATCATCAGCACCAACCCTATTTATTGCCTCAACATCAGGTGGCAGCCTCCAATCTGCCCATTTTGGTGCTGTGCTTGTGTTGGTGTCTTGCTGGTTGTTAGCAAACATGTCTGACACATTTCAGTTCACCCCAACTGACCGTGTTCTCTTCAACCTGGGTTTTGTCGAGGCGCTTTGGCCAGCCATACCCAGTGATTGTGGATCCGAGGAGGAGGAGACGCATGTGGGTCCATCCACTTTTGAGGCAACGACTCACAAGAGGTCATTTTCAGCCCCTCTATTCTTCTCTGCGGGATCATCTGGAAAAATTTTACAAATACTGTTGCATGAGCCATGTAACATTTGATCTACTCTTGGAGACAGTGCGCCCTGGGATCCTGGGATAACCTTTCAGGACACAAGGATGCGCAAAGCTATATCTGCAGAGGAGCGACTTCTACTCACATTACGGTATGTACTACACAACCAGATTCTCTATGTTCATGATGTGTTGCCCAAAGTATGTTTTTTATTTTGTCCTAAGTTTAATGCCCTCATCTTATTCGTATATAAACTTACAGACCAGAATGTTATGTGTAATATGTACTGAATATCACGTAGTGATTGTGCGACCAAATATATGTGTGTTAGTAGATATGAAACACTAACAAGTTTGGTATGTATGTACCTGGTGTTTTGTTAATTTGTGCATTCTAAAATGTTCCATTTCTGTTGTTCTTCAGCTTCCTGTCCACTGGCCTGTCTCATGCCGCCCTCCACCATGAGTTTCTCATTGGAAGATCTACCATTTCTGGCATAGTCAGGTCGACATGTAGTCAAATATGGTCAAGACTACATCAACTCGTCATGCCCCAGCCCAGGATGGAAGACTGGTTGAGGATATCAAAGGACTTTGAGGAGGAATGCCAGTTTCCTAATTGTATTGGGGCCCTTGATGGCAAACATATCCGGGTGCATAAGCTCGGCGGCTACGCACCAACCAGTTGGATCTACCACCACCTCGCCAGCTACCAGGATCCACTCAAGAAACAGTCCCTTATGTCCTTGTGGCAGATCAGGCGTTTCAGTTAACGCGCAATGTCATGAGGCCATATCCCCGGCGCAACCTGGACCACCGGCACTGAATTTGTAACTTGCGCCTATCACGTGCTCGGCGACTGGTGGAGTGTTCCTTTGGCATTCATTGGGCCAAATGACGGGCCCTACAGTCTGCCATTCAGCTGAGAGAACAAAATGTAAATGAAGTAATTAAAGCATGTGGCGTTCGACATAACTTCACCAGGATACATGATTGTTCCTCCTCTACTGGTGTTGTGCGTGGGTCAGACAATGTACGTAGGGCGAGACCACCTATCAACCCTCAACGTAGACCGCTCTCTGGGCTCAAAGTGCGTGATATTTTCACAAATTACTTTATGTCACCTGAGGGGGAAGCTTCTTGGCAAGAGCATGCTGTGTCTATGTTGCAAATTTTTCTTTTTGGCCTTTGGGAAACTATATATATTACAACCCCTTATGTCTTTTCTCTGTTTCTAAATCAATGTGTAAGCATATGGCAGCATGTCGTGATGTAAGTGCATCATTGATAAAGACAACAACAATTGAAAGTTAAAACTTTTTATGTATCCTTTTTTTAAAGGCCTTGTGAAGCCATATGTTATTTAGCAAAATAGCCATAATTGGCCTTAGAACCCCAAAAAATTGTTAAAATGTTACAATACAGCATTTAACCACCAAAAAACACTCAAACTTATAAATTGTAGTATGTGGAGGGGGGAGAAGGTGGCAGCCCAGCCTGTGTTGCCTGATGGCTAGTTTGGCCAACTTGGCCCTCGGCCTGTGTGGGGGCATACTCTTGCCCATGATGGAGGTAGTGGGCCGGGTCATGGGCTTGAGGTGGATACTGGGCACTATGATATTGGAGACGACTCTCCTGTTGAGGCTGGTAGGGCCGGGAGTCTAAACCACCAAAATGGCCATGTCGTCCCCAACCAGATTGGGACCAGCCTCCAACATTGGCTGGGAACAAGGGGCCATATTGGTGAGCTGGGTTATACCCTGACATTTGGGAATGATGTTGCCAATGTTGGGTAGGGAGGGGAAGGGTATGAGGTGTAGGCCCACGTGTAGGAGGATCCTCAGACCCTGATTGAGCAAGCACTTGGGGGTGTGGGTTAAGACGCATGAGATTCCTGGGTGACAGCTGCCACCTCTCCAGAAGCTCAAACACCTCATAAGGGGTATTGGGGGGTGTGCTTGCGTCAATTAGGATCTAAATGGATCCTCGCACACATAGCCGCACTTCACGGGGAAGGGAACGAAGATAATGGGCAAGGCTGCGTGAGTACTCCTCCTCCCCATCATTAGTGGCAACTCTGGTACGAGAATTTTGGTCCCCTGTATCCACATTGGTCCTGGTATCAGTGGCAGGGATATGGCGCATTCGTCTACATCGCCTGGATGGCACAGCAGGCTGGGGGGAGCCCTCTAGCCGAACAGCTGGGCTGCTGTTGTTGCCCTGTTCATCTTGGATGTCGGGTGGTGATGCAGCTGACGGTCCTTGTAGTGGCTCTGTTCCTGGTGGTGGTGTTTCTGGTGGCGGGCCAGGTTCTAGGGCAGGATCAGGTCGAGCAGGAGAAGTCATTTGGGCCTGGCTCCTTGGAAGGTCACAAGATGTGCCAGACACCTCAACCCCTCCACCTACAGGATCGATGATGGCCTCTGATTCAGACCCTGTCTCCCTTTCAGTGATGTTAGACTGAGTTCTGTGATTAAATATAAAATGTAGAAAAAGTAAATTTTTGATCGGGCCCTATAAAGCATTTGTGTCATGTGGTGTTTTTGGTATACTCACGGTCTGAGATCCATAATTGGAGCAAGGAACGAGAGGTGGTCGAAATAAACATATTTCCGCTTTGTGTGGGCCCCAGAACCACTTCTTGGCCGCTGCTGGCGCTCACGGCGATACTGGTCACGGATGCTGCGCCAGCGTCTTATCACATCTTCGACTGCAATGTGACATAAAAGAATGAAAAATTACAATTTGCCTAAAACAAGTTTTTGAACTAGTATCAAAGTCATGTGGCCTACTAGGGTGTGAGTTCTACCCAGGGTGGCATATAGCATTGGTGCAACCAGGCCAGATGCACAGGGTCACAGTAGCTCATGTGGCAATTAGCAACTCTTTAACCTTTTTTTGCTAGGCATTATGAGGAGTTGGGGACAGGGTAACATTATCTCAGGGTCAAACAGTGGGTCCAAAAATAATTTACAAGCCACAAGAGCCCAATATCAGAAGCACAGGATGTGGGAGGCCTACTTGTAAAATAATTTTTTGATGGCAGGTAATTTGACATACATAATTTATGTGCACGTACTTATGTGCTGCTGCTCCTCACGTGGCCGATCACCAAAATCAGGGCACATTTTGCGACATATGCGCCTCCATGCAGCCTCCTTTCCTGCCCAGTCGGTATAATGAGCATCCCGTTGGTCCCATAATTCCAGGCGATCCTGCACAAGAACAATTAGCAGCTCCACATTCAGATTCTGGTAGGGTGCCATGATGCTGTACTCCGTGGAGGCGTACTTCCTGGATGTCTGGAGCGCTTTTTGAGCTAATTTGCATGTCTAAGCTTCCTGATGATGGATTGCCCCATTTCCTGTGACCAGGAAAAGTCTTTGCGTATTTTTTGCGCACCCATAGACTTGCATTGGCGTACTACGGTCGTAATACGCTGACAATCGCAGCATGCTGCGATTGGCATGGATCGTAGAAAATGCGCTAGAAAATATGGCTGATGGGAGCAACCCCATAGAGAATCATTGGTCCGTGTTCAATGCGTTTTTTTAACACCTCTCACTCGTCCGTATTCCTCTCTAGTGTGACGCCGGCCTAATGGGGAAAATTTGCACATAAAAACTCAGAAATTGTCATGTTGTGGATTTCAATCCTTCCCCGCAGGTTAGGTTACAGACAAAAAATAAATAAATAAATAATGGCCGTGAGATTTCTAAAGGCCCCGTCACACACAGCGATCTCGCCAGCGGGATCGCTGTGTGTGACGGGGGATCAGCGACCGGCCCCCCTGCCGGTTATCGCTGATCGTGCAGCATCGGCCAGGGCCGTTTTTCGATCGCTGATCTCCCGCTTGCCAGCACGCATCGCTGCGTGTGGCAGCGAGAGACCAGCAATCAGCAATGCTAATATAAACATCGGGTATCCAGGAGCCGCGGCTCCTGGATACCCGCTGTTTACCTTGGAAACCGGCGTACAAGAAGAAATGCGTAGAGCAAGACAGGGAGGGGAGAGCAGTTGAATAAGCCCCGCCCAGCGGACCGGACAGAGGCAGTTTACATACATCTGAACCGATATAAAAAAGGTATTTATGCATGAAAGGTGCGGGGTCAGGGGGAAGCAGAAGTACTAAGAGAATCCTTATGTGACACACAATTGAATGATATCATTATATGATATCTCAAAAAAGGGTGACAGATTCCCTTTAACCCCTTCACAACGAGGCAGTTCCGTTTTTATTTTTTGCTCCCCTTCTTCCCAGAGTCTTAACTTTTTATATTTTTCGGTCAATATGGCCATGTGAGGGCTTGTTTTTACGGGACAAGTTGTACTCTTGAATGACGCTATTGGTTTTAACGTATTGTGTACAGGAAAATGGGAAAAAAATTCCAAGTGAAATTGCAAAAAAGTCCAATTGCACAGTTGTTTTTTTTTGCTATGTTCACTAAATGCTAAAACTGACCTTTCATTATGATTCTTCAGGTCGTTACACCAAACATGTATAGATTTTTTTTTTTTTAAATTTAAGTGGAAGAAAAAAAAAATCCAAAATCTGATTTAAAAAAAAAAAAGCGCCATTTTCCGAAACCTGTAGCATCTCCATTTTTCATAATCTGTGTCTGGTTGAGGGCTTATTTTTTGCGCACCTAGCTGCCGTTTATATGGATACTATGTTTGTGCAGATACAATCTTTTTATCGCACGTTATTGCAATGTAGTGGCGACCCAAAAAAACGTAATTCTGACATTTAGAATTTTTTTCTCGCAACACCGTTTAGTGATTGGGTGAATTCTCTCTTTATATTGATAGATCGGGTGATTCTGAATGCCGCAATACCAACTATGTGTATATTTGAAAAAAAATATATAAATAATAATAAATTATTTTTATTTTTTTTTTTACTTTTTGCATGCTTCAATAGTCTCCATGGGAGACTGGAAGCTGCAGTACTTTGACCGCTTCTGCTACACACAGGCTATCAGATAGCACCACGGGGCAGCGCTCATAGAAATCTGGCAATGACAATCATAGAGGTCTGCTGGAGACCTCTGGTTATCATGCCGACTCATCGGTGACCCGCGATCATGTGACGGGGTCACCGATGGGTGGGAATAGTGACACGCTTCCATTAAGCATGCATTAAATGCTGCTGTCAGAGATTGACAGCAGCATTTAACTAGTTAACAGCCATGGGTGGATCACGGTTCCACCTTCGGCTGTTGCGGGCACATGTCAGCTGTATAGATCAGCTGTCATTTGCCCGGAAAGGTGCAGGCTCCAGTGTGGAGACAAGGGGGAGTCCGGCATTGGCGTACTATTACGGCCGATGTCAGAATAGGGTTAATATTAAAACACTTCCAATAATGATGGTTGGACCGTACATAGCAGCATGTTCTACCTACTGTGTCCCCCCTATTTCCTTATAGACGGTAAGCTTGCGAGCAGCATGGCTCTCACTCCTCTTGTAACTGGTTAAATATGTTACATTGTATTTTTTTTTATTGTATGTACTTGTCCCCGCTTAATTGTAAAGAACTGCAGAACAGGTTAGCGCTATATAAATAATATTAATATCCCATTATGGATCCATTCAGTGAAATGAGGATGGAGATGTCCTAATGGGTATTCAGTTTGACGCAAGTCAGTCAGCAATCTACATTTTTTTCAGATGAATAATCAGTTTAATTCCATTTCATTAAGTGGGATGCCTTCACACCCAGGGCTGTGGGGTACTCAGTACCGGGCCCGGTGTATCTCAATGGGAGTTGTTCTGGCCCTGGGCGCCCAGTGTAAATGTTCAGTGTCAATGAATAAGTCGTGGTGTTCGGCAATGAAGATATAGGCCGACGCTGCAGACAGATCCTCTGGGACAGATGGTGTGGTGCAGCAGTGATGGTATAGCCCTCCACAGGCAGGGCTGTTGTCCCAGGGCAGAGTAGGTATGGTGACACTTAGGTGGTGTAGCGTCAGGCGCAGGGCACGTAGCAGTGCCAGGCAGGTTGACGCAGGAATAAGTGGAGGACACCAGAGCATGTAGTTCCAAAGCTTTACTCACAGTCTGTTGTACAAACAGGTGCCCGCATCCGTGCCGTGTCCTCTGGATCTGGGACTCAGTCAACCTCCAGGCAAGATGAAGCACTCCTTTCCAATACTCCGCCAACTTGTGCTTTTCTGAACGTCTCCTCTTATAGCGCCTTTAGATGAAGTACTCCTAGTACTGAGTTACACTGGAGTTCCTCTCGTCTGATGTTCCTATGAACTCTACTTGTACGGCAGACAGCTGTAGCCTGCTTCGGGGACTCCTTGCTACTGAGTCCCGGCTCACTATCCAGTTGCTGTTGTGCCCCCAAGTCTTATGTGGGAATAAAGTGGTCACTACTTCTATTCCTCCGGTGTCTGCTGCAGGACCATTAGTATCCATACAACCTCGGGGACCGGGCCCCGGCCTTGCGCTTAGAACTTCTAGGAAGGGTTCTCTTCTCACCCATGTCCTCTGTTCTCTTTTACTCCTCACGTTCCGTATTAATCCTTTCTTTCTATGGAGAGTCAGGCTTTCAGTCTATGTTGCTCTCTTTCTCCCTTTCCCGTGCCAGCAGACCCTGGTCACTGGGATCTGCTGCAGCACTTCCATCCATCTATCCCTCTCTCTAGAGATCTTCTTCTCTCTCCAACCAACTACTGACTGACTTAAACTCTTCCCGCTCCTTGAAATGTAATCTAACTCCATCCACCTCCCAGCACTCTTCGTGTTCCAAGCAGGGAACCACCAATGGGTGCTTTGCTACACTACTTTGTGGTGTGGGGTGCAGGTGTTGGAGCGTGGTCAGGAGTCTCCACCTTACCTGGATGGTGGGATACCACACCTCAGGAGGAGGTGCAGTACCTCTGTGGCGACTGAGCCTCAGGGGCGCCACATAAGCAAAATGCAGATCCTTTTCAAATGAAAGAAAAACAGAGCACTATATAACAGATCAGTTTTCCATAGACTTCAATATTAAAAAAAATATATATATGATCCATTTGAAAGTTTGTTTTTTTAGGTGACAAGAAAGTTGTATCTGCAATGGATTGCTGCTGAATCTGTTCTAAGGACTCATACTAGCACAATTCTCTCGCATGAGAACCTGACACTGCCGACAGCACTCGGACCGGAGCATGCAGCTACATGTATTTCTATGCAGCGGCAAGCTCCAGTGCCAGTGGCAGTGCCTGGTTTTCATGCGAGAGAATTGTGTGAATCTCTCGCAAGTGAGTATGAGCCCTAACAGATGATTACTGGACATGTGAACGTAGCTTTAGGGCCCCGTGACACATAGCGACTCACCAGCGATCCCGACAACGATATCACCTTGTCAGGATCGCTGGTGTGTCGCTACATGATCGCTGGTGAGCTGCCAACCAGGCAGCTTCACCAGCTATCAGGACCAGCGACATGCGGGTAACAAGCGACGCACGTCGCTTAGTTACCCACAGTGTATCTTAGTTACCAGCGCGCTGATGCAGGGAGCTGGTAACCAAGGTACACATCGGGTTTCTAAGGGGCGCACAGCACTTAGAGACCCGATGTGTACCTTGGTTACCAGCTCCCTGTATCAGCGCTCTGGTAACTAATGTACACATCGGGTTTCAAGGTGCTGCGCGTCCCTTAGTAACCCGATGTGTACCTTGGTTACCATCTCCTGCTCGCTGGTCTCCCGCCTGTCACACGCAGCGATGCGGGCTGACCAGCGGGAGACCAGCGACCTAAAAATATCCAGACCTTTCAACATTGTTCAGCGATACCGGCAGGGGGGCCGGTCGCTGATCGCTGTCACACACAGCGATCTCGCTGGTGAGATCGCTGTTGCGTCACAAAATTTGTGACGCAGCAGCGATCTCGCTAGCGAGATCGCTATGTGTGACGGGGGCTTTAGACTGTCAGCTAATCCCACTGAAATTGGCCAGCTTTATTATAATGTTTATGGGCCATTAATTCACAGAATTAAAAGTTCTTTTCTATTCATGGGATAGAGGGCTAACTTACCATGTGTGAGGCTGTCACCACTGGAACCCCCAGCAATCCTGAAAATGAGGCTTTGGGAACTAAGCTCTGTAGATCCATGTCCTGAATGGTACAGAGGTTGAGCATGCCTACCTGGTCTGTGTGACTACCAGACAAAGCAGAGGACACCTGTCCTATTTAGGTCAAGCATATGAATCTCTGCTCTGCTGAGCTCAATTCTTGGGATGCAGACCTGCCTTCTCAGGATCACTGGGAGTCCCATTGGTTGAACCCACAGAGATCAGTAAATTATTCCATATAAAAAATACCTCGTCTTTGGTCCATCAGTTGCCCTTATGTTGAAAAGACTCGCTGCATGTAGGGATGAACAAAAGAACATTAATGAGAATATGGTCAAGTATCATCGCCTACAAGCAATGCAACTATTAAAGTGCCTGCCACATGAGTGCCCATCCCAGCTCACAGCTATGGGGTTTTTCTTTTTGCTTTTTATGCTCTTCTGAATGGTTGGGACCTACGGATTTATATTTTGTTCATTCTTTCATAGTTGTAGCAGCCAGAACTTTCTCATTTCCACATAAGCTTCCTATACAAGGTCTTGCATGTCTGTGAGACAAGCTTTTTGTTTCTCCATTTTTTCCAATAGTTAAATTTTGCCATAACACATCCGTAATGCCACATTTTCCCTGCAGATGTTCCCAAGAAATTACGTAACAACAATATTCTGTGGTTATTCCATTTTTATGCATTTTCCTCCTTATTTGAGGCATTGTTTTTAATGATTTTTTTTATAGTACAGAAAAGCTTTGATTCCACATTTCAAAACAATTACATTTTTACATACATTTTCTACATGGATTTTTTTCAAGCTCTGTATATAAAAAAAAAAGAAAAAGTTAAGGTTGCATTTTTTGCACTACAAAAAAATGCATTAAAAATGCTGCTTCAAATCTGCGTCCAAAAATAAAAATAGCACAGTAATCAGAGAACATGGTTATTGCATAGTGTTTTGTGGACACCTGCATTAAATGTGCAGAAAATAAATGCAGCATTTTTTAATATAGAGGTTTTTTTTTTCATATATAGTCTCACAAGGAGATTTGAACCTGCGATTCTTTGATTGCATTGAGAAGCCATTGCGTCGTGCATTACCTAGCTTGTCAGAATGTGACTAACAAGTAGCTAATTGGGTCAGACCCCATCCGAGGTTTGTAGCAACAGTGGAGGTGATTTTTAGGCTTCTGGTTACCATAGAATTCTCTTGGCACCCTGCAGTTGCACTGCTGAAGTGCCGATAGGTTGACAGTGAGCGATCTTACTCTGTTAGGGTATGTGCACACGTTGCGGATTCGTGTGCGGATTTTTCCGCGTGGAATCGGCAGAATCCGCAGGTCAAAATGTCTGCGGATTTCGCCTGCGTTTTTACACCTGTGGATTCCTAGAATGGAATAGGTGTAAAAGCGCTGAGGAATCCGCACAAAGAATTGACATGCTGAGGAAAATTAAACACTGCGTTTCCGCGTGAATTTTTCCGCAGCATGTGCACAGCGGTTTTTGCTTTCCATAGGATAACATGGTACTGTACATCCCTAGGAAAACTGCTGTGGATCTGCAGGGCCAAATCCGCTGCGGATCCGCAGAAGAATCCGCAACGTGTGCACATACCCTTAGACTCCACAAATGCTGCTTTCACTATTGACAGGGGATAAAGTGTTGGGATTGGAGCCCGTACCCTACCAGAAACGTAACTGTGGTCAGTGAATTGCAATTAACTACTTGACAAACAGATGTGCACTTAGATCCATCTGCAAGAAGGGGTTAATTTGATATACAGGTGCTTCTCACAAAATTAGAATATCATCAAAAAGTTAATTTATTTCAGTTCTTCAATGCAAAAAGTGAAACTCATATATTATAAAGAGTCATTACAAACAGAGTGATCTATTTCAATTAGAATACTTTATAACACCAACTTGTAAAATAATTTTAAAATCCGAAATGTTGGCCTACTGAAATGTATGTTCAGTAAATGCACTCAATACTTGGTCGGGGCTCCTTTTGCATCAATTCGGCATGTCATTGAGACGATCAGCCTGAGGCACTGCTGAGGGGTTATGGAAGCCCAGGTTGCTTTGATAGCAGCCTTCAGCTTGTCTGCATTGTTGGGTCTGGTGTCTCTCATCTTTCTCTTGACATTATCACATAGATTCTCTATGGGGTTAAGGTCAAGTGAGTTTGCTGGCCAATCAAGCACAGTGATACTGTTGTTTTTTTAAAAAAAGGTTTGTCAGGCGTCGGGTTCCTGTCACTGCACAGCAGGAATCCCAAGCCTTGCCTTCGGCAGTCTCTCATTCCTCTCCAGCCGTAGAGGAGGCTGCTCAGACTAGCACTGTGGGTTTGGTTGCTGCTGCCATCTCTGGTCCAGCTATAGCAACACATGCAGGTCAGCAGTGAGCTACTCCAGGGACTAAGTCCTCCTTACAGTCCACTGAGCATGCCCGTGGGATGATCTCTCATTGGAGATCGGAGGTCACATGCTCAGGTCCCACTCCTGCTCTGACTGGACCATCAGGAAGGTCCTAGAAGGTCGTGGCTATAAAAGCCCCGCCATGCGCTATGATAGAGATTAATTCTCATGGTTATAATGGTGTGTGTGATGATGGATGTATGAGACTGGTGAATGACTTATTATGACTCCCCTCCCTCGGTTGTGTATGAGTTAGGGTCGCAGTGTTAGAGTAAGCACTCAGTACTGTTACTGCTTATCGCCGCAGTGCAGTCAGTTCTCTTATTCATTAGCGCCAGTGGGTGCCAGTTAGCATAGGCATCACTACCACATGTGTTGCAGCATCCATCTGTACGGTGCCATGCACAGATTGTGTGCTTTCCAGCACTGAGCTCAGGCTGGTTTGTGGCGACCGCAAGCACAGATGCAGTGCATGCTCTATTTTGCACATGCATGCCTATTTCTAACGCAAGTACTGTGCATTCACTCATATTGCTCTCAGGTGTATTCAATGTGCGTAGTTGTGTGTGTGTGTGTATATATATATATGTATATGTTTGCGCTATTTATGCATACATATGCCCTTTTACATATAGCACACACCGTGTACATCTCAATCTTCAATGCATTTGTCCATGCATGAGGTTCATGCGCTATCTATGTATATATATATATGCTCTTTTGCATACTCAGGTAATGCACACACTGTGTATTTATCCACTTATGCCACTTATATACTGTATATGTGTTTCCATTATTGACCTTTCACCTAGGTCTCATCTAATACATGTTTCTAGTGCAGACTTGTGCTGGAAATGTATGAGTCCTTTCATCTAACGCACGTCTATCTTATGGCCGCACTTGTTATGCGAGCCTCTAGCATCTGATGACAAAGCGCGATTCACACATACGTCCCTGTGGTTACCTAATGGAAGCGCGCTACAGTTTTTTACCATCTGCGCATGCGTCTATAGCTCGATCTGGCGCATGCGCTATGGAGTTTGTGACCAACTTTATTTGCTACTCACAATGCGGTAAATATATGCGTCTTTTTATCTAACGCACGTCCTGAATATATTTCTATCTTACGGCCGCATTGGTTATGCGAGCCCCCAGTATCTGATGATAATAAAGCACGATTTACACATGCGCCCCTGTGATTACCTAACGCAGGCGCTCTACAGACAGTGCTTGTTTTTTACCATCTGCGCACGCGTTTAGTTCGTCCTGACATGGTTTTGTGCATTTTGCACTGTTTTCTGTTCATGCTTCACTGCACTACTTGGGCATGCACACTGGCAGGTGGTTACAATATATTTGTTGCATAATTCGTGCATACATTGATTGTATATTTACGTCACTCATGAATTTTGTCCTTTACTTATTGGAATCTACGTCATCAAAGAAATTTTTTATTACATCTTATATGTGCTCTCTTTGTGTGTGTCTTAATGCATTTTTTATATTGGATCGCGCTTCTTACATTTTTCGCGCTGTGCATTTTTGCCTGTTCATAGAATCATATGCACTGCATGCATATGTGCTTTATTTTGCACATGTATGCCTATATCTAAGGCTACTTTCAGACTTGCGTTATGAGGCGCAGCGCAGCCTCTAAGCTCCGCCCCCGACCACGCCCTCTCCGGTCAGCTCCTCCTATGGGCGCATGATGCTGCATGCGACCGACGTACCCTATATTTAGCGTTGGGTACACTGGCCGTGCGCTGGTATGTTTTTGCCAGCGCATGCACCCACGTGCGCCAAACGCACCGTGTTGCAATTTTGTGCGCTCGGCGCAGAGCAAAAAGGGTGCATGCGCTGGCAAAAACATACCAGCGCAAGGCCAGCGTACCCAACGCTAAATATAGGGTACGCCGGTCGCATGCAGCGTCATGCGCCCATAGAAGGAGCTGACCGGAGGAGTTGTGGCCGGGGCAGAGCTTAGCGGCGGCCCTGCGCTGCGTCTCATAACGCAAGTCTGAAAGTAGCCTGTGCATTCATTCACACTGCTCTCAGGTGTACTTAATGCACGCAGTTATATATACGTGTATATGTTTGTGCCATTTATGCATCTCAGTCTTCAATGCATTTGTCCATGCACAAGGTTCGTGCGCTATCTATGTATATATATATATATATATGCTCTTTTGCATACTCAGGTAATGCACACACTGTGTATCTATCCACTTATGCCACTTATATATATGTGTTTCCATTATTGACCTTTCGCCTAGGTCTCACCTAATACATGCTTCTTGTGCACACTTGTGCCTCCAATGCATGCGTCCTTTCATCTAATGCACATCTATCCTATGACCACACTAGTTATGCGAGCCTCTAGCACCTGATGACAAAGCGCGATTCACGCATACGCCCCTGTGATTACCTAATGCAAGCGCTCTACAGACAGTGCTTGTCTTTTACCATCTGCGCACACGCCTATAGTTCATCCTGATGCATGCGGTATGGTGTTTGCGACCAACTTTATTTGTTGCTCATGACACGGTCAAGATGGCCGCCGCCATGTGATGTTCATCAGCCATGTGGCGTCTCCCGTCCTTATTGGTTAGTTACGCTCTTTTTTTTTTTTTAAATTAATTATGCTTCACATGTGTACTACATGTATATACATCTGGCACATATAGATGCTCAGCACTTTATTCTCCCCTGAGGAAGCCACGTAGGCAGTGGCGATACGCGTGGGACCTTTTGCTCCCCCCACTTTCCCATCCCACAGCTACACTCGGCACTTTGACTAAATGGGGCCACACACCTAGAAACCAATTTTGAGCTCTCCTGTGCTGGTTTGGCCACACTGAATTTTGTATGGCTGGCCCATACACATCTCATGCAGTCACTTTATGACTACCAGGTCTTTTGTGTCTCTATATACAGTGGGGAAAAAAAGTATTTAGTCAGTCAGCAATAGTGCAAGTTCCACCACTTAAAAAGATGAGAGGCGTCTGTAATTTACATCATAGGTAGACCTCAACTATGGGAGACAAACTGAGAAAAAAAAATCCTGAAAATCACATTGTCTGTTTTTTTTTCATTTTATTTGCATATTATGGTGGAAAATAAGTATTTGGTCACAAACAAAATTTCATCTCAATACTTTGTGATATATCCTTTGTTGGCAATGACAGAGGTCAAACGTTTTCTGTAAGTCTTCACAAGGTTGCCACACACTGTTGTTGGTATGTTGGCCCATTCCTCCATGCAGATCTCCTCTAGAGCAGTGATGTTTTTGGCTTTTCGCTTGGCAACACGGACTTTCAACTCCCTCCAAAGGTTTTCTATAGGGTTGAGATCTGGAGACTGGCTAGGCCACTCCAGGACCTTGAAATGCTTCTTACGAAGCCACTCCTTCGTTGCCCTGGCGGTGTGCTTTGGATCATTGTCATGTTGAAAGACCCAGCCACGTTTCATCTTCAATGCCCTTGCTGATGGAAGGAGGTTTGCACTCAAAATCTCACGATACATGGCCCCATTCATTCTTTCATGTACCCGGATCAGTCGTCCTGGCCCCTTTGCAGAGAAACAGCCCCAAAGCATGATGTTTCCACCACCATGCTTTACAGTAGGTATGGTGATTGATGGATGCAACTCAGTATTCTTTTTCCTCCAAACACGACAAGTTGTGTTTCTACCAAACAGTTCCAGTTTGGTTTCATCAGACCATAGGACATTCTCCCAAAACTCCTCTGGATCATCCAAATGCTCTCTAGCAAACTTCAGACGGGCCCGGACATGTACAGGCTTAAGCAGTGGGACACGTCTGGCACTGCAGGATCTGAGTCCATGGTGGCGTAGTGTGTTACTTATGGTAGGCCTTGTTACATTGGTCCCAGCTCTCTGCAGTTCATTCACTAGGTCCCCCCGCGTGGTTCTGGGATTTTTGCTCACCGTTCTTGTGATCATTCTGACCCCACGGGGTGGGATTTTGCGTGGAGCACCAGATCGAGGGAGATTATCAGTGGTCTTGTATGTCTTCCATTTTCTAATTATTGCTCCCACAGTTGATTTCTTCACTCTAAGCTGGTTGGCTATTGCAGATTCAGTCTTCCCAGCCTGGTGCAGGGCTACAATTTTGTTTCTGGTGTCCTTTGACAGCTCTTTGGTCTTCACCATAGTGGAGTTTGGAGTCAGACTGTTTGAGGGTGTGCACAGGTGTCTTTTTATACTGATAACAAGTTTAAACAGGTGCCATTACTACAGGTAATGAGTGGAGGAAAGAGGAGACTCTTAAAGAAGAAGTTACAGGTCTGTGAGAGCCAGAAATCTTGATTGCTTGTTTCTGACCAAATACTTATTTTCCACCATAATATGCAAATAAAATGAAAAAAAAACAGACAATGTGATTTTCTGGATTTTTTTTTCTCAGTTTGTCTCCCATAGTTGAGGTCTACCTATGATGTAAATTACAGATGCCTCTCATCTTTTTAAGTGGTGGAACTTACACTATTGCTGACTGACTAAATACTTTTTTTCCCCACTGTATGTATAGCATATTTTGCATGGTGCTGTGAATAGCCACTTAGGTGTCAGGTGTAGGCCTTTTTTGCCATTAACATGGATGCCATTGTATGGTAACTATATTTATTACTAAAGGGGGTTTTACACATAGTGATATCGCTAGCAATATCACTAAAGCATCACCGATTTGGTGACGTAGCAGCGATATCGCTATGTGTGATACTTACCTCCGACCGGCTCCCCTGCTGTCTGTCGTTGATCGCGCAGCTCCATTTCTCGTCGGGTGCTTCCTGCGCTGGACTTTCTGTGGCGCCGACGAGCGACGTGTGGAGGCGGGTGGGAGGACGTCAGGATCGCCGCGTCTGGAAGGTAAGTATTGTCCGCTGTATCGCTGCTGCATCGCTGTGTGGCAGCTCACTAGCGATCATTTAGCGATGCACCAGTGATCCTGACCGGGTCGTATCGTGGTCGGGATCGCTGGTGCATCGCTAAATGTAAAAGGGCCTTTACTCTTGCAGGTTGCCCTGTGTTCACATTATCATTCTTATACAGGCTTTTCTCTCTCACCCATGACAGCACCACGGAAAGAGGGGATCCGCCCTTCAGGGACAGGAACCTACAGATAAAAGGGCGGTACCTCTCCTCCGCCTTCAGTTGGGTTCCTGTCCCTGACGGGGGACCCACCTTATGGTACCTTGCGTGTGTCCAGGATCCGGGGCCGGCCTGACCGGTGATGGCAGCGGGGAGGCCCCTGCCTTGGGAAGGTGCGGTGCCCGAAGCCGCCACTGCTGGGGCCGATGCGGGCGGAGAGACGCCGGAGCCGTCGCTCCGGAGAGGAAGTCGGGGCTCGCGGGGACCCGGCAACCATACGCGCGGCGCCGGGGTACAGAGGTGTACCAAGATGGCGGCCGCCCCGGAAGTAGAAGCCGGCTTCTGGGTCCCGAGAACCGGCGCGGTGCAGGATGGGAGCAGTGACGTCACAAGGGGCGGCAAAATTTAAAATGGTGGTTTCACAACTCCTGGCTGGAAGCGAACCTGATAATGGAGGATAGCGACCAGCAACAGGAGCAGCATGCCAGGCTGCAGAAGCAGCAGCAGCACCACCAACACCACCATCGGCAGAAGGAACGAGACATAGATGGCCATTCCAGCAGTCACTCCACGTGGCTCAGTATGTCAGCGGCAAGGAGCACATCGCCACCAGGATATCAGCCTATACAGGACCTGACTCCATCTCCCGAACCGGTACCTGCAGCCGTGCACCTTTGGGGGTAAGTGATCTTCGTGAATGTTCACCCTTGTAATACATTCCTCTCCCTTATTAGGGAAAGAAGAAGGGGAAAAAGAAGAACAGGGAATGCCCCACTTGCACTAGAGCCCTACCTGTATCATGGGAGAAAAAACTATGTGAGTCTTGCATGAAGGAAATTCTTTGTCAGGAGACTCCGGATTTCGCGTACGATCTAAGGGCCGCAATTAAATCAGAGGTTCAGAGTGCCCTCGTATCCCTTAAGCATAGGGATAAAACGAGGAAGAAAGACACGATAGAAACATTCCAGTCAGACTCTTCCACGTCGAGAGAAATCACGTCGAAAACCTCAGAATCCAGCTTCTCATCCTCAGACGAGGAAACAGGAGGGCGTCACTGTTTTCCCCTAGAAGAGGTAGACAGACTAGTAAAAGCTGTAAGGTCTACCATGGGGGTATTGGACCCTAGGCCGGATAAAACAGTCCAGGACATAATGTTCGGGGGACTAGGCCAGAAAAAACGGAGAGTATTTCCGCTTAATGAAATTGTCAAGGGCCTAATCAAAAAAGAATGGGACAAGCCAGACAGGAAAAATACTAAAGTCCCTTCCCTTAAAAGAAAATATCCCTTTGAGGAGGAGGCATCTACGTCTTGGGATAAAGCCCCAAAACTCGATGTAGCAGTCGCTAAGGCCTCAAAGAAATTCGCCCTTCCCTTTGAGGACATGGGCACCCTCAGGGACCCCCTAGATAAAAAGGCGGATACCTTTCTAAAGGGGGCATGGGAGTCGGCAGGCGGTAACCTCAGGCCAGCAATAGCAGCGACATGTACCTCAAGAGCCCTAATGGTATGGGTGGACCAACTTGAGAAACAGCTGAGGGAAGGGACACCAAGAGATAAGATCTTAGATTCTATCCCAGTAATAAGCGGCTGCATTCCTAGCGGACTCATCGGCTGATTCAGTCAGGCTATCGTCCAAAACAGCAGCGCTTTCAAACGCGGCCTGAGGGACACTATGGCTTAAAAGTTGGCCAGGGGACCTACAGACCAAAATGAAATTATGTTCAATCCCCTGGGAAGGGAAATTCCTTTTTGGGAAGATGTTAGATGACATTCTCCAGAAAGCAGGGGACAAGAAGAAAGGATTCCCAAATTTGGGGCCAGCAACATTTAAGAGGCCCTTTTGAAACAGGAGGCTTTTTCAGAGGAGACCACCAAGGGAACAAAAGTGGGATGACAAAAGAAGAGATAGAGGGTTCTTCTTTAATAACTCTCCCCGAGACAAAAAGCCCTCCAAGTGACAGTACGCCCAGGGTGGGGGGAAGGTTATCCCTTTTCCTGCCAGCCTGGAAGAGAATTTCAAACATCCTATGGATAGTAAACCTAATCCAGGAGGGCCTAAGAATAGACTTTCTCTCTATTCCACCTCAAAAGTATGTAACAACGCCTCTGCGATCCAGTACGCGAGAACAGGAAGCGCTAGAAAGCGAGGTTCTAGGCCTAGTAAAAAAAGGAATCCTCCAGGAGGTTCCCCTGCAGGATATGGGCAGAGGGTTCTACTCCCCTCTTTTTCTAGTAACCAAACCGGACGGCACCTTTCGAACGATTATAAATCTGAAAAAGCTAAACGAATACGTCAGGAATCAGAGCTTCAAAATGGAGTCGATCAGGTCCACCACCAAAGTCCTGTTCCCAAACTGCTACATGACGGTGTTAGATCTCAGCGACGCCTATTATCACGTCCCTATCCACAAAGACTCCAGAAAATATCTCAGGTTAGCCGTCTCAATAAAGGGCAAGGTGAAAGAATTCCAGTACAGAGCCCTGCCGTTCGGAATATCGATAGCCCCGCGGGTATTCACCAAAATAATAGCAGAAATGATGGCTCACATAAGGGAACAAGGCATAATAATAATCCCACATCTAGACGATTTCCTAATAGCAGGCAGCTCGGCTCAAAAATGCAGAGAACAGAGGGACAGGGTGATGGACACTCTACAAGGCCTAGGCTGGATCCTAAATCTAAAAAAAAGAATTCTTGGGCCTAACACTAGACTCAAACATTAAGGAGTGTCGCCTCCCAGACCATAAAAAGGAGAAAATCGCTCAAATTACAGCGAGAGCAATCCAAAATCCCTCTATGACACTAAGGAAGGCTATGTCACTGCTGGTTTCCCTATCCGCCTGCCTGCCAGCAGTTCAATTGGCTCAGTTACACACGAGAGATCTCCAGTGGGACGTATTAGCCAACCAGGCAGCAATAGGGGGACACCTAGAGGGTCGTATTACCCTAAATTCAAGAACTATTCATTCCCTAGCTTGGTGGGGAAACCTGGAAAATCTGTCCAAAGGGATCCCCTGGGTAACAAAGATAGCACACATAGTGACAACGGATGCCAGTCCCACGGGATGGGGAGCACACATGAACAACGAGGTGACTCAGGACGTATGGGGAGATCAAGAACTAAAAGCCTCCTCAAATCAAAAAGAGCTTCTAGCAGTAGGCTATGCAGACACACTTCCTACCCCTGCTCCAGAATCACCATGTCCGCATTCTTTCGGACAATCGAGTCACAGTGGCCTATTTAAATCATCAGGGGGGGAACCAGGTCCCAAGCCCTAATGGACACATCCGCCAAAATCCTCAAACTGGCAGAGGCAAACCTGCTATCTCTGACAGCCCTACACATCCGGGGTACAGAGAATCAAAGGGCAGACTTTCTGAGCCCCACCCAATTACGACAGGGGGAATGGGTACTAAAGTGTTCCATTTTTCGGCAGATTGTAAAAATGTGGGGGACCCCAGACATAGATCTGTTTGCCGATTTCAAAAACAAAAAAGTAGACACCTTCTGCTCCCTAGATCCCAGAGGGAATCCTCTAACTCTGGACGTGTTTATGCTCCCATGGACACAGAGTCTAACATATGCCTTTCCCCCAATCATGCTCATTCCAGCGGTCCTAAGGAAAGTCAGGGAGGACGGGGCAAGAATGATACTGATAGGCCCTTTCTGGCCCAAAAGAACCTGGTTTTCCTGGCTAAGAATGCTCTCAGTAACCGACCCATGGATCCTACCGGATCTCCCGGACCTGCTATCGCAGGGGCCAGTGTTACATCCTCAGGCACCTAACCTCCATTTAACAGCATGGAATTTGAGAGGGCACTGATGAGGGACAGGGGATTTTCAGAGAACCTGATAACTACACTACAAAAAAGTAGGAAAAAATTCCTATCCACTTCTAGGTCAAATGTTCAGGACGGGTTCAGATTGATAAGATCCTAGAATTTCTACCAAAGGGCCTAGATCAGGGTCTGGCGGTCAACACATTAAAAGTACAAATAGCGGCGTTAGGCGCCCTCTGTAACCATGATGTGGCAGGTGACCCCTGGGTAGCACGATTTATTAAGGCCGCAACCAGATCTAAGCCAATAGCTAGTCAAAGGTTACCGTCATGGGACCTGAATCTTGTACTTTCAACACTGACAGGCCCTCCGTTTGAACCAATTTACTCGGCACCCCTAAAAATTCTATCACTTAAAACGGTGCTTCTGGTGGCACTAACATCAGCTCGAAGAGTGAGCGATATTCAAGCCTTATCAGCAGGGACACCTTTTACAAAAATTCTAGAGGATAGAGTCATCCTAAAACCTGACCCAGCCTATCTACCTAAAGTATCATCACATTTCCACAGGTCCCAAGAGGTAGTCCTTCCTTCCTTTTGCCCAAATCCAAAGAATAGGGGGAAGAAAAATTCCACATTTTAGATGTTAAAAGGTGCCTAGTACAGTACTTAGAGGCCACCAAAAAATGTAGGAAGGAAGGCTCTCTCTTTGTATGTTTCCAGGGTCCTCAGAAGGGGCTCAAGGAATCGAAGAGTACCCTGGCAAGGTGGATAAGGGATGCGATTGCCCTGGCATACTCATCCAGGGGAAATATCATCCCGGAGGGGCTGAGAGCTCATTCCACAAGGGCAATGGCGACCTCATGGGCTGAAAGATCTGAGGTATCAATGGAACAAATCTGTAAGGCGGCCACCTGGTCATCACCTTCGACCTTTTTCAGGCACTATAGATTAGATCTAGCCTCTATGTCTGACCTGACCTTCGGGAGAAGGGTCCTTCAGGCGGTGGTCCCTCCCTAAGCTACCAATCTCTGTAATTCTCTCCGTGGTGCTGTCATGGGTGAGACAGAATAGCTTAGTTACTCACCGATAACGGTGTTTCTCGGAACCCATGACAGCACCCACTTATTCCCCTCCCCTTCACGAGTGTGGTGAGCACATTTTACTGTTAGTAGAGTGTTTCCGTTTAGGCACGGTGCTTTTGATAAATAAGCAGTATTATAATATTGTGTATATATTTCTGTTGTCTAACTAACCTGGAGACCCTCTGATGCTCTGTAACCAACTGAAGGCGGAGGAGAGGTACCGCCCTTTTATCTGTAGGTTCCTGTCCCTGAAGGGCGGATCCCCTCTCTTCGTGGTGCTCTCATGGGTTCCGAGAAACACCGTTATTGATGAGTAGCTAAGCTATTCTGTGTGGAGGGGTTTTTGATATGGGAGAGTCATTACATCATTATTTCATGACATGACTTGTTTGCTTTTCTTGCAATTTTAATAATTTTTAACTTGGATACTGTGTTTTTTTCTATATATGTCAGCATTTAGTAATAACATTTGTTCATTTTGTCTTATCTGATCGTGTGTTCTCAATTTATAGACATGTTGCTTTCCCCTACTTTCTTAAACTTTGCAGTCGTTCCACATACAACAAGCTCCTTTTGTAAAGCCGGCCATACACATCAGATAGCCATCGGCTGAATGATGCGCTAGCCAATTGTTCATCCAACAGCCATCTCACCCAACTCTGCCATAAACATGCTCACTCTTTTGGCCAAGCACCCCTGTATTCTCTATAAGAAAGCAGCCAGCGACCCTCAGCCATTGGCTTATCTCTGGGAGAAGAAAGAGATCAGCAGTCTGAAATTTTACATGGACAATCTACATTTCCCAGCCGGCAACCTCATAGACATGGGGCCATCAGCTGAACCCATTGATATCAGTGTGTTCGGCGTATAACAGACTACTGTGAATGGGGGGCTTAAGACTTCAGAGAGTGGGTTCTGCCAGGACAATCACAAATAATATTGCAACAATAGTCTGCTATCATATGTGTATCTGATCTTTCTTGATATCTGGCTTCCATTGTATTGATATTATGGTGAAGTCCTTCACCTTGCTCTTCACTGAAGTCTTCAAGGTTCTCTGGAAAGCAATCTAAGTGACTGTGCAGATAATGGACTCATGATGAAATGAATAGCTTTTACTAGTTGTGTGAAGTTTTCTGCCTTATCATTGCCAAGAAAGTTTTTCACAATAACAAATTATAAATAATAAATTATAAAGACCAGGCACGTGATTTGATTTAATCCATTGATGTTCTGAAATTTGGATCATTTATAAGACATCTTATCTTTTGGCCACAGAAAATTCTGACTTCAGTTTTTCCGTGGTAAGTCAAGGTAATGTATGCACTTTAACACAGGAACCCCCTTTTCATGTATTTAACACAGGCACCCTCTTTTTTTAAAAGACTTTCAAGATTCTTTAATCAGGCCTAGTTTTATATTTAGTAGTATATTCAGCTCCAACCACCTTTTATTCCCTCAGAGGCCAATCTTTTCCTGCCCAAAGTTCATGTTTGGCTCTACTATCCCAAAAGCATAAAAAGCAAGGATACTTTGTTTAGATATTTTGGTGACTAAGAGTAAAATTAATCAGGTTTAAGTCTATGCAAATCACCCATTGATATTCTTAGTCATTTATACAGTATTTCCAAGACTAAAGAGATGGCCTTGTACTCTTCGGTGCATCCTGGTAGAGTTCATCCTGAAATGGCTGTTGGTCGAATGACTGGCCAAGGCATTGTTTGGATGGCAGCCATCTAATGTTTATGGTTCCTTTACTCCCCTCTGCCCATTGAGTATTTCCAATGATGTGGCAGAATCAGGAATAGGACAGAGATGGATATATTTTGTTTTTCTAACAAAGGGCTTGCTAAGAACAGCTTAGGAAATTTTGCTTCTTAAAGTTATGTCCACTGTGGCCCTATAGACCACATTTGAGCACAAGAATAGAGCCAAAAATCATCCACAAAAATAGGTAGGTCAAAAACTTCTAAACACAAGTTTGAGGCTACATGCACACGCTGCGGATTGGGGTGCGGATTTGGCCGCGCGGATTTTGTAAAATCCGCAGGTAAATCTGCAGGTCAAAAGACCTGCGGTTTTACCTGCGGATTGCTCTGCGGTTTTGCCCTGCGGTTTTTCATCTCCACAATGGAGACATGTCAATTCTTTCTGCAGTTTCAAAACCGCGAGGAAAAAACCGCACCATCTGCACTGCGTTTTTTTATTCCCATAGGGAATAATAGTACTGTACACCGCAGCAAAAACTGCTGCGGACCCGCAGCGGCCAAATCCGCTGCAGAACAGCAGCAGAATCCGCAGCATGTGCACACACCCTTATAAGTCCAGGATTTCTTGGCTACAACACCTTTGGCCATATTTACCTGTTTCAGGTCTCCTGTATGATCAATTATGTGAGTAGTGACCTCTTCTGGACTGATTCTATATTGATCCTCAAGATAAGAAAACAAGCGACATTGTTATTAAAAGGTAAAAGCCACCACTTGAACAGCTTGAACCATGATTCATAAAGTGGTGCATGAACAATAATCAAGCATGTAAATGTGTTGTTGAGGGATCTGACGAAAATCTTGTGGAAAGACTCTTAAGCACAGCAATACCTTGTGTGACATTATTGTGTGACATTCCTACAATAGATGCAAAGTCATCGTTGGAGGGGTTTAGTTTGAACTAAAAGTGTCCATACACATAAGAACAAATTTGGTCCAACCTGCTGATCTCAGTAGCTCCAGATTGCCTATGTTCAATGGTTTCATCGGGGCCTACATCCGAAAAAACAGATTTGGGCGATTTTGCTGATGGAGCCATTGACAGTAATGATGCAGACGGGGTCACTGTGTTCTCTCGTGGACATCATTTATAGACCTATCCGTCTATTTCAAGTAGACTCCAAGATGTGGTCAAATAGGTGGCTACAGCTGAAAATTATGTGTGCCAGAGCATACTGTGACTCTGTCTGCACCATTATAGTCAATGGTCCTTTCAGGGCATATGTATCTGTTTTCTATGGCTTCAGAATTAAGTGCTGACGGAGCTACTGATGGATAAAACGCAATGCAAACATAGTCTTGAGAAATATTCTCAAGATAGAAATTTATCCCATATGGGACTGCCATTCTTTTTTTGCATCAGATCAAGTGTACAAAATCCCACAATGTCTGTCTGCAATTTCAGCTTTCTTCTCTGCTCGCTTTCTAAAACTGAACATGGACAAAACAGAATTCATAATCTTTCTCCATCTCACACTACCCCTCCACCAGACCTATCCATCAATGTCAATGGCTGCTCATTTTCCCCAGTCCCTCATGCTCGGTGCCTTGGGGTTATTCTCAACTCTGCCCTCTCTTTCAAGCCACATATCCAAACCCTTGCCTCCTCCTGCCGTCTCAAACGCAAAAATATTTCCCGGACCCGTGCATTCCTTGACCATGACACGGCAAAAACACTAGTGCATGCCCTTATCGTCTCCCGCCTCGACTACTGCAAACTCCTACTCTCTGGCCTCCCCTCTAGCACTCTGGTACCACTCCAATCCATACTACATTCTGCTGTCCGACTAATCCACCTGTCTCCCCGTTATTCCCAAGCCTCTCCCCTATGACAAGCCCCTCATTGGCTTCCTATCGTCGAGAGGCTCCAGTTCAAAATCCTAACTATGACATACAAAGCCATCCACAATCTGTCTCCTCCATACATCTGTGACATGGTCTCCCGGTACTTACCCACACGCAACCCTCGATCCTCTTAAGATCTCCTTCTCTACTCTCCTCTTATCTCTTCTTCCCACAACCACATACAAAACTTCTCCCGTGCTTCCCCCATACTCTGGAATTCTCTACCCCAACACATCAGACTCTCGCCTACCATGGAAACCTATTATGAATGAGTCACCGAAGGAGGAAAAAACAAAAATACAAGCTAAGTCCAGAAAACCTGAGAGGTTGGTAGCTATCGAATTGCAGACCCCTGATCCTATCCACAACAACTAACAGTAGCCGTGGGGGGTTCTTACGATGCCCTAGACCCCTCGATCACAGCCGGAGAACTAAATAGCCCTAAAGAAAGAAAGGGGAAATCTAAACTGCCCCAGAGCAGACCCCAAAGCAATAGGCAGCCACCAACATATAATGATGGTGAAGCAAGATGAAAACACTAACACAGATAGAAAGATAGGTTGAGCAAATGATGGGGTCCAAGCTAACTAAAAAGGACAGGATAGAAAAGCTGCTGTCTGCAATCCGTAAAAAACCCTACCAAAAAATGTCCCAACCATCTGATAGGAAAAACAGGCCCTGAAGTCGCTAGGACTTCAAAAAGACTATATCAGCACTCAGGTAAATTCTGAAGACAGAGCAAAGAGACAAACTGATCAGAGACAAAAATGGGACTCAGCACACCCCCGACCGGGGATGGCTGAACTCCAAAAAACAAGGTAAACAAAACAAAACTAATAAGTTCAATAGCAGAGCAAAAACTTATCTTTGGGAAGCAGGAATCAGGCTGGTCTCCAAGAATCCAGCAGAGAGATCACCAGCGACTCAGAAGGTCGTCGGCTGCCTTATATCCAGTCAGAATTTCCTGTTACCCAGTCATCATCTACCAGATCATGTGTTTGGTAATCAGCCTCACTACCTTCCTTTACCAGAAGAGGGAGTTCATCAGACATCGACGGTGAAGGGGAAAATGAACTCACAACAGTACCTCCCCCTTGAGGAGGGGTCACCGAACCCTCATCCACGCCACCAGGGTGATCAGGATGGGCCCGATGAAAGGCACGAACCAATCTTTCGGCCTGAATATCGGATGCAGGGACCCAAGAATTATCCTCCTGGCCATAACCCTTCCATTTAACCAAATACTGGCTCAACAAACCTCTTTAACAGAGACTTATGAAACACGTTATGGATCTTAAATGTAACAGGAAGAGCCAATCGAAAAGAGACTGGATTAAGAATCTCCAAAATCTTGTAAGGTCCAATAAATCTAGGTTTAAACTTTGGAGAAGCCACCTTCATAGCGATATTTTTTGATGACAACCAAACCATATCACCAACCTTAAATCGGGGACCAATGGTCCTATGCCGGTTGGAAATCCGCTGGGCCTTTTCCTGGGAGAGAGACAACTTATCCACCACTTGGTCCCAGATCTGGTGCATTCTCTCCACCACAGTGTCAACACCTGGGCAGGCAGAAGGCTCCACCTGCCCTGAAGAGAATCGAGGATGAAACCCAAAGTTACAAAAAAAAAGGTGACATCAAAGTGGCAGAACTAGCTCTATTATTTAAAGCAAATTCGGCCAATGGCAAAAATGAAACCCAATCATCCTGATCAGCAGAAATAAAACATCTCAAATACGACTCCAAAGTCTGGTTTGTTCTCTCCGTCTGCCCATTGGTCTGAGGGTGAAACGCAGAGGAGAAGGACAACTGAATTCCCAGCTTGGAACAGAAAGTCCTCCAAAATCTAGACACAAGCTGAACTCCTCTGTCAGATACAATGCTCTCAGGAATCCCGTGCAAGCGAACCACCTGTTGCAAAAACAAGGGCACCAACTCTGAGGAAGATGGCAACTTAGGGAGTGGTACAAGATGGACCATCTTAGGGAATCTATCACAAATCACCCAAATAACAATCATTCTCTGAGAGACAGGCATATCAGAGATAAAATCCATTGAAATATGGGTCCATGGCCTCCTGGGCACCGGCCAAGGCATCAACAACCCACTAGAGTGAGAACAAGGTTTAGACCGAGAGCAAGTCCCACAGGACTGCACAAAGACAACACGAGACAAGGCGGGCCACCAAAAAGACCGACTCACCAAATCTCTAGTACCAAAAATACCTGGATGACCAGCCAATGCAGAGCAATGAACTTCAGACATCACTCTCTTCCTCCACTGGTCAGGAACATACAATTTTTCAATGGGACAACGCTCAGGTTTGTCCTCCGGAAACTCTTCCAGAGCATGTCTCAAATCGGGCGAGATGGCAGAAAGAACTACCCCCTCACCTAAGATGGTAGCAGGCTTGGTCACAACAGGAGAATCAGCAAAGAAACTCCTAGAGAGGGCGTCTGCCTTGACATTCTTAGTGCCCGGAAGAAAAGAGACCACAAAATCAAAACGTGTGAAAAACAAGGCCCACCTAGCCTGTCTAGGATTCAAGCGTTTGGCCGACTCCAGGTAAATCAAATTCTTGTGGTCAGTAAAGACCACGACTTGATGTTTAGCTCCCTCCAACCAATGTCTCCACTCCTCAAATGCCCATTTCATGGCCAACAGTTCCCGATTCCCCACATCATAGTTACGTTAGGATGGGGAGAACTTTCGGGAAAAGAAAGCACAGGGATTCATTTTAGATGTTACAGGATCTTTTTGGGACAAAACAGCTCCTGCACCAATCTCAGAAGCGTCCACCTCTACCTGAAACGGGAGTGAGACATCAGGTTGCCGCAAAACCGGAGCAGAAGCGAACCTTCGCTTCAGCTCCTGAAAGGAAGAAACAGCCTCCGGAGACCAATTCAGCACATCAGCACCCTTCTTAGTCAAATCAGTCAATGGTTTGGCAATACCAGAAAAATTAGCTATAAATTTACGATAAAAATTAGCAAAACCCAAAAACTTCTGGAGGGCCTTCAAAGCAGTGGGCTGAACCCAATCATAAATGGCCTGTACCTTGGCCGGGTCCATTTCAATAGTTGACGGAGACAAAATAAATCCCAAAAATGAAATCCTCTGTACACCAAAAAGGCATTTCGATCCTTTGACATACAGGGAATTCTCCCTCAAAATCTGGAACACAGGCCGAACATGTTCCACATGAGAGTCCCAATCCTTGGAAAAGATCAAAATATCATCCAGATAGATGATCAAAAATTTATCCACCAAGTCTCGGAAAATATTATTCATGAAGCACTGGAAGACAGAAGGGGCATTAGTGAGCCCAAAAGGCATCACCAGGTACTCAAAATGTCCCTCCGGAGTATTAAACGCCATCTTCCATTCATCCCCATGCTTAATGTGAATAAGATTATACGCCCCCCTGAGGTCAAGCTTTGTAAACCAGCAAGCACCTTTAACTCTGGAGAATAGATCAGAAATCAGGGGTAATGGATACTGATATTTAACAGTAATTTTGTTGAGGGAACGATAGTCAATACAAGGCCTTAATGACCCATCTTTCTTAGCCACGAAAAAAAAACCCAGCACCTAAGGGTGAAGAGGATGGTCTAATATGACCCTTCTCCAACGACTCCTAAATATAGGATCGCATAGCCTCATGCTCGGGTACAGATAAATGGAAAAGTCGACCCTTGGGAAATTTACACCCAGGGCTCAGCTCAATTGCACAGTCATAACTCCTATGAGGAGGCAAAGACGCAGACTCATTCTCACTAAATACATCATAATAATCAGCCAAATAGTCAGGAACATCATGCGACTGGGGAAAGGTGGAGAAAACAGGAGCATCACTAAGGGCACACCGACAACCCCAACTCACCACAGACACAGATTTCCAATCCAAAACTGGATTATGGATTTGCAACCAAGGAAACGTGTGAGCACAACGTTTCTCTCGTTTAGGACAGACAGAAATAATATGCGAGGCATCACCACAGAAGAAACACAGCCTATTACGCCTTCTGAACTCCTGACATTGCGCCCTAGACAAAACTCTATCACTTTGCCTAGGTTCAGACATTTGTTCAACAGGTGGCAACACCTCTCGTGCGGTTTTGCGTTCACGCAAACGCCGATCAACCTGAATGGCTAATGAGATACAATCGTCAAGACCAGAGGGAAGGAATAGGAAATCCCACCATAGTATCTTTTACGGTTTCTGACAAACCCTTCCGAAAGAGAGCTGCCAAGGCACCATCATTCCAGGTAGTAAGGACCGCCCACTTTCGGAATTTTTGACAGTACAACTCTGCAGAATCCCGACCCTGGCTCAATGCCAAAAGGGCCTTTTCAGCCTGATCAATAGCATTAGGTTCATCATACAACAACCCCAAGGCTTGAAAAAATGCGTTCACATTAGTAAGAATAGGATCATCAGGTTTCAAAGAAAACGCCCAATCCTGGGGATCACCACGCAGCAAAGAGATGACAATTTTAACCTGCTGCGCGGAGCTCCCCGACGAATTAGGCTTCAAGGCAAAAAATAATTTACAATTCTTCTTAAAATTCAAAAATTTAGACCGATCCCCAAAAAACACATCAGGAGTAGGGATCTTTGGTTCATCAGCATGTGAATGAGCAAGATAGGCGGAAATTCCCCACACTTCAGCAGTGAGCTGCTCCACACGATCAGACAATTGCTTCATCTCCATTGAGAAAGAAAAAAAAATTCCCCCTACGGCCTCAGAGACATAGAGGAAAAAATATACACAAAAAAATTCTGACAAACTCTTTTTTTTTTTTTTTTTTTTTTTTTTACAATTCTTTCCTGCTATTGAGTACCCTAGGATCTGCGGTATGGCTGGTGATTCTGTTATGAATGAGTCACCGAAGGAGGAAAAAACAAAAATACAAGCTAAGTCCAGAAAACCGGAGAGGTTGGTAGCTATCGGATTGCAGACCACTGATCCTATCCACAACAACTAACATTTGCCGTGGGGGGTTCCTACGATGCCCTAGACCCCTCGATCACAGCCGGAGAACTAAATAGGCCTAAAGAAAGAAAGGGGAAATCTAAACTGCCCCAGAGCAGACCCCAAAGCAATAGGCAGCCCCCAACATATAATGACGGTGAAGCAAGATGAAAACACTAACACAGATAGAAAGGTAGGTTGAGCAAACGATGGGGCCCAAGCTAACTAAAAAGGACAGGATAGAAAAGCTGCTGTCTGCAATCCGTAAAAAACCCTACCAAAAAATGTCCCAACCGTCTGATAGGAAAAACAGGCCCTGAAGTCGCTAGGACTTCAAAAAGACTATATCAGCACTCAGGTAAATTCTGAAGACAGAGCAAAGAGACAAACTGATCAGAGACAAAAATGGGACTCCGCACACCCCCGACCGGGGATGGCTGAACTCCAAAAAACAAGGCAAACAAAACAAAACTAATAAGTTCAATAGCAGAGCAAAAACTTATCTTTGGGAAGCAGGAATCAGACTGGTCTCCAAGAATCCAGCAGAGAAATCACCAGCGACTCAGAAGGCCATCGGCTGACTTATATCCAGTCAGAATTTCCTGTTACCCAGTCATCATCTACCAGATCAGGTGTTTGGTAATCAGCCTCACTACCTTCCTTCACCAGAAGAGGGAGTTCATCAGACATCGACGGTGAAGGGGAAAATGAACTCACAACAGAAACCTTCAACAAGAACCTGAAGACCCACCTCTTCCATCAAGCCTATAACCTGCAGTGATCCTCAGTCTACTGAACCGCCGCGTGACCAGCTCTACCCTCTCCTAGTGTATCCTCACCCATCCCCTGTAGACTGTGAGCCCTTGTGGGCAGGGTCCTCTCTCCTTCTGTACTTATGTGTGTCTTGTATTGCTCATGTTTATTGTACTTGTCTATATTTGCCCCTTCTGACATGTAAAGCGCCATGGAACAAATGGCGCTATAAAAATGTATAATAATAATAATAATAAAGTGTGTATAGTAAATTTTGCTGGAGCATGAAGGTCCAGAAATTGTCCACTAAAAAGGTCCCATATTTCTGTGAATGAGCATGGGTGTATATAATTCCGCTATCACAATTCGGCATGTTGGACACACTCAAAACATTATTGCCCTCCATAAACAGTTTTATTCATTGGACCTTGATTATATCTTACAATGCTCTGGGGAAATGAGAATTGAGCTGACACGACACAGCTGTCGGGTGTCCCGGGACCATAGGCTTCTTCCCTGTCCCTAATACTACGGGGCGCCCAAGCTCGCCCTATTCCCCAGGATACTTCTGAAGGTGAATATTCAGAGGACGCCACCCTTGCCTTAACTCATGAGTTAGCTCTCCGCCTGTTCTATTCCCCCACCCAGTGAAGAGGGACGCTAGTGTGCACCGCAGTAAGCCAAACCAACAAACAAGTCTACACAAACAGGGATAAACTGAAAACACCAAGGATATAAATATTCATTCATATATAACAGAAGAATGCACCGGGGAGGATGGGGAAAAATACAAAGTAGAGAAGGTAAGGTAATTACCACACTTACAAACCACGCAACAGTCACAGATAACTCATCCAAAACTCTATCTCATATGAACACCTCTCCCCCTAAGCCATGCAGCAAATGCTAGCTCTGACAAGGATTTGAATGAGGAGCCAGATTATAAAGGGGATGGGAGTGGTTAACTGAGCTCAGCATTTCCAACATGGCCGAATAAACCCTGTTCTAACAAAAGAAATAAACACCATTAAAACAAAGGAAAACTGCTTCTTCTCAGCACAGGAGTAGGAGCAATCAGACGCTGCGGTCTTCTGGCTCCTCTCTGTTGCGTAACCCCTTGACATCAGCTCAGATTTTGGCTATCAAAGGCTGTTCTGATGAATAAGGTCCAATAAGCATTATTCTGTTCAAACCACACAAAGGGAGCAAGGCATACTTATCATGACCCAGCCGGTATACATGTAAAGAATAGTGTTGAGCGATACCGTTCGATACCCCAAAATATCGTATCGGATGGTATCGCCCGATACGAAAAAAATATCGGGTATCGCCGATTCCGATACCGGAAGCCCCATTCAAGTCAATGGGACTTCCGGTATCGGAACTTAAAAAAGCCCTTTATTTCCTTGTTGGCTAATTCTACATAATTGAAAACAAATAAGAATCATGTAGAATGTATTGTGGGAGGTGGAGGAGACATTAAAGGCATAGTGGTTTATTCAAATCACATGGCATAGCATTAATTCCAATTTTTTTTTTCAAGACGTTCGGAGTTAAAAAGATATTGACTGTTAACCTTTTTTATATTTAGTCAGATATGTATGTTTCACAACTTCCATGCTCTTCACCTTCTTTTGTACTTCTCCCACACTTTCTCCTTCATGATCCGCAGCAGTAGCATTTTTTTCATCAACTTTTTCTTCACCTTATTCATCTTCTTCTTCTTCACCTTCTTCCCATTAATTTTTTTTTTCCTTTCTTCATATTCTTCTTATTCAGCTATTATTAATTTTCATATGCTATTTCTTCATATTCTTCCTATTCTTCTTTTTCTTCATTTTCTTATGGTGACAGGCATTCCTGTAGTACTTATCTATAAAAGTTATAAGATTACACCTTACGTTCTGCCTGTCACAAAAGATTTACAACAGGATTTGTCCGCGTTCAGTTTGGCCTGCAGCAGCAGGCATTTTCCAGGGGCACCACGAGGAGGAACGGACTCACCCCCATTTACTGCTTAGTCTTCTTCTGCTTATAATTTTGTAGAAAAATATATATATATATCTTCTTGCACGGTTGAGAATCAAAAGTAAAGGCAATGTTGAATTGAGGATAAAATAAATCTTGTTTTTAATTATTCATTTCAAAAAGTGATTACAAAAATGAAGAAAAGTAAGTTCATGACATGCAGTAATTATTTGAAGAGAAAACGAGCATTATCTTACATATAGTCTTGAGCAGCTGTCCGGGTGTTCGAGAGTCTCAAGGGATATGAGATCTCCTGAACAAGAGTTAGACCGGCTTATATACTATTCTGACCTATAAATTACAACCACATATGGTGGCTTGCCACTATGTTCAGAAGTTCTTCCATATTAAGTGAACCGTAGTTATTTTAACAATATGTATACAGTTATTTATGCATTACCTTAGTCTGAGATATTTAAGCCTAAAGTCTGAGATCTTTAGAACCATTCATTATCTCTAAATAGTCACATTTTGACAGCTTTGACTATCTTGACCTATACATTTGACAAGAGAGACAGCTGTGTGAGCCAAGGAACCCAGAATAAGTCAGTCACTTCTCTAAAGTAAGCAAAGCCTGTTAGCTAGATTCTGTATGAGAGAATTAATCCATATATTTTTTATTATAGAAATACTGATATTTTACAGTCCCCCCTGATTATGATTTGAGAAATATCATAATCAATCCTAACTCATTCTCTCACCATTCGTATCACATTCATTCTTTATTCTGAAAACCTTGTATCAACATCTGCCCTGAATGTCATCTGAATTTTCAAACCTATTGTAAAAACAAAAATTAGATCAGAGAGTTATATTTTTTTCGTTTTAACATCTCTCTTAAAATATCATCTTCCTTTTTCATTTCTACCTTTATATTCTTATAAATACTCCTAATTTTACACATAATAATTATTTGATATATTATACACAGCAAAACTATGATAAATAAAATAACGATCGGATTAGACAATACATTTCCTGCTGCCATTTTCGCTGAAGACTGTGACCAACTAGTTACAGATTTTCCTAAATTCCTCCACCAAGATGAGCCTGACATACTCGTCCATTCATGTTCAATATCATTTAGATTACCTTGTTCATGTCTAAATACAATTTCAGCTTCTTTTAATTGTTTTGTCAGCAGATTTAATAAACCCTTGTCTTTCTTTATTTCATTTGTCCACAAATCCCAAGGGAATTTATTGACTTGTGACAAATTGAACTGGATCGGAAGGATTTTCAGACGTCTTGAGCCTATTGACGTAATATTAATACTTCCTTCCTTCTTTGTGAGAGTTTTAACATTTCCCTCAATACAATATAAACCCATTGTCAGATTTTCGACATGTACACAAGATGAGAAGAATGCAGAAACTGCTTCTCTTCCTGACATGACTTGGAAACAAGTTTTGTTAGCGCTTACTGGTGTCACCAAGTCATGTATCGTGTGGACATTCTCAACTCTGGCATAACAAGAAGTATGATTATGGAAACATGAATGATAAATGACTTTATCCTGTCCAGATAGGCACATTACCTTGGAAACAAAATTTAAGCATGACGAAATGTCTAATTGTTCAATGTTTGTACCATCAAATGCAAAATCTGTGTACTGTAATTGATAATATAACAATTGTGTAGGGCTGACAGGAATTCCCAGAACACCTATAGGAACCAGGGTTTCTTCTCTTCCTGACACTGGAATCAGTGATGTTCCTACACAAATGTTCTGTTCACATCCTAACCACTTATTTACCCACAAATCTGTATGGTTTAACGCAAAGTTATATTCTATGGGCAAATTTCTTATTAGCCCTAAAGGGGTAATTCTACTTTGTAAGGCTTGTGCAATCATTTTCAGATTGGTGGAATATTCAATCTGAATTTCTAGACATGTTTTGGCCACTTGAGATTCCTGTTCACTTTCCATTAAAGCTAAAGTAGCATCTTGAAGATGTGATACAGAAGATCCCAATACAGTAGCAGTGTTCAAAACCATCTTTTCAAGGACTTGATTCAAACTTTTCTGAATCTTTACCCCTTTTCCTCCAATATACCCAATATTTTCCAGATCTGATTTAAGTGTATGAATGTCCATAGTGTTAATTAAACTTCCTACTGTTCCTAATCCCCCCAAAATACCTTCAAACACTCCCCTCTTACTTCTAACCTGTGTTGAAGTTCTTTTCCAAACCATTGTTCTATTCCCATCTCCATGTTAGTGAGATGTGGTTGACACTGGGGATATCTAGAAGAGATTTTCCAGTTAGACATGTTAAAAGTCCATACCATGGTCAGAAACACTCCATCTCGTAACAGAGGTTTAGTTTGGAACTGATTGATCTGAAAAGGAGTAGATGGTTGAAATCTTGTCTGTGTGCATACATTATCTACTGCTGACCATATATTTACCTTTACATCTCTACATTGTTTGTAGTTATATTTCGTTAAAATGCAACATTGGTAAAGTCCAGAATCCTTAGGAGATGGATTATCTACAGAAAAAATAAAATCCTTATTTAACCATCTCACTTTACCGGATTGACCTCTGTGTATAACATTTGTTGGACCATTTGAAAAACTTCCCAAAAATGATTTATCTTTGGTCCATATTAACAAAGATTCTGAAGGTAGCTCTAACCTCGTGCTGCATTTTAGTAATAAAGGAGACATATTTTCTTGACTATATACTGCTTGTGGTGTAACCCTTACTTCTGGAGCTATAGTATTTGAAACTGTAAAAACTACAGATACCTGTACTTGTACTGGTTCTCTGGTTATCTGAAAATTCCATGTTTTTACCCAATCCTCGTCTCCTTCTGTAATAGAAAGAAATGCAGGATCTAAAACTTTCCCAAATAGTTGTGTCCTTAACCAAGCATCTGTTTTGGATGTTTCAACTTTCCCTTTTGCGATCATATCATTTGTAATGTCTCCTGACCACACAGCTCTCTCTTCACCTCTTATCTCTATATTCCAGAATAACACATCTGTAGGACTACATTCCCATGTGCCTGTCTTATTATTGTGTATATAAACTCCTTGTAACTGTGTGAACTTCGTCTTAGGTCCTGTGGCTGCATGTAATATTATGTCAGTGTCATGTATGAAGTGTAGCTCAATACAGCATTTTGCACCAAAACCCATGCAAATGTTTCCAGTAATATCTACTGAATCGTCCGGTATGTCCTCATCTATTAAGCTTTGTAGATTCGTTCCTCTTGGTTTCCTTGGATGTAAAGTTCCTTTGAAAAGTTCCTTCACTTCACTAGTATTTGTTCCATGGTGTGAAATATCTTCAGCGTAGATCACAGTTGAAACAGTACAAAACAGCAGAAATGTGATTCCCATCAGATATAGCTTTTCCTGGGAAATGTCTTTTTCTCCTGAAGGATTGGTGTTGAATCCCTTCCATCAAGGACGTGGAGTTTTGTATTCCAGTTCTTATTGGAATCCATTTCTTCCTAAAAGAAATGCAGTATCATTATTTTGCAATATACAGTTTGCATTGATCAACATGTACCCACAATTTTTGTTGTCTGCGGGTATTTTTAACCACCTTAGATGCTCGTTGCACAAGTATCATCACTTGTCCCATGGTTTCGATAATTTCAAAGGGACCTTCCCAATTACTTTCCCAAGGTCCATTCTTCCTGAAAGTTTTAATCATCACTAGAGCCCCTTTCTTGAATTTGGATACATATGGTGGCTCCATTCTCTGCATTCTTGATGCAGCATGTGGAAGAATCGTTTTCAAATTTTCCTGCAACAATTGCAACCATTTGGACCTTGCAACAGCATCTTTTTGTGGTGTAGACAAAAATGGTTCATGAGGAAAAATCAATGGCATTTTTCTTCCTGTCATCAGTTCAAAAGGAGTAAACTGAGTTGTGGCAGAGGTTGTTCCTCTTACACTCAACAGTACAAAAGGTACTGCATCAACCCAAGTATTGCCTTTGTCCAATAACATCTTGGCAATTCTGGATTTTATTGTTCTATTCATCCTTTCCACAATACCAGCAGACTGTGGATGGTAGGGTACATGAAACTGCTGTCGTACCCCTAGAATAGCACAAACGGCTTGCATGATTTTTCCTGTAAAGTGACTTCCTCGATCAGAGGTGATCATTCTTGGGATCCCCCAAGTACAAAAGACATGATTAACTAATGCTCTAGCTGTAGACAAAGCATCATCTTTCCTGACAGGTAAAATTTCAACCCACTTAGAAAAAACATCTACTACAACCAATGCATACCTGAGACCATTTTTACCTGATGGTAACGGTCCAATGTAATCGATTTGCAACGTAGACCATGGACCCTCTGCAGGTGCGATTCGGAGTAGTGGCGGTTTCTGTCCTTTTGGTCTTGGATTAATTTGGGCACAAATGAGACATGATTGAACAACACTTTGCACTGTCTCTTCCATCTTTTCCCAGTAAAATTTCTCTCTGAGAATGCCTAACAATTTTTGTTGGCCCAAATGACCCAAACTTTCATGATTGTATTTTGTGAATTCAACCTGTAGATGTCTTGGGACAACAGGACGCAACTCCCCGTTTAAGTCATGACACAAAACCCCGTTTTCACAAACAAAGGGAGGTTTTGGATCAACCCGGGAAGCAACAAGAGATGAGTCTTTTTCTTGTTCTTCCGCAAAAGAAGGGATATGCGTGTCTGTTCTTTGAACTGCTGAAACCTCGAGAGGTTCAGGTTCAAACACCTCTTCTCCTGTCAGGGCTGCCTCTTTGGCTAGCATATCTGCGGTTGCATTTCCAACAGATAATTCATCATCAGATTTTTTATGGGCCGGAACCTTGACAATAGCAAAACCATTAGGGTTTTTTGATGCTATCCTGAAAATTGTCTTCAGTGTGTCACTGTGAACAAGAGTCTTATTAGATGAATCTACATAGCCTCTTTTTTCCCAAACTGACAAGTAATCTGTCAGTGATCTTACAACATAAGAGCTATCACTGTAGATCACAATGGGACACTGATCATCTGCTTCATTCAGCTGTAGTACCATTTTTACTGCTTCTAGCTCTGCTCTTTGAGCTGAAAAATGACTCGGTAATTTGTGCTTCACAACCTGTCCTCTTTTGGGATAAAAAATGGCATATCCTGAATAATAGTGCCCATCTGAATAGAATCTGGAACCATCTACAAAAATTGGTTCGTCTGTTACCTCTGCTTTCCGTCTGAAAAGTGATGGACTTGGATCCTGAAAAGACTGTAAACAATCATGAGTTTGTCCTTCATATTGCATCAGCTGAGGAAGAACATATTTGGCCTTGTAATCTACCTCAATTTGTTTGGGAGACAATGACAATAACCAATGAGCAAATCTCTGATGTGACACACCTGGGATATTATTCTCAAAGAGAAGTTTTAGTGTAGAGTGAGGAGTTTGCAAAATGATTTTGTTGAACCCGACAATATGTTCGGTTGCTTTGACTGCAAAGTACACACCTACCAAGTGTCTTGCACAGGTCTCAAAACCTTTTTCAACAGGTGAGAGAAGTTTTGAAAAATAGCCCAAAATTCTCCACTCTTCTCCCTGTAATTGCAGTAATACAGCAGAAACAGATGTTCCCGATGTATGCACTTGCAAAGCAAATGGAGCCGAAGGATCTACTGTGGACAAAGCAGGTGCATTTTGTAAATTCATTTTCAATTGTTCAAATGAGGTTTGCTGTTCATCACCCCAAGGACCAAAGTAATCACTGTTTTCACCTTTCAAAAGATCATATAAAGATCTGGCCTTATCTGCAAAATTCTCAATGAAATCCCTTGAATAATTCATAAGACCTAAAAAATGTCTCAATGCCTTGTGTGATGTCGGAATTGGTAGGGAAGCAATTGCCTCAATTCTTTCCTGCAATGGCTGCCTTTTTCCTGGACTCAACAGCACCCCTAAAAATCTGACCTCAGTCTGCATTAATTTGACCTTTTTGGTGTTCAATTTCAACCCTGCATCATGCAGCAACTCAAACAATTCTGTCAGAAGAGAAACATGTGTCTCTTTATCCTCTGTAGACAATAAAATATCATCCACATATTGCAGAATGCAATCAGGCCTCGAAAATCTGGATAATACCTTTGCCAATGCCTGATGAAAAACACTAGGTGACAAATGTGCTCCTTGAGGTAACCTGCAAAACAGATATTGCTCGTCCAAGAAAGTAAATGCAAACTTATACTGACAACTAGAGTTGAGCGATACCATCCGATACTTCAAAGTATCGTATCGGATGGTATCGGCCGATCTTTAAAAAAAGTATCGGTATCGCCGATTCCGATACCGGAAGTCCCATTCAAGTCTATGGGACTTCCGGTATCGGAATAAGAAAAACCCTTTCCTGCCCTTGTACAGCCTCTCTGGGGTCTGTACGGGCCTTTCGGGGGGCTGTGCCGGCCTGCCAGGGGGTCTGTGCAGGCTCCGGTGGTCTGTGCAGGCTCCGGGGGGCTGTGCCGGCCTGCCGGGGGGCTGTGCCGGCCTGCCGGGGGGCTGTGCCGGCCTGCCAGGGGGTCTGTGCAGGCTCCGGTGGTCTGTGCCGGCCTGCCGGTGGTCTGTGCAGGCTCCGGGGGGCTGTGCCGGCCTGCCGGGGGGCTGTGCCGGCCTGCCGGGGGGCTGTGCAGACTCCGGGGGTCTGTGCAGGCATCGTCCGATGGGACTACAAGTCCCATCTGGCGATGCCTGCTACCATGACAGTGATTGACACATTAGCCAATGATGGGACAGTAGTAGTCCCATCATCCGGCTAATGTGTTAAATGTAAAAAAAAAAAAAAAAAAAAATTACATGCTACATTCATACTACATACTACATACATGCTACATTCATACTACATACTACATACATGCTACATTCATACTACATGCAACATACATACTACATATATACTACATGCATGCTACATATATACTACATGCATGCTACATACATACTACATGATACATACTACATATATACTACATGCATGCTACATACATACTACATATATACTACATGCATGCTACATACATACTACATGCTACATGCATGCTACATACATACTACATACATGCTACATATATACTACATACATACTACATATATACTACATGCATGCTACATATATACTACATGCATGCTACATACATACTACATATATACTACATGCATGCTACATACATACTACATGCTACATGCATGCTACATATATACTACATACATGCTACATATATACTACATACATACTACATATATACTACATGCATGCTACATACATACTACATATATACTACATGCATGCTACATACATACTACATGCTACATGCATGCTACATACATACTACATACATGCTACATATATACTACATACATACTACATATATACTACATACATACCACATACATACTACATGCATGCTACATATATACTACATGCATGCTACATACATACTACATATATACTACATGCATGCTACATACATACTACATGCTACATGCATGCTACATACATACTACATGCTACATACATACCACATATATACTACATACATACAATACATTCATACAATACATACATAGACATACAGTACATATAACATAGAGTAACATACTTACCAATACTTGTCACATTGTTCCCCGAAGCCATTGTCGTCTACGGAATAAATATTAACATAACAAACCACAAAAATACTCACCCACGATCCGAAGCAGTCCACGAGTGTGTCCCACGACGATCTTGGGTAGAGAACTGCAGCATCAGATGATGCTGCCGTTCTCTACGGGCTGCAGGAATCCAATGACGGAAGGTAGGTATCCTTCCGCACTGTATTCCTCCGCCACTTAAAAAAAAAAAAGTCCCTAGTCTCACTTTATGCCATTGCTGTGTGGGAAATTCCCACACAGCAATGGCATAAAGTGAGACTAGGGACTTTTTTTTTTTTTTAAGTGGCGGAGGAATACAGTGCGGAAGGATACCTACCTTCCGTCATTGGATTCCTGCAGCCCGTAGAGAACGGCAGCATCATCTGATGCTGCAGTTCTCTACCCAAGATCGTCGTGGGACACACTCGTGGACTGCTTCGGATCGTGGGTGAGTATTTTTGTGGTTTGTTATGTTAATATTTATTCCGGAAAGACAATGGCTTCGGGGAACAATGTGACAAGTATTGGTAAGTATGTTACTCTATGTTATATGTACTGTATGTCTATGTATGTATTGTATGAATGTATTGTATGTATGTAGTATATATGTGGTATGTATGTAGCATGTAGTATGTATGTAGTATGTATGTAGCATGCATGTAGCATGTAGTATGTATGTAGCATGCATGTAGTATATATGTAGTATGTATGTAGCATGCATGTAGTATATATGTAGCATGTATGTAGTATGTATGTGGTATGTATGTAGCATGTAGTATATATGTAGCATGCATGTAGTATATATGTAGTATGTATGTAGTATGTATGTAGCATGTATGTAGTATATATGTAGTATGTATGTAGTATATATGTAGCATGTATGTAGTATATATGTAGTATGTATGTAGTATATATGTAGCATGCATGTAGTATATATGTAGTATGTATGTAGTATATATGTAGCATGCATGTAGTATATATGTAGTATGTATGTAGTATATATGTAGCATGTATGTAGTATGTATGTAGCATGCATGTAGCATGTAGTATGTATGTAGCATGCATGTAGTATATATGTAGTATGTATGTAGCATGCATGTAGTATATATGTAGCATGTATGTAGTATGTATGTGGTATGTATGTAGCATGTAGTATATATGTAGCATGCATGTAGTATATATGTAGTATGTATGTAGTATGTATGTAGCATGTATGTAGTATATATGTAGTATGTATGTAGTATATATGTAGCATGTATGTAGTATATATGTAGTATGTATGTAGTATATATGTAGCATGCATGTAGTATATATGTAGTATGTATGTAGTATATATGTAGCATGTATGTAGTATGTATGTAGCATGCATGTAGCATGTAGTATGTATGTAGCATGCATGTAGTATATATGTAGTATGTATGTAGCATGCATGTAGTATATATGTAGCATGCATGTAGTATGTATGTGGTATGTATGTAGCATGTAGTATATATGTAGCATGCATGTAGTATGTATGTAGTATGTATGTAGTATGTATGTAGCATGCAGTATGTATGTAGTATGTATGTAGTATATATGTAGTATGTATGTAGCATGCATGTAGTATGTATGCAGTATGTATGTAGTATGTATGTAGCATGTAGTATGTATGTAGTATTTTTTTTTTTTTTTTTTTTTTTTTTTTTAACATTTAACACATTAGCCGGATGATGGGACTACTACTGTCCCATCATTGGCTAATGTGTCAATCACTGTCATGGTAGCAGGCATCGCCAGATGGGACTTGTAGTCCCATCGGACGATGCTTGCACAGACCCCCGGACATCAGCACAGCCCCCCGGCAGGCCGGCACAGCCCCCCGGCAGGCCGGTACAGACCCCCACAGGGTGCACAGCCCCCCGGCAGGCCGGCACAGCCCCCCGGCAGGCCGGCAGAGACCCCGGGCAGTCCACACAGCCCCCCGGCAGGCCGGCACAGCCCCCCGGCAGGCCGGCAGAGACCCCCGGAAGGCCCGAAATGACGGCGCATCATGATGCGCACACACCGCGCATCATGATGACGTCAGGCCGTCAATCAACTGAACTTCCGATTCCGATGCCGAATTCCGATATTGAAAAAATATCGGAAGTCGGTATCGGAATTCCGATACAGCAAGTATCGGCCGATACCCGATACTTGCGGTATCGGAATGCTCAACACTACTGACAACTCTTTTCAAGAGGTATACTGAAAAAACCATTGCTAATGTCCAGTACAGAAAAGTATTTGGCCTTTGCATTTAACCTTGCCATCATGTCATGAGTATCTGCCACAATTGGTGCGACATTGGGTGTATGCTTATTGAACATCCGTAAATCCAATATCATTCGATAAGAACCATCAGATTTCAAAACACACCACAAAGGATTGTTACTTACAGAATTAGCCTTTCGGATAACACCTTGATCTAACAATTCCTGTATGATCTTTGACATAGAGTCAATTGATTCTGGAGGCAATTTATACTGACGCTGTGGCGGGGGATCACGCCCCTCTATATTCACGATAACGTCTTTCATTGTTCCAACCTGATTCCTGAACTGAGCCCAAAGAGAAGGAAAAAGCTGTACAATTTCTGTCAATACCTTGTCATCATTAGTGTCAGGCCACAAATGGTCAGATGACACCACATCATTCAAGCAAATACTTCCAACATGGCTATAATCATTAGGATCAATGACTACCGGTTTACAACCATTGGAATCTTTCCAGATCACTTGATTTCCTAGGTCAACTACCCATCCGAATTTCTGCATAAAATCTGTGCCAAGTATATTTTCAGAATCACGACAATACCAGATGTCAATTTCTGTTTTGAAAGAACTAGGTATTTCCAAAATCACATTGGGAACTAAGGTTGCTTTAGTTCCACCTTTTCCACTGAAACCGACAATTGTACAAACTGGTGAATCTGGGTTTAGCTTCAAATCAAGGTTTGTAACACTTAACTGAGCTCCTGTGTCAATGAGGAATACAGCATTCTGTCCTGCTAAACTTACTTTGATAAATGGTCTTCCACAGTCATCCAATGTAACTCGAGTCACAAATTCCAATGGATGTGGTTCAGGAATAGTCTGTGATTGTCAGAAAGATGAAGGAGATGGGAGAAGACCTGTGTCCTTTTTAAAAGACCTTGGAATTCTATCCCTTGACTCTGTTTCCTTCACTGTCATTTCTCTGATCTGTCTGATTAATGGTGCATATGGTGACTGTGTTTGTCTGTTGGCAGTATGAGCAGGTGCAGATGATTGTAATGCAGGTGCGGAAGGTGTGGTGTATGATTTTGGCATGAGTCCGTTTTCCCTTCCAAGCTTACCTGTTCCTTGTGTACCCATCTCTGATTCTGCTCTCAAAAATTTCCTGCACTGCCACTTCAAGTGTCCAGGTATACCACAAAAATAACAATGGATATTGTTCCTTTGTGTAGTATTTTTACCTCTATGCTCAATGTAATCCCTGCTCTTGGAGAATACTGTGGCTCTAGGTTTCAGCTGACTGTCTTCCTTCTCATGAACTACCGCTATTTTAGCCTTGACCTGATTTTGTTTTATGGATCTCCTTATTCTGTCAATAAAAACTGTTGCTTCTTGCAATGATGGCTGAGTGTTAGCCAATTGCACTGAGGCAGGATCTAAGTACTTGAACTTCTTTACAAAAAATTTGATCATGGATGCTGGCTCTTCGTGAGGCCTGAGATCCATTACCATCCTATAGGCCTGTTCAAACTTTACCAAAAAAGAGAATGGGTCTTCAGAAATATTTGTTTGTAAACTCCCTAAAATATCAACTGTAGGCATGTCTTCTCCAGTTGTAAACAATACTAATTGTCTAAGTCTGTCTTCTTTTGTACTATGTGTCATTTCATTCTCATCATTTAATCTGGGTGTGGTCTGTAATCTTTTTCCCATATGTGAAGGTAACCAAACTTTGAATATTTTATTCTTTTGCTCATCATTCAGATTGTATTTGTCTGTGTTTGATTCAAAAGTGTCCGCATTATAAAAGGCATCCATCTTATCATTGTAATTTGGAATGTCTTTTACAATTTTCATTAGCTGATCGTGTATTTTCAGATTAATGCGTGCTGCTCTGTCATGTAATTTTTTCCGTTGTAATTCTACTGCCTCTAATTCCTCTACTGAAGCATCTGGATTTTGCATATTTGGTACAAATGAAGAGGCAACACCGTCCTCCTGTTTACCTGTTGATCTTGTGTTAACAGAAACCCTCTTTATATCTTGTCGTAATTTAGACAATAACTCTGTCCTGGTATCTATTTGATCTTCCAATTGTTCTATATGTTCTGACAAAATCAAACAATTTGGACAATCAAAGTAATCCCCGTCAGACTCTTGTGTGTCACCTGGTGTGTCAGTGTGATTAATGTCTTGTGTGACAATGCATGTTTTATAGGTGTTAGGTTCAGTTTTCTCAAAGACTAGGCTATTATACACATGAACTAGCTGCATAACATTTTGAAATTTCCTTTGTAATTTTCTAACTGAGAAAAACCTTTTGTCAATTTTAACATTTTCTGCCTCACATTGATTATACAAACTAGACCATAATTGGGCATCCGTATGATTATGAACAAACTTGAAATCTATGTTACTTTTCTTAGCATAATCATGTATAAAATCCATTATATTTTTTTCTCACCTATTGAGAGTCTTTCCCGTCAATGGATGGTCCTCTGTGTCCTTATGCAATCCTCAGATCTCCGTCTGGATGAGACGCATGCAGCTCTTTACGATCCTCACCCGTCGTCTTCAGGTTCAGTGTGATCTTTGTGCCGTGAAATAGTAGAATTCCTGAGGAGGCTTGTACAACAGGTGGTTTTTTAGCAGAGTTCGTGCTCCCCCCTTGTACAATCGAGGAAGGAATGCCAACCAAAATTAGCACAAAAGATCAGGCTGGCTACGGCTCGCCAAAATGTAGAAAAATATATATATATATCTTCTTGCACGGTTGAGAATCAAAAGTAAAGGCAATGTTGAATTGAGGATAAAATAAATCTTGTTTTTAATTATTCATTTCAAAAAGTGATTACAAAAATGAAGAAAAGTAAGTTCATGACATGCAGTAATTATTTGAAGAGAAAACGAGCATTATCTTACATATAGTCTTGAGCAGCTGTCCGGGTGTTCGAGAGTCTCAAGGGATATGAGATCTCCTGAACAAGAGTTAGACCGGCTTATATACTATTCTGACCTATAAATTACAACCACATATGGTGGCTTGCCACTATGTTCAGAAGTTCTTCCATATTAAGTGAACCGTAGTTATTTTAACAATATGTATACAGTTATTTATGCATTACCTTAGTCTGAGATATTTAAGCCTAAAGTCTGAGATCTTTAGAACCATTCATTATCTCTAAATAGTCACATTTTGACAGCTTTGACTATCTTGACCTATACATTTGACAAGAGAGACAGCTGTGTGAGCCAAGGAACCCAGAATAAGTCAGTCACTTCTCTAAAGTAAGCAAAGCCTGTTAGCTAGATTCTGTATGAGAGAATTAATCCATATATTTTTTATTATAGAAATACTGATATTTTACAAATTTTGATTTCTTCTATGCTGATTTTTAGTCTTATGCTTAATGTTCTTCTGCTTTCTGTTCTGCTTTTGCTTCTTCTGCTTCTTGTTCTTCTGTCTTTTGTTCTGTATCTTGGTGGTTGTCTTCATGTTCTTTGTCCTCTTGGTCTTATTATTTAGGGTGATATTTCTGGTCTTCTTTGGTGTGGTCTTCAGGGTCGTCATCATCAGGGTCATCGTCATGGAGATCAATAAGGATTACCAAAGACAATTTCAAAAAGCTTGATCTTGGAAATGTAGCAGAAGGTACAAGAAGGCTGAGAAACTGACGAGAACCAGCTGACTGTACTGGAACCCGTAGTGGCAGCAGAAGGAACAATAGCCAATGGCACTACCGAGGAACAGCTGACGGTGCTGGACCCCGGTTACTATGCAGGAGGTACCTGTGCTAGAAACCACTACCAAGGACCAGCTGACGTTGCTGGACCTCGGATACCGAGATGGAGGCACCTAGGCCAAAGGCTCTGGCGAGAACCAGCAGACAGTGCTGGAACCAGGATGGGTAGCAGAAGGAACAAGAGCCAATGGCACTACCGAGGTCCAACTGACGGTGATGGACCACGGTTACTAAGCAGAAGGTACCTGTGCTAAAAAGCACTACCAAGGACCAGCTGACGGTGCTGGACTTCGGATACCGAGATGGAGGCACCTAGGCCAAAGGCTCTGGCGAGAACCAGCTGACAGTGCTGGCACCCGGATGGGTAGCAGAAGGTACCCATCCAAAGCAAAGTAGCCAGGCCGCAAGCCGGCCGCAGTTACCGAAACCCACAGTCCTACAGGGGGTCCATGTCCCATTGGCACTACGGATCCAGCCTTCAGTGCCAGTTCCCGCAGCCCACATAGGAGTCACCTAAACTGCAGGCACCGTAGAGTCGGCTAACCCGGCCGCAAGACGACAGGACAACGGATTGGTGGCATAGTGACCTTGACACTACCCGGAAACAGCTGGCGTGCTGGAACCAGGCTGGGCAACAGGGAGTACCCGTGCCAAAGACACTGCCGAGCATCAACTGGCGTTGTTGGAACCCAGGGACAATCATGGTGAAGGCCGAGGCCTACTTGATGGTAGTTTTAGATTGTTTGTAGGCTACAACAGACTGTCAACGTGCTCCTATTAGGCATCTGTCTCCACTCTGTTTCCAGGATTTCACGTGACCACCAACACCGCCAGTTTATGCGTACAGTAGCCGTCTGCCCAATCCACACGTGTTCCTGTGTTACTGGGGTTCTGTAATGTCAGCAGATCCCCTGATGTGTGTCTGCCACTGTCTCCTGCTCTGTCCACATTCCCACCGCTTGCAGTGGGAAGGTGGACAGCGCAGGAGACAGTGCCGGACACACATTGGGGGATCTGCTCACGTAACAGAACACCAGGAACACAGGAACAAGTGTGGAATGCGTGGACGGCAACTCTGAGCAGGAACTGGCGGTGCTGGAGGTCAGGGGAAATACTAGAGACAGAGTGAAGACAGAGGCCAAATCAGAGAATGTTTAAATCTGAAGTAGTTACAATTTGGAGGCAGCAGCAGCAGTTTGCGCTCCACACAGCAGGGATCAGCTGACGTTACCGAACCCCACTTTCACATGAACGAGTGTTTTTTTCTGTGTGGACAGCACTTCCGAGCACCAACTGGCGTTGTTGGAGCCCAGGGACAATCAGGGTGCAGGCCGAGGCCTACTAGGAGCCAGGTGTAAATCGGAGGTATTTTGACTTTGGAGGGAGCAGGAAACTTTGCCCTCCACACAGCAGGGGATCAGCTGACGTTACCGAACCCCACTTTCACATGATCAAGTGTTTTTTTCTGTGTGGACAGCACTTCTGAGCACCAACTGGCGTTGTCGGAGCCCAGGGAAAATCAGGTAGTAGGCCGAGGCCTACTTGGAGCCAGGTGTAAATCTGAGGTTGTTTGACTGTGGAGGGAGCAGGACACTTTGCCATACACACAGCAGGGGATCAGCTGACGTTACCGAACCCCACTTACACATGAGCGAGTGTTTTGTCTGTGCGGACAGCACTTCTGAGCACCAACTGGCGTTGTTGGAACCCAGGGACAATCATGGTGAAGGCCGAGGCCTACTTGGTGGTAGTTTTAGATTGTTTGTAGGCTACAACAGACTGTCAACGTGCTCCAATTAGGCATCTGTCTTCACTCTGTTTCCAGGATTTCACGTGACCACCAACACCGCCAGTTTATGTGTACAGCAGCCGTCTGCCCAATCCACACGTGTTCCTGTGTTACTGGGGTTCTGTAATGTCAGCAGATCCCCTGATGTGTGTCTGCCACTGTCTCCTGCTCTGTCCACATTCCCACCGCTTGCAGTGGGAAGGTGGACAGCGCAGGAGACAGTGTCGGACACACATTGGGGGATCTGCTCACGTAACAGAACACCAAGAACACAGGAACAAGTGTGGAATGCGCGGACGGCAACTGTGAGCAGGAACTGGCGGTGCTGGAGGTCAGGGGAAATACTAGAGACAGAGTGGAGACAGAGGCCAATTCAGAGAATGTTTAAATCTGAATTAGTTACAATTTGGAGGCAGCAGCACTTTGCCCTCCACACAGCAGGGGATCAGCTGACGTTACCGACCCCCACTTTCACATGAACGAGTGTTTTTTTCTGTGCGGACAACACTTCTGAGCACCAACTGGCGTTGTCAGAGCCCAGGGAAAATCAGGTAGTAGGCCGAGGCCTACTTGGTGGCAGTTTTCGATTGTTTCTAGACTACTACTAACTGTCAACGTACTCCAATTAGGCCTCTGTCTTCACTCTGTTTCGAGTATTTCCTCTGGCTTCCAACCACGCCAGTTGCTGCTCTGAAATGCCGTCTGCACAACCCACACCTGTTCCTGTGTTACTGGGGTTCTTTAACAGCAGCTTCTCCCTAGAGGTGAGTCAGGCAATGTCTCCTGCTCTGTTCACTTTTCCACTACAAGTAGTGGGAATGTAGACAAAGCAGGAGACATTGCCGGACTCACCTCTGGAGATGAGCAGATGTTACAGGACCCAGGTAACACAGGAACAAGTGTGGATTGTGCAGACGGCACTTGAGAGCAGAAACAGGCGGTGTTGTAGGCCGGAGGAAATACTCAAAACAGAGTGGAGACAGAGGGCAAATCAGAGAACATATTAAATCAGAGGTAGTCAGAAGTTGTAGGCAGCAGGAGAGTTTGCCGTACACACAGCAGGGGATCAGCTGACGTTACCGAACCCCACTTACACATGAGCGAGTGTATTGTCTGTGCGGACAGCACTTCTGAGCACTAACTGGCGGTGTCGGAGCCCAGGGAAAATCAGGTAGTAGGCCGAGGCCTACTTGGTGGCAGTTTTCGATTGTTTCTAGACTACTACTAACTGTCAACGTACTCCAATTAGGCCTCTGTCTTCACTCTGTTTTGAGTATTTCCTCTGGCTTCCAACCACTCCAGTAGCTGCTCTGAAATGCCGTCTGCACAACCCACACTTGTTCCTGTGTTACTGGGGTTCTGTAACAGCAGCTTCTCCCTAGAGGTGAGTCAGGCAATGTCTCCTGCTCTGTCCACTTTTCCACTACAAGTAGTGGGAATGTAGACAAAGCAGGAGACATTGCTGGACTCACCTCTGGAGATGAGCAGATGTTACAGGACCCAGGTAACACAGGAACAAGTGTGGATTGTGCAGACGGCACTTGAGAGCAGAAACAGGCGGTGTTGTAGGCCAGAGGAAATACTCAAAACAGAGTGGAGACAGAGGGCAAATCAGAGAACATATTAAATCAGAGGTAGTCAGAAGTTGAAGGCAGCAGGAGAGTTTGCCGTACACACAGCAGGGGATCAGCTGACATTACCGAACCCCACTTACACATGAGCGAGTGTTTTGTCTGTGCGGACAGCACTTCTGAGCACCAACTGGCGGTGTCAGAGCCCAGGGAAAATCAGGTAGTAGGCCGAGGCCTACTTGGAGCCAGGTGTAAATCTGTGGTTGTTTGACTGTGGAGGGAGCAGGACACTTTGCCATACACACAGCAGGGGATCAGCTGACGTTACCGAACCCCACTTACACATGAGCGAGTGTTTTGTCTGTGTGGACAGCACTTCTGAGCAACAACGGGAGTTGCTGTAGCCCAGGAAATAAAGTTCAGGTCATAGAAACATGAACACAACAGGAGACCTGGATCCTGTTGCCAGCCAATAATTTATTCTGGAAGAGGACTGGCAAATTCAGGTGAGATCCAGGCCTTGTTCATTTTCAGAAAAGTAAGCCGGTCAACATTATCAGCGGATAGTCGCGTGAGACGGTCTGTTACCACACCACCTGCAGCACTAAAGACACGTTCCGATAATACACTGGCAGCAGGGCAAGCCAGCACCTCCAATGCATACTGGCTAAGCTCTGGCCATGTATCCAGCTTAGAGACCCAATACTTGAACGGGGAAGAGCCGTCTGGGAGTACACTAACAGGGCAAGACAAGTAGTCTGTCACCATCTGACGGAAACGTTGCCTCCTGCTGACTGGAGCCGTCTGTGATGGTGTAGCCGTTTGTGGCGGTCCCACAAAACTTTTCCACATTTGGGCCATACTGGCCTTGCCTTGTCCTGCGGCACTGCCTCTGCTACCTCTTTGTGCAGAGCTTCCTCCACTGCCTCTACCCACATGGCTGCTTTGAAAAGCACTACCAGCAACACTTGCGGGGGAATGGAGAACATGATGGACTGCACAAGTGTTTCTTGGTACTCCCGCATTTTTCGCTCCCGGTTCAACTGTGGTATGAGCCTTTGTAAATTGTCCCGGTAGCGAGGATCTAGGAGGGTGTACACCCAATAATCAGCCGTGTGGAGAATGTTGGCGATGCGGCGGTCATTTAACAAGCACTGCAGCATGAAATGAACCATCTGCTGCAGACTGCCAACTGGACCGTAAACGCTGTCCCCAGCTTGAGGCAGCATCTCAGCCTGCTCAGCATCACCCCACCCTCGCTGTACACACTGACTACTAGAGCCTTGTGTACCTCCCTCCTCTGGAGAGATGTGTTCCTCCTCCTCCATTGACTCCTCGTCATCCTCCTCACTAAGTGTCCCCTGCCTGGGCCTTTGTGTGGAGGCACGTTGCGCAGACTTGCCAGAAGCAGATGGCATTTCTGACTCCTCATCCTCGACCTCTTCAAAAACCTCCTCAGTGCTTGTAAGGTTTTTTGAAGCAGACAGATAAGGGGGACAGTCATGCTGACTAGTGCATCATCTGCACTGGCCATCCGCGTGGAGTCATCGAAGGCACGCAAAACTTGGCAGATGTCCCTCATAGTGCCCCACTCAGTGGTGGTGAAGTGTGTCCGGCGCACAGTGCGACTTGTTTGCGCCTGATGCAGCTGGTACTCCATTACTGCTGCCTGCTGCCCACACAACCGCTCCAACATATGTAACGTTGAATTCCACCTGGTGGGGAGGTCACATATGATGCGATGTTCTGGCAGGCGGAATCGGCGTTGCAGAGATGCAATGCGCGATCTTGCCATGCTGGAACGCCGCAAGTGAGCACACTCTAGGCGAACCTTGTGCAGCAGTGCATCAAGATCCGGATAGTCCCTCAGAAAGCTCTGCACGACCAAATTGAGCACGTGTACCAGACATGGTATGTGAGTGAGGTTGCCTAGGCCCAGAGCTGCCACTAGATTTCGGCCATTGTCACTCACTACCAAACCTGGCTGGAGATTCGCTGGCACAAACCACACATCGCTCTCCTGCTTGATGGCATTCCAGAGCTCCTGTGCTGTGTGGCTCCGATTCCCCAAAGGAATTAATTTAAGGACGGCCTGTTGACGTTTGGCCACACCTGTGCTCATATCTGGCCTAACAGGCTCATGCAGTGCTGATTCCGAGGAACTAGAGTAGGAGGAGGACTCAATATGTACAGACTGCATTCCTGCAATCCTTGGAGTTGGCAGAATACGTACAGAGCCACTCTCAAGATCTGTACCCGGCTCCACAACATTGACCCAATGGGCAGTGAGGGAGAGGTATCGTCCCTGTCCATGGCTACTGGTCCACGCATCGGTGGTCAGGTGGACCTTGCTACTGACGGCGTTTAGTAGCACATTTTTAACTTTTCCCTCCACATGCTTTTGCAGGGCAGGGACGGCTTGCCTGCTGAAATAAAAGCGGCTGGGCACATTATATTGTGGAACTGCCAATGACATCAAGTTCCGGAAGGTGTCAGTCTCCACCAGCCTGAATGACAGCATCTCAAGGGCCAGTAGTTTGGCAATGCCGGCAGTCAGAGTCAGTGCTCGGGGATGGTTTGCCGAGTATGGCCGCTTTTTCTCCCATGCCTGTGCTACCGATTGCTGGTGAGTGGCCTGGGAGTGTGCTGATGACTGAGAGCGTGGTTCAGTGGGTGGAATTTCACTGGGTCTCTGGACAACAGTGGCAGTGGTTCTTCCATGGCGTTCCAGTGAGGAAGCCCAACCAGCTGTGTGTGAGCTGGAGGAAGAGGCCCCAACACGAGCTGAAGAGGTGGTAGGTGCTGCTGAAGGTTGGCCTACATCTTCAGTGTGTCTGTGTAACTCCACCTCGTGCTTGGTACGCACATGTTTCCACATATTTGTGGTATTGAGGTTGCTCACATTTTTCCCTTGTTTAACTTTCTGATGACACAGCTTGCATTTGACAAAGCAAATGTCATCTGCAACTGTGTCAAAAAAAGACCACGCACTGCAAGTCCTGGGAGCGCCCGTTTTCTGTTTTGGAAGACGATTGCTCCTCACGGGTGCCAAAGTGGAGGCTACAGGCAACCAAGTCTGCCCCCGCCCTCTCCCTCCTCTTTTGGCCGTTCGGGGAATCTCTTCCTCAGAGCTGCTCCCACCACCTTCCTGTGGCTGATGCCACAGGAAGGTCAAGGACAAGGACAGGAAGGTCAAGGTCAAGGACCTCATCATCTCCACTCCCCTCTTCAAGCACCGGCTGGTCCTTGGTTGTCTCGCCAGCACCGTACGCACCAGAAATTGGCAACTGAGTCTCATCATCATCAGATGAGCACTGAGGTGTGCTGACAATAGGCACTGGCCCACCCGCCTCTTCAGATTCAGAGGGAAAAAGCAGTTGCGCATCACTGCATACTCCCTCTTCTTCACGCTCTAGAATGCTGCTTGGCTGGCCACCTCTTTCCAAGCCAACAGATTCTGAGAACAGAAGTAAAGATTGAGATGGCTCCTGTACAGGGCTCTCAGACTGCCTGGGCAATTTGGCAGGAGGTGAAGAGACAGATGGTTGCTCTTCAGTGCTCTGGCCCTGGGAGGATGCGGAAGTCATTGAAGTGGATGCGTTAGCTGCCATCCATCCGACAACGGCTTCAATTTGTTCGTCACGCAGCAGTGGGGTACGGCGAGGTCCTACAAAGCTGCGCATGAAGGACTGTTGCCTGGTAAAAGTGGGGGATGCCGGGTCACTGGTGGCCGCAGCAGACACCGAATCCCCACGTCCTCTCCCTGCTGAATCCCCCCGTCCTCTCCCTGCTGAAACTCCACGGCCACGACCACGTGCCTTACTCCCTGCCTTCTTCATCTTGGTAGACTGATAAAGATAGGCAGAAAAGTAAAAAAGCGGTGGCTTAGTGTTCTTATTCCTGAACACCTGCTAACCAGTATAAGAAACACTAGTTTGGCTAAGAGTGTGTGTACTACACTTTAATATGATCTAATGTGGCCGACACAACTGTAAAGTGGAGTGTTTGGTGAACTTTATATCCTTTTTTTTTGGGGGGGGGGAGAAAAGGATGTGACCAAAGTTTGAAAGCTATAGTATCACAAACTTTTTGGAGCGATTACAATGCAGGAAGCTAACCTACAATGCAATTGATGAGGCTCCAAAAAATAGGGTGATACTAGCCTGGCTGGCCCTGAAGGGCACAAGCCAGCAAAAAAGCTCCTCTATCTAATCCTATATAGTGTTTGCAACCAACCAATGACAATGGATGCGGTTGGAAGCACACTAATATAGGAGCAAAAATCTGGCTAAATTAGCTGCAAAAAAAGGACTATGTATGAGGCAGTGACGCACGCTGATCGGACTACAGCTAGTGGTGGCTGTAGAACACACTGCAACGTGAGCTGCACTCACACACAGAGAGACCTATCAGACAGCCAAAAACAGTGCAGAGAAATGGGCTATAGCACTGAAAGGCTGCTGAAAGGCTCCGCTGTCCACTCCTTTAGTGTTTGCAACCAACGTATATAGATACGTATGGAAGCACACTATAGAGGAGAAAAAAAAGCAGCAATAAAATAAAAATGTGTATGAGGCAGAGACACACGCTGGGCGGCCTACAAGCAGACGTGCCTGCAGGACACACTACACAGCGTGGTTCTGCACTCACACAGCCCTTGCAGACAGCTATTAAAACAGCGCTGCTGGGCTACAAAAATGCTACAGTGGTGGATTATGTAGCCAGGGTAGAGCAATAGATATTTTAGATGATCGCTATTTCTAACTGTCCCTCACAGTCTTCAACAGCAGCCTGTCCCTAACTGAATTCACAGCAGAGTGACCAGAAATGGCGGCTGCAGCCATTTTTATAGTGAATCATGACATCATTTCAGCAGCCAATCACAGCCATGCCAGTAGTTAACATGCCTACATGCCTAACAGGATGTGCCCACACTTCTGAGGATCCCCATTGGCTGAATCAAATCGAGCGGGCTCCTAGCATTATGGGAACTTCCGATTCCGGTATTCGAGATGAAAAAAGTATCGGAACTAAGTATCGGAATTCCGATACAGCTAATATCGGCCGATACCCGATACTTGCGGTATCAGAATGCTCAACACTAGTAAAGAACGCATAGCGGGAACTCAGCTGGGGGTTACAATGCTAAATATTCCCTGGAAGTGACAAAAAATAGAATGTTTTGGACTTCAACCAAGACATTCACTACAGATCTTCAATAATCATGCATCGTAAGTAAGCCAAATGCATCTCATGAACAAGTGCTAATATGTATATAAGTATGTACAAGGTGGGCCATTTATAAGGTTAGACCTGGGTGGGCCATTTATATGGATACACCTAAATAAAATGGGAATGGTTGGTAATATCAACTTCCTGTTTGTGGCACATTAGTATATGGGAGGTGGGAAACTTTTCAAGATCGGTGATGACAATGGCGGCCATTTTGAAGTCTGCCTACCCAGGTGTATCCATATTAATGGCCCACCCAGGTGTATCAATATAAATGGCCCACCCTGTATATCTATGCATGTCAAATGTATCTAATATCTGAAGATTTTTTCCTCAAATCTGATGAACACATAGCTGATTCAGGGAAAATCAGCAAAAGACACAGACTACAGAGGGCTCCTGTGCATGAACAATAAATGGGTCCCTTACTTTCAAAATCTCAGCACCCCATTTTCATCTTTTCATTCAGACATCCAATTTTTCCTTTTACGAGAAAATTGGATTGATTATTTTGATCAGAGCGTGGCCCAAGTGTCATCAGTTTTTCTCATACTTGGAGAAAGAAAATTTTCTCCACCGTCTACTTCCCTACAATACTAATACATGAAAATGGGATAGCACTCTGATGTCATCTGTGAGTGGTCCGATTTTTCTATAGACTTGCATTTTCTATTTTGATCCGACCCTCGGATTAAAATTGAACATGTCTCAATGACATTGAGGATTCTGGGGCAGAACCACTTCAAAATCCTCCTCAAACAAACACCAGGTTTTTATGGACCATTACTCGCTATAATATGATTGGTTCTTTTGACATGTATTAAGCTTTTGTATCTTGCCATACCTAGCTGCATGAAGGTCCTTGCTACTGGGTTCTCCTTTCCTACTTGAGTATTGCTTTTTAACTATGTTTTTATTATTGTTAATATAAAAATGATATTTTTTAATATTTGTTGCAATGCTTCCCTTCTTTTTTTCTTTTCTCTGTAAATTTAGAAGTGCCATTAATATAGACCACCTTCTCTTTCGTATTATTTCATTATTTGCTGTTGTCCCCTGCAGCTCTCTATGGTTGTGGACATTAAAGCAAGAAACCAATCCTGGCTCCTTCACATAGACACTATTTTTAAAGGAAAAGTAGCATCGCTTGATAACATAGAAAACAGGCCCTCGGTGGACCTCAAAAACTCCCTTAAGGCCCCTTTACATTTAGCGATGCACCAGCGATCCCGACCACGATACGACCCGGTCAGGATTGCTGGTGCATCGCTAAATGGTCGCTAGTGAGCTGCCACACAGGCAAATCTCACAGCGATGTAGCGACGCAGCAGCGGTCGTTACTTACCTTTCAGACGCGGCGATCCTGATGTCCTCCCGCCCGCGTCCACGCGTCGCTCGTCGGCGCCAGCAGGAAGCGCCCGACGAGAAATGGAGCTGCACGAGCTCGTGCGATCAGCGACAGACAGCGGGGTAGCCGGTCGGAGGTAAGTATCACACATAGCGATATCGCTAGCAATATCGCTGCTGCGTCACAAAATCGTTGATGCTTTAGCGATATTGCAAGCGATATCGCTATGTGTAAAGCGCCCTTTAGGTTACTCTTAAAAAAAACAGGATTTGGTGGAGCAAATCCACCTTGGAAAACTATTTAGAGAAGAAGATGATCCCTAGAGGATTAAGGGTTAAAATCCTCCCCTCCTTACCAATGGAAAATACTCTTTTTAAAAACACGATGGGAAGAAGACTGTAATACCTGCACAATATCCCTTATTGAACTATTAATTGGTATAAATAAGAAAAGTTAGGAAAGTCTATAGTTAGGAATTGTGACCACCCAGAACAAACTAACTGAGAATATTTCCTCCATCAAAATAGCATTTCCTACTTTCAGCACCTAGGGCAATAAGATACCCTAAGTTTCAGTATGTTCCTCTCATTACACTGCATTAACAGGCTGCAGTATATCGTCTGCTCTGACTTCAGCATAATTGTCTCTTATATTGACCACTGTATGTGTCATTTTGATTTATTTTATACTTAATCTCCCATCAAACACATGTCATTGGCCCCTCTATATATTGTGGTAGATCGGCTAACACGGAGGTAGACAAAGGTACACAGCGGCTTTAAGAACTTCCTTTGGTTTATTGTAGGCAGCGTAAACCAAGGTGTGGTAAAGAAAATACAGCCCTCTGGGCAAAACAGAAAACAAAACAAAACGGTGGCAGAGTCCTTCTGTGAGCGGGGTTCCTCGCACTCACGCCTGGTAGAACACACACTGTTCAGCTTCACAAGTCTATGCAACACTTTCCTGGAGTCCTCCTTCTCCAGGCACACATATTGAACACTGAAAGCTCTTTCCTTCAGCCATTTAAGCCCAGACCATGTGACTCCTCAACCACATGACTGATCACACGACTGTGACATAACCAAGGTCCTGTCAGCACACAGCTGTGCCGGCTCTGTAGGTGGAGATATGGGGGGACATTCTCCCACCCACTCTATGAATGTCCCCCTAAAAACCAGCCCATAATATACATTAACTTAACCCTAGCAGCACTTACTGTTCTGGAGAAAATAAAACTCTGGATTTTGTATCACTGACGCCATTAGGCATAGTGAAACATATCTCCCCTCTATTACATTACTAGTGACTCTGTCACAATATGTTTTACATATACTGGCCCTCCCTGGCTCCTCACCTTTTCAATTTGGAAACTTAAAGGGACAGGTCACCCTCATTACTTTCCTTTTGAACACCAGGTTTTTATGGACCATTTCTCGCTATGATATGATTGTTTCTTTCATGTGAATTAAGCTTTTGTATTTTGCCTTACCTAGTTGTATGAAGGTGCTTTGCTACTGTGTTCTCCTTTCCAACTCGTGTATTACTTTTTAACTATACAGGGTGGTCCAAAACTAGGTGGACAGAAAATAATAACATTTATTTTGATTTATATATAAAATTATATTTACTAACACAAGCATAACATTGGCAATTAAATTTTATTCTGAACAATAATACAAAAGCCCTTAAATTTTATCAACGCAGGTGCTCAAACTGTTTACATCACAATTTGCACAGCTTTGAAGTCTGCCTCTTACGCTTCGACAAACATTTCTGCACAAGTCTCTTTGGGTATTAATTTCTTGAAATGCATCTCTTATATAATTTTTCAAATCACTAACACTTTTTGGTTTTCGACTATAAACTTTGTCCTTGAGTACTCCCCAAAAGAAAGTGGGGTCAAGTCTGCTGAACATGCCAGCCAATCAAGTGGGCCTCTTCGGCCAATCCATTTATTAGGAAATGTTTCATCAAGATACTCGCTGACTACTCTTGAATAATGTGAAAATGTTGGAAATAAAGGTCATTTGAATTAGGCTGTTGCTCTAACTGGGGAACAACTTGATTCATTAAGACCCCATCTCACATAGCGAGATTGCTAGCGAGATCACTAAAGCGTCACCGATTTTGTGACGCAACAGCGATTTCGCCTGGCTGGAATCTTTCAGAATAACTGATGTGTGACAAGGTCCCAATGACCGCCGAGGTCGTTATATGGATAACCGTATCGTTGCTGCGTCACTGAAGAGATCTGCCTGTTTGGCAGCTCACTAGCGACCATTTAGCGACACACCAGTGATCCTTACCAGGTCGTATCGTTGTCGGGATCGCTGGTGCGTTGCTATGTGAAACGGGACCCTTAGAATTTCGAGATACTTATCTCCTTTGACTGTTCCATCAAAAAAAATGGTCCAAAAACACCCAAACTTGAAATCCCACCCCAAACATTGACACCAGGCTCATTTACTTGTTGCTCTAATGTTAAATGCATGTTCTCATTATAGCAGTAAATACAATTATGTCTGTTAATATGGCCAGATAATTTGAAAGAAGCTCCATCCCTCCACATAATGTTATCTAAACTGACTGGATTTTCTTCAATTTCGTTAAGCATAATCTCACTAAATTGCAGCCGCCTGTCTGGATCATCCTCCAATAAACCATGAATTAGTCGTGGACGATAAGCTTTCCAGCCTATAGATTTCAGGATTCGCATGATGGAAGCTCGTGAAATTCCCAATTCTAAAGAATCTTCTGGTGGACTTTTTTGGACTCTGAACACATGTTTCATCAACAAGTTGTTTATTATTTTTTGTACAGGCTGTTTTGGGTCGACCAGTTTTTGGAGCATTAAGGATTGAGCCAGTGGTATCGAATTTGTCACAAATGCGGTAAATGGTTTGTCTCTTTGGGGCTTGAGTACCAAATGTTTCAACCCAATTTGCTCTAACTGTTTCAGCATATTGAGATTTCCAATACTCTTTTAAAATCCATTTTCTTTGATCTGTATTTAAATTATTTGCCATTTTGGGGGAGATTTATTTGTGAAAACTGGATCTTTGAAACTGACTCTGTTGCCCTTAGCAACCAATCAAATGGCACCTTTCATTTTCCAAAGAGTCTGTGAAGAATGAAAAGTGGAATCTGATTGGTTGCTAAGGGCAACTGAGTCAGTTTCACTTTACACCATGTTTGATAAATCTCCCCCTTCATAACCCTATTACACATACTGTCCACCTACTTTTGGACCACCCTGTATATATATGTATCATTAGCACATCGCATATACTTCCTACTTTGTGTTGGTAGTGTAGGATGGAGAAAGTTTAACCAACAGGGATGGGGGGTGACCCACTTCTTGCCGCAGACAGACACGAGACTGAGACAGAGTTTGAATTCAACAGGTCCGTTTTATTGGCCGTCCTTCTGACGACCACCGCAGCTCATCACAGCAGTTTACACTTCTCTGTGTACAGCCCTGGGTACCTTCACTTCCTTTGTTATTAGAATCGTGGTGTCCTCTGTGGCTCTTTTCACTGTGGCTGCCCTAGGCCCATCCACCACAGTGCTTCACCAATCTGAGTACACTGTACGTCCAATACCCACAGACTGTCTTCGTCTGCGGCTACCGTCCTCTGGGTCACCCCCCGTGACCACCTCAACTGTCAGTCCTCTCTGGAGCCTTTCTACTGTCTCTATCTCCGTAGCAGAACCTCCTCTCAAGTGTGCTCCCCTAACTGACTGGACCTTCCAGAACCTTCCCTCAGCCTTTTATACTCCCAGTCCTGGTAGCTCCGCCCACTATCACCTGACAGTTTCTCTGACCAATGGCAGTTATTCGGTCCCACTCTTCCACTCTCCACTGCCCTCTAATGGTCAAACTATAATACGGCACCCTTTCTATTTATCTCAGCGCTTTCACACTTACACTGCACAACCCCTCTGCCTCTCACTACAAGCAGATCTGTCCGTCAGTCCAACTTCCCTACAGTAGATCACAGAAAATCTCAATAAAATATGTTTTACTTTGTGTGTGTACCGTGAATAAATGTGGAAAAGTTCAAGGGGTATGAATACATTTTCATGGCACTATATATATACTGTAATTTTGTTGGGCCATAGAAGAGATGCAATCAGCCAGTAATTGAGCATTTGACCATTCGTCCACTCATGGCCACCAAATATATACAGCTCAGGACTGAGCATTCTTATAATCAGTCAAAAATTTGAACTTTTGATGGCCTTGGTTCCAGTAAATTATGGTAGATATACCCTGCATGTGACAACAGTTATACTATTTGATCTAGCTAAGTAGCGCATTAAATGTATCTATTGAAACATAGAAATTACATTGAAAGATTTAGCCAAGGCAAGCGATTAGCATCAGTCACTGTATGTGGATTGCATGTTTTGGATGTTAGGGCCCCGTCACACATAGCGACATACCAGCGATCCCAACAACGATATGACCTTGTCAGGATCGTTGGTGTGTCGCTACATGATTGCTGGTGAGCTGCCAAACAGGCAGATCTCAGCAGCGATCAGGACAGCTACGACGCGGGTAACAAGCACGCACATCGCTTAGTTACCCGCTGTGTACCGTATAAACCAGCGCGCTGGTGCAGGGAGCTGGTAAGCAAGGTAAACAGCACTAAGTGACGCCCGCCATTAGTTACCTGCATTTACATTGGAAACCAGCATCCAGCTCGCTGATCGCTGGTCTCCCACCTGCCACACGCAGCGGTGCGTGCTGGCCAGCGGGAGACCAACGATCAAAAAAAGGTCCATGGCATTCGAGCACGATCAGCGTGGGGCCAGTCGCTGATACGTGTCACACACAGCGATGTCGCTGGTGAGATCGCTGTTGCGTCACAAAACTTGTGACTCGGCAGCGATCTCGCTGTGTGTGACGGGGGGGGGGGGGGGGGGGGGGCTTTACAGTACATGACTAGTAGCACAGGCACTATAATCTGTTAATAGAAGTGTAGCAGTTAAGTCAAGGAGGGCAGGACACAGGACATCAGAGATCTATGACATACCCAATAAACTAAAAAGGGATTTGTGATACTGATCAAAGGGTCTCCTAATGGGAAACTCTCACCTCATCCTGTTTGGTTTTTCATTGTCTTCCATGCTGTCTGAGTGAGGACAATGGGGTATAGCATATAAATGGGTCACTTAGAATAGCACCTAATTATCTGCCATGAATGAAAGGCTCCTTTAAATATGACTGATAAGGAAATTGATCACTGCTTGTGGTTCTTCTTTCTTCTTCTTGGAAGTGCTAAACCATTTACACTCTTGGCCATTTCTACTGGCTCCGATTGTACCAAGTTCTCTTCTTCTGTTAAAATGAATATCTAGGTAGCTTTCTTTTAGGGTTTGTGCTTTGTAAATAATTTATTTTTGCCATATATAAAATGATGTAAGCAGTGATGAGAGCCTTTGATCTTCACTTGTTCAAAACTCATGATGATGGCTATTGAGTCTTGACTGTCTAAAGCATATGCAAGGCCACAAATTTAGTAGCCAAACCTTGAGCCAACATTTGTCATCAAAGAAGGTATTTGATATATGTATAGCATAAAGGATATGCTGTCACTTAATGATTGCTAGTGGTGCAACCTCTAAGACCTCCACAATGCGGAAAATGAACTAATGCAGTGATGAAGTAGCATTGTAACCAACCATTTCTCAAAGTTGGTTAAGATCTTAGAGGTCGGCCATCCATTGACCATTTGATGATGGCATGTCCATCTATTCGGTATCACTTGCAGAGATGCAAACACACCTTTAAGATGAGCACACACCTTACATGCTAAACAGTTATTCCTCTGAACCCATTTGATTCGTCCTATTATTCGTATCTTCTAAAAAAACGTGCCCCGTGCCCGGACTGACACTGGCTCTGCATTGGGGCTAGCTGTCAGTCAGTGTAGGCGGTGTGGTTACAGCCGCCACTCTATATACTCAGAACGGTGACTGCACCCGTGCCGATGCCACCCCTGTGACTGACCCGAATGCTGCTGGGGAGAATAAAGTTAATTTTCTCCCTGCAGGGTTTGGCTAGGTGTAGGGGCCGGGTAGGTTAGTAAAGCTATTAACCTACATATTAAGCCCATATCTGCAGTTTATTAGCATTTTTGCTGGTGGCAGGTTCCCTTTATTTTGGGAAACATGTCTAAAAATAAAAAAAACTATAACTCATATTGCTTAGTGCCTATTGTAAACTGTGATTTTATTATATTTATTGTTATAGTTATGTCCATCGCTTTCTTACTACTGTAGAGTTGAGCAAATTTTTCAAAATTTGATTCTGATTGTGATCAGCAGCAAATATTGTTTTTGCAATATTCACCGAACACAGCCGAATGTCATTGGAGTCAATGGGAGTAGAAATGAGCGAATATGTTCGGAACTGATCATCACACATAAATTCGGCACGAATAAGGTAACAATATGGCACCAATATGGCAAATTCAGATTTGGCAACCTATTCCGAACATATTCACTCAACTCTTCGTACACACTTCATCGTGACGTGATGGTTCCATTCATCATTCTTTATAAGCGGAGTTAATGGAGCCATAAATTAGTAGTTTTTCCTCTGCATTAATTTACTTCTTTTGATTGTATTTACATATTGGCATAGGAAAAATAGAATGGAACCATTATAAAATGGAAATACAAGATTTTACATCTAATGGTGAGTACCCGTCATTGTCTTCTGGACTTTTAGTAAATAATGGGATAATTTGTGAAAACCATTGTAATTGTTTAGTCATTTTGAGAATAGCAAACCTGTTGTGGATCACAAAAAAATGAATAATTTTTCACTCCTAATTAAGAAGCCATTGCTTCTTTACTTTTAAAAGAGAACAAATGTTTCTGCTCCCTAAAGAAAGGGATATTTTTGGACAGCTCTTATTTAGCAAAGAACAAAGCTATTGTTGCTGCCAAAGAGGCATACCATACTTTTTTGCACCACTTCATGTGAAATAGCAGCAACAACTTCTTTCTATTACACCAGAGTACAAAAAACAGCAAGACTGACTCAAAATAGATATTCTTTGGACAATTTTTACAATTTGAGAAGCTCAAAAAGTCTGTTAGTACAGAGTAGTGTTAGATAAAAATTGTTGCTATCTATACTACTGCTGGCTAATTTTTTTGGAGATTAGTTGCACATCTTTAAGGCTATGTTTGCATTAAAGAGCTTGAATTGGGTTCAGTACAGTCGTGGGAGACCTCAGAATGTTACACACTTCTTTTCTGGGCACTTAGATGCTTTGCAGTATAGAAATTGGCTATGAATCAATTTACTGCAAATTGAATTTTGAGAAAAGCGTGTCGAAGCTGGTGAATTCAAATTTCAAAACATTCGATAATCTTTAGTGTTAACTATATAAAGTTCATAGGTACAGTCACCATGTCTGAATATTTCAATCAAAATATACTACAGTTTTTGAGGAACAATACACCCTAAGGGGTACTTCACACTAAGCAAGATCGCTAGCAAGACCGCTGATGAGTCACTAATTTTGTGATGCATCCACGATCTCGCCAGCGATCTCGCTGTGTGTGGCACGCATCAGCGACCGGCCAACCCGCCGGGTATCGCTGATCATGCAAGAACGTCCTGGGCCAGTTTTTGATCGTTGGTCTCCCGCTGGCCAGCACGCATCGCGGGAGACCAACGATCAGTGAGCTCTCAGCGCTGAAAGCAGACGCTGGGAGCTGGTATCCAGGGTAAATAGCGGGTAACTACGCACGCGCGTTGCTTAGTTACCCGCTGTGTTCCCTGGATGCCAGCGTGCTCCCGCTGGGAGCTGGTATCCAAGGTAAACAGCAGGTAACTAAGCGCCACGTGCTTAGTTAACCGCTGTTTACCTTGGATACCAGCTCCCAGCACGAGCACGCTGGTATCCAGGGTACACAGCGGGTAACTAAGCGACACACGTGCTTAGTTACCTGTATCGCCGCTGGTCCTGATCGCTGGTGAGATCTGCCTATTTGACAGCTCACCAGCGATCCAGTAGCAACAAACCAGCGATCCTGACCAGGTCATATTGTTGTCGGGATCGCTGGTGCGTCGCTTAGTGTAACGGGACCTTAAGACATGCCCTAACATGTCATGTATAAGCTGTTTTACCTTCTATAGAGCCACACAGCAAGTCATTGGCTCCAACATTTAATCCCAAAACCATTAAATTATTGATTAGGTGATATAATGTTAAAACACCAAATTTAATTTGTGGTCTGATATTCACATACCGCCGACGTCTCCAAAGCCAATCTTTAGCGGATTCACATACACACCCCATGTCTGCCTCCTTTATGCAACCAAGGAGCAAACTGACTTCAGGACTGTTTGCAATCTAATTGGCCATCAAAGGGAGAGATAATATGGGGCAATAAGATTTAATGTCTTAGATGTCTGTGATGTCACTAGATTAGCAAGTAACACTTTAGTTTGCAAATGTGCTAATCATTGGCTCCACTCTGTCTGTTGAGTCTTTTCCACAATCTGATGTGAATCACAATGATATCTCCTGTACTGTGAAGACAGTGACTGCACATCCTGGGCTTGTAATGTGTCAAGGGTCCCACCTGTGAATATAAACTTACATTCCAATTTTGGTCATGTTATTATATACAACTTAAATATAAAGGTTTCACCATTGAGTCCACTCACACAGTATTATTCTATTATGTATTTTCTAATGGAGATCATGTAAAACTATATAAAAATTTCTGTAAGATGTTAGTAGATGATATAATTCAATATTGTAATTTTGTTCTAATCTATATAATAATGGGGTTTACACTATAGGGGACAGGTTAAATAGTTTAGATAGAGCAATAATCGGAAACGTTCATTCCAATTATCAACAAAAGCAAGATGCTTGTTTGTCGAGTGAGAATATATTTTAAGCAATTTTTAAAAATCATCGTTGTCAGTGACACAATATTCTACTGTGGTAGATCGGCTCGCTCGGCTGCACACGGAGGTAGACATAGGTACACTGTCTCTTTAAATCTTTGCTTGTTTATTATACATGTGGCATACACCAACAAGAAGTGAAAAATAATCATGTGGGAGAAGAACCCCAAGATCACTGTGGCTGAGCTCCAGAGATGCAGGAGGGAGATGGAAGAAAGCTCTACAAAGTCAACTATCACTCCAGCCCTCCACCAGTCGGCCTTTATGGCAGAGTGACCCGACGGAAGTTTCTCCTCAGTGCAAGACATATGAAAGCCCACATAGAGTTTGCTAAAAAACACATGAAGGACTCCCAGACTATGAGAAATAAGATTCTCTGGTCTGATGAGACGAAGATAGAACTTTTTGGTGATAATTGTAAGCAGTATGCATGGAGAAAACCAGGGTACACTACTTTGATCTCTCCCAACCCCATCCCCTCATCAAACACGTCCCCTCTGCTCATCCTACAGCACCATTATCCTAGGCAAAGTCCTAACAAAAATATTAGGGCTCTTTAACATGTCCTGATATTTCTGGTACTGGAAAAACCTTTAGTGTCTGTGCGCTTAATACTTGCAGCATAAATGTGGCAACCTTGTGCTGCTCATGTGCAGCATCAGTATCACACATACCGGCGCCAGGGAATCATCTGTACTGTTCGCGCTGTTCCCCGGGTGCTGAGACAGCTCACATCACCGTTCCCTGCTCACACTGAAATCAGCGCTTGCAGGGGAGAATGTTGAGAGTAGTATTAATCTTATAACAAGTGAGAGCAGGCCACCGCCTGGGAATATTCATCACCCACCTGCGCTATAAATAATTAAAAAACAAATTGATGTGACTTCCCCTGTATTTTTGTCACAAACTTGGTTTGTGGAACCACTGTGCCATGGTCCGAGGAGAGCCTGGAGGGGCGTGTCTAAGCGATCGCCTGACTATTCACTAGAGCCTCTGATGGTGAGGTTAGACTTCGCTCCTGATGAACGCCAGGTACCACTCCAGGGCAGACCAACGCTCGTGCAGCAGCTGGACCCAGTAGGGCACACTGGATGAAGCAGCTGGCAGAGCTTGCATCAGAGTGCAGCAGACAGAGTTGGTATCAGATACAGAGTTTGTGTCAGAGTTCAGCTAGCAGGATTTGCTTCAGAGTGCAGCAGGCAGGATTTTCTTCAGAGTGCAGCAAGTGGGATTTGCACTTAGAGTATCACAGACAGAATTCATACTTAGAGTACCGCAGGCTGGATTTGTACTTAGAGTACAGCAGGCAGGATTTGTACTTGCAGAACAAAAGACAGGATTTGTACTTAGTGTACAGCAGGCAGAACCTGCAGTGGTGTGCGACCTTACAAAACATAGACAGAAATAGGAAAGTTGCTCATAATGCCTCCAAACCATTGGCTGGGGAGGAAATAGCAAGTTCACACTCTGTCCCTTTAAGAGGGCGGGAGCGCACGCATGCCCTTAGAACATGGCCAGAGGCCCAGCTGGAAGTGCTGCTGGGAGCATGCGGAGCATGAGGGGGAGAGGAACCAACTGCAGTGTGGGTGAGTGAACTGGGAAGCGTGCTAACAATTTTTGATAACCAGACAGGCAAAACTAACAGTTGGGGGCTACAACCATCAGCTGCCAGCTTTATCAAAATTGATTATCAATAATAGAGGGGTCTCATGCTTTTTTTAAATTATTTAAATAATTAATTTTAAAAAACGGTATGGATTCCCCTGTGTAGTTGGCCTGAGAAAATAATTCAGCCTCCTAAAATCTCTAGGGAGATTCAAATTCTCCCCAATACTATATACACCTTGTACGTTGTTTTACAGTACCATATAGCTGGTGGTATTTTGGGTAAATTTTTCCAAAAATGAGGAAGTATGGTGGAAGAGGCCGTGGAAGTGGGCGGGGGTTGCCAGCTGGTACTGATGGTGGTGGGGGTGGTGGTGCATCTGCTGGTAGTGACAAAAGCACAATAGCACCTAAGGCAGGAGGTGTTGAGCCTGCATCATCGTCTGGCTCCACAAGGCCTCGAAGGCTCCCTTTTCTGGGAGTAGATAAACCTCTTTTAAAGCCGGAGCATCAGGAACAAGTTTTGGCTTACATTGCTGACACTGCCTCCAGCTCTATCGCCTCCTCTTCTGAACTTTCAAAAAATAAAAGCACTGAGTCATCAGTGGAGGGTCCTGGTCAGGAACAACACCTTTCCTTGTGTCCTTCACCCCTAACAAAAGTGCAGGATGCGGCAGGCCACACTACAGATTACTCCATGGAGCTCTTTTCACATACCATGCCTGGGTTATCAAGTCAAATCGTGAATTCCCCAGTCCAAGATGAATCTGACATCGAGTGTGGGTGGCCAGCCAGGGCAGTGGGGTTAATCGGTAACGGGCCGGTGTCTCAGAGGGATGTGTCACGGTGGTGGTGACCCGGTCCGTGGGCATGGGCGTCCATGCAAAGGGGTGAATAACGTTTATAGGTGAATGATACATGACGCCACCTGTGGTTTCTGATCAGATTGACCAGCGCTGCAGTGTCGCTTCTCTGGGACAGATGTTGTGGTGCAGCTAAGATGTAGAAGCCCTGCACAGGTAGGGCCGTAGTCGCAGGGCAGATGAAAGAGTTGGTAGATGGTGTGCAGTGCAAGATGTAGCAGAGCCGTAGAAAGATGACAGACACAGTCGTGCAGTTCCTTTACCTGTCCTTGGTAAGTGCCGTACAGGACCCAGAGTACAGATGGAGAAGGAGATGGTCAGCCTGGAAGCAAATTAGGAATTCTGTCTCTGCAGATAGGTAGTGTGGCCTCCGTTCTAGCGCTTATCTGAGGGACTCGCAGTACTGAGTTCACTGAAGTTTCCTCTGTTTACTCTCTTTTGAAACTTTCTCGTATGGCAGGCAGCCGTAGCCTTTTCCTTTTGGCTCACACAAGTCACTGCTGGGGCCTCCGAGCCTTAGTTGGGAACAGAGCATTTACAGCTGCTACTTCCTCCGGCTTCTGCTGCAGGACCATCAGTGTCCCTATAAACTCGGAGACCGGAATCCGGACCATGCGCTCCAGCTAGGAGTGAGCCTTAACTCTGCTCATCCTCCAGCTCCCCTTCTCACGTCCACACACTTCACCTTCCCTTCATAGACTGCCCTAACTTCCCTCCTCCCGACCACAGAGAGCAGCTCCTCAGCAGTCAGATTCAGAGCTCTCTGGCCTGAAGTGGGAACTGTGTTGTGTGTTGGTTTAACTGCTAGAGAGATCCTTTGTTGCTCCCAAGCATGACATCAAACTCCCTAGGAGGAAGGTAATGCCATTGTGGCGACCGTACTCCTGGGGGCGCCACAAGTGCACTGATGCCCAGCCACTGCTAGATGATTCTGCTGGTACATTGACCCAGACCACTAGATTCCCCTTGCACTCTACACAGCCTGAATCTGACCCTGATGAAACTCAGGTTCCCCTTCCCGCATACTATACCACCTTACACGGTGACAAAGAGGAAGATGCAGATGAAAGTGCAGGTTCCTTGAGCAGGTGGGGGGCATACTCATGGGCGACGGCACTGGCACAGGGCCCCTCATAGTATGCAAAAGTGTATCTGCCCGTGGGAGGGGCCCGCCATCAGACACACCGCCGTACTATGAGGGGTCCTGTGCCAGTGCCGTCGCCAACGAGTGGGCCCCCCTGCTTGCTCAGGATCACAGCCCTTGCAAAGGTGAAATACTTACCTCTCCCTGCTCCACCACTGTGAGGTCTTCCGCGTTTCCTGACAGTGACATTCTGGTCAGAGAGCGCGATGTCATCATGTCTGTACGCCCTCTGCCTAAACTGTTCAAGTGCAGAGAGATGGAAGATGGGGACAATGAGGAGTCCAGACTAGTACAGGGATTCCCTAGCGAGGAGACTTATTTAATTGTTTTAAAGGTTGGGAGCAATTTTTGGGGAGTACTATACTCTGGAGAATGATATATGGGGCCCACCATACACTGGAGCATTCCAAAGGTGGACATCAGACACTGGAGCAGCATTTACAGGGCCCATTATACACTGGAGCATTAGAAATGGGGCCCATTATATATGGAGCATTATTTGGGCCCAGCAGACAATGGAACTTCATCCGTGGGGACCGACATATACTGTAGCATTATGTGGAGCTCATCATATACTGTATGGAACATTATACGGGACCAATGATTCTGTATGGAGAAATATATGGGCCTCATTACTCTGTATAGCGCACTATGTGGTGGCCATAATACTGTATGGAGTAATATACTGTCCGTTTTTGGAGCTATTGGAGAATTTAAAATGGATATCAGTCAGGTGATGTAAGAAGTGAAGTATTTTTCATTGTACTATACCGCTATTTCTCTGCCGTATCAGAGGATCATGAATTGTGGCATGTGTTAAAGGATCCCATTGACACTCTTTGGCCCTGGGCCCACGAAAATCTGGAGCCAGCCCTACCCCCCCACAACTTTAGCCAAATAACCCCCAGTTTTCAATGCCTAACTATTATTATAAAGTAAATTAAGGTTGACAAGCTTAAGTAATAAGAATTGATGTTTTTGGCATTAAAATGGGCACTGTAGGTGTGTTTCCTGTCCTCCACTCACTGCTGACTTTTCTTCCCCATTGACTTGCATCGGGTTTCGGGTTTCAGTCGGCCTTTGACTCATGAAACCCGACTCAACCCGAAAAAAGGCAAAGTCGTTCATCTCCAGTCTCGCGGTGAACTCCTGCCACCTCACTGATGTCACTGCGAGCATGAGAAGGTTCTCATGCTTTTGGTGCCATGAGAAAGGTCCTGGGAGTTCACAGCCAATGATCTCAGTTCAACTCATTGATGTCAATGCAAATGTCATCACAACTTTTTTCATGGCGCTCGCGGCTGGTTGCAGTGTTCATATAGATTTTTAAGAAGAGCAAATCTTTTGAAATTTGAATTTGCCACCATTGGTGAAATTATTCCCCCAAATTTAATTTGCTGTTAATAAATGTGGTGCAAAATACAATTTATTATAAAGCCTAGGATATCCTGGAAAAAATGTGTATAACACTCTGAAGGCTGCTAAGACTGTATCCAACCTCCCTCTAGCTCTTTACCATAAACACAGTCTTAGTAAAACCAAAAGGAGTGTCCATATCAGACCACAAAGATAGAGATATCAGTGATGGAATTGATAGCTTACAATCAAAATTATTATTTGTTGCAGTGGCGGAGGAGGAGAATTGTGCAGAACAATTACTCAAACTGATGGTGTCACTGTCAGAGGTAACATCATACTACTGTGACTGAGATTAATGATGTGCAATATAGTTCATACTATACTTCTTCCCCATTAATATATTTGCTGGATACAAAGGAGGACAATTGTGACCTGCATTTTAAATTCTGGATAACTGATGCAGTGGTGGTGGTGGTGCTGCTTATGGCTCCCATACTCTTATTGGCAGAGGCCATGGTATGCTTTATTTTTCTTTTACATTAGTTTGTCCACTTCTATTGCCGCTTTTTCTTTTACCATGCGTTTTTCCACTGAATTAGGATTAACTTTTGTCTCTGTCTTGAACCGCAATTCCTCACTTCCTAAAAAGGACCAAGAAATGTTAGGTTAACAGGACACCCAAAAACCAACAGCAACCATAGACCACAATATCGGTATGTCATGTACTGTATGTACATCAAATTTGACCAAAAAAACTTGTGTGCAAAAAAATCAGTAGTATATGACGCGCACATTTTGTGAGGCAGACAGTTGCATAGACAAATGTCTCTATTTCTTTGCTTCTGTTTTATTATGTACTAGCTGAAGAGCCCGGTGCTGCCCGGGCATAGTAACTAACTACGGTTAGTTATAACAAATTCTAATGATTATATCAATACATATAAAGCTGAGGGTATAGCCCCACTCACTCTGCATAGCCCCATTCACTATAATATCCCACATCATCCCGTCAGCTAGAACCACCGGACTACTAATATCCCACATTATCCCGTCACAGACGCCAGACTACTACCCCTAATATCCCACATCATCCCATCAACCAGATTCACCGAACTACTCCCCCTAATATCCCACATCATCCCATCAGCCAGAGCCACTGGACTACTACCCCTAATATCCCACATCATCCCGTCAGCCTGGGGTCAGAACCAGAGCGCTGAGTGAAATGGCCCTAACTTCCATACCGGGGATCCCTTTAAGAGATGCCTGGCGTCAGAACCAGAGCGCTGAGTGTATTTGCCCTGACTTCCATACCAATGATCCCTTTAATAGAAGCTTAGGGTGAGAATCAGAGCGCTGAGGTATTTACCCTAACTTCCATACCGGAGATCCCTTTAAGAGAGGCCTGGGGTCAGTATCAAAGCGCAGAGTGGATTTGCCCTCACTTCCATACCGGGGATCCCTTTAAGAGGGGCCTGGGATCAGAATCAGAGCGCAGAGTGGATTTGCCCTCACTGTCATACCGGGGATCCCTTTGAGAGGGGCCTGGGGTCAGAACCAGAACGCTGAGTGGAATTGCCCTAACTTCCATACCGGGGATCCCTTTAAGAGAGGCCTGGGGTCAGAATCAGAGTGCTTAGTTGAATTGCACTAACTTCCATACCAATGATCCCTTTAGGAGACCCTGGGGTCAGAATCAGAGTGCTGAGGGATTTGCCCTAACTTCCATACCGGAGATCCCATTAAGAGGGAAGATGTGCCTATGGGATGGAGGATGTGTGATGGGTATATGGGCATGGGGGGGATTCATTTCTATCATGTGCTCTCTGCGCCTTTCTGGGGGGTAGACAATGTCAGGGATCTTATGTTTTCGGGTATGCTAGATTTCTCCCACCCGGTTAGTCTGATGAGGTGTTGTCGTGGAGTGAGAAAACTGTTGCTCATAGCAACCAATAACAGCTAAGATTCTTATAAACTGCTCTGGTGAAATGAAAGATGCTTAGTGATTGGTTGCAAGGAAAACTGTTGCTCATAGCAACCAATCACAGCTCAGCATCTTTTAAACAGCTCTGGTGAAATGAAAGATGCTTTGTGATTGGTTGGTGATACACACACACACACACACACATACATTCAATTTTATATATATAGATCTGACCCGGCTCAGCATGGCTTCATTTCCTTCCCCTATGGCCCCTGCCCTATGCTTTGCACCTGGTTTTACATGTGGCCCGACATGCTCATATGGATCATCATTTGACTAGGCCCATATGAAGCCCACTAAGGCTGGTTTCACATTTGCATCTGTGTGCACAGGGATCTTATGTTTCCGGGGATGCTAGATTTCTCCCACCCGGTTAGTCTGCTGAGGTGTTGTCGTGGAGTGAGAAAACTGTTGCTCATAGCAACCAATCACAGCTCAGCTTCTTTTAAACAGCTCTGGTGAAATGAAAGATGCTTAGTGATTGGTTGCAAGGAAAACTGTTGCTCATAGCAACCAATCACAGCTCAGCATCTTTTAAACAGCTCTGGTGAAATGAAATATGCTTTGTGATTGGTTGGTGATACACACACACACACACACACACACACACACACATACACACACACATTCAATTTTATATATATAGATCTGACCCGGCTCAGCATGGCTTCATTTCCTTCCCCTATGGCCCCTGCCCTATGCTTTACACCTGGTTTTACAGGTGGCCCGACATGCTCATATGGATCCTCATTTGACTAGGCCCGTATGAAGCCCACTAAGGCTGGTTTCACATTTGTATCTGTGTGCGCAGCATTTGATCCGCATGCATCATGCGTACATATATTTAATATGGTGTACGCAGGTGTTTGCATGCTTTTGCGTATGCATGTGTCGTTTCGCGGTGTGCGGCGCATTACTGTCTATGGGAATGCACTGGTACACAAGGACATGCGTACGCATGCTTTCGATACGCATGCGTTATTCAAAATAGATATAGAAATCCCACACCCATTTTTGTCTGGTGTCATATCGAACGCATGCACATAAACAACGCAAACGCATGTAAAAACACATACAAACGCGTGCACACAGTGGTTTTTCTCCGTCATGCATAATATGATGCACAAAAAAATCTGCATAAACATGCGTTTTGCATGCGGATGATACGCTGTGGACTGAAACGCTAATGTGGACCTAGCCTAAGACATGCGCCTATGTCTTGGTATTAAGACTCTTCGTTATGTTAGTTTGACTGTGCACCACTAACTGCTCCTGGCTTGTTTCTGTCTCTATTTTCTTGGGCTTTCCTGTGTCCTGTCTGTTTGTGGTCTCCAGTGCTTCAAGTCCTTGCTCCATACCTTCCTTCCTACTGCTGCATCAACACCTGGTTCTCATGTGCCGACTTGAACCTGGGCTTAGAGGATCCACCACCACCAAGGTGAACTGAATATCATTTGTATTTTTTAACACAACTCCCAAGAAATGCTAGGTACATGCCCTAAAGGCCACAGTCTGTAGTTTTTGACAAGCATACTTCGTGAGGCAGTCAGAGCGCATTTTTTTTAGCATCATACTCTGAGGGGACTGCTGGAGGCATCAAATTGTGTGTGCATGTGGGGTGATAGGCATGTCTTTGGCCATGTTAAATCATACCAATGAAGGAAACTCTAATCTATTGAATAAAGGAGTAGACATAAATTGTGCTTGTTCCTGTGACCATGATCCTGGATCTGGGGCTAGAGTCATCTACATAGAAGTCAATATACACAGATATGTGCTCAGAGTCAGGGCAGCAACTACCAAACTACCATGCAGCAAGATAAGCATCTTGCTTCAGGCAGTGATCTGAGCTGTCTGATGAAGGGTCTGAGCCGGGGTGGGGGATGTAAAAAAGCTGCAGGTTCCCTCTCAGACAGAGACTCAGCACACTGGCTAGAATCAAGGGGCCAGTCACAAAAGTTCAGACAGGGCTGTAACGATCACAGACACAGTGCGACCACACCAGGGCTCCGGGCAGAACGGGGCCCCCAGTGCCACCACTATTTTCATTACTGTTTTATAGAGGCCAAATGGGTGGACATTACCATTGCATGAGGGCCAGAATGGGGAACATTATTCTTGAAAGGGGGCCAGATTGAGGGACATTATTATTATGGGCACCAGAATGAATGATATTATCATTGTAAGGGGCAAGAATATGGAACCTTATCCTTGTATTGGCCCCTAAATTGTGGGATATTATCATTGTATGGACATCAAGTTAGGGGACATTATCATTGTAAGGGGGCCAGAATGGGTGACTATAATGTCGAAATGAGGGAACATTACCAATGTAAAGGGGTTACAAAAATGACATTTCTACATTGAGGGGGTCACAAAGGGGGACATCACTACTGTAATATATTTTATTTTAAGGGATACTCTTACTGTGGGGGTTAACAAAAAGAAGTTACTATGAAGGGCAATAGGGCGGCACTGTTGCATTTCTTCTTTATCCAGCTCAGTGTAGAAGTGGGGGAAAAGTGGGTAAGGTTCACCAAAATACATCAAATCACATCAGATGTCACCAGTGAGCGACTGTTTATGATTTTACTATTTACAGAGAGCTTGTGTAAAATTATTACTAGTAATTAGGGATGAGCGATATTGCCCGATATCGTATCGGAATTCCGATTTCCGATATTAAAAAAAATTTCAGATATCGGAATTTCCGATTTCCGATATCAATGCAAGTCAATGGGAGAAAAAAATCAGAATTACAAAATGACCACTACAGTGCTATATAATGGATAAAATGGAGGGGAAACACCTCAGGATAATGGGGAAGGAGTTTGCAGAGGCAGAGGAGCAAAAAAAATCGCTAGAAAAATGCACAGAGCGAAAGCTGTAGCAGGAAAACATCTTCTTAACAGCGGTGTTTTTTCTTTGGGTTAGGATTAGTTGGGGTAGGGTTAGGGTTTATGGTTAGTAGGTTAAGGGTTAGGGGTTAGGGATAGTGATTTTACATTATTAAATTAAAACTGCCGGTGGTGGTGTCAATATGCCCTTTGACTGACATGTGTCCGCGTTCAGCTCACATTGCTTTGCAGGGAGTTTCCAGGAGCACCACGTGGAGGAACGGATACACTCCCTGTAAACCATGCTTAGACTTCTTCTGATGATTATATTACTGTTATTCAGTAATTCTGCATATTGATATTCTGCTTTTGGTTCATATACATCTGCTCCTACTGCTTCCTAAACCTCTGTCTATGATTATCCTGCTATTGGCTGGTCGCAGAATGTCCCAAACCCAGAGGAAATACGCAGAAGTAACAGTAGGCACAGGAACTTGAGAGAACCAGCTGGTGAGTCTGGAACCCGTATAGGAAGCAGAAATCAGCATAAGAGCCAATGGAACTAACGGGCACCAGCTGACGTTACCAGAGGCCGATAATAAGCAGGAGGTAACCTGTGCCAGAATGCACTACCAAGGACCAGCAGACGTTACTGGAACTCGGATACCACAAAGGAGGGACCTAAGCCATTGACTCTACTGAGAACCAGCTGACGTTACTGGAACCCAGATAAGCAGCAGAAGGTAAAAGTGCCAGTGGCTGTACTGGGCAACAGCTGACATTACTGTAGCCCGGATACCACAATGTAGTAGTGACATAAGCCAAAAGCACTGCCAAGAAGCCCAAAAAAACCCCACAAAGACGCAAGTTCAAGAGCAAAAAGACAGGAGTCCGGGGACATTTCCATCTGTCTTCTTGTCTTGGGTCTTCTGCATCTGTCTTCCTGTCTTGGGTCTTCTACCAGAGTAATGTCTTCTCGGCAGAAGGTGCAAGAGCCACATTTGCCCCCGCAACCCGGACACAGTCTTCTTTCCTCCGCAGTCGCAGCAGGGGAGGAGGAGGGCCTACTGGCACTGTTGAGACCAGCCTTGAGCGCCAGGTCCCAGAGTCCACGTAGGGGGCTCCTACACTGTCGACACCACGGATAACAGCAAACTGAGCAGGAATGATGTACGGCGGGGGCGTGGAACAGTGCGGCAGACACAACCGTGTAACGGCGATCGTTGTCGAAACACGGTTTGAAGCAGGAGGTACCCGTGCCCTTGGGCACTCCCGAGAACCAGCTGGCGATGCTGGAACTCGGTTAACCCCTCAGGGGAGGCACCTGTGTCCGCACTTCACTGCCAGGAAACAGCCGGCGTGGCTGGATCCCGCCTCTTGTGCTTCTGCCTATAGGTATTTGGCATCTGTCGTCCTTTTTTTTCCACTTTGGTCTAACGAGGTACAGCTGGCGTTACTGTTGCCCAGAAACACAGCATGCTGTGAAAGTGGCAGTCACGGAAATAGGCGCTAGCTGGCGGTACTAGAGCCCAGAAACACGGCATGCTGTGAAATCAGCAGTCACAGAAATGGGCGCTTGCTGGCGGTACTAGAGCCCAGAAACACGGCATGCTGTGAAATCAGCAGTCACGGAAATGGGCACTAGCTGGCGGTACTAGAGCCCATGGAAAACAGTATGAGGTGAAAGAGTCAGTCACAGAACCAGGAGCTAGATGTTGGTAGTAGAGGCCAGAGCACTGGCATAACAGATGACGCTGTGTGCAACATAGGCACATGACAGAGCATGCATACTGCTACCAACCATGCATGTAACCTGTCTACTCTGGCCCAGGGCAGCAAAAGTCACCAGAAATCCAGGCCTGGTTCATTTTTAGGAATGTAAGCCGGTCCACATTTGCAGTGGATAGTCTGGTACGTTGGTCTTTTAGTACATTGCCAACTGCACTAAAGACATGTTCAGAAATCACACTGGCACCAGGACAAGCCAGGACCTCCAAGGCATACTGGCTAAGCTCGGGCCATGTATCCAACTTGGAGACCCAAAACTTGAAGGGGGCAGATCCATCCTGAAGCACACTGACAGGGGTGGAGAGGTATTGTGCCACCATGTCACGGTAACGTTGCCTCCTAGTGCGTTGCACTGTCTGTGTTGATGGTGCCCGAACTTCTTGCGGGTTCAGAAACCGTTGGAACAGGTTGGGTATACTGAACCTGTCAGTAGCAGATGTACTGCTTCTGCTACCGGCTTCTGAACGGATTCCGCTGGGCCCAGGACGCACTGAGGTGCCTGCTAGTGCACGCGCATTCCTGCTATGAGGTGGAAAAGAGTACATGAGTGAATTAACCAGTGCATCTTGGTACTCCTGCATTTTACGCACCTGGTTCAATGGTGTAATTAGGCTTTGAAGGCTGTCCCGGTAACGTGGATCTAAGAGGGTGGCCATCCAGTAGTCATTTGTGTGGAGAATACGAGCCATGCGTGGGTCATTTCTCAGACACTGCAGCATGAAGTCACTCATGTGCTGAAGGCTGCCAACTGGCCATGCATCGCTGTCGCCAGCTGGAGGAATGTGCTCTGGCTGCTCTGCATCACCCCATCCACGCTCTATCTGGTGACTACTAGTAGAGCGCTGTGTACTTTCCTCCTCTGGCTCATCCTCATAGTCCTCCTCATCCTCCTCACTTGCTGTGTCCTGCCTGGACCTTTGTGAGGCACCCACAGAGCTTTGTACCAACTGGGCCGATGAAGATTGCCTGGTTGGTCCAAGTGTCTCATCATACTCCTCCAGAGAAACCTCATCCCTTAGTCCTTTAAGTGATGATTCTATAAGGCATATAAGGGGAATAGTCAGGCTGAGTAGGGCAGCATCCGTGCTCACCATCAGAGTGGAGTCCTCGAAGCACTTCAAAATGGTGCATATGTCCTTCATGGATGCCCACTCTGTGGTTGTAAAGTGGGAGGGCTGAGATGTGTGTCGCCTACTTTGCGCCTGCTGCAGCTGCAATGCCATAATTGCAGGTTGCTGCTCACACAACCTTCGCAGCATATGCAAAGTCGAATTCCACCTGGTGGGGAGGTCAACAATGATGCGGTGCTCGGGCAGGCCCAATCTGCGCTGCATGGCTGAAAGGCGCGATGCAGCCATGCTTGAACGCCGCAAATGAGAGCACTCATATCTGACTTTGTGCAGCAGTTCCTCAAGGTCAGGATAGTTCCTAAGGAAACTCTGCACCACCAAGTTTAGGACATGGGCAAGGCATGGAATGTGAGTCTTACCACCTAGGCCCAGAGCCGCGACCAAGTTTCGGCCGTTGTCACACACCACCATACCTGGCTGAAGGTTGAGCGGCGCAAGCCACATGTCGCTCTGCTCCTTGAGCATGTTCCACAGCTCGGTTGCGGTGTGGCTAACATCACCCAGATAAACCAATTTCAACACGGCCTGTTGATGTTTGGCCGATGCAATGCTGAAATCGGTTGTTGTGGTACGTCTGGGTGCAGGCGAGTCTGACGAGGAGTATGAGGAGGAGTCAATTTGTACGGAGGAGAGGCCTGCAATCCGTGGAGTTGGCAGGACCCGCGTACTTGCACTGTCTACTTCAGTTCCAGGCTCAACTACATTTACCCAATTGGCGGTGATGGAAATGTAGCGTCCCTAGCCATGCTGACTGGTCCACGCGTTGGTGGTCAGGTAGACCTTGCTACTTACTGCATTTTGTAGCGCATGCTTAATTTTACGCTCCACATGCTGTTGCAGGGCAGGGACGGCTTGCCTGCTGAAGTAGAAGCGGCTGGGAACGCAGTATTGTGGGATTGCAAACCCCAACATATCGATAAAGGCTGGCTTGCTCACTAGCCAGAATGGTAGCATTTCCACTGCAAGCAGTTTGGCAATGCGAGAATTCATGCCCTGTGCTCGTGGGTGGTTTGCCGAGTACGGGCGCCTTTTCTCCCACACCTGTGTGACAGATGGCTGCACACTGGATTGGGAGTGTGAGGATGCCAGCGATTGGGATGCTGATGCTGACGAAGTACATACAGTGTGCCGCCTCACAACACTGCCTGCAGATGCACCCTGGCATTCTGGCGAGGAAGCGGGAGCAGCTGTTTGTGAGCTGGAGTAAGAGGTGGCCGCTGTGGCTGAAGAGGTGGAAGGTGGGGAACCAGCTGCAGGTGGCGAATCATCTTGGGTGTGATGCTGCCACTCCACAGGGTGCCTCTTCCTGACATGCGTCAACATATTGGTGGTATTAAGGTTGCTGACGTTCTTCCCTCTCCGCACAGTTTGTCGACAAAGCTTGCATCTGACTACTGTAACATCATCTGCAACTTGGTCAAAAAAGGCCCATGCACCACAACTCTTGGGCGCACCCCATGTGTTCTTTAAAAGAGCCCTGCTTCTAACGGGTGCTTAAGTTGAGGGAGCCGACAACCAATTTTTCCCTCTTCCTCTCCCACGTGGACTGCCACGCTGCGCCACACCTGCAAGCTCTTCCTCTGAGCTATCCCCACTTGCTTGCTGCCCCTCAGCATGCCATGATGGGTCAAGGACCTCGTCATCCAATACACTTTCGTCAGCAGGAACTGGCAGCTGAGTTTCATCATCATCTGCTGACTGGGGTCTGGTCACTGTGGGCACTGGCCCACCCTCCACTTCATCCTCAGACGGACACAGTGGTTGCGCATCTGTGCACACTACCTCTTCTTCAGCTGCAGGAATGCTGTCTGGATGGCACACAGATTCGAAGCCAACAGATTCTGAGAAGAGGATTAAGGTTGGCTCCTGGCTCTCTGAATGTCTGGGCAATTTAATGGGCGGTGAAGAAGCAGATGGGTGCTGCTCTTCAGTGGCCTGACCCGATGTGGTGGAGAGGTCCTGGGAGGATGCTGTGCTCATTGAGGTGGATTCCTCAGCTGCCATCCAACCAACAACGGTTTCTACTTGATCCTCTCTTATCAGCCTATGGCCCTGCGCTCCTAACAAGCTGTGCATAAATGACTGCTGCCGGGTGAAAGTAGGTGCTGAGTGACTTGGGCCTGCTGCTTGCCCTTGACGTGCACCATGTCTAGCTGCTGATGCACCTCTTCCGCGGCCGCCGCAGGGACGTCCCTTACTCCCTGCCTTCTTCATCTCTATCGATGGATTCAAGAAAGAAATTATTAGGAATTAGTGTGCTTATTCCTGTAGGACTACAAACAGGTATAAGAAACACTAATGGCACTGTATGATGATGGTGTGTCTGCTACACTTTATTTGAATCTAGAGTGGCCTACACAAAGAGTAACGTGTGTTTGTGGTATTGGTGTACACGTTACGGTCGGATGTATAAATGACACTGCTGTGATACCAAAAAAAAAAGGATTCTCCGGGACTGGGCCAGGTGCTGTGTGGCACCAGCCACAGAGGTTGTTTGGGTCCCTCACAGCACAATCCCTATATAGTGTTTAACTTTTAGGAAAAAATAGGGGAAGGGGATTTAAGGGATGAAAAGAAAAGGCAGTGAGACACAAACCACACAGTGCTGCAGCAAGAGGAGCTGCAGCAGCTGCAGTGAACGTGCGCTGCACTGTCTCACTAAGCACCACACTGAGAGCCTGCACAGCACAAAAAATGAAACTGAGCGGGGTCAGTGAGGAAAAAGACTGTTTCTGTAACACACAGGGGCTGCTACAGTCGCTGAAAAACAATTTCTATCGCTATTAGATCCGAGATTTCTCCCTATCTCTAACAGCAACCTATCCCTATCTGCTTTCACAGTAGAGTGAGGCTAAAATGGCAGGTGCAGCCTTTTATACTGCCTGATCACACCATCCAGCCAGCCAATCGCAGCGCAGCCCCTAGCTAGCACGTTTGGACGCCTCCTACCAAGCTTAGGGGAGTTACACAATGTTGTCAGCAATTCTTCAGCTCCTGATTGGCTCCACGGAGCGCTCAGAGGCTGAAGGATTATGGGATTTCCGATTTACGATGTGAAAAAAATATCGGAATCGGAAATCGGAATTCCGATATCGCAAATATCGGGCCGATTTCCGATATTTCAATATCGGAAAGCTCATCCCTACTAGTAATACTATTAGGTCTTGTAAACTGCGGTGCCTGTTCATATGGCGTGCATTTTGATAGCGCTGGGCAGCCCACCTGATCTAATAGAAGGGTGTCACTACTAGGCTGTTAACCTGGATGCTGTGCATTGCCACAGTGTGAACAGCGCCGCATACAAGTTTTTTTTATTGTGTATTAATATACCAGAAAAACCGCCCCCTCCATGTATTGGTAGGCTGTGAGCAGTTGTTTCATCTGTAGAGTTGAGCGATACCAGCCGATACTTGAAAATATCGGATCGGAATGGATCGGCCGATCTTAAAAAAAGTATCGGTATCGCCGATTCCGATACCGGGAACCAATGCAAGTCAATGGGGCCAAAATATCGGAATTAAAAAAAACCTTTCTTTCCTTGTAGGTTAATTCTACATGAAGAAAAACAACTAAGAATAATGTAGAATGTATTGTGGGAGGTGGAGGAGACATTAAAGCCATAGAGGTTTAGCCCAATCAAATGGAATAGCAGGAATTAAACTTTTTTTTTAAAGACGTTAGGAGTTACAAAGATATTGACTATGTTAGCCTCATTTATATTTTGCCAGACATGTATGTCTTCTTCTTCTTTCTTCTTTCTTCTTCTTTCTTATTCTTCTTCCTTTTTTTACCTTCTTCTTCTTCTTCTTATTCCTTTTTTTACATTCTTCTTCTTCTTCCTTTTTTACATTCTTCTACTTCCTTTTTTTACATTCTTCTTCTTATTCCTTTTTTTACATTCTTCTTCTTCTTCCTTTTCTTACATTCTTCATATTCTTCTTATTCAACAATTATTATTCTACATATTCAACTTCTTCATCTTCTTCCTATTCTTCTTCATCATATTCTTGTTTGTGTCAGGCATTTCTGTAGTTGTTATCTAGAAAAGTTAGAAGTTTACACCTTCCGTTCTGCCTGTCACAAAAGATTTACAACAGGATTTGTCCGCGTTCAGTTTGGCCTGCAGCAGCAGGCCTTTTCCAGGGGCACCACGAGGAGGAACGGACTCACCCCCATACACTGCTTAGTCTTCTTCTGCTTATAAATAAGATAATATCATTTGCTCAGAGTATTAGTCTTATGCTTAATGTTCTTCTGCTTTGTTTTTTTATGCTTCTTTGTCTTCTCTCTCTTGTTGTTCTGCATCTTGGTGGTTGTCTTCCTGTTCTTTGTCCTCTTGAACCAGCTGACGGTACTGGCACCCGGAGGGGCAGCAGAAGGAACAAGAGCCAATGGCACAACCGAGGACCAGCTGACGGTGCTGGAACCCGGTTACTAAGCAGGAGGTACCTGTGCTACAAAGCACTACCAAGGACCAGCAGACGTTGCCGGAACTCGGATACCGAGATGGAGGCACCTAGGCCAAAGGCTCTGACGAGAACCAGCTGACGGTGCTGGAACCCGGAGGGGTAGCATAAGCTGCAAGAGCAAATGGAAATAGCGAGGACCAGCTGACAGTGCTGGCACCCGGAGGGGCAGCAGAAGGAATAAGAGCCAATGGCACAACCGAGGACCAGCTGACGGTGCTGGAACCCGGTTACTAAGCAGGAGGTACCTGTGCTACAAAGCACTACCAAGGACCAGCAGACGTTGCCGGAACTCGGATACCGAGATGGAGGCACCTAGGCCAAAGGCTCTGACGAGAACCAGCTGACGGTGCTGGAACCCGGAGGGGTAGCAGAAGTTACCCCTGAAAAGCAAAGTTGGCATGCCGCAAGCTGGCCGCAGTTACCGAATCAAACAGTCCTACAGGGGGTGCTTGTCCTACTGGCACTACGGAACAAGCCTTTCTTACCAGAACCCGCAGTCCACATAGGAAGCACCTAAACTGCTGGCACCCTAGCCTCGGCTAACCCAACCGCAACACGACATGGCAACTTGGGGTGGCAAACTGACATTGACACTTCCCGGAAACAGCAGGCAGGGCTGGAACCAAGCTGGGCAGGAGGGAGTACCCGTGCCAAAGTCAGTTATGAGCAGCAACTGGCGATGTTGGAGCCCAGGGACAAGCACTTAGCAGGCTGAGGCCTGATGTGCTGTCAATTGGGAGGCAGCAGGACAGATTGCCATCAAAACAGCAGGGGAAGAGCTGACGTTACTGAATCCCACAAACACAGGAGCTAGTGTTTTACTCTGTGAAGACGGCACTTCCGAGCAACAACTGGTTGTGTTGAAGCCCAGGGACAAGCACGGAGCAGGCTGAGGCTGCATTGAAGAAATTTTAAGATCGGTTGTAGACTTCTATTAATTTTAACCAAGCTCCACTTAGGCCTGTGGCTTCACTGATTTTCGTATTTCCCCTGTCCTCCAACCCCGCCAGTTACAGCTCCGAAGTGGCGTCTGCACAATCCACACTTGTTCCTGTGTTACAGGTGTTCAGTCCGGTCAGTTAATCCCCTGATGTGTGTCCGGCAATGTCGCCTGCTCTGTCCACATTCCCATAACTAGTGGACAGAGCAGGCGACATTGCCGGACACACATCAGGGGATTAACTGACCCGACTGAACACCTGTAACACAGGAACAAGTGTGGATTGTGCAGACGCCACTTCGGAGCTGTAACTGGCAGGGTTGGAGGACAGGGGAAATACGAGAGACAGTGGAGCCACAGGCCTAATTGGAGCACGGTTAAAAATCAGTAGTGGTACGACTGTGTAGGCAGCAGGAGACTTTGCCATCCACACAGCAGGGGATCAGCTGACGTTACTGAACCCCACTGAGACACGGGAGCAAGTATCTCTTTCCGTGTGGACGGCACTTCCGAGCTACAACTGGCTGTGTTGAAGCCCAGGAAATAGGAGGGTGTAGGCAGAGGCCTACTGTCTTTGGAATGTGGAGACAGCAGGAGAGACTGCCATCCACACAGCAGGGGATCAGCTGACGTTACTGAACCCCACTGAGACACGGGAGCAAGTGTCTATTTCCGTGTGGAGGGCACTTCCGAGCTACAACTGGCTGTGTTGAAGCCCAGGAAATAGGAGGGTGTAGGCAGAGGCCTACTGTCTTTGGAATGTGGAGACAGCAGGAGAGACTGCCATCCACACAGCAGGGGATCAGCTGACGTTACTGAACCCCACTGAGACACGGGAGCAAGTGTCTATTTCCGTGTGGAGGGCACTTCCGAGCTACAACTGGCTGTGTTGAAGCCCAGGAAATAGGAGGGTGTAGGCAGAGGCCTACTGTCTTTGGAATGTGGAGACAGCAGGAGAGACTGCCATCCACACAGCAGGGGATCAGCTGACGTTACTGAACCCCACTGAGACACGGGAGCAAGTATCTCTTTCCGTGTGGAGGGCACTTCCGAGCTACAACTGGCTGTGTTGAAGCCCAGGAAATAGGAGGGTGTAGGCAGAGGCCTACTGTCTTTGGAATGTGGAGACAGCAGGAGAGACTGCCATCCACACAGCAGGGGATCAGCTGACGTTACTGAACCCCACTGAGACACGGGAGCAAGTATCTCTTTCCGTGTGGACGGCACTTCCGAGCTACAACTGGCTGTGTTGAAGCCCAGGAAATAGGAGGGTGTAGGCAGAGGCCTACTGTCTTTGGAATGTGGAGACAGCAGGAGTGACTGCCATCCACACAGCAGGGGATCAGCTGACGTTACTGAACCCCACTGACACACGGGAGCAAGTGTCTCTTTCCGTGTGGAGGGCACTTCCGAGCTACAACTGGCTGTGTTGAAGCCCAGGAAATAGGAGGGTGTAGGCAGAGGCCTACTGTCTTTGGAATGTGGAGACAGCAGGAGAGACTGCCATCCACACAGCAGGGGATCAGCTGACATTACTGAACCCCACTGAGACACGGGAGCAAGTATCTCTTTCCGTGTGGAGGGCACTTCCGAGCTACAACTGGCTGTGTTGAAGCCCAGGAAATAGGAGGGTGTAGGCAGAGGCCTACTGTCTTTGGAATGTGGAGACAGCAGGGGAGACTGCCATCCACACAGCAGGGGATCAGCTGACGTTACTGAACCCCACTGAGACACGGGAGCAAGTATCTCTTTCCGTGTGGACGGCACTTCCGAGCTACAACTGGCTGTGTTGAAGCCCAGGAAATAGGAGGGTGTAGGCAGAGGCCTACTGTCTTTGGAATGTGGAGACAGCAGGAGAGACTGCCATCCACACAGCAGGGGATCAGCTGACATTACTGAACCCCACTGAGACACGAGAGCAAGTGTCTCTTTCCGTGTGGAGGGAACTTCCGAGCTACAACTGGCTGTGTTGAAGCCCAGGAAATAGGAGGGTGTAGGCAGAGGCCTACTGTCTTTGGAATGTGGAGACAGCAGGAGAGACTGCCATCCACACAGCAGGGGATCAGCTGACGTTACTGAACCCCACTGAGACACGGGAGCAAGTATCTCTTTCCGTGTGGAGGGCACTTCCGAGCTACAGCTGGCTGTGTTGAAGCCCAGGAAATAGGAGGGTGTAGGCAGAGGCCTACTGTCTTTGGAATGTGAAGACAGCAGGAGAGACTGCCATCCACACAGCAGGGGATCAGCTGACGTTACTGAACCCCACTGAGACACGGGAGCAAGTGTCTCTTTCCGTGTGGAGGGCACTTCCGAGCTACAACTGGCTGTGTTGAAGCCCAGGAAATAGGAGGGTGTAGGCAGAGGCCTACTGTCTTTGGAATGTGGAGACAGCAGGAGAGACTGCCATCCACACAGCAGGGGATCAGCTGACGTTACTGAACCCCACTGAGACACGGGAGCAAGTATCTCTTTCCGTGTGGACGGCACTTCCGAGCTACAACTGGCTGTGTTGAAGCCCAGGAAATAGGAGGGTGTAGGCAGAGGCCTACTGTCTTTGGAATGTGGAGACAGCAGGAGAGACTGCCATCCACACAGCAGGGGATCAGCTGACGTTACTGAACCCCACTGAGACACGGGAGCAAGTATCTCTTTCCATGTGGACGGCACTTCCGAGCTACAACTGGCTGTGTTGAAGCCCAGGAAATAGGAGGGTGTAGGCAGAGGCCTACTGTCTTTGGAATGTGGAGACAGCAGGAGAGACTGCCATCCACACAGCAGGGGATCAGCTGACGTTACTGAACCCCACTGAGACACGGGAGCAAGTACCGTATTTTCCGCTTTGTAAGACGCACTTTTTTTCCCCCAAAATTGAGGGGAAAAAGGGGGTGCGTCTTACAAAGAGGATATACATTTGCGCTGCCACTGAGGGTACTTGCCGCGGCACTCTGTGCTCTGATGCTGCCGCTGCGCTGTCCGCCACCGCCGCGCTCCTGTCCCCCGGTGGTTTCTTCCGCCCCGCCGCCGCCGCCGCCGCGCTCTGTCCCGTTCAGCGTGGGGGGGTCTCTGTCGCTCCATGCCTGCTTTCTTCCTGGAAAATGGCCGCCGCGCATGCGCAGACGGACATCTCGGCACTGAAATCTCGGGAGATGAGATTTCAGCGCTGAAATCTCATCTCCCGAGATTTCAGTGCCGAGATGTCCGTCTGCGCATGCGCGGCGGCCATTTTCCAGGAAGAAAGCAGGCATGGAGCGACAGAGACCCCCCCACACTGAACGGGACAGAGCGCGGCGGCGGCGGGGCGGAAGAAACCACCGGGGGACAGGAGCGCGGCGGTGGCGGACAGCGCAGCGGCAGCATCAGGGCACAGAGTGCCGCGGCAAGTACCCTCAGAACGGGACAGAGCGCGGCGATGGCGGCAAACACCGGGGGGACAGAGCGCGGTGGTGGCGGTAAGAACCGGGGGAGAGCGCGGCGGTGGTGGCAAGCAGGCACCGGGGGACAGCGTGGCGGTGGTGGCAAGCACTGGGGGACAGAGTGCGGCGGTGGTGGCAAGCAGGCACCGGGGGACAGAGCGTGGCGGTGGTGGCAAGCATCAGGGGACAGAGGGCGGCGGCAGTAACAGACACCGGCAGCGGCACGCTGCACATCAAAACACCCCCTCATCCCAGCAGCAATGTTCCACTCCGGCCTCCTCCATCACCACCCCTGGAAAGCAATAAGACGCATGGATTATAAGATGCACCACCATTTTATTAAAAATAAAGTTTTTTTCCTATTTTTCTCCTCAAAATTTGGGGTGCGTCTTATAATCCGGAGCGTCTTATAAAGCGAAAAATACGGTATCTCTTTCCGTGTGGACGGCACTTCCGAGCTACAACTGGCTGTGTTGAAGCCCAGGAAATAGGAGGGTGTAGGCAGAGGCCTACTGTCTTTGGAATGTGGAGACAGCAGGAGAGACTGCCATCCACACAGCAGGGGATCAGCTGACGTTACTGAACCCCACTTAGACACGGGAGCAAGTGTCTCTTTCCGTGTGGAGGGCACTTCCGAGCTACAACTGGCTGTGTTGAAGCCCAGGAAATAGGAGGGTGTAGGCAGAGGCCTAATGTCTTTGGAATGTGGAGACAGCAGAAGAGACTGCCATCCACACAGCAGGGGATCAGCTGACGTTACTGAACCCCACTGAGACACGGGAGCAAGTGTCTCTTTCCGTGTGGACGGCACTTCCGAGCTACAACTGGCTGTGTTGAAGCCCAGGAAATAGGAGGGTGTAGGCAGAGGCCTACTGTCTTTGGAATGTGGAGACAGCAGGAGAGACTGCCATCCACACAGCAGGGGATCAGCTGACGTTACGGAACCCCACTGAGACACGGGAGCAAGTATCTCTTTCCGTGTGGAGGGCACTTCCGAGCTACAACTGGCTGTGTTGAAGCCCAGGAAATAGGAGGGTGTAGGCAGAGGCCTACTGTCTTTGGAATGTGGAGACAGCAGGAGATACTGCCATCCACACAGCAGGGGATCAGCTGACGTTACTGAACCCCACTGAGACACGGGAGCAAGTATCTCTTTCTGTGTGGACGGCACTTCCGAGCTACAACTGGCTGTGTTGAAGCCCAGGAAATAGGAGGGTGTAGGCAGAGGCCTACTGTCTTTGGAATGTGGAGACAGCAGAGAGACTGCCATCCACACAGCAGGGGATCAGCTGACGTTACTGAACCCCACTGAGACACGGGAGCAAGTGTCTCTTTCCGTGTGGAGGGCACTTCCGAGCTACAACTGGTTGTGTTGAAGCCCAGGAAATAGGAGGGTGTAGGCAGAGGCCTACTGTCTTTGGAATGTGGAGACGGCAGGAGAGACTGCCATCCACACAGCAGGGGATCAGCTGACGTTACTGAACCCCACTGAGACACGGGAGCAAGTATCTCTATCCGTGTGGAGGGCACTTCCGAGCTACACCTGGCTGTGTTGAAGCCCAGGAAATAGGAGGGTGTAGGCAGAGGCCTACTGTCTTTGGAATGTGGAGACAGCAGGAGAGACTGCCATCCACACAGCAGGGGATCAGCTGACGTTACTGAACCCCACTGAGACACGGGAGCAAGTGTCTCTTTCCGTGTGGAGGGCACTTCCGAGCTACAACTGGCTGTGTTGAAGCCCAGGAAATAGGAGGGTGTAGGCAGAGGCCTACTGTCTTTGGAATGTGGAGACAGCAGGAGAGACTGCCATCCACACAGCAGGGGATCAGCTGACGTTACTGAACCCCACTGAGACACGGGAGCAAGTATCTCTTTCTGTGTGGACGGCACTTCCGAGCTACAACTGGCTGTGTTGAAGCCCAGGAAATAGGAGGGTGTAGGCAGAGGCCTACTGTCTTTGGAATGTGGAGACAGCAGGAGAGACTGCCATCCACACAGCAGGGGATCAGCTGACGTTACTGAACCCCACTGAGACACGGGAGCAAGTATCTCTTTCCGTGTGGAGGGCACTTCCGAGCTACAACTGGCTGTGTTGAAGCCCAGGAAATAGGAGGGTGTAGGCAGAGGCCTACTGTCTTTGGAATGTGGAGACAGCAGGAGAGACTGCCATCCACACAGCAGGGGATCAGCTGACGTTACTGAACCCCACTGAGACACGGGAGCAAGTGTCTCTTTCCGTGTGGACGGCACTTCCGAGCTACAACTGGCTGTGTTGAAGCCCAGGAAATAGGAGGGTGTAGGCAGAGGCCTACTGTCTTTGGAATGTGGAGACAGCAGGAGAGACTGCCATCCACACAGCAGGGGATCAGCTGACGTTACTGAACCCCACTGAGACACGGGAGCAAGTATCTCTTTCCGTGTGGAGGGCACTTCCGAGCTACAACTGGCTGTGTTGAAGCCCAGGAAATAGGAGGGTGTAGGCAGAGGCCTACTGTCTTTGGAATGTGGAGACAGCAGGAGATACTGCCATCCACACAGCAGGGGATCAGCTGACGTTACTGAACCCCACTGAGACACGGGAGCAAGTATCTCTTTCTGTGTGGAGGGCACTTCCGAGCTACAACTGGCTGTGTTGAAGCCCAGGAAATAGGAGGGTGTAGGCAGAGGCCTACTGTCTTTGGAATGTGGAGACAGCAGGAGAGACTGCCATCCACACAGCAGGGGATCAGCTGACGTTACTGAACCCCACTGAGACACGGGAGCAAGTGTCTCTTTCCGTGTGGAGGGCACTTCCGAGCTACAACTGGTTGTGTTGAAGCCCAGGAAATAGGAGGGTGTAGGCAGAGGCCTACTGTCTTTGGAATGTGGAGACAGCAGGAGAGACTGCCATCCACACAGCAGGGGATCAGCTGACGTTACTGAACCCCACTGAGACACGGGAGCAAGTATCTCTATCCGTGTGGAGGGCACTTCCGAGCTACACCTGGCTGTGTTGAAGCCCAGGAAATAGGAGGGTGTAGGCAGAGGCCTACTGTCTTTGGAATGTGGAGACAGCAGGAGAGACTGCCATCCACACAGCAGGGGATCAGCTGACGTTACTGAACCCCACTGAGACACGGGAGCAAGTGTCTCTTTCCGTGTGGAGGGCACTTCCGAGCTACAACTGGCTGTGTTGAAGCCCAGGAAATAGGAGGGTGTAGGCAGAGGCCTACTGTCTTTGGAATGTGGAGACAGCAGGAGAGACTGCCATCCACACAGCAGGGGATCAGCTGACGTTACTGAACCCCACTGAGACACGGGAGCAAGTATCTCTTTCCGTGTGGACGGCACTTCCGAGCTACAACTGGCTATGTTGAAGCCCAGGAAATAGGAGGGTGTAGGCAGAGGCCTACTGTCTTTGGAATGTGGAGACAGCAGGAGAGACTGCCATCTCCACAGCAGGGGAACAGCTGCCAGTACTGAACCCCACTAACACTCGAACGAATGTGTTTGGCTCTGTGGAGACGACACTTCTGAACACTAACTGACGCTGTTGGAGCCCAGGATTAGGCGTGGAGCAGGCTGGGGCCTACTGGATTTTGGCAGGTGAAGGCAGCAGGAGACTTGCCATCTCCACAGCAGGGGAACAGCTGGCAGTGCTGAACCCCACTAACACTCGAACAAATGTGTTTGGCTCTGTGGAGACGACACTTCTGAACACCAATTGACGTTGTTGGAGCCCAGGATTAGGCGTGGAGCAGGCTGGGGCCTGTTGCTTTTGGCTGGTGAAGGCAGCAGGAGACTTGCCATCTCCACAGCAGGGGAACAGCTGGCAGTGCTGAACCCCACTAACACTCGAACAAATGTGTTTGGCTCTGTGGAGACGACACTTCTGAACACCAACTGACGCTGTTGGAGCCCAGGATTAGGCGAGGAGCAGGCTGGGGCCTGTTGCTTTTGGCAGGTGAACGCAGCAGGATACTTGCCATCTCCACAGCAGGGGAACAGCTGGCAGTGCTGAACCTCACTAACACTCGAACGAATGTGTTTGGCTCTGTGGAGACGACACTTCTGAACACCAACTGACGCTGTTGGAGCCCAGGATTAGGCGCGGAGCAGGCTGGGGCCTACTGGATTTTGGCAGGTGAAGGCAGCAGGAGACTTGCCATCTCCACAGCAGGGGAACAGCTGGCAGTGCTGAACCCCACTAACACTCGAACAAATGTGTTTGGCTCTGTGGAGATGACACTTCTGAACACCAACTGACGCTGTTGGAGCCCAGGATTAGGCGCGGAGCAGGCTGGGGCCTACTGGATTTTGGCAGGTGAAGGCAGCAGGAGACTTGCCATCTCCACAGCAGGGGAACAGCTGGCAGTGCTGAACCCCACTAACACTCGAACAAATGTGTTTGGCTCTGTGGAGACGACACTTCTGAACACCAACTGACGCTGTTGGAGCCCAGGATTAGGCGAGGAGCAGGCTGGGGCCTGTTGCTTTTGGCTGGTGAAGGCAGCAGGAGACTTGCCATCTCCACAGCAGGGGAACAGCTGGCAGTGCTGAACCCCACTAACACTCGAACAAATGTGTTTGGCTCTGTGGAGACGACACTTCTGAACACCAACTGACGCTGTTGGAGCCCAGGATTAGGCGAGGAGCAGGCTGGGGCCTGTTGCTTTTGGCAGGTGAACGCAGCAGGATACTTGCCATCTCCACAGCAGGGGAACAGCTGGCAGTGCTGAACCCCACTAACACTCGAACGAATGTGTTTGGCTCTGTGGAGACGACACTTCTGAACACCAACTGATGCTTTTGGAGCCCAGGATTAGGCGCGGAGCAGGCTGGGGCCTACTGGATTTTGGCAGGTGAAGGCAGCAGGAGACTTGCCATCTCCACAGCAGGGGAACAGCTGGCAGTGCTGAACCCCACTAACACTCGAACAAATGTGTTTGGCTCTGTGGAGACGACACTTCTGAACACCAACTGACGCTGTTGGAGCCCAGGATTAGGCGAGGAGCAGGCTGGGGCCTGTTGCTTTTGGCTGGTGAAGGCAGCAGGAGACTTGCCATCTCCACAGCAGGGGAACAGCTGGCAGTGCTGAACCCCACTAACACTCGAACAAATGTGTTTGGCTCTGTGGAGACGACACTTCTGAACACCAACTGACGCTGTTGGAGCCCAGGATTAGGCGAGGAGCAGGCTGGGGCCTGTTGCTTTTGGCAGGTGAAGGCAGCAGGAGACTTGCCATCTCCACAGCAGGGGAACAGCTGGCAGTGCTGAACCCCACTAACACTTGAACGAATGTGTTTGGCTCTGTGGAGACGACACTTCTGAACACCAACTGACACTGTTGGAGCCCAGGATTACGCATGCCGCATGCAGAGGCCAATGGGCAGCGGTTTTTATGGAGGTTGTTGACTACTACTGATTCTAACCTTGCTCCACTTAGGCCTCTGGCTCCACTGTCTCTACTATTTAACCTGGCCTCCAACCACGCCAGCTACATCTCTGAAGTGGCGTCAGCACAATCTACACTTGTTCCTGTGTTACTGGTGCTCTGTCCCGTCCGTTGATCCCCTGATGTTTGTCCGGCAAGTTCGCCAGCTCTGTCCTCATTCCCACTACTGGTTATGGGAATGTGGACAGAGCAGGAGACCTTGCCGGACACACATCAGGGGATAAACTGATGGGACTGAGCCACAGGAACACAGGAACAAGTGTAGATTGTGCTGACGCCACTTCAGAGATGTAGATGGCGGGGTTGGAGGTCAGGGGAAATAGTAGAGACAGTGGAGCCAGAGACCTAAGTTGGGCACGGTTAAAAATCAGTAGTGGTTTGAATGTTGATGGAGCTGGTGACTTTGCCGTCCACACAGCAGGGGATCAGCTGGCGTTACTGAACCCCACTAACACAGGAGCTAGTGTGTTTCTCTGTGCAGACGACACATCTGAGAGACAACTGGCTGTGTTGAAGCACAGGGATTATAGTTCAGGTGGTAGAAAAATGAACACACCAGCAGACCTGGATACAGTTGCCAACCACTAATTTAGTCTGTAAGAGGAATGGCAAAGTCTTTGGAGATCCAGGCCTTGTTCATTTTCAGAAAAGTCAGCCGGTCAACATTATCGGAAGATAGTCGCGTGCGACGATCTGTTAGTACACCACCTGCGGCACTAAAGACACGTTCCGATAATACACTGGCAGCAGGGCAAGCCAGCACCTCCAATGCATACTGGCTAAGCTCTGGCCATGTATCCAGCTTAGAGACCCAAAACTTGAAGGGGGAAGAGCCATCTGGGAGTACAGTGACAGGGCAAGACATGTAGTCTGACACCATCTGACGGAAGCGTTGCCTCCTGCTGACTCGAGGCGTCGCTGATGGTGTAGACAATTGTGGTGGACACACAAAACTTTGCCACATTTGGGCCATAGTGGTCTTGCCTTGTGCTGCGGCGCTGCCTCTGCTCCCTCTTTGTGCAGAGTTTCCTCCACTGCCTCGACGCACAGAGCTGCTTTGTAAAGCACTAGCAACAATGCTGTCGGGTGGAATGGAAAACATTATGGACTGCACCAGTGACTCTTCGTACTCCCGCAGTTTACGCTCCCGGTTCAACGTTGGTATGAGCCTTTGTACGCTGTCCCGGTAGCGAGGATCTAGGAGGGTGTACACCCAATAATCAGCCGAGACGAGAATGTGGGCGATGCGGCGGTCGTTTCTCAGGCACTGCAGCATGAAATCAACCATGTGCTGCAGACTCCCAACTGCCAAAGAACCGCTGTCCCCTGTTTGAGGCGTGACCTCGGCCTGCTCTGCATCACCCCACCCTCGCTGTACATACTGAGTAGAGGTTTGTGTACCTCCCTCCTCTGGAGAGATGTCTTCCTCCTCCATCGACTCCTCCTCATCCTCCTCACAAAGTGTCCCCTGCCTAGGACTTTGTGAGGAAACACGTAGCGCAGACTGTCCAGAAGCAGATGGCATTTGGGACTCCTCATCCTCCACCTCTTCCGAAACCTCATCCCTTAGTGCTTGCAGTGTTTGTTGAAGCAGGCAGATAAGGGGGACAGTCATGCTGACTAGTGCATCATCTGCACTCGCCATCCGCGTGGATTCATCGAAGGCACGCAAAACGAGGCAGATGTCCTTCATAGAGGCCCACTCAATGGTGCTGAAGTGTGAACGGCGCACAGTGCGACTTGTTTGCGCCTGATGCAGCTGGTACTCCATGACTGCTGCCTGCTGCTCACACAACCGCTCCAACATATGTAACGTTGAATTCCACCGGGTGGGTAGGTCACATATGATGCGATGTTCCGGAAGGCCAAATCGTCGCTGCAGAGCAGCGAGGCGCGATCTTGCCGTGCTGGAACGCCGCAAGTGAGCGCACTCTATGCGGACCTTGTGCAACAGTGCATCAAGATCCGGATAGTCCCTCAGAAAGCTCTGCACGACCAAGTTAAGCACATGTGCCAGACATGGGATGTGTGTGAGGTTGCCTAGGCCAAGAGCTGCCACCAGATTTCGGCCATTGTCCCACATTACCAAGCCCGGCTGGAGATTCGCTGGCCCAAACCACACATCGCTCTCCAGCTTGATAGCATTCCAGAGCTCCTGCGCTGTGTGGCTTCGATTCCCCAAAGAAATTAATTTGAGTACAGCCTGTTGACGTTTGGCCACGGCTATGCTCATATCGGTCGTAACAGGCTCCTGCTCTGCTGTTTCTGAGGAACTTGAGTAGGAGGAGGAGTCTATGTGTACAGACTGGAGTCCTGCAATCCGTGGCGTTGGAAGAACACGTACAGCGCCACTCTCCAGATCTGTACCCGGCTCCACAACATTGACCCAGTGGGCAGTGAGGGAAAGGTATCGTCCCTGTCCATGGTTACTGGTCCACGCATCGGTGGTCAGGTGGACCTTGCTACTAACGGCGTTTAGTAGCGCATGTTTTATTTTGCCCTCAACATGTTTCTGCAGGGCAGGGACGGCTCGCCTGCTGAAATAAAAGCGGCTGGGCACGTTGTATTGGGGGACTGCCAATGCCATTAAGTCCCGGAAGGTGTCAGTGTCCACCAGCCTGAATGACAGCATTTCAACTGCCAGAAGTTTGGCAATGCCAGCATTCAGAGACTGTGCTCGGGGATGGTTTGCCGAGTAAGGGCGCCTTTTATCCCATGCCTGTGCTACCGATGGCTGTGATGGATGGGAACGTGCTGCTATGGGTGGAATCTGACAGGGTCTCCGGACAACAGTGGCAGAGGTTCTTCCTTGGCGATCCTGAGAGGAAGCCGAACCAGCAGTGTGTGAGCTGGAGGAAGAGGCCCCAACAGGAACTGAAGAGGTGGTAGGTGGTGCTGTACGTTGGCCTACGTCTTCAGGGTGTCTCTGCAACTCCAACTCGTGCTTGGTGCGCACATGTTTCCACATATTTGTGGTATTGAGGTTGCTGACATTTCTCCCTCTTTTGACTATCTGATGACACAGCTTGCATTTGACAAAGCAAATGTCATCTGCAACTGTGTCAAAAAAGGACCACGCACTGCAACTCTTGGGAGCGCCCGTTTTGCTTTTGGAATGAGGAATGCTCCTAACGGGTGCCGAAGTGGAGGGTACAGGCAACCAAGTCTTCCCCCTCCCTCTGCCTCCTGTTTTGGCCGGTAGGGGAATCTCTTCCTCCGAGCTGCTCCCACCACCTTCCTGTTCCTCACGCCATGATGGGTCAAGGACCTCATCATCTTCCCTCCCCTCTTCAAACAGCTGCTTCTCCGGGGTTGTCATCATCGTCATCTCGTCATCATCTGATGCGTACTGAGGTGTGCTGACCATAGGCACTGGCCCACTTGCCTCTTCAGATTCAGAGGGACAAAGAAGTTGCGCATCACTGCATACTCCCTCTTCTTCACATTCAGGAATGCTGCTTGGCTGGCCCCCTCTTTCCAAGCCAACAGATTCCGAGAACAGAAGTAGAGACTGTGATGGCTCCTGTCCATGCCTCTGACGGCCGGGGCACTTTGGCAGGTGGTGAAGAGACAGATGGTTGCTCTTCGGTGCTCTGGTCCTGAGAGGCTGTGGAAGTAATTGAAGTCGATGCGTTAGCTGCCATCCATCCGACAACGGCTTCAATTTGTTCCTCCCGCAGCAGTGGGGTACGTTGAGGTCCTACAAAGCTGCGCATAAAGGACTGTTGCCTGCTAAAACTGGGGGATGCTGATCCACTGGTGCCCGCAGCAGGCCCAGAATCCCCACGTCCTCTACCTGCAGAATCCCCACGTCCTCTCCCTGCAGAATCCCCACGTCCTCTCCCTGCTGAAACTCCACGCCCACGCCCACGCGCCTTACTCCCTGCCTTCTTCATCTTGCAAGACTGCTTAAGATAGGCAGAAAAGTACAAAGGGGGGCCTTAGTGTGCTTATTCCTGAACAGCTGGTTACAGGTACAAGAAACACTAATTTTATGAAGTGTGTGTGTGTGGACTACACTTTAATAGGAGCTGATGTGGCCTACACAAGTTCCAAATGTAGTGTTTGGTGAACTTTTTTTGTGGTTTCTTTGTTGGAAACAAACTCAAAGTATGTGAACAAAGAATTGAAACTGATAGTATCACCAACTTTTTGGAGCTATTACAATGCAGGCAGGTAACCTACAATGCAAAAGATGAGGCTCCAAAAAAATTGGGTAATACTAATCTGGCTGCGCCGGCAGGGCACAAGCCAGAAAAAAAGGCTCCTCTATCTACTCCTATATAGTGTTTGCAACCAACCAATGTTGATGGATACGGATGGATGCACACTAATAGGAGAAGAAAAAATGAGCTGCACTCAAAGACAAATATGTGTGAGGCAGTGACGCACGTTGAGCGTCCTACAACCAGACGTAGCTGCCGGACACTCTACTCAGCGTGAGCTGCACTCACACACAGTCAGAGACCTCTCAGACAGCCGTCAACAGTGCAGCTAAGTGGGCACTGGCACTGACAGGCTGCAGAAAGGCTCCGCTGTGTACTCCTATATAGTGTTTGCAACCACCGTAGATGGAGACGGATGGATGCACACTAATAGAAGAAAAAATGAGCTGCACTCAAATACAAATATGTGTGAGGCACTGACGCACGCTGAGCGTCCTACAGCCAGACGTAGCTGCAGGACACACTACTCAGCGTGAGCTGCACTCACACACAGTCAGAGACCTCTCAGACAGCCGTGAACAGTGCAGCAAAGTGGACACTAGCACTGAAAGGCTGCAGAAAGGCTCCGCTGTCTACTACTAGTGTTTGCAACCAACGTATATGGATACGGATGGAAGCACACTAGATTGAAATTATGTAAAAAATGCAGCTCAAAAATTAAAAGATGTATGAGGCAGCAGTGATCACACTGGGTGGCCTACAGCCTGACGTGGCTGCAGGACCCACTCCACAGCGTGAGCTGCACTCACACAGCCCTTGCAGACAGCTGTGAACACTGCTGCTAGGGCAAAGAAGGCTACAGTGGTGGTTTATGTAGCCTGGGTAAAGCACTAGAAGTTTGGTGGAATCGCTATTTCTAACTGTCCCTCACAGTCTTCTACAGCAGCCTGTCCCTAACTGAATTCCCAGCAGAGTGAACCAGAAATGGCGGCTGCAGTGGCTTTTATAGTGCATCATGACATCATTTCAGCAGCCAATCACAGCCATGCCAATAGTTAACATGCCTACATGCCTAACAGGATGTGCCCACACTTCGGAGGATTCCCATTGGCTTAATCAAAGCAAGCAGGCTCATAGCATGAGGGGAACTTCCGATTCCGATTCCGGAATCCGATATGACAAAAGTATCGGAAGTCAGTATCGGAATTCCGATACCGCTAATATCGGCCGATACCCGATACTTGCGGTATCGGAATGCTCAACACTATTCATCTGTATTCTTGCACCTGTGTTTCCATCTTAATTATATGGGTCCACTGCATCCTGATGCATTTGTCTGGAGGCCTGGACGGGTAAAGCTCTCTGCTTTTTTGCTGTTTTCTTGTTATTGGAGGATTTTTAAGTCCTCTTTTTGTCCTATTTTAGGGTGTCCCAAAATGCATCAAATCACATCAGAAGTCACCAGTGAGCTACTGTTTATGATTTTACTATTTACAGAGATCCTGTGTAAAATTATTACTAGTAATACTATTAGGAGATGCTAAAACATTGCATTTTTTCAGTGTTTTTTCTACAGTAAAAACCTTCACTCTTAGCATCACAGGGTCAGGAGGAGAGGTAGGCAGGGTAGTCACCCACCTAAGGCGCTACTTCCTGAGTACCTGAGGTGGGGCAAAGATTAGTGAAAAAAATGACATTGCAGAATGCCTGCGACCACCCAGCACCTTCCTCTGGCTGCAGGCATTCAGCACAGTAATGGCTGGGAAGCAGGCACACAAATGACATACCTTCTCCGCATTCAATTCTATTTGCATCTATAAGACGTGAATACAATTGCTGTGAGTGACACCGCCAAGCTCTGCCAGGAACTTCATCAGAATTTAGGGCACTTCTTGCATGCTGTGACAACTCCTGGAGTGGACCCTCTGGGTCGTTGCACCAACCCACCTAAGGTGAGCTGACCTAGTGAGGACCACCCCCTATACATGGAGTGTCAGGGGCAAGCCCAAGGGGGTGAGGTGCCACGACTGCTGGAACCAGGTGGCCGGCTCACAAGAGACACGAATGAGTGTGTCTGCAGGAGTGTGCAAATCGTGGACACAGGGGCATGCTGGGTACAGGACAATACAAGGCTTGTGCACGGGAATGCGCTAGATACTGGATAGTACAAGGCCGGAACACGTATGGCGTGCACTGACAAGCATACCTGGGCACGGGCAAAGCAGGGCGCATGCTAGGGAGCACACTAGAGCACAGGATTAGTCAGAGCGCGTCCTGAGGTGCACACCAGAGTACAGGGTTAGGTCGAGCGTGTGGTGGTTCGCACGCCTGTGTGCAGAGCAAGGCAGAAGGTGTGCCAAGAGGCACAACAGGACACAAAGCAGAGAGAAGGTACGGAGCATGTGCTGGAAGCATGGCAAGGCAGAGTACAGGAATGAAGCACAAGGCAGAGTACAGGCACGGAGCACAAAGCAGAGTACAGGCACAGAGCATAAGGCAGAGTACAGGCACAGAGCACAAGGCAGAGGACCCGAGTACAGCGCGCAGCTAAGCAAGGACCAAACAGACCAAGCCAGGAAGCACAACAATAATCAGGCGCCTCCCATAGGAAGAGGCAGCCTGATATAGGACTTGAGCGCTGATACTTCCGGGGTCAGGTCCTCCAGGACCATAGAGAGTACAAGGCTGGGGAGAGGAGAAGAAGAGAAGAGGAGCGCGCGTGCGCACTAAGAGCACTGCGCAGCCATGGGACTAGATGCGAGAGGTGCGCATGCACACCCGACGGGACCCCCGAAGCAGCCGCGGCACCGGAAGTGGTGATGTTGGACCCGGGGTCTTGCCCCCAGGTGGGAGCGGCGTGACAGGTGGTGTGACACATGCACCCTGTTGGAGATGATGCTCGCAAGGGATATTGGATGGCGCGATGCAGTGGTGTCATTGCGACATGCAGCATCCACTGCTGTACTAGACAAAAGAGGAGATGTGGTGGCTGCACTGGATCGGGAGCCTCAATCAGGTGAGTATAAGCTTATTTTTACTTTTCTTCTATTATTATACTGTACTATAAGAAGAGGAGCTGTTGGGGGAGTTATCATAAGAGAGGTTGGGGACTATCATAAGAGAGGCTGTTGGTGGGCTGTGATAAAAGATGTTTTTGAGCGATCATAAAAGGGGCTGTTTGGTGGTTAACCGAAGAGGGGCTGTTGGGAGGCTATAATAAGAGGGGCTGCTGGGGGGCTATCAGAAGAGGGTCTATTGGGGGCCATCACAAAAGGAGCAGTGGGGGACATTATGTTGTGGGCATAATTCTGTAAAGGGGGCTGTGATGAGCCTACTGTATAGGGTGCTGTGGGGGACATTATACTGTATAGGGGGCTGTGGTGACCATATTCTGTAGGAGGCTGGAGTGGATAATATACTGTATATTGAGGGGCTGTGGTGGATATCATACTGTGTGGGGTGCTGTGGTGGACATCATCTAACCTTGACATCATCTAACCTTGAAATCTAACCTTGACGTCTGTGAAGACTCAGACGTCAAGGTTAGATTTCAGAAAGGCAGATTTTAAGGGATTCAGAAAGAGAATTGGAGGGATCCAATGGCTGGATATCCTTAAGGACAAAAATGTCCAGGAAGGATAGGAAGTCTTGAAAAATGAAATTCTCAAAGCACAATTGTTAACAATTCCGAAAAGAGGGAAGAATAGGAAGCATTTAAGTAAACCAGGATGGATGAACACAGAACTTAAGCACATGCTAAAAAGGAAGAAAGAAATGTTTATAAAATGGAAAGAGGGAGGCATATCTAAAGAAGAATATAATGCTGGCTGCAGAACTTGCAGGACACAAATCATATTATCTAAAGCTGACAATGAATTGAGGCTTGCAAGAGAAATCAAAAGCAATAATAAAAGATTTTGGGGATATGTCAAAAGTAAAAGAAAAGTCAGATGCTATAGGATTTTTACAGGATGAAAATGATGAAATGGTAAGACAGGATGTTGAGAAGGCCGAACTTTTAAATTCCTATTTTTCATCTGTTTTCTCTCAGAAAGGAAATGTAACATCAACTGTTCTTCACTGTCCTATTAAGGGAATAGAAGAATCCAGGATATCTATAAACAGAAAGATAGTGAGGAAACACTTAGCTAATCTAAATGAATTCAAGTCTCCAGGTCCAGATGAATTACACCCCAGAGTACTGAAGGGGATAGCAGAAGAAATTTTTGAACCCCTTTCCATAATCATTGAAAATTCTTGGAGAACAGGAGAAGTCCCAGAAGACTGGCGAAGAGCAAATGTTGTTCCTATCTTCAAAAATGGGAAGAAAGTGGACCCAGGCAACTATAGACCGGTGAGTCTGACTTCTATACCAGGAAAGATCTTTGAACAAATTATTAAACAACATGTATGTAAGTGTTAGGCATCGGGTTCCTGCCACTGCACAACAGGAATCCAGAGCCTTGCACCCAGCGGTCTCCCATTCTTTTTCGGCCGCAGTGGAGCCTGCTCAGCAGACTCGACGGTCCAGATGCTCTGCCCAGACCAGCAGTGTAGGATCAGTTGATGCTGCCACCTCTGGTTCAGGTTTGACAATGCAGCTGTCATGATCCATGCTGGATCATGACAGATAAAAGCACATATAACCTTTTTTTTTCCTTAAGCTATGTGCTTAAGTTTGGTTTTGCCCCGGTGGCCATTAGGATTATTACACAGTGGTGTTTTTTGTTCTATTTTCCCCCCTGTGTTGGTGAGCATCATTGCACTCTGGTTTCTTTAGTTTAGTGCATGTGATTATAAAGCAGGTGTGATTGCTGGCTCTTACCTATAAAAGAGTGTCAGGTGTTGCAATCACTGTTGGTGATAGTGTTCGTTTCAACCATCCTTGGTGGAGGAAGGATCTAGAGAGAGGTCCTGGAAGCTCAGTCAGAGCCCTGTTGTGGAAGGAGTCAGAGGGGATTTCCTTGCAGCTCTGACAGAGCTTGGTGGCAGCTATTCAGGAGGAAAGCTGCATTCTGGTGGTGGACTCTGTTGCTGGGAGCAAGAGTAACAGAGCAAAGCTAAGTGGTGTTTCCCTGTCTGTATTTTTCCTGGTGTGTATTAGTACAGCGGTGGGGCCATTGCCTGCATCTCCCAGCTCCCTAGCAAGGGATAGTTGTAGGGTGTGCTAGGGTGACAGATATACTGATCGGTGCCCGGTGTGGAACTGGCCTAGGGAACATTAGGAGTGTGAGGGACACTGACTCAGGGGAGTGCAGGAGGTCTCCACGTCCCCGCTCCCTATCGCAGGGCCCACCGTTGTAACTGTTTCCCCTTTCCCTGTGTCTTGTTATTTTAGTTACCAGCCTGCGGGCCGTGTCACACAGGACAGTTTCACGTGCTGTGTCTTGTTGTTTCAGTTACCGGCCTGCTGGTCGCGTCACACAGGACGGGTGATCATGACATTATCACCAACCAATAGATTCTTTTTTGGTCTGCTGAGCCATGGACCCAATTCAGCCCTTTGCCCAAATGCTGCAGATCCTTACTGATGAGATTAGGGGGCTTCACGGAGGGTTTGTGCAGCAGCTGCGGCTGTTGGTGGGCTTTGGGGGCTTGGTTCAAGAACAGGCTCAGCCAGAACCCAAGATAACCCTCCCTGACAGGTTTTCTGGAGGGAGAGATCAATTCTTGGTATTTCAGCAAGCCTGTAAACTATACTTCAGGCTGCGCCCTCGTTCATCAGGGAGTGAAGAGCAACGGGTGGGAATCATTATGTCCCTTCTTAAGGGGGATCCCCAATCCTGGGCCTTTTCCCTGCCGGACGATTCACCATCATTAGAGTCCATGGACGAGTTTTTGCGACTTTGGCGCTAGTGTATGGGGACCCTGATGGCGTCGCCCTGGCGGAATCCTGACTCCGTAGGTGTAAACAGAGAGCCCGGGTCGCTGAGGAGTACTGCTCAGAGTTTAGGAGGTGGGCCACTAACACTCAGTGGAATGACCCTGCACTTAGGAGTCAATTTGAGTTGGGTCTGTCTCCAAAGTTGCAGGATACTCTGGAGCAGTACGCCGCCCCCAGGTCGCTGGAGGCAGCCATGTCCCTTGCCATCTGGGTGGATAGACGCCTTAGGGAGAGACATACACAAAATGTGCCCCCTGATGTCCTCGCTAGGGAGGACCCACCAGTGCGGACGGAGGAGCCCAGACAACCTGGTGTTGTTGGTACAAAAAAGGGGGTGTCTGCGGCTCATTGTGGTGGGGGGTATGCTTTTCCTGTGGGAAGCCGGGCCATTTCTTGAGAGCCTGCCCAGTTTGTGCCAAGTCTCCAGGTGAACCTATGCAAGTAGGAGGTGCTAGTGTGTGTTCAGGCCTGCCTACGGTCCAGGGAGTGGTGTCGGCATGTTTTTACTGTGGGCAGACTGGTCATGTCCTTAAGGCTTGCCCAATGCGCGCCAAATTATCTGTGTCATTTCAGAAGCCGCATTCCCCTGGTCGTTTGGAGGGAGACGACCAGGGAGTGTATATTTCCTCCATTTTGCCCTCCCAAGGTACTATGTCAGCAGAAGTGTTGGCTGGCAGGGTACCAGAGGTGATACCGGTGCTTGTGGACAGCGGAGCAGGAGTCAGTCTGGTGGATGCTCGCTTTGTCCAGACTCATGGCCTGAGGTGTAGGACGCTAGCCCAACCTATAAGCGTCCAGGCCATAAACTCTGTTCCACTGAGCCAGGGGAGCTTGACCCAAGTCGTAGAAAATATCCATCTACGTATAGGACATCATGAGGAGTCCTTGTCATGCTACGTCTTGCAGGGAATGCCAGTACCTATTGTTTTAGGCCTCCCTTGGCTGAAAAAACACAACCCGGTAATAGATTGGCGGGCGGGGGAAGTGGTCAGCTGGGGGCAGTCGTGTGATGGCTGCTGCCCAGGAACTACTGTCTCTGCCGTCTTTCTTCAACCGACCCCTTCCTCTCCAGTGAGAGCAGCAGATGTGCTGCAGGAGAGTAGGGGCAAGTCTCAACCCTCGCCATTAGCCAACCCTGAGAGGCGCAGACCTCGTGGTGGAAAGGGCTGGAGGGTGGTGTACCCCTTGGTGAAGTGCGGGGGTGTGAGTGTGGTGACACAGGGGGACGCCTCTGTTGTCAATCCCAGAAAGAGTTCACCGAATTGTGACAAACGAATGTGTGACAATAAGCGTTCAGGTCCGGACCTGTGTGTGAACGAGCATGTATGGGTGGCCACCAAAAAACATCCAGTGGAAATGTGTTGCGGAGTCTTACCAGATCATGCCAAATCAGACACATACACAATTCGTTCCCCAGGTCGGCGCTTCGGAGATGTGTGTTGCCTCCAGAACATACATTGCCAATACCAGCGGTGCTCGTTTGTCATAAACCTGGCGTGCAGGTAGTTGCTGGGGTGAACTCTGGACCTGGGCGTCCCCGCTGTAGGTGGTTCCCTGATGAGGAGTGGTCTTGAGGGTCCAGAGGCCCCTCATTAAGGGGAGGGTACTGTCATGATCCATGCTGGATCATGACAGATAAAAGCACATGTAACCTTTTTTTTCCTTAAGCTGTGTGCTTAAGTTTGGTTTTGCCCCGGTGGCCATTAGGATTATTACACAGTGGTGTTTTTTGTTCTAGTTTGCCCCCCGGTGGTGGTGAGCGTCATTGCACTCTGGTTTCTTTAGTTTAGTGCATGTGATTATAAAGCAGGTGTGATTGCTGGCTCTTACCTATAAAAGAGTGTCAGGTGTTGCAATCACTGTTGGTGATAGTGTTCATTTCAACCATCCTTGGTGGAGAAAGGATCTAGAAAGAGGTCCTGGCAGCTCAGTCAGAGCCCTGTTGTGGAAGGAGTCAGAGGGGATTTCCTTGCAGCTCTGACATAGCTTTGTGGCAGCTATTCAGGAGGAAAGCTGCATTCTGGTGGTGGACTCTGTTGCTGGAAGCAAGAGCAACAGAGCAAAGCTAAGTGGTGTTTCCCTGTCTGTATTTTTCCTGGTGTGTATTAGTACAGCGGTGGGGCCAGTGCCTGCATCTCCCAGCTCCCTAGCAAGGGATAGGTGTAGGGTGTGCTAGGGTGACAGGTATCCTGATCGGTGCCCGATGCGGAACCGGCCTAGGGAACGTTAGGAGTGTGAGGGACACTGACTCAGGGGAGTGCAGAAGGTCTCCACGTCCCCGCTCCCTATCGCAGGGCCCACCATTGTAATTGCTTCCCCTTTCCCCGTGTCTTGTTGTTTTAGTTACCAGCCTGCGGGCCGTGTCACACAGGACAGTTTTATGTGCCGTGTCTTGTTGTTTCAGTTACCAGCCTGCTGGTCATGTCACACAGGACGGGTCCACGTGACAGCAGCCTGGCCAGCAGCAAAAGACTCCAGAACCTAAGTCCCTCCATTGCTCCATTGAGCATGATCATGGGACGATTCCCCATTGGGGATCGGGAGTCACATACTCAGGTCCTTCTCCAGTTCTGATTGGTCCATCAAGGTGATCTGGAAGGTTCCGGAGGGTCTCGACTATAAAAGACTCGCATGGCCGCTTGACCATATGCTAGTATAGGCTTTTGATATTATGTGTGTGAGTGAAGATGGATGCATGAGACTGGTGACTGACTTATTATGATTCCCCTCCATTGGATATTACGAATGTGGTTAGGGAATTAGTAGTCAGAGTCTGCGCCAGCAGTGGCTTAGTCTATGTGCCACTGAGCACCCCGCTCTCCACACAAGCGTTAGCGTCACAGTGCCATTCAGCACAAGGCACCTGTGTATCGCACTAGCAGCCACGTTCCTTATAGTGGTGCCGTGCGCAAGTTAAGCGCTTTCCCCCGCTCTGGAGGTTAGTGGCGTCCGCTGAGGCAGTGCAGTGCACACCTGGTGCAATTCACATTCAGCATTGCTATTCCTGACTCCGCAGTTGCGGTGTCGAGCACTCGTGGGTCTAGAAGGACTCTTCCCAGCGTCTCAGGGGCCAAGTCCTGTGACCATACACTAGTGCTCCTATAGCCGAGCTCTGTGAGCACAAACAGGCTCCGGCGTTTATGTTCAGCGGTAGTGCGGCTCTGTGAAGCAACAGAGTCCGCCCCTGCACACACCGGGTGACGATATCCCGCGTGTGTTTCTCTAGTATACCGCCATATAGCATCCGCCATTACTGAGCAGCAGTTTACCACCCCTGCACGGTGGACCCCGGGCTGCAAATGCACCTTATTACCATCTTTATTATTTGGTGCGTTCCGCCAGCCCTAACATTATACTAGCGCCAGGGTCTGGCTAGTAATGGCGGATGAACAGCGACTGCTGCTGTACATCCGGCAGCTGCAGGGCAGGTTGGCGGCTCTCGAGTGTTTAGCCTCAGCTGCGGATGTTACTGCGGTCACTCTTCAGGCAGCCACAGAGGCTGTCTCCCGTGTGACCACTGCCATCCCTGCCCCGACTTTGTCCCTCCTCCCGCTGCCCGAGAAGTTCTCGGGTGATGGTGCTTCTTGTAGGGGTTTCGTAAGCCAGTGCTCTATACAGCTGGAGCTGCTGGCAGCACGATTCCCCTCCGAGCGGGCTAAAGTGGGATTTATTATTTCCCTCTTGTCGGGCAGGGCTTTTGAGTGGGCCACACCGCTGTGGGAGCATGGTGATCATGTGGTGCATACAGGCATATATTAAAGTTTGGGCACCCCTATTAATGTTAACCTTTTTTCTTTATAACAATTTTGGTTTTTGCAACAGCTATTTCAGTTTCATATATCTAATAACTGGTGGACTCAGTTATATTTCTGGATTCAAATGAGGTTTATTGTACTAACAGAAAATGTGCAATCTGCATTTAAACAAAATTTGACCGGTGCAAAAGTATGGGCACCTCAACATAAAAGTGACATTAATATTTCGTAGATCCTCCTTTTGCAAAAATAACAGCCTCTATTCACTTCCTGTAGCTATTGATGAGTTCCTGGATCCTGGATGAAGGTATTTGTGACCATTTCTGTTTACAAAACAATTCCAGTTCAGTTAAGTTTGATGGTCGCCGAGCATGGACAGCCCACTTCAAATCATCCCACAGATGTTCAACGATATTCAGGTCTGGGGACTGGGATGGCCATTCCAGAACATTGTAATTGTTCCTCTGCATGAATGCCTGAGTAGATTTGGAGCGGTGTTTTGGATCATTGTCTTGCTGAAATATCCATCCCCTGCGTAACTTCAACTTCGTCACTGATTCTTGCACATTATTGTCAAGAATCTGCTGATACTGAGTTGAATCCATGCGACCCTCAACTTTAACAAGATTCCCGGTGCCGGCATTGGCCACACAGCCCCAAAGCATGATGGAACCTCCACCAAATTTTACTGTGGGTAGCAAGTGTTTTTCTTGGAATGCTGTGTTTTTTAGCCTCCATGCATAACGCCTTTTTGTATGACCAAACAACTCAATCTTTGTTTCATCAGTCCACAGGACCTTCTTCCAAAATTTTAACTGGCTTGTCCAAATGTGCTTTTGCATACCTCAGGCGACTCTGTTTGTGGCGTGCTTGCAGAAACGGCTTCTTTCGCATCACTCTCCCATACAGCTTCTCCTTGTGCAAAGTGCGCTGTATTGTTGACCGATGCACAGTGACACCATCTGCAGCAAGATGATGCTGCAGGTCTTTGGAGGTGGTCTGTGTATTGTCCTTGACTGTTCTCACCATTCTTCTCTGCCTTTCTGATATTTTTCTTGGCCTGCCACTTGTTCCTCTTGTTCCTATGTTCCTCACAGTGGAAACTGACAGGTTAAATCTCTGAGACAACTTTTTGTATCCTTCCCCTGAAAAGCTATGTTGAATAATCTTTGTTTTCAGATCATTTGAGAGTTGCTTTGAGGAGCCCATGATGCCACTCTTCATAGGAGAATCAAATAGGTGAACTACTTGCAAGCGGCCACCTTAAATACCTTTTCTCATGATTTGATACACCTGGTTATGAAGTTCAAAGCTCAATGAGGTTACAAAACCAATTTAGTGCTTCAGGAAGTCAGTAAAAAGTAGTTAGGAGTGTTCAAATCAAGAAAATGATAAGGGTGCCTATACTTTTGCACCGGTCAAATTTTGTTTAAATGCAGATTGCACATTTTCTGTTAGTACAATAAACCTCATTTGAATCCAGAAATATAACTGAGTCCATCAGTTATTAGATATAAGAAACTGAAATAGCTGTTGCAAAAACCAAAATTGTTATAAAGAAAAAAGATTAACATTAATAGGGGTGCCCAAACTTTAACATATGACTGTAGTGTCTCGCGGTTCTTGGACACTCTGAAGCAGGTCTTCCTGGGACCACGAGTCACCCATGACACCGCGCTCCGGCTGCTGGCATTGTCACAGGGCTTGTCCATGGTCAGCCACTTTGCCATCCAGTTCCGGACGCTGGCCTCAGAGTTAGAGTGGCCAGATAAGATCCTCATTCCGGCATTCTGGAGAGGTTTGGCTGGCCATGTGTAGGACGCTCTGGCCACCAGGGAGATTCCCGCTACACTGGAGGAGCTTATCACTGTCTCCACCCATATTGATCTTCACTTCGCCGAGCGAAGCTTGGAGTGGGCCCAGTGTAGGCAGAGGTTTAGGTTGGCACCTAGTTTTGCTAAACGTCTGGAATCTCCCGATCGTGCATCCGAGCATCAGGGGTCTTCCCGTGAGGAATCCAGGCTCCGGTCCGCTCGAGCCCCTGTGAGCTGTCATGTTTGCCGGCAGTCCGGTCACCTTGCTAACCGGTGCCCACAGCGGCTGGAAGAATGCTCGCTCCTAGTGGCCGTAGGAGGCGGCGCACTAGAATCAGCAGCGTTTTCCTCCAAGCTGTCCTTTAAGGGGACACTTGAGTTTGGTTCTTCCACTCTGGCAGTGGATGTTTGCGTGGATTCCGGAGCAGAGGGCAATTTTATGTAGTCGGCTTCACTCAACAGCACGCTATACCCCTGGTTATGATGTCTAAACCAGTCACCATCAGAGTGGTGAATGGCGCCACTCTACCCTCACAGATAACCCACCAGACCGCCCCCTTGTTACTCTCAGTGGCTTCATCTCATCAGGAGACGATATTCCTCCTCGTCATCCCGGGGGTATTGACCAGGTACTTCTAGGGGTCCCCTGGTTGCGGTACCACTCTCCCCATATAGAGTGGGTCTCATGGAGGATTATTGGGTGGAGTAAATCATGTGAAGGTAGATGTCTGAGGGAGTGCGTTCAGGTTGCCTCCACCGAGGTCCCCGAAGATCTCTCCTCGCTCTCCAAACACTATCGACAGTATGCGGACGTGTTCTCCAAAAAGGCGGCGGAGACCCTGCCACTGCATCACCCCTATGACTGTCCTATTGACCTCTTGCCTGGTGCTGAGCCTCCCCAAGGTCGAGTATATCCCCTATCTCTCCCAGAGGTAAAGGCCATGTCTCAATACATCAGGGAGAATCTGGCAAGAGGATTCATTAGGAAGTAAAGGTACTGTCACACTTAGCGATGCACCAGCGATCCCGACCAGCGATATGACGCGGTCAGGATCGCTGGTGCATCGCTAAGTGGTCGCTAGTGAGCTGCCACACAGGCAGATCTCACCAGCGACATCGCAGGGGTTGGGGGTCGCTACTTACCTGTCAGACGAGGCGATCCTGACGTCCTCTTGCCCGCGTCCACGCGTCGCTTGTCTCCACAGTAGGAAGCCCCAGCAGGAAGCTGACGATGAGAAACGGTCCAGGACGTTCTCGCGCGATCAGCGATAACCAGCGGGAGAGCGGTCGGAGGTAGGTATCACACATAGCGATATCGCTAGCAATATCGCTATAACGTCACAAAAACCAGTGACGTTATAGCGATATTGCTAGCGATATCGCTTAGTGTGACAGGCCCTCAAGTGTCACCAGCAGGGGCGGGATTCTTCTTCATCCAGAAGAAGAGTGGGGAACTACGTCCTTGCATCAATTACAGGGGTCTTAACGCCATCACCGTTAAGAATAAGTATCCTCTGCCCCTGATATCAGAGCTGTTTGATAGGCTATGGGGAGCGAGAGTGTTTACCAAACTTGATCTGTGGGGGGCTTACAACCTGATTCGCATCCGTGATGGGGACGAATGGAAGATGGCATTTAACACCAGGGACGGGCACTATGAATACCTGGTGATGCCCTTCGGGCTCTGTAATGCCCCGGCCATCTTCCAAGACTTTGTGAACGATATCTTCCGGGATATGCTTACCACCTCGGTAGTAGTCTATCTGGATAATATCCTAATCTTACTCGCCAGATATTGACTCCCACCGGAGAGATGTTTGCAAAGTTTTCGACCTCCTGTGGGCAAACTCCCTCCCTCTATGCCAAGTTGGAGAAGTGTGTGTTTGAGCAGGAGTCCTTGCCTTTCCTGGGCTATATCATCTCCGCCCAGGGTTTGGCCATGGATCCTGCCAAGCTGCAGGTGGTGATGGATTGGCAGGAATCCCATTCTCTCAAAGCGGTGCAGCGCTTCATGGGGTTCATAAATTACTATCGCCAATTCATCCCCCACTTCTCAACTTTGGTAGCACCCTTGGTAGCCCTCACCAAGAAGGGTGCAAATCCCAAGTTGTGGTCGGAACCTGTCTCCAAGGCCTTGTCCTAAATTAAGTCCCATTTCGCTTGCGCTCCCATTCTACATCGCTCCGATGTAGATAAGCCCTTCATTCTGGAAGTGGATGCCTCTTCCTTCGGTGCTGGAGCGGTCCTGTTCCAGAAGGACTCTCAAGGTCGGATGCACCCATGCTTCTTCTCCAAGACCTTCACACCGGCGGAGAGGAATTATTCCATTGGGGACAGGGAGTTGCTAGCGATGAAGTTGGCCTTCTCGGAGTGGAGACACCACCTGGAGGGGGCTCGCCACCCTTTCCAGGTGTTCACCGACCACAAGAACTTGGTGTATTTGCAAACAGCCCAGCATCTAAATTCTCGCCAGGCCAGATGGTCCTTGTTCTTCTCCCGGTTCCACTTCACCCTCCATTTTCTTTCCGGGGAGAAGAACGTCCAGGCCGATGCTCTCTCCCACTCCGTGGTGTCATCGGAGGAAGAGGAGGAGGAGCCTTGGCTGATCGTCCCATCCGAGAGCCTGAGGACTGTGGCTCCGGTCGCCCTTGAGTTAGTACCTCCGGGCAAGACATTTGTCCCAGCCCGTCTGCGACCGGAGGTCCTCTCTTGGGCTCATTCGTCCAGGGTGGGTGGACATTTCGGGACAAAACGGACCTCTGAGCTTCTGGCGAGGACTTACTGGTGGCCGCATATGGCCCGTGACGTCAGGGACTATATTCAGGCATGCGTCTCTTGCGCCAAGAATAGGTCCTCTCGGCAATAGCCCGCTGGGCTACTTTATCCCCTGCCGGTAGCGGACAGGCCCTGGGAGATGGTCGGTATGTGGTGGGGCTAACCAAGTCCAGTGGCAGCACGGTCATTTGGGTTGTCACCAACCATTTCTCCAAGATGGTGCACCTGGTACCTCTCTCCTGGTTACCTTCTGCGTGGGGCCTGGCAGTGTTGTTCATTAAGCACACTTTCTGCCTGCACTGCATGCCGGACAAGATTGTCAGTGACCGGGGTCCTCCGTTTGCGTCTCGGTTCTGGAGAGAGCTTTGTGCCCTGCTCAGCATTGAGCTAATTCTCTCCTCGACCTATCATCCCGAGACGAACGAGTTGGTAGAGAGAGTCAACCAGACCATGGTCACATATCTACGACATTTTGTCTCGGCCAGGCACGACGACTGGGCATCCTTGCTGCCATGGGCGGAGTTTGCTTTGAACAATGCTGTGGCCAACTCCACCGGTCAGACTCCATTCCACCTAAATTACGGCCAGCATCCGTGCGTCCCTGTGCCCATGCCCATGTCATCCACCGACTCCAGGGTGGCAGACTGGGCGGTGGAGGCACGTGACATTTGGGATCGCACCCAGGATGCTATCTGGGCTTCCAAGGAGAGAATGAGGACCTCCGCTGACGCACACCGGCGCCCTGCCCCGACCTTTGCCCCTGGCGACTTAGTGTGGCTCTCCGCCCGAAACATCAGGCTGCGGGTTGAGTCCGCTAAGTTTGCACTGCGCTACATTGGCCCCTTCAAGGTTCTTGAGCAGATCAGCCCTGTGGTCTACCGTCTGGCCCTTCCACCAAACTTGGCTATCTCTGATACATTCCATGTGTCCCTCCTTAAGCCTGATCACTTGCCCCGGTTCTCCAAGTCATCTGCTGGGACATCAGACCTGTCATCGGATGAGTTTGAGGTCAATGCCCTCGTGGGATGCAAGGTGATGCGGGGCAAAAAGTTTTATTTGCTGGATTGGAAGGGTCATGGTCCAGAGGCTCGGACCTGGGAGCCAATGGAGGACATCCACGCTCCGCTCCTCATTGCGGCGTTTGAGCGTAGCAAGGCTCAGAGGGGAGGGGTCCTAGGAGGGGAGGTAATGTTAGGCGTCGGGTTCCTGCCACTGCACAGCAGGAATCCAGAGCCTTGCACCCAGCGGTCTCCCATTCTTCTTTGGCTGCAGTGGAGCCTGCTCAGCAGACTCGTCGGTCCAGGTGCTCTGCTCAGACCAGCAGTGTAGGATCGGTTGCTGCTGCTGCCACCTCTGATTCAGGTTTGACAATGCAGCCTGGCCAGCAGCAAAAGACTCCAGAACCTAAGTCCCTCCGTTGCTCCACTGAGCATGCTCATGGGACGATTCCCCATTGGGGATCGGGAGTCACATGCTCAGGTCCTTCTCCAGTTCTGATTGGTCCATCAAGGGGATCTGGAAGGTTTTGGAGGGTCTCGGCTATAAAAGACTTGCATGGCCGCTCGGCCATGTGCTAGTATAGGCTTTTATTATTATGTGTGTGAGTGAAGATGGGTGCATGAGACTGGTGACTGACTTATTATGATTCCCCTCCATTGGATATTACGAATGTGGTTAGGGAATTAGTAGTCAGAGTCTGCGCCAGCAGTGGCTTAGTCTATGTGCCACTGAGCACCCCGCTCTCCACACGAGCGTTAGTGTCACAGTGCCATTCAGCACAAGGCACCTGTGCACAGCAATAGCAGCTGTGTACCTTATAGTGGCACCGTGCGCAAGTTAAGCGCTTTCCCCCGCTTTGGAGGTAAGTGGCGTCCACTGAGGCAATGCAGTGCACACCTGGTGTAATTCACGTTCAGCACTGCTATTCCTGACTCCGCAGTTGTGGTGTCGAGCACTCGTGGGTCTAGAAGGACTCTTCCCAGCGTCTCAAGGGCCGAGTCCTGTGACCATACACTAGTGCTCCTATAGCCGAGCTCTGTGAGCACAAACAGGCTCCGGCGTTTATGTTGAGCGGTAGTGCGGCTCTGTGAAGCAACAGAGTCTGCCTCTGTACACATCGGGTGACGATAATCCGCGTGTGTTTCTCTAGTATACCGCCATATAGCATCCGCCATTACTAAGCAACAGTGCTGCGAACACACCTTATTACCATCTTTATTATTTGGTGCGTTCCGCCAGCCCTAAAGGCCCCGTCACACATAGGGACTCACCAGCGATCCCGACAACGATATCAACGTGTCAGGATCGCTGGTGAATCGCTACATGATCGAAGGTGAGCTGTCAAACAGACAGGTTCACCAGCGATCAGCACCAGCAACGCCGAGCTCGCGGCGTCGCTGTGTTCGTTAGTTACCGGCGCGCTGATGCAGGGAGCTGGTAACTAACGTACAGATCAGGAATCTAAGGGACGTGCGTCCCTTAGATACCCGATGTGTACGTTAGTTACCAGCTCCCTGCATCAGCGCGGTGTTAACTAACGTGCACATCGGGTATCCAAGGGACGCACATCCCTTAGATACCCGATGTATACATTAGTTACCAGCTGATCGCTGGTCTCCCGCCTGTCACACGCAGCGATGCGTGCTGGTCAGCGGGAGACCAGCAATGGAACAAATGTTCAGAGGTTTCCAAGAGCGATCAGCGATACCGGCAGGGGGGCCGATCGCTGATCGCTGTCACACACAGCGATCTCGCTGGTGAGATTGCTGTTGTGTCACAAAACTTGTGACTCAGCAGCGATCTCGCTAGCGAGATCGCTATGTGTGACGGGACCCTAACAGTACGTACCTGGACAAGAATGAAGTGATTAAACAGAGTCAGCATGTGTTTGTAACTAATAAGTCATGTCAGACTAACTTAATTTCCTTCTATGACAGAATCACTGATTGGGTGGATCAGGGAAATGCTGTAGATATAGTTTATCTTGACTTCAGCAAAGCATTTGACAAAGTATCTCACACAATTCTTATTGAAAAAATGACTAAGTATGGAATGGACAAGGCAACTGTTATGTGGATTCATACCTGGCTTAGTGATCGGACCCAAAGAGTAGTGGTAAATGGCTGCACATCCAGTTGGAAGAATGTCTCAAGTGGGGTACCACAGGGCTCTGTCTTGGGCCCTGTATTGTTCAACATCTTTATCAATGATTTAGATGAAGGAATTGAGGGTTAACTGATTAAATTTTCTGATGACACAAAGCTAGGAGGGATAGCTAATAATAGAGAAGAGAGAGAGAATGTTTTTTAACAGGGAAAAATGCAAAGTACTACATCTGGGCAATAAAAATGAAAAAAGCAAATACAGAATGGGAGGAATAGGGCTAAGCAACAGCACATGTGAAAAAGACTTGGGTATACTAATAGATCACAGACTGAATATGAGTCAACAGTGTGATGCGGAAGCAGCAAAAAAGGCAAATGCAATTCTAAGATGTATTAACAGAAGCATACAGTCTAGATCACGTGAAGTCATTATTGCCCTCTTACTCCTCTTTGGTCAGACCTCATCTGGAATACTGTGTCCAGTTTTGGGCACCACATTTTAAAAAAGACATCAACAAACTGGAGCAAGTTCAGAAAAGAGCGACCAGAATGGTGACCGGTCTGCAAACCCCATCTTATGAGGAAAGGTGGCAGGATTTGGGAATGTTTAGCTTGCAAAAGAGAAGACTGAGAGGAGACTTAATAGCTGTCTACAAATATCTCAAGGGCTGTCACATTGTAGAAGGATCATCTTTATTCTCATTTGCACAAAGAAAGACTAGAAGCAATGGGATGAAACTGAATGGGAGGAGACACAGATTAGATATTAGAAAAGACTTTTTGACAGTTAGGGTGATCAATGAGTGGAACAGGCTGCCATGAGAGGTGGTGAGTTCTCCTCCAATAGAAGCCTTCAAACAGAGGCTGGACAGACATCTGTCTGGGATAATTTAGCGAATCCTGCTTTGAGCAGGGGGTTGGACCAGATGGCCCAGGAGGTCCCTTCCAACTCTTACGATTCTATGATAATGGATCAGTTTCCTTTTTGGACCATACGGATGTCAACCGACCATTTTTTGGCCGGATCCGCCGAAGTTGAAAAGGGAAGGAAGAGAGAGAGATATTCAGGGTTAAAATGCTTCTCTGACCACATCTTCCGGGCATGCGCACTTGCAAAAAGCTGACCGTCGCTTCTAAAAAAGTTTCAGAGTCCGTCTGCTCCGCCCGGGAACCGCTACAATTCAGACGAATCAGTACAAAAGCGGATGCAGCAGACGACCGTCAGTCAAAATCCGCCACTAATGCAAGTCTATGAGGGAAAAAAATGGATCTGCCATAAAAGGGCGCATCCGTTTTTTTTCTTGGCAGTAACGAATTTGCATTTAAAACGCAGCTGTTTTTTTATGTATTTTTTGCTGTGTTTTACCTGTGTCATTTGTCTACAGTATATGCTAAAAAATTAAGCTTTTATTTACCAAAAATGGTGCAAAATGCAGCACAAATGTCATGCTGTTTTTTATTCATTGTTTTTGCACTTTCTCATTACTTTCAATGAATAAAAACCGTTGCAAAAACAAAAGAATTGACTTGCTTCAGATATTCAAACAACTCAAATTCAAATGCACAAAAAAAAACAATGCAAAACTCAATGAGTGAACAAACTCTTTTGTTAGTACAGTCTTTTTGTTTTTGATCAGTGTGGTGATATGATTCGGTCACCAAGACCCGATTCTGGGATGAGAAAATACTCTTGTGTACCCAAGACTTAATATAATTATTATATATACATATATAATAATGACAAAAGTAGTGATCAAACTTTTTAATATAGGATTATCTGATTACGACCATTGTGTTGCCTAAACAAAGGAGGAGGGCGCAAACTATTTTGCTGAAGTAGTCTGCGAATTGTGAGAAAATAACAACTCCCAACCTCCAGTGTAAGAGCATGCTGAGGGTTAGTGAGAACCACAGGTTGCAGACCACTTGTCCTTCTGCATCTAGTTGCCAACATTGGCTTTACAGATTTAAATTTAGGCTATGGGCCCACGTAGCGTTTTAAAACGCACAATGAAAACCGGACTCCTTCCCAGAAATCGCGCGATTTCACTGCGATTTTACCGCGATTCTGTTCGCGATTTTGACGTGATTTTCTCAAGCACTTTCCAAGCGATTTGAAGCATCGCTTGGAAAGTGATTGACAGGTTGGTCACACTCGTCAAACAGTGTTTGACAAGTGTGACCAGCTTTTTACTATTGAGGCCGCCTATGCGGCATCAATAGTAAAAGATAAAATGTTAAAAATGATTAAAAAAAATAAAAAAATCGGGGTATATGTACCTTCCGACGTCCTGCGCTGCCATCCCGGGCCTCAGCGTTCCCAGCGATGCCTTGCGAGACCTGTGATGACGTTGGTCTCGCGTTACTATAGCGATCTCGCGAGACCGCTAGAGTCACGCGAGTACGTCATCACAGGACCTGGCCGCAAGGCATTACTGGGAACGCTGAGGCCCGGGAATGCAGCGCGGGACGTCGGAAGGTAAATATACCGATTTTTTATTTTTTATTCTTTTTTTTACAGGGGTATGGTACCCAGGGCCTGGAGGACAGTCTCCTCTCCTCCACACCGTGGGTACCAACCGCACAGGAGACGCTTAACTTCCCGCATGGTGGGCATAGCCACATGCGGGAAGTAAGAGATTCTCATGCATTCCTATGGGTGCGGAATCGCGGCAATTCTTTGCGATTCCGCACAAAAGAATGATCATGCTGCGATTTTTTCCGCGATGCGATTCCGCCGCGGAAAAAAGCGCAGCATTAGCACAGCATGTGCGGAATGCCATAGGAATGCATGGGGGGCGTTCTGTACAAGATTTTTAAATGTTTTCGCAGCATTTTCGCTCCGAAAATCGCGGCAAAAACGTTTAAAAATCGCATCGTGGGCACACAGCCTTAATGACTGTTTCAAAAGTAAGTTTTAGAATATTTTCAAGTTTTAGATTATTTTCAATACTTTTATAAGTTAAATATTTGGGGGGCAGTAGAATAAGATCTCCTTTTAACTATCTATGGGGAGTTTCTAAGGATCAGCTATCTCCCTATGGTGATTCTTGGGAGTTGAATGACACCTGATCCCATTGATATTACAAGTTAATGGCATCCTATTCGGTTTTGAATAGAAGCTGTGATGTTAATGTGTGAATTGAGCCTAATTAACACAAGGGTGAGTAAACACTAAACAATAAAATAAAGAATACCTTTGTAATTAACAAAAAAAAAACTGGTAAAAAAAACTGCAGAAATTAAAACTTAAATATTTTTATTAGCGCATTTATATATAATATTATTTAACCAGTTCAATATTATTTAACTACCAATTCAATATTATTTAACCAATTCAATAATTATTTAATCAATTCAATATTATTTAACCACTTCATATTAATTAACCACTTAATTATACAAATTACACACCAATCATAAAATCTTTCCATATTCAATATGAATAACATGTGGCAGAATAGCCATCTTCACATGTAGATTAATCAAAATCAGTGTAAGTAGATTTAGTGTAAACATTTTTTTTTCTTCCGTTAGAAAAGAAAGGTAAATAAAAGCTTCTTTCTTTAAAAGTCCAAGCTCAGTCCACATTCTCGAATGGGAATGCAACTATTTGGGATGTTAATATCTCACAAAATGCTGCTCGTCATGCCGAACAACAGGGGGTATGAATGACTGCTGGGGTAGATACATAGCTGGCAGGGATGGAGGGCTGAGAGTATTCAGAGAGTCAAAAGAAGTAGGCGGGCTGGGATAGCTGTAGGACATGGGATCTACCAGAGGGTTCTGAACATGGAGCTGCTCCCTGGGGTGGATGTAATGGTAGGATGGTATAGGTGGAGTTGGATATCCATACAAGCTGTAGAATGGAGCTGGATAAAATTGAACTTGTCTTCCATCCTGTATTTCACGCTTGTGTTTCATTCTTCTGTTCTGGAACCAAGTTTTAATCTAAAGAAATAAAGAAAAAAAAGCATGGTTACAATCATCTTCCAGGCGATATCACACAACCATTAAGACCAAGACTTGAATAGAAAGACATTTATGGAAAATTTTAAAAAAATTGCTCCCTCAATTGGTGGTCCAACTTTTTTTTTTAACCTCGAGAGCTACAGGCAGCTCTAAAAGAAGGTCAAGAGCCACATCCAGACACCCAAGTAGTAACATTCAGCTCCATATCCCTCAGAAGTGACAGGGAGAGCCACCATTATCAGCATGACAGCCAGACCCTCAGAAATCACACCAAGACAGTATACTTACAATTACTGGTTCCCACATTACCCCCCTTCGGAATTTTTGCATCAAGGACTCCCACCACACTATCCCATACAACATTAAGCAAGTCCTCTATCTGGATGCATCATCCTATCTTCAGGCTACCATTCGTAATTTATCTCTACTCCCCCAAGGCCAGTATATGCGCATTCAGATTTGCTCCTTTGTGTGGGGCTACTGACAAAAGTCACCAACTGGAGACCTGCTCTTCACAGCTGTTTGTTATACCTAGTGCTAATGCACAAAGCTGTTAAACAATCATGAGCCATACATCATAGACCTATGAGCCACAGGTTCAAGAACACTGCTCTGGATTATAATTGAAAACTGAGAACTAGATGACGTTTTTCTTGCCATAACAGAAATTTGAGACTTCATCTCCCAAACTAAATAACACTAGTAGAAAAGTACATACCTGGACTTCAGACAAATTGAGCTTGGCTGCAAGTTTACGTCTCTCAGAGGCCCCCAAGTATCTGTGTTTTTGGAAATTGTTCTCCAGAGTTGTTATCTGCTCTGTAGTGAAGGCTGTTCTCAATCTCCGGCCTACTTTGCCCTCTTCATCAGATATGTCACTAGACTCCTCAGCCCCAGAACTTACAGGGCTTCTAGAACTAGAGGGAGAAGTTACACTGTCATAGCCAGATTCAATGTTAGAACCGCAGCCTATCAAAATAGAAGAGAAAGTATAATTAGGTTACAAAGAGCATACACATAAAGATTGCTAAAGATTAATTAAGTACAGAGATCATAATTTCTTCACTAATGGGCAATGTCTACCCAAGGGTCTTCTCTGTAGACACTAGCTAAGTTTATGTTACAGATGAGTAAAATAAAACCTATACACTTATAAACTAGAAAAAAATCTAAACTATTAACCTTTTAATGATATGGACTTACCAGAATGGGAAATGTCCTCATTGAAGCTGGTTGGTTCTCCTTGATTATCACAGGACTCTTGGGTGGCTGAAGGAAGATTTTGAGAGATGTTGGATTCCTTAGTGGTGCTGACAAAATTATCTGATGCAATTTGCTGTCCATTGTAGTTTGGACTAGACGATTCTTCCAAATTCTTCTTATGTAAAGGAGAATCCTGGTTATCCATTGTCCAGGATGGATCTTTGTACATACTGGAAGTAGTAGACTGCCCATTATCCTTTAAGGAGGAGGATAAATCATTATTCCCTGGATATGCCAGTCCCTGGGTTTCTGGATATGGAAACACATGGGCAATTTTTGGAAATGATCTCATTGCTGGGTCCCAAGGATGAAATAAAGTTTGCTGATCCTCTGAGGTCAAGCTGGTCTTCTGGTTGTCCTCAAGGCTGCTTTGAGAAAGCCAATCTACTGAAGCAAAAGACTTGGCCATCTCCTGTGTGTGGCTTGTGGTGTGTAAGGTGAGAAGATCTGAAAATGGCTGCAGGATGGAAGACACTCAGCCTTTTATACCCTATACACAGTGAAAGGCACTGCTTGTGTAAATACACATCAAAGCTGAGATCAGCACCACCTAATTGTCGTCAATTACCACAAAAAGAGAGATTGTGTCCCTGCATTCACACATACTACACCATACTGGGGACTGGCTCCGCTGTGTCTGGCGTCCCAGAAGTACATGATTTACATTATATGTTACATCCTTCCCTATATAAGGTGTGACCGACCTAGATTTTACATTAGTAAGAAATAATGTCCTTATCCCCCCAAAAAAAACCCTTCCACAATATCCATGCAAGATTTAGTTAATTATCTCGTCACATCATTTGAATCCTATGAAATCTCCATGAAAAATTAGTTTTAATTTTATTGTACAGATGGCAATTGAATGGCTTTATTTTTCCTCTGAAAATTCCTAATTTTACTGGAGGCAAAATGTACAAATAATACCAATTTTGTAAAACAAAAATAGCCAATGATGGAACAATGAATATTTTAATATAAGATATAATAGAAACATATAGCAACAAAGTTAGACATGAGTGAACTTTATAAACTCTGTGTAGTTATTAGAATTACTGTGACAATAATGACTATGGTGATTAAGATATAAGGGAAATTATTGATATTAATAATAGCAATAATAAGACACCAGATATACAAATAAGGATCATTACATGACATTGTAGTCATTATCTAGGACGGGGTTTCGCTTTGGCCCGTCCTGATCAGACTGGGGGTTAATTGTTCTGCCTCTCTCTGGCAGAGGGCGGCTATTTAATGCTCACTGGACCTAGGTCCGGTGTCAGTTATACTCCTGCCCTCGGCTGAGTTAGTTGACCTTGTGTGTACATGTGCCTTGTGCCTGATATCTTGCTTGCTTGTTTGGTTTTGATCCTATCTTGATACCAGTGCTGGGACCGGCACTTCTGGGGTTAATGTTCTGATCGCAGTGCAGACGCTCACCTGCACACCTGGGAACTATTAGGGTGGCCTCTCATTGGTTCTGGGGAGGCTTCTTATAGCCTCAGGAAGCTCCCATCCCCCGTCAGTTATACTTTCACCCTTGGCATTGTGTGGTGACCCCTGAGTGTGTTAATGCTGTGTTCTGGTTGCTTGATTCCCTGTGTATGACTCGGTCTGTTCTCTGGATATCGCTTTGGATTCTGCTTGGTACCTTCTATGTCCGTTTGGTTTTTGATCTCTGCTTGGCCCTGACTGTCCGTTCTGTCTCATCCCTGGTACTGTATTGATATCTTGTGTATTATCTTTGGCTTTGTCTGACCTCCCATCTGTTTATCCCTCCTGTACCTCACATGCCTGTATTGTGCCTGACCTTTGCTTTGCCCGACTCTGAGTTTTCTTCCTCCTCTGAAAGCAGGACGCTAAGCCCCGCCCCCTTGCAGTCACATGACCCTAGGTCCTGTGTCGGCTTTCTAATCTTCTACATTCAGGTCCCGTGCATCTTTATTGTCCGGCTGTCCTTGTCCCCTACGGTTCGGGTGAGTCCCTGCTTAGCGGAGGCTGTACGCCGGCGCTGTCAGAACCCTGACATTATAACTGACCATTAAGTTTTTTGGGGGTTTTTTATGCAGAGAGTTATGGATCCCATACAGTCTCTGGCTGACCGGATGAAAAGTCTGAGTCAGATGTTTCAGGGTTTATCTCTGGAGCAGCAAGCTCTGGCTCGTTCTCAGCAGCAGGTTTCTGAGACAGTGCGGGGACCTCTAGCTGCTGGGTCTCTGGGGCTGGGTTGAGTGATGTTGTTTTGGTGTCCCCAGAACCACCTGTTAAACTGCCTGACCTTTTTTCTGGAAACCAAAAGGAGTTCAGGGTCTTCATGGAGGGGTGCAAACTTTTTTTTAGTTTGAGACCACGTTCCTCTGGGGACGAAAGTCAGAAGGTCGGGGTTGTTATGTCTGTATTAAGAGGATCCCCACAAGCTTGGGCTTTCTCCTTTTCTCCCACTGCCCCTGAGAGAGTGTCCGTGAATGCATTTTTTGAGGCCCTCGGGCACATTTATGATGAGCCTGACCGAGTGCGATTGGTAGAGGACATGGTGATGAGTGTCTGTCAGGGGAAACAATCAGCTCAGTGGTTTTGTACTGAGTTCCGCCGCTGGGCAGCAGAGGTCTCTTGGAACGAAGCTGCACTCCGAGGATTCTTTCGCAGAGGCTTGTCCGAGCGGCTGCAGGATGCCTTGGCGTTACATCTCCCACCAAACTCACTCGAGGACGCCATGACCCAGGCCGTCCGGATGGACCGCAGGCTGCGGGCCAGAGGGGTGATGCAGGTGGAAACTCCATTGTTCCCCAATGGAAAAGAGACTGCCCCTGAGCTCATGGATGTAGGTACCCTCTCCCTAAAAGATACGGAGAGGAAACGCCAGAAGGACAAGCAGCTATGCTTTTACTGCAGTAAAACGGGACATTGGAAAAGGGAGTGTCCTGATTGCCTGTCTTCAAACCCGGACGGCGGGAAACGACTAGGTCTGGGTAGTCAACGGGGAGACTGCTCAGACGCTTAGGTACCCTCTTCCTCGTTTTCTAAAGTGTTACTGCCTGTGGAACTGTTTGTGGACAGTAGTTCTTTTTCCTCTACAGCCTTCGTGGACTGCGGGTCATCGATTAATCTCATTGACTCCCAATTGGTCACACACTGCAAGATAGGGACAGTTAGGCTCAAGGTTCCGATTAAGATGATGGCCATTGACTCCTCTCCCCTCACTAAGGAGGGAATTCGCTTTATGTCTGACTTGGTTTCGCTCAGAGTGGGCGCTACTCATGTGGAAAACCTAAGTTGTTTTGTGCTGGACAATCTACCTGCAGGGTTGGTGTTGGGCATGCCCTGGTTACAATGCCATAACCCAGTTATTAACTGGAAAGCGGGGGAGATTGTTCAATGGGGGTTTAATGATTTTGAGTTAAGTGATAAATCCGCACTGCTGGTTGAACCTGTTAAATCTATGTCTGTATCATCTGTCGAGCTGGAAGGTATTCCGGAATGCCTGAAGGACTTCGAAGATGTACAGTGGGGAAAAAAAGTATTTAGTCAGTCAGCAATAGTGCAAGTTCCACCACTTATAAAGATGAGAGGCGTCTGTAATTTACATCATAGGTAGACCTCAACTATGGGAGACAAACTGAGAAAAAAAAATCCAGAAAATCACATTGTCTGTTTTTTTTTCATTTTATTTGCATATTATGGTGGAAAATAAGTATTTGGTCAGAAACAAAATTTCATCTCAATACTTTGTGATATATCCTTTGTTGGCAATGACAGAGGTCAAACGTTTTCTGTAAGTCTTCACAAGGTTGTCACACACTGTTGTTGGTATTTTGGCCCATTCCTCCATGCAGATCTCCTCTAGAGCAGTGATGTTTTTGGCTTTTCGCTTGGCAACACGGACTTTCAACTCCCTCCAAAGGTTTTCTATAGGGTTGATATCTGGAGACTGGCTAGGCCACTCCATGACCTTGAAATGCTTCTTACAAAGCCACTCCTTCGTTGCCCTGGCGGTGTGCTTTGGATCATTGTCATGTTGAAAGACCCAGCCACGTATCATCTTCAATGCCCTTGCTGATGGAAGGAGGTTTGCACTCAAAATCTCACGATACATGGCCCCATTCATTCTTTCATGTACCCGGATCAGTCGTCCTGGCCCCTTTGCAGAGAAACAGCCCCAAAGCATGATGTTTCCACCACCATGCTTTACAGTAGGTATGGTGTTTGATGGATGCAACTCAGTATTCTTTTTCCTCCAAACACGACAAGTTGTGTTTCTACCAAACAGTTCCAGTTTGGTTTCATCAGACCATAGGACATTCTCCCAAAACTCCTCTGGATCATCCAAATGCTCTCTAGCAAACTTCAGACGGGCCCGGACATGTACAGGCTTAAGCAGTGGGACACGTCTGGCACTGCAGGATCTGAGTCCATGGTGGCGTAGTGTGTTACTTATGGTAGGCCTTGTTACATTGGTCCCAGCTCTCTGCAGTTCATTCACTAGGTCCCCCCGCGTGGTTCTGGGATTTTTGCTCACCGTTCTTGTGATCATTCTGACCCCACGGGGTGGGATTTTGCGTGGAGCACCAGATCGAGGGAGATTATCAGTGGTCTTGTATGTCTTCCATTTTCTAATTATTGCTCCCACAGTTGATTTCTTCACTCCAAGCTGGTTGGCTATTGCAGATTCAGTCTTCCCAGCCTGGTGCAGGGCTACAATTTTGTTTCTGGTGTCCTTTGACAGCTCTTTGGTCTTCACCATAGTGGAGTTTGGAGTCAGACTGTTTGAGGGTGTGCACAGGTGTCTTTTTATACTGATAACAAGTTTAAACAGGTGTCATTACTACAGGTAATGAGTGGAGGAAAGAGGAGACTCTTAAAGAAGAAGTTACAGGTCTGTGAGAGCCAGAAATCTTGATTGCTTGTTTCTGACCAAATACTTATTTTCCACCATACTATGCAAATAAAATGGAAAAAAAACAGACAATGTGATTTTCTGGATTTTTTTTTCTCAGTTTGTCTCCCATAGTTGAGGTCTACCTATGATGTAAATTACAGACGCCTCTCATCTTTTTAAGTGGTGGAACTTGCACTATTGCTGACTGACTAAATACTTTTTTTCCCCACTGTATTCTCCGAAAGCGAGGCCGAGATGTTACCGCCACATAGACCCTTTGACTGCGCTATTGAGCTGGTCCCGGGGGCTAAATTACCTAAAGCCCGTCTGTTTAATTTGTCCGGTCCTGAGCGCTTGGCTATGAAGGAGTACATTGCTGAAAGTCTGCGCAAAGGACACATACGTCCTTCAGTCTCACCTGTGGTGGCAGGTTTCTTTTTTGTAAAGAAAAAAGATGGCGGGTTACGTCCCTGTCTCGACTTCCGGGAGCTTAATCAGATTACTGTACGGAATACGTACCCCCTTCCGTTGATTCCCGATTTATGTAACCAACTATCAGGGGCAAAGTGGTTTTCTAAACTGGATCTTCGGGGGGGCATATAATTTGATAAGGGTCCGAGAGGGGGATGAATGGAAAACAACGCTCCTCACGACCGAGGGACTATTTGAAAATTTAGTCATGCCGTTTGGTCTTACCAACGCCCCCGCCATATTTCAGAATTTCATCAGCGTGGCATTCTCGGATCTCATTGGTCGTTTTGTTGTTATCTATTTAGATGATATTTTGATATACTCCACCGACAAGCATTCTCATTTGGAACATGTACGAACAGTTCTCCAAAGACTGAGAGAAAATCATCTGTATGCCAAATTGGAGAAATGTGTATTCTGTGTGTAAGAATTGTCTTTTTTGGGGTTAATTGTATCCGTGGAGAGTTTTCGCATGGACCCCAAGAAGGTGCAGACCATTGCGGATTGGGTGCAACCCCGAGATCTTAAGGGTCTTCAGCGCTTCTTGGGGTTCGCCAATTATTACTGCAAATTTATCCGGGGGTTTTCGCAAGTGGTCAAACCTCTCACGGATCTAACATGCAAAGGTGCGGATGTGAGAAATTGGTCCTCACTCGCAAAAGAGGCCTTTGCGACGCTGAAAAAATGTTTTATGTCTGCTCCTGTCTTGATACAGCCAGATCCTTCCAAGCCATTTGTGGTGGAGGTGGATGCCTCCGAGGTGGGGGTGGGGGCGGTGTTGTCTCAAGGGCCTGCCACTCTAACCAAACTCAGGCCATGTGCCTTCTTTTCCAAGAAGTTCTCTGCTGCTGAAATAAATTCTGATGTAGGCAATAGAGAGCTTCTTGCGGTTAAGTTGGCGTTTGAGGAATGGAGGCACTTTTTGGAGGGGGAAAGTCACCCGGTTACTGTGATCACTGATCACAAAAATTTGTCTTACATCGAGTCTGCTAAAAGATTAACACCCAGACAGGCCCGTTGGTCACTTTTTTTTTCTCGTTTCCAGTTTACTATTACATCCCGTCCAGGGTCAAAGAATGTCAAGGCTGACGCCTTATCTCGTAGTTTTCACCCTGTGTCTGTCCCTGAGCCACCGTCCTCCATTCTGCACCCTGGGGTGATGTTAGCAGGGATCTCGTCTGAATTGGAACGGGAAATTGAGGGGGCCCAGTCGCTGGCTCCTGCGGCCAAACCAGGGCGCAAGTTGTTTGTCCCAGAACAACTTCGCCTTAAACTCTTGCAAGAGTTCCACGAATCCAAGTTGTGTGCTCACCCTGGTATATCAGCCACGCGACTGGCATTGGCTAGGATCTTCTGGTGGCCTACTCTGGGTTCTGATAAGAAGAAATTCATTTCTGGTTGTGGGGTCTGCGCTCGTTCTAAAAGCTCCCATAGCCGTCTGGCCAGGGAGCTGATGCCCTTGGAAGTTCTCGAAAGACCGTGGACCCATCTGTCCATGGATTTTATTACCAATCTTCCCTCCTCCAGGGGTAATACAGTGGTATGGGTAGTGGTGGACAGATTTTCTAAGCAGGTTCAATTTGTACCCCTGTCCGCATTACCTTCTGCTGAGATCTTATCCAGATTGTTTGTGCAGCATGTGGTCCGCTTGCATGGGGTAACCCTGAATGTGGTGTCTGATCGTGGTGTGCAGTTTGTGGCTAAGTTTTGGCGTGCTTTCTGTAAAAAATTAGGGATATCTCTGTCCTTTTCGTCTACATACCATCCTGAGAGTAATGGTCAGACGGAACGCACTAATCAGTCTCTGGAACAGATCCTCAGATGTCTGACTTCTGCTAGACAGAATGACTGGTGTGATATACTGCCGTTGGCTGAATTCGCCTTCAATAGTCGGGTGAGTCAATCCACTGGTATCCACTGGTATGTCCCCTTTCTTCATCAACTATGGGTTCAGTCCTCATTTTGGTGAGTTTTCTCGTCTGGATTCGGGGTGCCCCGGGGCTGAGGACTCTGTTCAGCGGTTAAAAGATACATGGGCAGAAGTCCAGCGGCGTATATCTAGGTCTCATGGTAGGTATAAGTTTTTCGCGGACAGGAAACGAACACCTGGTCCCATGTTTCAGGTGGGAGAGAAAGTTTGGATCTCCACGCGAAACATTAAGCTAAAGGTTCCGTCAGCCAAGTTGGGCCCCAAATTCATTGGCCCGTACAAGATTGTGGAAAAAATCAACCCGGTAGCGTACAGGCTATGCCTTCCACCCTCTTTCAAGATCCCTAACGTCTTCCATAGGTCTCTACTGAAGCCATTTGAAGCAGTCTGGGGAGAATCCGAGTCCGCTGCTCCTCCGGTTTCGGTTGAGGGACATGTGGAATATGAGATTGGTCACATCGTAGATTCTAGGTTGGTACGGCGGTCAGTACAGTACCTAGTTCATTGGAAGGGGTATGGGCCGGAGGACAGGTCCTGGGTGCCGGCCCGGTTGATGCATGCAGATTGGTTCGGGCTTTCCATGCTAGGTACCCGGGCAAGCCTGGGAGTCCAGAGGCCCCCCGTTGAGAGGGGGGTACAGTCATGATACCAGTGCTGGGTGACCGGCACTTCTGGGGTTAATGTTCTGATCGCAGTGCAGACTCTCACCTGCACACCTGGGACCTATTAGGGTGGCCTCTCATTGGTTCTGGGGAGGCTTCTTATAGCCTCAGGAAGCTCCCATCCCCCATCATTTATACTTTCACCCTTGGCATTGTGTGGTGACCTGAGTGTGTTAGTGCTGTGTTCTGGTTGCTTGATTCCCTGTGTATGACTCGGTCTGTTCTCTGGATATCGCTTTGGATTCTGCTTGGTACCTTCTATGTTCGTTTGGTTTTTGATCTCTGCTTGGCCCTGACTGTCCGTTCTGTCTCATCCCTGGTACTGTATTGATATCTTGTGTAGGATCTTTGGCTTTGTCTGACCTCCCGTCTGTTTATCCCTCCTGTACCTCGCTTGCCTGTATTGTGCCTGACCTCTGCTTTGCCCGACTCTGAGTTTTCTTCCTCCTCTGAAAGCAGGATGCTAAGCCCCGCCCCTTGCAGTCACATGACCATTCACATGACCGTAGGTCCTGTGCCGGCTTTCTAATCTTCTACATTCAGGTCCCGTGCATCTTTATTGTCCGGCTGTTCTTGTCCCCAGGGGTCCCTACGGTGCTGGTGAGTCCCTGCTTAGTGGAGGCTGTACGCTGGCGCTGTCAGGACCCTGACAGATCCAGTTCTGTCCCTGTTACGAGTTCTGCCTGCCCCTCTTGTACTGCGCTACCTCTCGTGTATGACTCTCTGCTTGTGACCCGACTTCTCTCTGCTCATCCCCTTTGTACCATGTCGCCCTCTTGTGTATGACCTTTGGCTTTGTCTGACCACCCGTCTGTTTGTCCCTCCTGTGCCTCGTTTGCCCGTACTGTTGTGACCTCCGTTTTGCCTGACTCTGAGTTGTTGTATGGTGTTCTGTCATATCTGAAAGCAGGACGCTAAGCCCCGCCCCCTTGCAGTCACATGACCATAGGTCCTGTGCCAGCTTGTTAACTTCTGTGTCCGCAGGTCCTGTGCATCTTTACTTTCCGGCGCTGACTGGACCCTGACACCAATAGTTTGAAGCACGCATTGTCACCTCTGCTGCCCTGCTCCACAGGTATCTTTTTGCACTGTTTCTGTACTCAGGACACGCGCACTGGCCCAGTGAGCGAGTGTAGTGCGGTGTCTTTGACATTATAACTGACCATTACCATTTTTTTTCTCTGCTCCCCTTCTCCTGTGTGTGTGATGGATCCTATGCACGCTCTTTCTGAGCAGGTAAGGCACCTGACTCAGATGTCTCAGAAACTCCTTGGAGAACAACGAGTCCTGGCTCAGTCTCAGCAGCTGATCGCTGACATTGTGTAGGGGGTATTCTAATTGGGGGCTCGGGATGTTACATTAGTTTCCCCTGAGTCTCCGGTTAAGTTACCAGATACCTTTTCTGGAGATAAAAGGAAATTCAGAGTTTTCAAGGAGGGCTGTAAGTTTTTTTTTTCATTGAGATCACACTCTTCTGGGGATGAAGGTCAGAGAGTGGGGGTCATTATGTCTCTGTTAAGGGGAGCCCCCCAAGCTTGGGCTTTCTCCCTTTCGACCACGGCCCCTGAGCGTATGAATGTGGATGCATTTTTTGAAGCCCTGGGGCATATTTATGATGAGCCTGATCGAATGCGTATGGCTGAGGATATGGTGATGAGTGTGTGCCAGGGGAAGCACTCAGCCGAGTGGTTTTGCTCCGAGTTCAGACGCTGGGCTGCTGAGGTCTGCTGGAATGATGCCGCCCTCCGGGGTTTGTTCCGTAGAGGCCTGTCTGAACATCTGAAAGATGCCTTGGCTCTCCACCCTCCGCCTGATTCCCTGGAGGAGGCTATGACACAGGCAGTCCGAATGGATCACCGGCTACGGGCAAGGGGAGTGATGCAAAGTGAAAGACCGTTATTCTCCCAAGGAAGGGGAGCCAGTCATACATTGGAAGTCACGGAGATGGGAACCATCGACCTCAAAGAAAATGAAAGGAGACAACGGCGCATGGGAAAATGCTGTTTTCACTGTGGTGATTCTGGACATTGGAAAAAGGATTGCCCCTCCGGTCCACTGACCAACAAGCGACTGAGCCTGGGTGATTGTCATGGAGGTCACCCAGGCTCTCAGGTACCCTTTTCTGCCTTCTCTAAAATGTTGTTGCAAGTGGAACTTTGTTGTGGGAGTATCTCTACATCCACTTCTGCCTTCGTGGATTGCGGTTCATCATTGAACTTTATTGACTCGGACTTGGTGTAAGTTAGGGACAGTTAGGTTGGAGACTCCTATTCACATTGTTGCCATTGAAAAAACACCACTGGTTAAGAATAACGTTATGTTTCGCACTGAAGAGTTTCTCCTTAAAGTGAGTTCCTTACACCAGGAACACATTTCATCTTTTGTGATGGACAACCTGCCTGCGGGACTGGTGTTAGGGTTCCCCTGGTTACAATTGCATAATCCTGTAATTAATTGGGAATATCGGGACATTGTTAAATGGGGTCCCTATTGTTCTGAAAAATGTCTTGTTATGGTGTCTGTGTCGTCCGTGGGTCTGGAAGGTATTCCGGAGTGCCTGAAAGACTATACGGACGTTTTCTCCGAAAAAGAGGCTGAGGTTTTACCACCACACCGCCCATTTGATTGTGCCGTTGACCTGGTTCCAGGTGCTAAATTGCCCAAAGCCCACTTGTATAACCTTTCGGGTCCAGAACGGGCCGCGATGAAAGAATATATTTCCGAGAGTCTCCGTAAGGGACACATTGGTCCTTCTGTTTCTCCCGTAGCGGCGGGGTTCTTTTTTGTAAAGAAAAAAGATTGTGGTTTACGCCCATGCCTCGATTTTCGTGAGTTAAATAAGATAACTGTGAGGAATACGTATCCCCTTCCACTTATTCCTGATTTATACAATCAGTTGTCCGGAGCCAAGTTGTTTTCAAGGTTAGATCTACGGGGAGCATGTAACCTTATCCGAGTCCGGGACGGAGATGAGTGGAAAACCGCTTTTCTCACTACTGAAGGGTTGTTTGAAAATTTGGTCATGCCTTTCGGTCTGACCAATGCTCCAGCGGTTTTCCAAAATTTCATTAATCATGTGTTCTCTGATTTCATTGGACGTTTTATGGTGGTATATTTGGATGACATATTGATCTACTCTCCTGATAAACAGGCTCACATTGGTCATGTTTGGGCAGTTCTCCAAAGGCTCCGGGAGAACTGTCTCTTTGCGAAATTAGAAAAATGCTTATTTTTTGTCCAGGAACTGTCTTTTCTGGGGTTCATTGTGTCTGCTGAAGGGTATCGCATGGATCCTAATAAGGTGCAGGCCATTGTCGAGTGGGTTCAGCCTTGTGATTTGAAGGCTCTGCAGCGTTTCCTAGAATTCGCCAATTACTACCGTAAATTTATAAGGGGGTTCTCACAGGTGGTTAAACCCCTCACAGACATGACTCAAAAGGGGGCCGATATCAAGAATTGGTCAACCGCAGCGGTAGCGGCGTTTCAGTTTCTAAAAAAATGTTTCATGTCTGCCCCGGTCTATATTCAACCGGACCCGTCGGAACCATTTATTGTTGAGGTAGACGCCTCAGAGGTGGGGGTGGTATTGTCCCAGGGACCCGCCACTTTGACCAATTTGAGACCTTGCACCTTTTTCTCAAAGAAGTTCTCCCCTGCGGAGTGAAACTATGATGTGGGGAATCGAGAACTTTTGGTCGTAAAGTTGGCCTTTGAAGAATGGAGGCATTTTTTGGAGAGGGCTGTCCATCCTATAACAGTAATTAAGGACCACAAAAACCTAGCTTACATTGAGTCAGCTAAAAGGTTGACTCCCAGACAGGCTAGATGGTCACTTTTTTTTTCCCGGTTCAACTTCTCGATCACTTTTCGGCCAGGACCTAAAAATGTCAGAGCGGATGCCTTGTCAGGCAGTCTAGATCCGGTGTCCTCCCCAGAACCTCCATCCTCCATTCTTCAGCATGGGGTGGTGGTGGCAGATATTTCTAATATGTTGGAACGGGAAATTCAGGAGGCTCAGTCTCTGGCACCTCCGACTAAGCCGGTGGATAAGCTATTCGTGCCAGCTCAGTTTCGTGTTGTGAGTTCATTTTCCCCTTCGTCACTGAGGTCTGGTGAACTCCCTATTCTGGTAAAGGAAGGTAATGAGCCTGATTATCAGGCACCTGAGCCTAATGAGGATGACTGGCTGAGTGGACTCACGGACTGGATATAAGGCTGCCGACGCCTTTTGCCCTGTGGGTGATTTCTCTGTGGACTTCTAGGACACCAGTCTGATTCCTGCTCCTCTAAAGCTAAGTTTTCTGCTTTCCCTGTTAGCATTTGTGTTTTGTTTTTGTTTTCCTTGCTTTTCTGGATTCTGCCATTCCCTGCTGGGGTGAGCTGAATCTCCTTTTGCCTGTTGCTCTGTCTTCAGAATATTCCTGAGTACTGACATAGCTTTTTTGAAGCCTAGCGTCTTCAGGGCCTTTTTCACTGTCAGTCTGTTGGCTCTTATTTTTATAGGGTTTTTCACGGATTGCAGATAGCAGCCTTCCTGTCCTTTCCTATCTAGTTAGCTTGGGCCCCATCTTTGCTCTGTCTATCTTTCTGTCTGTGTTAGTGTTTTCATCTTGCTTCACCATCATTATATGTTGGGGGCTGCCTATTGCTTTGGGATCTGCTCTGGGGCAGTTTAGATTTCCCCTTTCTTTCTTTAGGCCTATTTAATTCTCCGGCTGTGATCGAGGGGTCTAGGGCATCATAGGAACCCCCCACGGCTACTGTTAGTTGTTGTGGATAGGATCAGGGGTCTGCAATCCGATAGCTGCCAACCTCTCTGGTTTTCTGGACTTAGCTAGCATTTCTGTTTTTGCCTCCTACGGTGACTCAGTCATAACAGTTTCGCCTCAAGGTCCTCCGGGAGTTCCATGACTCATAGAATCATAGAATCATAGAATCATAGAATCGTAGAGTTGGAAGGGACCTCCTGGGCCATCTGGTCCAACCCCCTGCTCAAAGCAGGATTCGCTAAATCATCCCAGTCAGATGTCTGTCCAGCCTCTGTTTGAAGACTTCCATTGAAGGAGAACTCACCACTTCTCGTGGCAGCCTGTTCCACTCATTGATCACTCTAACTGTCAAAAAGTTTTTTCTAATATCTAATCTGTGTCTCCTCCCATTCAGTTTCATCCCATTGCTTCTAGTGGGATGAACTAGTGGGACTCAGTTCTGGGTGAACATCCAGGGATCTCAGCTACCCGGAAGGCCATTGCTAGAGTATTCTGGTGGTCTGCTTTAGCCTCTGATGTTGGGGAATATGTGTCTGCTTGTGATGTTTGTGCCCGTGCAAAAACCCCCCATAACCGGCCGGCCGGGGAATTGGTACCACTGCCAATTCCTGAGAGACCATGGACTCATTTGTCCATGGATTTCATCACCAACCTTCCCCCCTCCAAGCGTAATACTGTTGTTTGGGTTGTGGTGGACAGGTTTAGTAAGCAGGCACATTTTATACCTTTGGCAGCTCTACCTGATGCGGAAGCGTTGTCCAGATTGTTCGTTGAGCATGTGGTGCGGTTGCATGGGGTACCCTTGAATGTGGTGTCTGATAGAGGAGTGCAATTTGTTTCCAGATTTTGGAGGGCTTTGTGCAAGAGGTTGGGTATTGGTCTGTCCTTTTCATCCGCTTATCATCCTGAGACTAATGGGCAGACCGAGTGGACCAATCAGGCTCTGGAGCAAATTTTGCGTTGCTTGACCTCAGCCCGACAGGATGATAGGTGTTCTGTGTTACCGTTAGCCCAGTTTGCATTTAACGACCGCATTTACCAGTCTACGGGTACTTCTCCCTTTTTCTGCAATTATGGGTTTCATCCTCATTTTGGATAATTTTCCCATTTGAATTCTGGGTGTCCTGGGGCGGATGAGACGATCCAGCGGTTGGGGGAGGTATGGCGGGAGGTCCAGAGTAACATTACGAAGGCCCAGGACAAATTTAATTTTTTTGCGGACAAAAAACGATCTGAGGGACTGGTGTTTCAGATTGGGGATAAGGTATGGTTGTCCACCAAGAATATAAGGCTCAAGGTCCCCTCTGCGAAGCTTGGACCCAAGTTTATAGGTCCCTATGTAATTACCGAAGCAGTTAACCCGGTGGCTTTTCGGTTGCGGCTCCCGCCATCTCTGCGGATCCCAAATGTTTTCCATAAAGCCTTTTTGAAACCTGTGAGGTTCGGTGGGGAGGGATCATCAGCTTCCCCACCACCGGTTTTGGTAGACGGACAGTCGGAGTACGAGGTGGAACGAATTGTCGACTCTAGGTTGGTCTGTCGTGCCCTTGGTCCAGTGGCCCCCCATTGAGAGGAGGGTACTGTCATGATCCAGGACGGGGTTTCGCTTTGGCCCATCCTGATCAGACTGGGGGTTAATTGTTCCGCCTTTCTCTGGCAGAGGGCGGCTATTTAATGCTCACTGGACCTAGGTCCAGTGTCAGTTATACTCCTGCCCTCGGCTGAGTTAGTTGACCTTGTGCATACGTGTGCCTTGTGCCTGATATCTTGCTTGCTTGTTTGGTTTTGATCCGGTTCTGTCCCTCTTACGAGTTCTGCCTGCCCCTCTTGTACTGCGCTACCTCTCGTGTATGACTCTCTGCTTGTGACCCGACTTCTCTCTGCTCGTCCCCTTTGTACCACGTCGCCCTCTTGTGTATGACCTTTGGCTTTGTCTGACCACCCGTCTGTTTGTCCCTCCTGTGCCTCGTTTGCCCGTACTGTTGTGACCTCCGTTTTGCCTGACTCTGAGTTGTTGTATGGAGTCCTGTCATATCTGAAAGCAGGACGCTAAGCCCTGCCCCCTTTCAGTCACATGACCATAGGTCCTGTGCCAGCTTGCTAACTTCTATGTCCGCAGGTCCTGTGCATCTTTACTTTCCGGTGCTGACTGGACCCTCACACCAATAGTTTGAAGCACGGATTGTCACCTCTGCTGCCCTGCTCCACAGGTATCTTTTAGCACTGTTTCTGTACTCAAGACACGCGCACTGGCTCAGTGAGCAAGTGTAGTGCGGTGTCTCTGACAATTGTGGCTTCTGTAGTTCAAAAACCATTTCATAGTGATGGATCTACTGTGTAGTGGATCATAGTGGATCCCATTGATAATGGTTCTTTCAGGTTTCTGAATTTTTTTTTAAATTCAGATGTACCAGATGAATAATAACTGCATGCGTTTTATTACAAATTCCTGGGGTATCACTTTAAGAGCACGGCAGGCGGCCATATAAGTCGTACCAAGAATGGACCAGCTGTTACACTCAAGCCGGAAGAGCCGTTGGCCAGTCCGAGCATTGCGGTCCCATCTCAGTACGATTTATATAACCAATTGATTGTACCCGATAAGAAATATAAGTGACATCTAAGTGCTAAATGTGGATAAATTGGTGTTCCCATACAATCCTAATGTAGATGCAAAAACCACACAACAAAAGCACACAGATCCATAGGATATTTTTTCAAAAAAAGTACTATTATTTCTCCTTAACTTTTCATTCAATATTAGTAGCAGTTCAAGGAATGCTTGAAAAAGAGGTCCACCCCGAAACTTCGCAACAGGTGTGTCTACTCCCCAATTTCCTAAATACGGTGTTTCCCTGATGCCCCGTTTCCGCATACATCTTATGAGTGTTTCCACACGGATTTCAGATTGCTTTACTCTGGTTTACTTTGGAAACTCGTTTCAAAAATTGTCTTAAAAATGTATGTCTGGCGAGTATTAGCGTTGTACCGATGCGAATTCCGTGAAATGTTATTTCTATTGTCTATGCTGTTTCATTAAACACTAAGGAAAAATAATCACACTTTATTGAAAGACATTCTATGTATGGGACTGTGGGCCTTTTTCACGTGGTTTTTCCATCTGCAAATTGCAGGCAATTGACCAACTAGCCAGGCAGTACTCATTCAAAATACCAAAACACCAAACCACAACACCTTTTACAGGACGTTTGTTTTTCTCACAGAAAAATATAAAACAAGTCCAATTGCTCACTTTTAGGCAATTCATTGTCAATATAAACATTAAATTATCGTACATCTTAAATATCTTGGTCCATTGTGGTTCTAATGATTTAAACTATAGATCCTTTGTGTAATGCAATCTGTTTTTTTTATTTATTGCTAATGTTTCATATATTGCCAGTACAATATGTGCAAGGCTTTCAATTAGACAGACGGACAAGACAATCTCCATGCATAGAATAACAATGATGACCTCATTTAAATCTCAATATCTGGGGGTTGGAGTGAGACCATGGACATTGGAAAAAGACCTCCTAAGTGACAGCCGTGATCCAGGACTACAAATACCAATGTAATTATATGCTGATCTATAGACCTGATACAAGGTCACTATATTGCAAATAACATTGTCTGTCTAAGCCCTAGACTCTAGGGGAACAGACGCAAATCTGCATAAGTGCCATTGCAAATCAAGGAATTTCATTACAACCAGAAGCTGTTATATATTCTATCTATGGAAACAATACGGGGATTGTCCATGGTACAAAACAAGTTATTTTCTATAAAATCATTAACAGGCTAGTTTCACACTAGTGTATAGAGGAGATGCGGAGGGCTGCAGACTTCCTCTGTGAAGCTCCGCCCACGGCTGCACCTCCTCCGGTCAGCTCCACCTCCGTCAGCATGCGGCCTGCGTACCGTATCTTTAGCATTAGGTACACAGGCCATGCTGATGTATGTGGATGCCTCCGCATGCGTCGTTTTGACGGTGCGGCGACCTGCGCCGAAAGCAAAACAACGCATGCGGAGGCATCCGCATACATCGGCACAGCCTGCGTACCTAATGCTAAAGATAGGGTACGCAGGCCGCATGCCGACGGAGGTGGAGCCGACCGGAGGAGGTGCAGCCGTGGGCGGAGCTTCACGGAGGAAGTCCACAGCCCTCCGCAGCTCCTCCATACACTAGTGTGAAACTAGCCTTAAGCCCCCGTCACACATAGCGACACTCCAGTGATCCTGACAATGATATGACCTGGTCAGGATCGCTGGTGTGTCGCTAGATGATCGCTAGGGGGGCTGTCAAACAGGCAGATCTCACCAGCCATCAGGACCAGCGACAATGCGGGTAACAAGCGCATGCGTCGCTTAGTTACCCACTGTGTACCTTGGATACCGGCTCCCAGCATCTGCTTACAGCGATGGGAGCTCGCTGATCGATGGTCTCCCGCTGCCACGCGATACATGCTGGCCAGCGGGAGACCAACTATCAAAAAAAACGTTCTGGGCATTAGAGCACAATCAGCGATACCCGGCGGGGAGGCCGGTCGCTGATACATGTCACACACAGCGAGATCGCTGGTGAGATCGCTGTTGCGTCACAAAACTTATGACTCAGCAGCGATCTCGCTAGCGATCTCGCTGTGTGTGACGGGGGCTTAAGTCACTACATGCCAATGATATATCTTGACCACAAGCAGTTGGGATCACAATCACTTGGATTGGTGTGTGTCTCAGTAAAATCCAGAATAAGGTTATGTTCCCACGATGAGCTTTGGTTAGTTTTTGATACAGGTTTTCTGCACTATTTCTGCACCCATGAAGCAAAATAGGTAACTGCATTTTTTCAAAAATACAGTGTGAAAAAGTCACCAAAAACTCATGATTGGAACATAACCTAACGCTGATCGAAACTATCATAATTCTTTTTGTGCCTTTTTTTGGGAGAGTGGAGGGTTCCAACAATTTAATTTTTGACCAAATGCATTGCTTTTTTGTAATTTTTATTTAAGTTTTGCTCTACAACATGCTCGACAACGTAGGTGTAGATTTCTTTATCCTTACATTTTAAACTTATCTGTTAGGGTGCTTTTACACTATGTTCAATGGCCCCATTGGAGCATACAACCGAAACTCCTCCCCAACAAGGGATTCAGACATATACACTGACGGGTCCATAAACTGTAATAATGCAGACAGAATGTGCGATCTGATGTGCAGCATTTTCAGGAGAGTAGGTCTACTGCACACATAGATGCAGTTTACTACGTTTGAGTGACCGCCTCCAGTAGGCGTACACTCCCAAAAATGATGCGCATCAGAGCACACGTTTGCGCTGTCTACATCATTACAGTCTATGGTCCCATGTCAGAGCATACAGTTATGTGAAAAAGTGTTTGCCCTTTCCTGATTTCATATACTATTGCAAGTTTGTCAAACTTAAATGTTTCAGATCACCAAATAAATTTAAATATTAGACAAAGAAACACAAGTAACACAAAATGCAGTTTTTAAATGAAGGTCTTTATTATTAAGGGGAAAAGAAATCCTAACCTACAGGGCCTTGTGTGAAAAAGCGATTGCCCTCCCCCATAAAACATAAATTAGATGTGGTTTATCACATGTTTGGGAAGCTGAATTCAAATTACCTAGCCACATCCAGGTCTGATTGCAGTTTTAAAGTTCAGAAAGGAAAAAAAGGAATAATGAACTGTGTACATGAGATTTCTGAAATGTTTTCCTAGACTGGTGAAGCCTATGCATTAAGTGTAAGGCCTATCAAAAATGGAAAGGTGGTACTGCAATACACCCTTGAGTACATGTAGAGGAGAAGACGGGACTGTGGATGCTGACAGGGCACCGGGTCCGGAACTGCTGGGGCTGAACCTACTCTTGCAGGGGGGAAGGAGATTGGAGACAGAGCAGACCCTAGATCTGTGTAGAAGGGGCGTGTCAAGCCAGGGAGGTATAATAGTAGTCTCATAGTAGCGATCGCAGCCAGGTGCAGCGAGGGCTCCTAGGTTTCAGCTGGCGTGCGAAGGAATGCACATCGAGTGGAGGATTGCGGTGGACTCCACTCTGCTGCGCTGCAGCATAACCGACTAGGGGCTCAGCAAGTAAGACCGGTGACCGCCCGCTGCAGCCAGAAGTGAGACCAGCTGTCACGCTCATGCCCTGACTGGTGGATGTGAGCCAGGGGGTTGTGGCCCCACAGTGCCACAAACCAGACTACCCTGGAAGGGGCGTTACTAAGACAGCTACCTTGGTCTTCACTGGAGCCTCTGATGTTGAGGTCAGGCTTGTGCGGCAGGTAGCTGCCAGGTGCCACTCCAGGGTGGTGTCTGGCTGTGGTTGCTGATCCCACTTGGGGAGAAGGAACACTAGGACAGGTATGAGTAGCAGACAGGCTGGTGAGCACGGCGGGCACGGCTGAAACACTGGCAGGCGGGCACATGTGAGACACTGGCAGGCAGGCACGTCTGAGACACTGGCAGGTGGGCACGTCTAAGACACTGGCAGTTGGGCACGTCTGAGACACTGGCAGGCAGGCACGTCTGAGACACTGGCAGGCAGGCACATCTGAGACACTGGCAGGCAATGCTGAGACCCTGGCAGGCGGGCACGGCTGAGACACTGGCAGGTGGGCACGGCTGAGACACTGAGAGGCGGGCACAGCTGAGACACTGGCTGGTGGGCATGGCTGAGACACAGGTAGGCGGGCATGCCTGAGACACAGGCAGTCAGGCAAGGCTGAGACACAGGGGCAGGGACCAACTTGAAAGGCACAGGGACACCGGCAGGAAGGAGTGGTGTATGGAATAGGTAGGGTCCTGTTCACACAGCAGGTGCAGGTACTGGCACTGGCAGGAAGGAATGGTGTATGAAGGAACAGGTAGAGGCCTGTTCACACAGGAGGTGAACCGCAAGACTGCGGAGAGGTACTGCAGTTAGAGGTTCCGCAGCAGCGGAAGCGGGGCACAGGCAGAACCACAGGAGTGTGGAGCATAAGCAGAGCCGCAAGAGTACTGAGCAGGTAAAGCTGCAAGAGTGTGGAGCATAAGCAGAGCCGCAAGAGTGCGGAGCAGGCAGAGCCGCAAGAGTGCGGAGCACAGGCAGAGCCGCAAGAGTACGGAGCAGGCAGATCCGCAAGAGTGCGGAGCACAGGCAGAGTCACAAGAGTACGGAGCAGGCAGAGCTGCAAGAGTACGGAGCAGGGAGATCCGTAAGAGTGCGGAGCACAGGCAGAGTCACAAGAGTATGGAGCAGGATAGACACAGCAGGGAAAGTAGCCACAGATGAGGAGACCGAGAGACAGAGGTAGGGCTGAGTACAGACAAGGTAATGATACGAGACAAGGTACAGTAACAAAGACACAGGGACCAGGATATTCTGCCTCCTGGAGGGCGCCAAGGACAAGTATGAGACAAGGTCAGGAGCAATAGCACAGAGATCAGGATATTCTGCCTTCTGGAAGGTGGACAGACAGGAACAAGGCAAAGCTAGGAATCAAGCCTTCAGAGAAGGCGAAACACAGGACAGGACCTGGCAGCTCAGTAGCAAGACACTAACTGAGTTAAGACATTGCACAGGCGGCTACCACCAGGTGGAGCTGCCCTAAATACAAGAGGCCTCTTGGTAATTGGTCAGGGACACATTAGACAGGTGCACCCTGATTCTATAAGAACCAGAGAGTTCTGGCACCGCCCCCTATGCACACAGCCAGGAAGCATGCAGAGAGCAGGCAGGAAGCAAGAGGCACACAGCATGAAGCTGGCAGCAGACAGAACTCACAGTATGGCCTGGAGCAGTGAGTAAGTTTATGTGTGGGGGACGGGAGGCCATGCAGTGATGCCGGCAGTGTTACACTTTCGTGTTAGGCGAGGAATCAAGAAGAACTCAACACTGGCCTTAGCTGGCAACCAACCATTTGACTCAGGAAAAGAAACGGACAACCGAGTGGATGGAATCAATATATAGATGTCATTTTGAATTACTCTTTCCCTGTTTACCCCTCATTCTTTACCTGTTTATTCCTTGTTGCTCAATGCGATTACAAAATGAGTGTGACATCGGCGGCTATGCCCGCCGATGCCCCTCCAGCGGCAGTGCATGCCGCAGCGTCCTCTTACCTGCGCGCCCCCGTCCAGGCGCGCGCCCGTCCTACGTTCTCCCTCACAGCGGCTCCTGGCACCCGCTCCCTGCCGCGCGCACGCCCCCTCCCGCTCTCTCCCTCCAGTGGTGGGCGGCGCTGAGGGGCAGGACAGGTGGACGCACTTCCGGGGGTTAGTATACTTCAGGCGTCCTCGCTGTTAGGAGGACGCCTGATGATTGTGTAGCTTACTGCACCCTCTGGCCGCTACAGTACACCTGTAGTCCTCCCGTTCTCTGCCTTGATCTCCTCCAGCCCCTCCAGGCTCTCCCTCCCTGCCGTCCTCGGTCTCGTTCCCCCTCTCTCCAGCCTGTCCAGGCGCTGTTCCCCTGCTATCCTCTGTGTTCCTCTCCCTCTGTCTCCAGTCAGCCCAGGCCAGTCCTCTTGCCGTACCCCCCGTATTGTGTTTCCTCTGTGCCTCCGCTCCCTGGCCGTATCTAAGCCCACCGTCTTCCGAGCCCCCTTATGTCCGTGGAGCCGTCCCTCTTGGTTCCGGCTGTCGCGCCTCCGTCCTCTGTGGTCCTGCCCCAAACGATCCCTGTATAGGGGTTGGTCTTCACCAGGCGTGCTCGGCCCAGGGGCTCCGGATCCGCGATCCAGAGGGTCCACTCTCTGACGTAGTTTTTACCTAAAAACGTTACAATGAGTAATTGTTAAACCCTGCTCTGTGCGTCTGTGTCACTACATCCGAGTACCTGTGCTACATACAGGTAGAAGAAGACCTCAGAAAACATTTTTTCTCCATTTGGAAATAGTGGGCTCCTAGACTGGTAAAGTCTAGTCAAAAATTAGAAAGAGGCACTCCAATACACATAGAGTAGGGCCTCAGAAAACATTTACATTTAGAAGGAGTGGGACTTCTGTGGCCAACTGGCACAAGGACCTTCAGGCAATTTTGCTTCAGTTAAGGTGAGTGGCAGCTCCTCCTGTTCTGGCTCAGGGCATCAAGCAACCTTTAGGCTTCAAATAGATTGAAGCTGGGAGTTCCAAATATTTTTTTTGTCTCCTTGAAGACTTTTTCCAATGAAAATTCATGAACCATGTGGGAGAAACTTCTGCAACCCATCCTGGAGAAAGAACACCACAAGTTCTTTGTCCATTTACAGTATTCACACAAAGGTGCATTTGGGCCTTTCTCCCATTGCATGATGCCTCTTTATTTTTATTTTACACACAGTTGAGGCAAATTTGAGGCTCACAGGTCGCAGTCACTGCTTCCTCCCTGCTTAAGTTGATTCAGTGGGTTTTTATTGCTGCCAGGTGCATAATAACTAATAGTCGCATCTGCCTGTCAACTGAAAATGCTGACAGGTTGACTGTTCTCAAAATGAACAAGGTTTGGATTGGCCCAGACTTCTGAACTGCAGCGGATGATATCAGCGGAGCATAAAGCTGAATCAAATGTTCCTTTTTCTTTCTTGTGTATTCCCACACATATTCCCACACCAAAAAGGGTAAACATTTCATGGTTCATTATTTTTGTCCTTCAACAGGGTTATCATGCAACCCTCACTACAAATTTTGGGAGGGTGTTCAGGCACCCATCAGTCATAAATTTTGGAGGCCCATCAGCAGTGTTGAGCATTCCGAAACCGCAAGTATCGGGTATCGGCCGATATTCACTGTATCGGAATTCCGATACTGAGTTCTGATACTTTTAGCATATCGAATACCGGAATCGGAAGTTCCCATAATGCTATGAGCCAGTTTGATTTGATTCAGCCAATGACAATCCTCAGAAGTGTGGACACATCCTGTTAGGCATGTAGGCATGTTAACTAATGGCATGGCTGTGATTGGCTGCTGAAATGATGTCATGATGCACTATAAAAGCCGCGGCCATTTCGGGTTCACTCTGCTGTGAATTCAGTTAGGGACAGGCTGCTATTCAAGACTGTGAGGGACAGTTAAAGATAGCGATTTTCACAATCATAGTGTGCTTTACCCAGGCTACATAATCCACCACTGTAGCTTTCTTTTGCCTTGCAGCAGTGTTCACAGCTGTCTGCAAGGTCTGTGTGAGTGCAGCTCACGCTGAGTAGTGTGTCCTGCAGCCACGTCTGGTTGTAGGCCGCTCAGCGTGTGTCACTGCCTCATACATATTTTTCTTTTTTTGCTGCTCATTTTTCATTCTCCTATTAGTGTGCATCCATCCATATCCATATACGTTGGTTGCAAACACTATAGGAGTAGACAGCAGAGCCTCTCTGCAGCCTTTCAGTGCTAGTGCCAACTTGTCTGCACTGTTCACGGCTGTCTAAGAGGTCTCTGTGTGTGAGTGCAGCTCACGCTGTAGTGTGTCCTACAGCTACATCTGGTTGTAGGCCGCTCAGTGTGCGTCACTGCCTCACACATATTTTTCTTTTATTGCAGCTCATTTTTCATTCTCCTATTAGTGTGCATCCATCCGTATCCATCTACATTGTTTGGTTGCAAACACTATATAGGAGTAGATAGAGGAGCCTTTTTTCTGGCTTGTGCCCTTCAGCTGCAGCCAGATTAGTATTACCCTATTTTTTGGAGCCTCATCTTTTGCATTGTAGGTTACCTTCCTGCATTGTAATAGCTCCAAAAAGTTTGTGATACTATCGCTTTCAAATCTTTGGTCACATCCTTTTAGTTTTTTTGAAAAGCAAAAAACAAAATAAAGTTCACCAAACACTCCATTTGACAGTTGTGTAGGCCACATTAGCTTATATTAAAGTGTAGTCCACACACACTTCATAAAATTAGTGTTTCTTATACCTGTAACCAGCTGTTCAGGAATAAGCGCACTAAGATAAGATAAGATAATCCTTTAATCGTCCCACCATGGGGAAATTCAGAAAGCCCCCCCTTTGTACTTTTCTGCCTATCTTTATCAGTCTACCAAGATGAAGAAGGCAGGGAGTAAGGCACGTGGGTGAGGGCGTGGAGTTTCAGCAGGGAGAGGACGTGGGGATTCTGCAGGGAGAGGACATGGGGATTCTGCAGGGAGAGGACGCGGGGATTCTCTGCCTGCTGCGGGCACCAGTGAGTCAGCATCCCCCAGTTTTAGCAGGCAACAGTCCTTTATGCGCAGCTTTGTAGGACCTCGCCGTACCCCACTGCTGCGGGAGGAACAAATTGAAGCCGTTGTCGAATGGATGGCAGCTAACGCATTGACTTCAATGACTTCCACGTCCTCTCATGGCCAGAGCACTGAAGAGCAACCATCTGTCTCTTCACCACCTGCCAAAGTGCCCAGGCAGTCAGAGAGCCCTGGACAGGAGCCATCACAGTCTCTACTTCTGTTCTCTGAATCTGTTGGCTTGGAAAGAGGGGGCCAGCCAAGCAGCATTCAAGAATGTGAAGAAGAGGGAGTATGCAGTGATGCACAACTTCTTTGTCCCTCTGAATCTGAAGAGGCGGGTGGGCCAGTGCCTATGGTCAGCACACCTCAGTACGCATCAGATGATGACGAGACTCAGGTGCCACTTTCTGGTGCGTATGGTGCTGGCGAGACTACCCAGGAGAAGCAAGTGTTTGAAGAGGGGAGTGTAGATGATGAGGTCCTTGACCCATCATGGCGTGAGGAACAGGAAGGTGATGGGAGCAGCTCTGAGGAAGAGATTCCCCGAACGGCCAAAACAGGAGGGAGAGAGAGGGGGCAGACTTGGTTGCCTGTAGCCTCCACTTCGGCACCCGTTAGGAGCATTCCTCTTCCAAAACCCAAAACGGGCGCTCCCAAGACTTGCAGTGCATAGTCCTTTTTTGACACAGTTGCAGATGACATTTGCTTTGTCAAATGCAAGCTGTGTCATCAGAAAGTCAAAAGAGGGAAAAATGTCAGCAACCTCAATACCACAAATATGTGGAAACATGTGCGGACCAAGCACGAGCTGGAGTTACACAGACACACTGAAGACGTAGGCCAACATACAGCACCACCTACCACCTCTTCAGCTCGTGTTGGGGCCTCTTCCTCCAGCTCACACACAGCTGGTTCGGCTTCCTCACAGGATCGCCAAGGAAGAACCTCTGGCATTGTTGTCCAGAGACCCAGTGACTTTCCACCCACAGCACCACGTTCCCAGTCATCCTCACACTCCCAGGCCACTCTACAGCCATCGGTAGCACAGGCATGGGATAAAAGGCGGCCATACTCGGCAAACTATCCCCGAGCACAGGCTCTGAATGCTGGCGTTGCCAAACTACTGTCCCTTGAAATGCTCTTATTCAGGCTGGTGGAGACTGACACCTTCCGGAACTTCATGGCATTGGCAGTCCCACAATACACCATGCCCAGCTGCTTTTATTTCAGCAGGCAAGCCGTCCCTGCCCTGCAAAAGCATGTGGAGGGAAAAATAAAACATGCACTACTAAACGCCGACAGTAGCAAGGTCCACCTGACCACCGATGCAAACAAGTCGCACTGTGCGCCGGTCACACTTTAGCACCACTGAGTGGGCCTCTAGGAAGGACATCTGCCTTGTTTTGCGTGCCTTCAATGATTCCACGCGGATGGCGAGTGCAGATGATGCACTAGTCAGCATGACTGTCCCCCTTATCTGCCTGCTTCAAAAAACACTGCAAGCACTAAGGGAGGAGGTTTTGGAAGAGGTGGAGGATGAGGAGTCACAAATGCCATCTGCTTCTGGACAGTCTGCGCTACGTGGTTCCTCACAAAGGCCTAGGCAGGGGACACTTGGTGAGGAGGATGAGGAGGAGTCAATGGAGGAGGAAGACAGCTCTCCAGAGGAGGGAGGTACACAATGCTCTAGTCAGTATGTACAGCGAGGGTGGGGTGATGCAGAGCAGGCAGAGATGACGCCTCAAGCAGGGGACAGCGTTTCTTTGGCAGTTGGGAGTCTGCAGCACATGGTTGATTTCATGCTGCAGTGCCTGAGAAACGACCACCGCATCGCCCACATTCTCAACATGGCTGATTATTGGGTGTACACCCTCCTAGATACTCGCTACCGGGACAACTTACAAAGCCTCATACCACCGTTGAACCGGGAGAGTAAAATGCGGGAGTACCAAGACACACTGGTGCAGTCCATCATGTTCTCCATTCCACCCGACGGCAGTGCTGCTAGTGCTTTACAAAGCAGCTCTGTGCGTCGAGGCAGTGGAGGAAGCTCTGCGCAAAGAGGGAGCAGAGGCAGCGCCTCAGCACAAGGCAAGACCAACATGGCCCAAATGTGTGCAAAGTTTTGTGTGTCCGCCACAAATGTCTACACCATCACAGATGACTCCAGTCAGCAGGAGGCAACGTTTCCGTCATATGGTGACAGACTACATGTCTTGCCCTGTCAGTGTACTCCCAGACGGCCCTTCCCCCTTCAAGTTTTGGGTCTCTAAGCTGGATACATGGCCAGAGCTTAGCCAGTATGCATTGGACGTGCTGGCTTGCCCTGCTGCCAGTGTATTATCGGAATGCATCTTTAGTGCCACAGGTGGTGTACTAACAGACCATCGCACGCGACTATCCTCCGATAACGTTAACCGTCTTACTTTTCTGAAAATGAACAAGGCCTGGATCTCGCCAAAATTTGCCAGTCCTCTTCCAGAATAAATAATTGGTTGGCAACAGTATCCAGGTCTCCTGTTGTGTTCATGTTTCTACCACCTGAACTGTAATCCCTGGGCTTCAATACAGCCAGTTGTCGCTCAGAAGTGCCGTCCGCACAGAGAAAAACACTAGCTCCTGTGTTAGTGGGGTTCAGTAACGCCAGCTGCTCCCCTGCTGTGTGGACGGTAAAGTCTCCTGCTCCCTCCACAATCAAACTACTACTGATTTTTAACCATGCTCTACTTAGGCCTCTGGCTCCACTGTCTCTAGTATTTCCCCTGGCCTCCAACCCCGCCAGTTGCTGCTCTGAAGTGGCGTCCGCACAATCTACACTTGTTCCTGTGTTACTGGGGCTCAGTCACGTCAGTTGATCCCCAGATGTGTGTCCGGCAATGTCTCCTGCTCTGTTCACATTCCCATTACTAGTAGTGGGAATGTGGACAGAGCAGGAGACATTGCCGGACACACATCAGGGGATCAACTGACGTGACAGAGCCACAGTAACACAGGAACAAGTGTGGATTGTGCAGACGCCACTTCTGAGCAGAAACTGGCGGGGTTGGAGGCCAGGGGAAATAATAGAGACAGTGGAGCCAGAGGCCTAAGTGGAGCACGGTTACAATCAGTAGTAGTCTACAACCTATATAAAACTTGCTGCATGTTGGCCTCCGTCTGCTGCATGATTGATCCTGGGCTTCAACACAGCCAGTTGTCGCTCGGAAGTGCTGTCCGCACAGAGGAAAACACTAGCTCCGGTGTTAGTGGGGTTCCGTCACGCCAGCTGCTCCCCTGCTGTGTGGACGGCAAAGTCTCCTGCTCCCTCCACATTGACACAACATCCGATTTTCTAATTGTTTCAAGTAGGCCTCAGCCTGCTGCATGATTGATCCTGGGCTTCAACACAGCCAGTTGTCACTCGGAAGTGCTGTCCGCACAGAGAAAAACACTAGCTCCTGAGTTAGTGGGGTTCAGTAACGCCAGCTGCTCCCCTGCTGTGTGGACGGCAAAGTCTCCTGCTCCCTCCACAATCAAACTACTACTGATTTTTAACCGTGCTCTACTTAGGCCTCTGGCTCCACTGTCTCTAATATTTCCCCTGGCCTCCAGCCCCGCCAGTTGCTGCTCTGAAGTGGCATCTGCACAATCCACACTTGTTCCTGTGTTACTGGGGGTCAGTCACGTCAGTTGATCCCCTGATGTGTGTCTGGCAATGTCTCCTGCTCTGTCCACATTCCCATTACTAATAGTGGGAATGTGGACAGAGCAGGAGACATTGCCGGACACACATCAGGGGATTAACTGACGTGACTGAGCCCCAGTAACACAGGAATAAGTGTGGATTGTGCAGACTACTAGTTAGCCGAGTCTATGGTGCCTGCAGTTTAGGTGCTTCCTATGTGGGCTGCGGGTTCTGGTAATAAAGGCTGGGTCCGTAGTGCCAATAGGACAAGCACCCCCTGTAGGACTGTGGGTTTCGGTAACTGCGGCCTGCTCGCGGCCTTGCAACTTTGTTTTTTTCCTGGGTACCTTCTGCTACCCATCCGGAATCATAGAATCATAGAATCATAGAATCGTAGAGTTGGAAGGGACCTCCTGGGCCATCTGGTCCAACCCCCTGCTCAAAGCAGGATTCGCTAAATCATCCCAGTCAGATGTCTGTCCAGCCTCTGTTTGAAGACTTCCATTGAAGGAGAACTCACCACTTCTCGTGGCAGCCTGTTCCACTCATTGATCACTCTAACTGTCAAAAAGTTTTTCCTAATATCTAATCTGTGTCTCCTCCCATTCAGTTTCATCCCATTGCTTCTAGTCTTTCCTTGTGCAAATGAGAATAAAGTTGATCCTTCTACAATGTGACAGCCCTTTAGATATTTGTAGACAGCTATTAAGTCTCCTCTCAGTCTTCTCTTTTGCAAACTAAACATTCCCAAATCCTGCAACCTTTCCTCATAAGACAGGGTTTGCAGACCGGTCACCATTCTGGTCGCTCTTTTCTGAACTTGCTCCAGTTTGTTGATGTCTTTTTTAAAATGTGGTGCCCAAAACTGGACACAATATTCCAGATGAGGTCTGACCAAAGAGGAGTAGAGGGAAATAATGACTTCACGTGATCTAGACTGTATGCTTCTGTTAATACATCCTAGAATTGCATTTGCCTTTTTTGCTGCTGCATCACACTGTTGACTCATATTCAGTCTGTGATCTATTAGTATACCCAAGTCTTTTTCACATGTGCTGTCACTTAGCCCTATTCCTCCCATTCTATATATGCTTTTTTCATTTTTATTGCCCAGATGTAGTACTTTGCATTTCTCCCTGTTAAAAACCATTCTGTTAGTTGCTGCCCACTTCTCCAGTTTATTTAAATTTTTTTAGAATCCTCTCTCTCTCTTCTCTAGTATTAGCTATCCCTCCTAGCTTTGTGTCATCAGCAAATTTAATCAGTTTACCCTCATTTCCTTCATTTAAATCGTTGATAAAGATGTTGAACAATACAGGGCCCAGGACAGAGCCCTGTGGTACCCCACTTGAGACATTCTTCCAACTGGATGTGCAGCCATTTATGACCACTCTTTGGGTCCAATCACTAAGCCAGTTATGAATCCACCTAACAGTTGCCTTGTCCATTCCATACTTAGTCATTTTTTCAATAAGGATTGTATGAGAAACTTTGTCAAATGCTTTGCTGAAGTCAAGATATACTATATCTACAGTATTTCCTTGATCCACCCAATCAGTGATACTGTCATAGAAGGAAATTAAGTTAGTCTGACATGACTTATTAGTTACAAACCCATGCTGACTCTGTTTGATCACTTCATTCTTATCCAGGTATTGACATACATGTTGTTTAATAATTTGTTCAAAGATCTTTCCTGGTATAGAAGTCAGACTCACCGGCCTATAGTTGCCTGGGTCCACCTTCTTCCCCTTTTTGAAGATAGGAACATTTGCTCTTCTCCAGTCTTCTGGCACTTATCCTGTTCTCCAAGAATTTTCAAAGATTATGGAGAGGGGTTCAAAAATTTCTTCTGCTATCTCCTTCAGTACTCTGGGGTGTAATTCATCTGGACCTGGAGACTTGAATTCATTTAGGTTAGCTAAGTGTTTCCTCACTATCTTTCTGTTTATAGATATCCTGGATTCTTCTATTCCCTTAATAGGACAGTGAATAACAGTTGATGTTACATTTCCTTTCTGAGAGAAAACAGATGCAAAATAGGAATTTAAAAGTTCAGCCTTCTCAACCTCCTGTCTTACCATTTCATCATTTTCATCCTGTAAAAATCCTATAGCATCTTTGACTTTTCTTTTACTTTTGACATATTCCCAAAATCCTTTATTATTGCTTTTGACATCTCTTGCAAGCCTCAATTCATTTTCAGCTTTAGCTAATCTGATTTGTGCCCTGCAGGTTCTGCAGACAGCATTATATTCTTCTTTAGATATGCCTCCCTCTTTCCATTTTATAAACATTTTTTTTCTTCCTTTTTAGCATGTGCTTAAGTTCTGTGTTCATCCATCCTGGTTTCCTTAAATGCTTCCTATTCTTCCCTCTTTTTGGAATTGTTAACAACTGTGCTTTGAGAATTTCATTTTTCAAGATTTCCCATCCTTCCTGGACATTTTTGTCTTTAAGGATATCCAGCCATTGGATCCCTCCAATTATCTTTCTGAATCCCTTAAAATCTGCCTTTCTGAAATCTAACCTTGACGTCTGAGTCTTCACAGGTCTTCCGCCTCTAGTTATCCAAAATTCTAAAATATCATGGTCGCTACCTCCTAGGGTTCCAGCCACTTTTACCTCCTCAACCATTTCCTCCCTGTTTATAAGCATTAGATCCAAGGTAGCAGTTCCCCTTGTTTTCTCCCCTACCTTTTGGAAGATAAAGTTGTCAGCAAGAGAGGATAAGAATTTCCTTGACCTGTTAGTTTTGCCTGAGAGAGATTCCCAACAAATGTCTGGATAGTTGAAATCTCCCATGACAACTATGTCATATTTTTTGGAGAACTTGGCCATTTGATGCATAAAGCAGCACCGTCAGCTGGTTCTCAGCAGTGCCTTTGGCCGAGGTGCCTCCTTCTCGGTATCCGAGTTCCAGCAACGTCTGCTGGTTCTTGGTAGTGCTTTGTAGCACAGGTACCTCCTGCTTAGAAACCGTGTTCCAGCACCGTCAGCTGGTCCACGGTTGTGCCATTGGCTCTTGTTTCTTCTGCTGCCACTCTGGGTTCCAGCACCGTCAGCTGGTTCTCAGTAGTTCCATTGACTCTTGTAGCTTCTGCTACCCATCTGGGTTCCAGCACTGTCAGCTGGTTCTCGGCAGTGTCTTTGGCACGGGTACTCCCTCCTGACAAGTCTGGCTCCAGCACGCCTGCTGTTTCCGGGTAGTGTCAACGTCACTTTACCACTGACTTGTTGTCCGGTCGTGCTGTGGTCGGGTTAGCCGAGTCTATGGTGCCTGCAGTTTAGGTGCTTCCTATGTGGGCTGCAGGTTCTGGTAATAAAGGCTGGTTCCGTAGTGCCAATAGGACAAGCACCCCCTGTAGTACTGTGGGTTTCATTAAGTGCGGCCTGCTCGCGGCCTTGCAACTTTGTTTATTATGGGTACCTTCTGCTACCCATCTGGGTTCCAGCACCGTCAGATGGTTCTCGGCAGTGCCTTTTGCCAAGGTGCCTCCTTCTCAGTATCCGAGTTCCAGCAACGTTTGCTGGTCTTTGGTAGTGCTTTGTAGCACAGGTACCTCCTGCTTAGTAACCGTGATCCAGCACCGTCAGATTGTCCACGGTTGTGCCATTGGCTCTTGTTCCTTCTGCTGCCCCTCCGGATTCCTGTACCATCAGCTGGTCCTCGCTAGTTCCATTGGCTCTTGCAGCTTCTGCTACCCATCCGAGTTCCAGCACCATCAGCTGGTTCTCTGCAGTGCCTTTGGCCTAGGTGCTTCCTTCTCGGTATCCGAGTTCCAGCAACGTCTGCTGGTCCTTGGTAGTGCTTTGTAGCACAGGTACCTCCTGCTTAGTAACCGTGTTCCAGTACCGTCAGCTGGTCCAGGATTGTGCCATTGGCTCTTGTTCCTTCTGCTGCCCCTCCGGGTTCCAGAACCATCAGCTGGTCCTCGCTAGTTCCATTGGCTCTTGCAGCTTCTGCTACCCATCTGGGTGCCAGCACCATCAGCTGGTTCTCGGCAGTGCCTTTGGCCGAGGTGTCTCCTTCTCGGTATCCGAGTTCCAGCAACGGCTGCTGGTCCTTGGTAGTGCTTTGTGGCACAGGTACCTCCTGCTTAGTAACCGTGTTCCAGCACCGTCAGCTGGTCCACGGTTGTGCCATTGGCTCTTGTTCCTTCTGCTGCCCCTCCGGGTTCCAGCACCGTCAGCTGGTCCTCGCTAGTTCCATTGGCTCTTGCAGCTTCTGCTACCCATCCGGGTTCCAGCACCATCAGCTGGTTCTTGGCAGTGCCTTTGGCCTAGGTGCCTCCTTCTCGGTATCCGAGTTCCAGCAACGTCTGCTGGTCCTTGGTAGTGCTTTCTAGCACAGGTACCTCCTGCTTAGTAACCGTGTTCCAGCACCGTCAGCTGATCCACAGTTGTGCCATTGGCTCTTGTTCCTTATGCTGCCCCTCCGGGTTCCAGCACCGTCAGTTGGTCCTCGCTAGTTCCATTTGCTCTTGTTCCTTCTGCTAACCATCCGGGTTCCAGTACCGTCAGCTGGTTCTCAGCAGTTCCTCAGCCTTCTTGTACCTTCTGCTACTTTTCCAAGTTCGAGCTTGTGGAAATGGTTTTTGGTTCTCACTCTGGATCACCCTGACGACGACCCTGAAGACGACGACCCTGAAGACCACACCGAAGACCAAAAAGATGATCCTGAAGAAGATGAACAAGAGGACAAAGAACATGAAGACAACCACCAAGATGCAGAACAACAAGTGACAGAAGACCAAGAAGCAGAAAAACCTAAAGCAGAAGAACATTAAGCATAAGACTAAAAATCAGAGCAAATGATATTATCTAAATTATAAGCAGAAGAAGACTAAGCAGTGTATGGGGGTGAGTCTGTTCCTCCTCGTGCTGCACCTGGAAAATGCCTGCTGCTGCAGGCCAAACTGAACGCGGACAAATCATGTTGTAAATCTTTTGTGACAGGCAGAACGGAAGGTGTAATCTTCAAACTTTTATAGATAACTACAGGAATGCCTGTCACAAATAAGAATATGATGAAGAAGAAGAAGAATAGGAAGAAGATGAAGAAGTAGAATATGAAGAAGAATAATAGTTGAATAAGAAGAATATGAAGAATGTAAAAAAAGGAATAATAGGAAGAAGGTGAAGAAGATGAATAAGGTGAAGAAGAAGTTGATGAAAAAGATGCTGATGCTGAGGATGATGAAGGAGAAAGTGTGGGAGAAGTAAAAAAGAAGGTGAAGAGCATGGAAGTAGTGAAACATACATATCTGACAAAATATAAAAGAGGTTAACATAGTCAATATCTTTGTAACTCCGAACGTCTTTAAAAAAAAAAATAATTCCTGCTATTCCATTTGATTGGGCTAAACCTCTATGGCTTTAATGTCTCCTACACCTCCCACAATACATTCTACATTATTATTAGTTGTTTTTCTTCATGTAGAATTAACCTACAAGGAAAGAAAGGGGTTTTTTTAATTCCGATATTTCTGTCCCATTGACTTGAATGGGACTTCCGGGATCGGAATCGGCGATACCCGATACTTTTTGGATATCGGCCGATCCAATCCGATCCGATATTTTTCAATATCGGGTGGTATCGCTCAACACTACCCATCAGTCATAAATGTTGAAGGGGCATCAGGGGTCCCTTTCCTACATTTTGGAGGGCCATCAGGCTGGCCCTCAGTCATAAATTTTGGGGGGGCCATCAGGCAGCCCTCACACAAAAAATTTTGAAGGGCCAGCAGACAACCCTCACTCTAAATTAATTTTCACACTGCTTGCCCGGGAAATGTTGCTTTTATGCTTATGGACACTGAGGCTTTCCACAGCCTCATGGTGGCAGCCATACTCGGTCCCCACCTTACACCAGCACGTGTCCCATGACATCACCTGTGACCTGAGCAATGCAGTTACTGAGAAGGTCCACCTAACCACCAGCATATGGACATGCTTCTTGCCAGAAATGCTACATTTTCCTGACTCAACACTGGGTGAACTTTGTGGAGTCTGGGACCGAGTTGAACGGCAATGAGCATCGCGGGCCTTAGTACCATCACGGTTTCCTCCACCTCCTACACCAGTTCCTGCACCTCCTTCTCATCCTCCATCTCCGAATTTTCATCTGTGAGCACGTCATCCATATCAATCGCAAGCAGGAAGGACTGCAGCACTGCCTCAGTGAAGCGGCAAGTGGCTCTGTTGAAACTAATTTGTTTAGGTCAAACTCAGCACACCACCGCAGAGATATGGAAAGGTATAACACACCAGACAGATCTGTGGCTAACTCCACTGAACCTACAACTAGGCATGGTGTGATAATGGCCATAGCCTGGTGACAGCTCTAAAGCTTCACAACCTTATATATGTACCATGCGTGGCCCACATGCTCTACTTAGTGGTTCAGCGGTTTCTGAAAGCATACCAAGTTTTGACTGAGATACTTGTGAAGGTACGGCACATGTGCACCCATTTCCGCAAGTCAGCTACTGCTGCCACCAGCCTGGCAATACTGCAGCAGCTGTTGCAAGTGCCAGTTCACAGACTGGTGTGTGACATGACCTCACACTGGAACTCCACATTACACATGTTGGCAAGACTTTGTGAGCAGCAGAAGGCATTAGTTGAATAGCAGCTACAACATATCCATTGATATTCCGGTCAGCCTCTGTACATAACAACCAACGAGTGAGCATGGATGTCTTACAACTGTGAGGTTCTACAAAACTTTGAGGAATTAACCAAGATGGTAAGCGGCGATGACACCATAATCAGCATACTTCTGCATCTACTCAAATGTTCGCCGCTCACAAATAAAGAGGATGCTTTGCATGTGGACCAAATGGAGATGGAGAAAGAAAGTACACTTTAAGGGGAGAAGGGAAAAGAGAGGGATATCAGTCCTTTTTTTCACTGACATCTGGTCTGTCCATGATGTTATAGTGTAAAATAACGACAGGGTTGTAGTCATGCCAGCACAATCCATACGCACTGCGCCGGCAGCTGTTTCTTCACTGCTGTGTCCCCCATTCTCCCTTACGTTCAAAGGACAGGAGGCAGAGTCCAAAGCAATTTTAAACAATACGGGTTTATTATCTTAAGGACACAGCACATCCATAACACTTCCAGCACATTTGTCACAGAACCAGCAATGCATTTCTCCGTCTTTCCCTACTTCTTCTACGTCATGGAAAAGGCCACAAAGATCTAACAGGATGAGGAGCCCGGTGAAAATGCCACTTGTAAAATATCTCCCTGCAGCCTGCTTCGTCTCAGTCTCGGAAATACTGTCTACAGGGTCGTCCACCCCTTTCACGGTTATCCTGCCCGCGCACTTCCACGGTGGCCCACTCTAACTTCTTCTGTAATTTGCTTCACTCTTCACTATGTTGCTGCGTATACTGTGCTCTTAACTCAATCTCTTTCTTCCTTATACTCCCAGTCTTTTCCAGGGATGGCTGAGCTTCTGCTTCTAATGTTACGTGATAGCTGAGCAGCCAAGGCCATAAGCCACCTGAGCACACCTGAGGTCTACCCCTGACTATGTACAGGAAATCTCTCTCACTTTTTCCCCAGCTACCCCTCCTAGTATTAACCTCTAAGTGTTCTACAACTAAACCATACCATGCAAGTGTACTCAGTGCCTCCATCTAGTGGCCCTTTTCACTAACTGCACTGTCCGTAGCTTACACAAAGTACAAGGATACAAAAACACGTCACAATGAAATATATAACAATTATATACAGGTAAATATACATAGCAGCATGAACATTTAAAGGGGTAAAGCCCACACCCCCTTACAATAGTAACAGCCTGCGGAAGTTCTTGATGGACATCTCCCAGTTCATGTCCAGGCATGTTCTGGCTAGCCCCAAGCATTCTTAACACAGTTCATAAGGCTCCAGGCCTCCTGAATAGCCAATATGGTATGTTCCCCTGGAAATAGTCTGTGAAGCACTAAAGTGTGTTTTAGGTTGCTGCTGGAGGCAGAGACTCTGAGGTCATTTTCCAGGACATCCAACAAGGATTGTGTGAACGGGCTCTGCCAGAAAAGATGCAAAGGTGTTTTATCAGCAAAAGGGCATCTCAGACAGTTCCTAGAGTTACTCAGTCCACATACATGCATGAAAGTGATTAGGAGCATACCTGCCTGAATAGCCATCCATGACAAGTCTTTGTACCAGTTGCTTAGCTTGTTAGAAACCATGTTTTTCAACAGTCTTGGCTGTATCTGCAGGGAGACCTAGTATATACTCCCTTGAGTCCTTGGCTCATATAAGTTTATGGATGGTCTTTGATTTCATTCTACAAGTCGAGCTTGAGTCCCTCTAGTTGGTGTTCCCTGACAAGCTTATAAACACCACTTGATAGTACCAGGTGATGTCCCACTTATCCCATCTGTTCAGGATGGATGGGCTGAAGAAGAGGAGGAAAAGAGGGAGGAGGAGGAGATGGAAAGTAGTCTTCCTGGTGGGGACAGGGAAGTCTTTCCTGTTGGGAGTCTGGCAAACCTGGCTGACTTTATACCCCGTTGCCTTTCCCATGACCCTTGTGTTATATGGAATTTGGCAAACAATGATTACTGGTTGTTCACCCTTCTCATCTCACGCTACAAGGATAACTTTCCATCTCTCCTTCCTGTGGTGGAGAAGGCTCGTTAAATAGTGCAATACCAGAAAGCCCTAGTCGAACAATTAGTACAAAAATTCCCATCTGACAACGCTGGCCGCAGAGGTCATAGATCCTTGTGCAACCAAGGAGGAGAAATGAGGGAGATACACACAAGGTCCAGCACGGGCAGGGGAACTGTGGCGCCCCCAGGGGTATGGTCGCCACAGTGGCTTTGCCTTCCTCCAGGGGAGGGTAATGCCAGGCTTGGAGGCAATGATGGGTCTCTCTCGCAGTCCATCTAAGCATGCAACACAGATCCACTCCAGGCCAGCAGGGGCAACTCTGAACCGGAATTAAGGGGAGGAGTGCTCTCTGAGGGCCAAGAGGAAGGAGTGGTCAGTTAGTCTGCGGAGGGTGAAGTATGCAGACGTGTAGAGAGAAGCTGGAGGTTGAGCTAGGAAAGGAGAGCTCCCTCGCAGTGAGAGCGCATGAACTGGAGCCTGGTCTCCACGGTTGTACGGATACTAACGGTCCTACAACAGATACCAGAGGAGTAGGAGGCTGTAAATGCCCTACTCCCATCTAAGACTTGAGGGCACAACAGCAGCTTGGATAGAGAGCCGGGACTCAAGAGAAAGGAGCCCCCGAGAAAGGCTACAGCTGTCTGCCATGCAAGTAAGGTTCTTGGGAACATCTGACAGGAGGAACTTCAGTGTAACTCAGTGCTTGGAGTACTTCATTCAAATAGATGCTAGGAAGGAGACTGCACAGCCCGTCTGCTGAGAGAGAATCCCTGAATTGCTTCCAGGCTAGCCTGCTCCAATACCATCTGTAATCAGGACTCTGGACTGCAGTTATCAAGTAAAGGTACAGAAATTGCACCCCGCTGTGTCTTGTCTGCTACCTACCTTTCCGGCACTGCTACATCCCTGTGCCAACCACATCTACACCGCCCTGGGACTATAGCTTCCCCTGTGGGGAGCTATTACATCTTTGCTGCACCATACCATCAGTCCCAGCAGATCTGTCTGCAGCGTCGGCTTAACATCTCCTTTGCCGAACACCACAGGTGGCATCACAAACTATTCATCTAGCTACATTCCATCATTCACATCTCCCCATTACTTGGGCGCCCAGGGCCATGGACCGGGTCACCGCTGCTGTGACACATTCCCCTGACACCGGCCCGGTACCAAGTACCCCACAGCCCTGGGAGGGCGACCCAGAACACTATCAAAGGTTTGGCAAAGTTTCATTAGACCCTCCCAGTGACCATGCCCTGATGCCCAGGGTAGTCTGACAAGGAGGGAAAAGATTTTGAAGATCGTGAAGGAGTACCTATTCAACCATATCAGCATCCTCCATGATTCCTCTATGCTGTACAAGTATTGGGTATCCATGCTGGACATGTGGCATGAACTGTCCCTCTATGGCTTGGAGGTGCTGGCCTGCCCTGCTGCTAGCGTTTTGTCAGAGCAGGTTTTCAGTGCCTCCGTGGGCATAAAACTGATAAGTGCCCCCGCCTGTCAACTGAAAATGCAGACAAACTGATTCTTATCAAAATGAACAAGGCATGGATTGCCCCAGATTCTCAATCCCTCTGGATTAGAGCAGCAGAACATAAAGCCAATTCAAATGTGCCTTTTTTTCTGATGTATTCCCATGCACTCCTTTCCAACCAAAAAAGGGAATACAGTTTATGGCTTCGTCTTTGTCTTGCCCTCCTCCTTCATCATTAATGTTTGGGCAGCTTTACAAAATACATTGTGAGCTGATACCTTACCATATGACCTTTACTTAATGTGCAAATTGTCTCTTCATAGAGGAAGAGCGCTTAAACTTTAGTGCCACCTACTGGAAGCAGCAATCCTAAAAAGTCAATGTTGACTCTTTGATGAGCCTTGTCACATGACTTAGGATAAAAGACAAACCAGACACTTCATTTTAAGATACACATTTTGTTTCCTTTGCCCTTCATCAGAGCAAAGCATGATACCTGATTTAGGCTGGATGAGAGGCCTAGGACAAGAGTCTAAGGCGTAACATCTCACCTTGTGGAGAGTGCAAAGACAGCAGAAAGAGACTTAAGGGGGTTTTACACTAAGCGATATCGCTAGCAATATCGCTAAAATGTCACTGGTTTTGTGACGTTATAGCGATATTGCTAGCGATATCGCTATGTGTGATACTTACCTCCGACCGGCTCCCCCGCTGGTTATCGCTGATCGCGCGAGAATGTCCGGGTCCATTTCTCGTCGGGTGCTTCCTGCTGGGCTTCCTGCTGTGACGTCCAGCGACGCGTGGAGGCGGGCGGGAGGACGCAGGATCGCTGTGTGTGAATGGTAAGTATCGTGCGCTGCGTCGCTGCTGCATCGCTGTGAGATCTTTCTGTATGAAAGCTCACTAGCGATCATTTAGCGATGCACCAGCGATCCTGACCGGGTCGGATCGCTGGTTGGATCGCTGGTGCATCGCTAAATGTAAAAGGGCCTTTACAGTCCACACAATGCTCCTCTGGGAAATTAGATATGCAAATTGCCCCTTCAGAGAGAAAGAGGACTTGAACTCTAAAGCCACATATTGGATGTAACAATCTTAACCCCTTAATGACAGCCAATACGTCTTTGTACTGACCTGAGATATAAGAGAATATCAACCCCATACAGGTGACAATCCAGCAGCTGTTGGCTGTACACTATTGCAGGATCGCCTGGTGTGACAGGTAAGTAGCGACCCCCGTCCCCAGCGATGTCGCTGATGAGATCTGCCTGTGTGGCAGCTCACTAGCGACCACTTAGCGATGTACCAGCGATCCTGACAGCGTCATATTGCTGGTCGGGTTCGCTGGTACATCGCTAAGTGTGACAGTACCTTTAGAGTCTGCAGGCTACAGCGGCCAGTTCAGAAGTTAGTGACATTTAGGTGGTAAACAAACACTTTTTCATTCCCGCTATACCACTCTGCATTAATTCCTGAAAGACACCTGAAGGGTTAATAAACTATCTGACAGGAGTTTTCAATATGTCTAGGGGTGCCGTTTTTAAAATGGTATCACGTTTGGGGTTTTCCAATATATAGGACCCCCAAAGTCACTTCAAACCTGGATAGGTTTTTCAAAAAAATAAATTTTGTAACTTTCCTTGAAAAAATTATAAATTACTGCTACATTTAAAAACCTCCTAAAATGCTGTCAAAATAAAATAGCATTTTATAAATGGTGTCAGGCAGACATGTCAGAAAGGTTATATATTAATGTTTTTGTGTGGTATGACTATCTGGATTAAAGGGATAATCATTCAAAGATTGAAAATTGCAATTTTTTTTTACATTTTTGTAAGTTTCTGGTATTTTTTATAAATAAACACAAACATATCGACCTAAATTTACCATTATCATAAATTATAATGTGCCACAAAAAAACAATCTCAAAATCAATGGGATTTGTTGAAGCATTCATGAGTTATCACCGCATAAAGTGACACTGGTCAGAATTTAAAAAATTGGCCCCGTCACTAAGGGGTTAAAAGTCGATATAGATTTTTAGGATTGCCACTTCCAATAGATGGCACTAGAGTTCAAGTCCTCTCTGAAGAGGAAATATGCATAATTAATTTACCAGAGGAACATTCTATGGCTTATCTGATTCTTCCATAGGCTGGCTTGAAGCTCTCCACAAGGATAGACTCTACTCAGAATGTGAAAAATGAGGATCCAACACTGCGGAGACACCATCACATGTTTCTCAACGCAGTGATTCTAGAGCAATGCCCCCATCCCTTATGGGAAATATGCAAAAACATGCAAAACAAAAGCCGCGGAGACACCATCACATGTTTCTCAACGCAAGCAATGACTGGCCAGGTCTTTCACCGGGAGGGAACAACCACGGGAATGGCAGTCTCCAATGAAGGAAGCCACCTATGCCAAAACATGGTATCCATCCACAGACAGCTGTTTCGGGGTATTGCCCCTCATCAGTGTGGAGTAGGAAACTGGCCAGTAGGAGCAATGCCTAGTACAAGACTGTGAAAAATGAGGATGAATGACCTCATGGAGATCAACATCCAGCACTGCGAAGACACCATCACATGTTTCTCAATGCAGTGATTCTAGAGCAATGCCCCATCCCTTATGGGAAATATGCAAAAACATGCAAAACAAAAGCCGCGGAGACACCGTCCATCACATGTTTCTCAACGCAAGCAATGACTAGCCAGGTCTTTCACCGGGAAGGAAGAACCACGGGAAGGGCAGTCTCCAATGACTCTACTCAATGGACATTGTTTTCATCATTACAATGCTTATCAAATGTCTCCAAGACAGTTGTCTGATAGACTTCTAATCTCCCTTATTAGGTCTCGTTATGAAGGGTGGACACTTCATACACCCACAAACCTAATAATACTTGAACTATTGATCTCATTATCTTTTAGGGATCAGTTTCCCAAATTTAAGTAGACTTGAGAGAACATCACATACACCTCATTGGAGACTCTTTGAAATGTATTTTCAATTATCTTTATCTGCAGTCATTGCCCAACTTTGCCTAGATCCACCTTCAAAAAACATTGATATTGTTCATACATGTTTAGATGCCTGTGAAATACGGTCTATGGAAACCGCCCAACCTTGGAACTCTAAATTTCATGTACAGCATCACATCACAGATACTGAATGCATGCATGTGAATGGGGGCGGTGAAGTGGGTGGGGGACATCAGGAGGAAATGCTGGTGCCTGCCAAGCGTTTGGCCAATAACTATGTTGCTGTTTTAAAGATATAAATTAATCTCTACTTTTTTGTTAAGTTGTCCCACAAACATGTCAGCACACAGATGGTCCCAGCATATCAGACACATATCATTCCATCAAAACAAAACTCAAACGTAAAATATAGGATAAAACCAAGTCATATTTTTTGTTATGTCAATCTTCGATTCCACAGGGTAAATTTGTATTTGAAAAGACTAAATTCAAAACCATTATATGCAGAGACCTCAGTGACATTATCAATGTCAGAGGAAAGGTGGGCTGAAAACAGCACCCCTAAAAAAGAAAGAACCTAGAGCACCCACACCAGTAAATATGCATGCAAGGAGGAAAACAGAGTAAATGGGTGGATAGAGTAAAAAACATCTTTATTAGTTAAATACAAATGTGTATAAAATAGAGTAACACTTCATGATAAACAAAGTCATGATAGAGCAACACCACAGGGTAGAAAACAGAAAGCCCCAGGAACACCACTTAGCCACATTGCATGAGGTGGCGATAAAGTGCATATGGTTTAAAAGTTATATCAAAAACAAAGTACGTTATCAGTACATGCTACCTCATCATCCATCAAGGTAAAGACCTCCTACGCCACCATGTACACGTTAAAGCAATCAGTGCACAATCTAAATCAAAGATGGAAGCGGTATCTTACTTCCCTTGAGAAAGCGTGCTCCCAGACACGCGAAACACGCGTCGGGTTTTCCCCTACCTGGCCCCGGGTCCACTCAGCCTTGCTTCTATTCCTGGTACGATACCGCTTCCATATTTGATTTAGATTGTGCACTGCATGGGGGGTAGCATGGGGGGCTTAGTTTGCAGAGTAAGACAACATGGGAGGGTCATTATGGAGAGTAAGGGAGCATGGGGGCTCAGTATGGAGAAATGGGACAATGTGGGGTTCATTTTTTGTGCACATTTTTAGGTCAAAGCATGACTGTTTTTTTTATTCTGGCTACAATATAATGACATTGTTACTTTTAGGCTATGTGCCCACCTAGCATTTTTCATGCAGAATATTCCTGAGGGAAACGCACACCCTCTTCCCGGGAAAATGCATGCGTTTTATGAAGCGCTTTTGTAAGAGTTTTTGACGCTTTTGTTAAGCGTTTTAGTATGCATTTTCCTATGCGTTTTTGCAATACAATTGAATGTATGCGGAAACGCACGCGTTTCCGCAAAATTAATGAACATGCTGCGTTTTTTTCCGCTTAGCGTTTCCGCAGCGGAAAAAAACGCACCAATAGCACAACATGTGCGGATTCCATTATGTTTCCATGGGATGCTTTTCTTAAGCGTTTCCGCAGCAGAAACGCTTAAAAAGCGCAACATGGGCACACAGCCTTAGGCTACGTGCCCACGTTGCGTGTTAAAACGCACACAGAAAACCGGACTCCTTCCCAGAAATCGCGCGTTTTTTTCCACGCGATTTCACCGCGATTTTAACGCGATTATGATCGCGATTTTGCCGCGATTTTCACGTGCGATATTCAAGCACTTTCCAAGCGATTTGAAGCATCGCTTGGAAAGTGATTGACAGGTTGGTCACACTCGTCAAACATAGTGTTTGACAAGTGTGAGCAGCTTTTTACTATTGAGGCCGCCTATGCGGCATCAATAGTAAAAGATAGAATGTTAAAATGCTAAAAAATATAAAAAATCGGGGTATATTTACCTTCCGGCGTCCCGCGCTGCCATCCCGGGCCACAGCGTTCCCAGTAATGCCTTGCGAGACCTGTGATGACGTAGTCTCGCGTTGCTATAGCTATCTCGCGAGACCACTAGAGTCACGCGAGACTACGTCATCACAGGACCTTGCCGCAAGGCATTACTGGGAACGCTGAGGCCCGGGAATGCAGCGCGGGACGCCGGAAGGTAAATATACCCCGATTTTTTATTTTTTATTCTTTTTTTTACAGGGGTATGGTACCCAGGGCCTGGAGGACAGTCTCCTCTCCTCCACACCGTGGGTACCAACCGCACATGAGACGCTTAACTTCCCGCATGGTGGGCATAGCCACATGCGGGAAGTAAGCGATTCTCATGCATTCCTATGGGTGCGGAATCGCGGCAATTCTTTGCGATTCCGCACAAAAGAATGAGCATGCTGCGATTTTTTCCGTGATGCGATTCCGCAGCGGAAAAAAGCGCAGCATTAGCACAGCATGTGCGGAATGCCATAGGAATGCATGGGGGGCGTTCTGTACACGATTTTTAAACGTTTTCGCAGCGTTTTCGCGCCGAAAATCGCGGCAAAAACGCTTAAAAATCGCTACGTGTGCACACAGCCTTAAGTTTATCATGTCAGGATGTGCTGCAGAAGGCTGGAGAAGAAGGAGGTCTGCAGAGATGAGCTATGGCTGTGAAATGTCACCTTGGCGTCAGGACCAGATGAAGACGAGAGGGACAAGAATAACTCCAATCAGAAAAGATGTCGCCTATAAGGTACATGGTTGTAATGGTGCATTTACACTGGTGAATCAGGTCCGTAAAAAAACCCTCAACCGGCTATATGAAACCGACCAGATGTCATTTATTAGCATATTTAGACAGGCCAACCGCATTTTAACGTGCACACAGCGTTCATTAACATGATTGTTTTGTGCGTCAAGAATTGCATTACTCACAGAGGCACATGTTTACACAAGATGATCTGCTGCTGAGAACGGTGAAATGTAATCACTTGCGTTTATTTGTGAAAAAAATGGAAATTTGGCGAAAATTTTGAAAATTTCGCAATTTCTCAACTTTGAATTTTCATGTCTTTAAATCGCTGAGATATGTCACACAAAATACTTAATAAGTGACATTTCCCACATGTCTACTTTACATAAGCACAATGAAACCATATTTTTTTTTGTTAGGAAGTTATGAAGGTTAAAAGTTGAACAGCGATTTCTCAATTTTACAACACCTTTTTTTTAAGGGACCGCATCACATTTGAAGTCACTTTGACGGGTCTATATGATAGAAGATGCCAAAAAGTGACACCATTCTAAAAACTGCACCCCTCAAGGTGCTCAAGACCACATTCAAGAAGTTTATTAACCCTTCAGGTGCTTCACAGGAATTTTTTGAACATTTAACTTTTTTTCCCAAAAAATGTACTTCAAAATTTTTTTTATCTTGCCAAAGGTAACAGGAAAAATTGGACTCCAAAAGTTGTTCTGCAATTTGTCCTGAGTAGGTTGATACTCCATATGTGCGGTAAACCACTGTTTGGGTGCATGGCAGAGTTAGGTAGGGATGGAACGCCATTTGACTTTTTCAACGCAAAATTGGCTAGAATTGAGATCGGACACCATGTTGCATTTGGAGAGCCCCTGATGTGCCTAAAAAGTGGAAACCCCCCACAAGTAACACCATTTTGGGAAGTAGACCCCCCCAAGGAACTTATTTAGATGTGTAATGAGCACTTTGAACCCCCAAGTGCTTCACAGAAGTTTATAACATACAGCCATAAAAATAAAAAATCATATTTATTTCACAAAAATGATCTTAACCCATTTTTTATTTTCCCAAGGGTAACAGGAGAAACTGGATCCCCAAAAGTTGTTGTGCAATTTGTCCTGAGTACGCTGATACCTCATATGTGGGGGTACACCACTGTTTAGGCGCATGGCAGAGCTCGGAAGGGAAGAGGTGCCATATTGGAGTTCAGATTTTGCTAGAATGGTTTGAGAATGCCATGTCACATTGGCAGAGCCCCTGAGGTGCCAGAACAACAGAACCCCCCCTATAAGTGACCCCATTTTATGAACTAAACCTCTCAGTAAATTCATCTAGGGGTGCAGTGATCATATTGACATCATGGGTGTGTCACCAAAATTTATTCTATTGTGCAGTGAAAACGAAATAGCTACATTTTTACCACCAAAATTTTGTTTTAGCCAAAGATTTTTCATTTTCACACAAGAAGTGGGTAAAAATGGCACCAAAATTTTTCCCACAATTTCTACTGAACGTGGCAATACCCCATATATGGCTGTACAGTACTACTTAGCCATACAGAGAGACTCAGGAGGAACGGAGCGCTATTTGTCTATTCAAGTGAATGGGTCTGTGCACATGTCATTGTGTTTACATGGACTGTGTTGTCCGTGTGCAATACAAATAATTTAGAAAAAACAGCATAGGGACTCCTCTGTTCTTGATAACTAGCCTTGCTGAAGATGACAGCTGAGGGTTGCAAAGCCCAGCTGTGAGTTTTGCCTGGCTAGTTATAGGAAATTCAGGGGAATTCAAGCTATTTTTTTCATTTATTTATAGCGCAGGTGGCTGCTGATGAATACCCCCATCGGCCACTCCTGCTGTCACTGTTATTATCTGCAGAATGGGTAGGCTGATGGGAGTAATAGTCCCATCAGCCACCACTTGCTGCCTCTTTTATCACTTAAATGTAACTCTCATCATTCTCCCCTGCTCGCGCCGATCGCCAGCAGAGCAGAAGAGAATGATGACAGCCATGTTCAGCACCCGGCGCTGGGGAACAGCGCTTACTCTAATGCTTCTTCCGTGGCGCCCTTCCATGTGGTACTGATGCGGCACATGCATGCCACATGTGTGCCACAAATATTACAGACATGGACACTGACATCTCTGGTACCAGAAATATCAGGGCGTGTGAAAGAGGTCTTATGGCGGGTTTTCATGTTTGGCAGCTGTCACACACTTAAAGATGCTTTTTATTATTAACCCCTTTCTGTCATGTGATGTACTATCCCGTCCATGTGCCCTGGGACTTAAATCCCACGGACGGGATAGTACATCACAGCGATCAGCGGCGCCCACGTGGTGAGCGCCGCTGATCGCGGCCGGGTGTCAGCTGATTATCACAGCTGACACCCGGCACAATGTGTCAGGGGCAGGCACGGACCGCCCTCGATACGTTAACCCCTTGCACACCGCGATCAAACAAGATCGCGGTGTACCGGGGGTTAAAGGGAAGTATCGGCAGGGAGGGGGTTCCCTCGGTGCTTCTCTGAGCCCCCCACAGCAGCGCAATGTGCAGCGCTGCTGCGGGGGGGCTGCATCCCTGCAGGTCCCCGAATCTAAGATGGCGATGGGGACCTTCGGGGGCCTGCAGGGAGCTGCCTTCCTCAGTGCCTGCAAAGCGCAGGCATGAGGAAAGCCTGTGCAGTGCCTGTGACAGATTGCTGATCTGTCACAGTGATCTGTGATGTGACAGATCAGCGATCTGTCACAGGACAGTGATGTCCCCCCTGGGACAATGTAATAAAGTTAAAAAAAAAAAAAAGTGTAAAAATAATTTTTTAAAAAATCGCTAAATAAATGTAAAAAAAAAAAAATATTCCCTAATAAATTCATTTTTTGGAAATAAAAGAAAAAAACAATAAAAGTACACATATTAGGTATCACCGCATCCGTAATGACCCGCCCTATAAAACTGTCCCATTAGTTAACCTCTTTAGCGAACTCCTTAAAAAATAAAAACGAAGCAAAAAATAATGATTAATTATCATACCGCCGAACAAAAAGTGCAATAATGCGTGATCAAAAAGACGCATATAAATATGCATGGTACCGCTGAAAATGTCATCTTGTCCCGCAAAAAACGAGCCACCACACAGCATCATCAGCGAAAAAATAAAGTTATAGCTCGCAGATAAAAGCGATGCAAAAATAATTATTTTTTATATAAAATTGTTTTCATTGCATAAAAGCGCCAAAACATATAAAAATGACCTAAATGAGGTATCGCTGTAACCATACTGACCCGAACAATAAAAGGGCTTTATCAATTTTACCGCAGGCGGAACGGTGTAAACGCACCCCCCAAAAGAAATTCATGAAACGCTGGTTTTTGTTCATTCTGCATCCCAAAAATCAGAATAAAAAGCGATCAAAAGAAGTCACGTGCCCAAAAATGGTACCAATAAAAACGTCAACTCGTCCTGCAAAAAATAAGATCTCATATGACTCTGTGGGTCAAAATATGGAAAAATTATAGCTCTCAATATGTGGTGATGAAAAAACTATTTTTACAATAAAAAGCGTCTTTTAGCGTGTGACAGCTGCCAAATATAAAAACCGCCATAAATAGTAAATCAAACCCCACATTATCACCCCCTTAGTTAGGGAAAAATAATAAAATTAAAACAAAATGTATTAATTTCCATTTTCCCATTAGGGTTAGTGTTAGGGCTAGGGCTTGGGTTAGGGGTAGGGTTAGGGCTAGAGTTAGGGCTGAGATTAGGGTTAGGGGTGAGTTGGGGTTAGGGTTGGAGTTAGAATTGGGGGGTTTCCACTGTTTGGGCACATCAGGTGCTCTCCAAACGTGACATGGCGTCTGATCTCAATTCCAGCCAATTCTGCGTTGAAAAAGTCAAACGGTGCTCCTTCCCTTCCAAGCTCTGCCATGCGCCCAAACAGTGTTTTACCCCCACATATATGGGGTATCAGCCTACTCAGGACAAATTGCAAAACAACTTTTGGGGTCCAATTTCTCCTGTTACCATTAGGAAAATAAAAAATTGGGGGCAAAAATATCATTTTTGTGGAAAAAAATGATTTATTTATTTTCAAGCCCGGGCGTAATAAACTTCTGTGAAGCACTTGGGGGTTCAAAGTGCCCACCACACATCTAGATAAGTTCCATGTGGGGGGTCTAGTTTCCAAAATGGGGTCACTTGTGGGGGGTTTCCACTGTTTAGGTACATCAGGGGCTCTCCAAAAGCAACATGACACCCGCAGACCATTCCATCAAAGTCTGCATTCCAAAACATCACTACTTCCCTTCCGAGCCCTGACGTGTGCCCATACAGTAGTTTTCTCCCACATATGGGGTATCAGCGTGCTCAGGACAAATTGGACAACAACTTTTGGGGTCCAATTTCTCCTGGTACCCTTGGGAAAATAAAAAAATTGGTGACTAAAAGATCATGTTTGTGGAAAAAATAAAAAAAATGTATTTTCACGCCCGGGCGTTATAAACTTCTGTGAAGCACTGGGGGGTTCAAAATGCTCACCACACATCTAGATAAGTTCCTTGGGGGGATATAGTTTCCAAAATGGGGTCATTTGTGGGGGGTTTTCACTGTTTTGGTACATGAGGGGCTTTCCAAATGCGACATGGTGTCCGATCTCAATTCCAGCCAAAAGCGTCAAATGGCGCTGCTTCCCTTCCGAGCTCTGCCATGCGCCCAAATAGTGGTTTACCCCCACATGTGGGGTATCAGCGTACTCAGGACAAATTGCACAATAACTTTTAGGGTCCTGTTACCCTTGGAAAAATAAGAATTGATGGTGAAAAGATCATTTTTGTGGAAAAAATATGATTTTTTAATTGTACGGCTGTACGTTATAAACTTCTGTGAAGCCCTTGGGGGTTCAAAGTTCTCATCACACATCTAGATAAGTTCCTTGGGGGATATAGTTTCCAAAATGGGGTCACTTGTGGGAGGTTTCCACTGTTTAGGTACATCAGGGGCTCTCCAAACGTGACATGGCGTCCGATCTGAATTCCAGCCAATTTTGCATTGAAAAAGTCAAACGGCGCTCCTTCCCTTCTGAGCTCTGCTATGCGCCGAAACAGTGGTTCCCCCCCACATATCAGGTATCAGCATACTCAGGAAAAACTGCACAATAACTTTTGCTGTCCAATTTCTCCTGTTACCCTTGGTAAAATAAAAAAAATTGAACCTGAAATATTTTTTTTGTGAAAAAAAGTTAAATGTTCATTTTTTTTTTAAATATTCAAAAAATTCCTGTGAAGCACCTGAAGGGTTAATAAACTTCTTGAATATGGTTTTGAGCACCTTAAGGGGTGCAGTTTTGGGTATTTTCTATCATATAGACCCCTCAAAGTGGCTTCAAATGTGATGTGGTCCGTAAAAATAAAATGGTGTTGCAAAAATGAGAAATCACTGGTCAACTTTTAACCCTTATAACTTCCTAACAAAAAAAATTTTGGTTCCAAAATTGTGCTGATGTAAAGTAAACATGTGGGAAATGTTACTTATTAAGTTTTTTGTGTGCCGTATCTCTGTGATTTAAGGGCATAACAATTCAAAGTTGGAAAATTGCGAAATTTTCGCCAAATTTCCATTTTTTTCACAAATAAGCGCAAGTTATATGAATGAAATTTTACCACTAGAATGAAGTACAATATGTCATGAGAAAACAGTGTCAGAATCACCGGGATCCATGGAAGCGTTCCAGAGTTATTACCTCATAAAGGGTCAGTGGTCAGAATTGTAAAAATTGGCCCGGTCATGAACGTGCAAACCACCCTTGGGGGTTAAGGGGTTAAAAAAGTTTTTGCATCACCACATTTTGAGAGCTATAATTTTTCCATATTTTGGGCCACAGAGTCATGTGAGGTCTTGTTTTTTGCAGGACGAGTTGACATTGACATGACATTTTTTGATCGCTTTCTATTACGTATTTGAGAGACAAAATGAACAAAAACCATCAATAAATTAATTTCTTTTGGGGAGGTTTATACCATCCCGTGCATGGTAAAATTGAAAAAGCGGTTTTATTCTTCGGGTCAGTACGATTACAGCGATATCTCATTTATATCTTTTTTATGTTTTTGTGTTTTTATACAATAAAAGCTATTTTATAGAAAAAAATTATTATTTTTGCATCGCTTTATTCTGAGAGCTGGAACTTTTTTATTTTTCCACTGATGGAGCTGTATGGCGGCTTTTTTTTTGTGAGACAAGATCACATTTTTAGCGGTGCCATGTTTATTTATATCCATCTTTTTGATTGCGTGTTATTCCACTTTTTGTTCAGTGGTATGATGATAAAGCATTGTTTTTAGTTTTATGGTGTTCACTAAAGGGGTTAACTAGTGGGACTGTTTTATAGGTCGGGTCGTTGCAGATGCGGCGATACCAAATATGTGTACTTTTATGGTTAAGATTTTTTTCAATCAAATATTTATTTAGTGATAGAATATATATATTTTTTTATTATTATTTTGGGTTTTAAAAAAATATTTTTACAATTATTTAAAAAAATTTTTTTTTTACATTTTTCTAACTTTTTCACTTTGTTCCACTATGGGATAATCATTTTTTGCAGGCTGATCGCTTCTATAGCATGCATATGAAGCAGCGTCTACATGCAATAGAAACTGTCAGAGCTGCACTGACAGAGAGACTTGCTGATCATGTGGGCTCTTCAATCCAAAGGCAGAGGGACTGTCAGCCCTCAAGCGGCTTCCGGAATGATGCAATCATGTTCGATCACAGCATTTCATTGGTTAAAGTGCCAGAAGTGGTCTGTGACCGTTCCTGGTGCCTAGGGCCCTTGTCAGCTGTCAGAATGCATGGCCGATCGCGATGACGTAATATTATGTACCTGGTCAGATAGTCCCAGGTCACATGGACGCAATATTATGTCAGAAAGGGGTTAAGAATAACTAAACGATCAATAAAAAGACTTCTTAAAAATGTGTAGCTCAGGTCACAAGAGAGTATACACACAGTTCAGACTAGATGCAGAAGAAAGTCAGGCTTTCTGAGTGCTTCAGTCTCCTGAGCTACGTACTTTTAATAGCTTGAAAACACCTATCGGTGGTGGTCTCGGGACCCAGAAAACACCAATCTGCTGAGAAACAACGAACATAAAACATGTAAGATATCCCGGGGTGGATTAAGGGTAGTCAAGGCCCCGGGCTGTTCAGACTCTGTGGGCCCCCCGATCATGTGACGGGGTCGGGAAGTCACTAGTTTTCATGACGCATACGGTGCACCAAGGGGCGGGAAGGGGTTAAATACTGAGGTAAAGAAACTCTGCAAATACGCAACGTGTGCACGAGGTCTCACAAATACTGAGGTAAAAAACACCAAATGCTCAGTGGGTCCATGAGGCCTTACAAATACTGAGTGAAAAACTCAACAAATACTCAGCGTGTGCACGAGGCCTTTTAAACACTGAGGTAAAAACTCACCAAATACTCAGCATGTGCACGAGGCCTTATGAATACTAAGGTAAAACCTCACCAAATACTCAGCATGTGCACAAGGCCTTATAAATACTGAAGTAAAAACTCACCAAATACTCAGCGTGTGCACGAGGCCTTACAAATACTAGAAGGCTTCCACCCAACATCTAGTCCTGACTCACCTCTACCTAACATCGAAACCAGCTAATAGTCTGCAATCACCTGCTGACCTGGACCCATGACCTGTCAGACAAGTTACTTCACATGAGTCACACAGAGGCTTCTGTGTTGTGAGTTCATTTTTCCCTTCACCGTTGAGGTCTGATGAACTCCCTCCTCTGGTGAAGGAAGGTAGTGAGGCTGATTACCAAACACCTGGGCAGCTAGATGATGACTGGCTCGCTGGAATTGAGGACTGGATATAAGGCAGCCAACGCCCTTCTGCCTTGTTGGTGATCCCTGCTGGATTCTTGGAGACCAGTCTGATTCCTGCGTCTCAAAGCTAAGTTTTTCTGCTCTGCTTTGTACACTTCAGTTTTGTTTTTGTTTTGCCTTGTTTTTTTGGCGTTCTGCCATCCGCGGCCGGGGGTGAGCTGAATTCCATTTTTGTCTCTGATCTGTTGATCTTTTGCTCTGTCTTCAGAATATACCTGAGTGCTGATTTAGTCTTTTAAAGCCAAGCGACTTCAGGGCCTGTTTTTCCTATCAGTCGGTTGGCACATTTTGGATAGGGTTTTTGCGGATGGCAGACAGCAGCTTTCCTATCCTGTCCTATTTTAGTTAGCTTGGGCCCCATCATTTGCTCACCCTATCTTTCTATCTGTGTTAGTGTTTTCATCTTGCTTCACCGTCATTATATGTTGGGGGCTGCCTATTGTTTTGGGGTCTGCTCTGGGTCAGTTTAGTTTTTCCCCTTTCTGTCTTTAGGCTATGTAGTTCTCCGGCTGTGATCGAGGGGTCTAGGGCACCATAGGAACCCCCCACGGCTACTGCTAGTTGTTGTGGATAGGTTCAGGGGTCTGCAATCCGATAGCTGCCAACCTCTCTGGTTTTTCTGAACTTAGCTAGTATTTTGTTTTTTCCTCCTTCGGTGACTCATCATAACAGAATCACCAGCCATACCGCAGATCCTAGGGTACTCAATAGCAGGAGAGAATTGTAAAAAAAAAAAGTGAGTCAGAATTTTTTTTTTTTGTGCATATTTTTTCCTCTATATCTCTGAGGCCGTAGGGGGGATTTTTCTCTCAATGGAGATGAAGCAATTGTCTGATTGTGTGGAGCAGCTCACTGCTGAAGTGCTGGGAATTTCCGCCTATCTTGCTCATTCACATGCTGCTGAACCAAAGATTCCTACTCCTGATGTGTTTTTTGGGGATCGGTCTAAATTCTTGAATTTCAAGAATAATTGTAAATTATTTTTTGCCTTGAAGCCTAACTCGTCGGGGAACTCCGCGCAGCAGGTTAAAATTGTCATCTCTTTGCTGCGCGGCGATCCCCAGGATTGGGCGTTTTCTTTGAAACCTGATGATCCTATTCTGAATAATGTGAATGCATTTTTTCATGCCTTGGGGTTGTTGTATGATGAACCTAATGCTATTGATCAGGCTGAAAAGACCCTGTTGACATTGAGCCAGGGTCAGGATTTTGCAGAGTTGTACTGTCAAAAATTCCGAAAGTGGGCGGTCCTTACTACCTGGAATGATGGTGCCTTGGCAGCCCTCTTTCGGAAGGGTTTGTCAGAAACTGTAAAGGATACTATGGTGGGATTTCCTGTTCCCTCTGGTCTTGACAATTCTATGTCATTAGCCATTCAGGTGGATCGGCGTTTACGTGAACGCAAAACTACACGAGAGATGTTGCCACCTGTTGAACAAATGTCTGAACCTATGCAATGTGATAGAGTTTTGTCTAGGGCGCAACGTCAGGAGTTCAGAAGGCGTAATAAGCTGTGTTTTTTTTGTGGAGATGCCTCGCATATTATTTCTGTCTGCCCTAAACGAGAGAAACGTTGTGCGCACACATTTTCTGTGGGTGGTGTTCAACCTAAGTTTCTTCTGGCAATTACTCTGATCTGCTCCCTGTCCACATTTTCCGCCAAGGCTTTTGTGGATTCGGGAGCAGCTCTGAACCTGATGGACTTGGATTTTGCTAAACGTTGTGGGTTTCCTATGACACCTCTGCGGACGCCTATCCCTTTGAGGGGTATTGATGCTATTCCTTTGGCGAAGAATAAACCTCAGTTTTGGACCCAGGTGGTAATGCGGGTCGCCCCAGACCATCAAGAAAATTGCAGATTTTTGGTGTTGCATAATTTGCATGATACCATTGTTCTGGGGTTTCCCTGGTTGCAAATCCATAATCCAGTTCTGGATTGGAAATCTTTGTCTGTGGTGAGTTGGGGTTGTCGGTGTGTCCTTAGTGATGCTCCTGTTTTCTCCACCTCTCCCCAGTCGCATGATGTTCCTGACTATTTGGCTGACTTTTATGATGTATTTAGTGAGAATGAGTCTGCGTCTTTGCCTCCTCATAGGAGTTATGACTGTGCAATTGAGCTGAATCCGGGGTGTAAATTCCCCAAGGGTCGGCTTTTCAATTTATCTGTACCCGAGCACGAGGCTATGCGATCCTATATTAAGGAGGCGTTGGAGAAGGGTCATATTAGACCATCCTCTTCACCCTTAGGTGCTGGTTTTTTTTTTCGTGGCTAAAAAGGATGGCTCATTAAGGCCTTGTATTGACTATCGTGCCCTCAACAAAATTACTGTTAAATATCAGTATCCGTTACCCCTGATTTCGGATCTATTCTCCAGAGTTAAAGGTGCTTGCTGGTTTACCAAGCTTGACCTCAGGGGAGCGTATAATCTTATTCGCATTAAGCATGGGGATGAATGGAAGACGGCGTTTAATACTCCGGAGGGACATTTTGAGTACCTGGTGATGCCTTTTGGGCTCACTAATGCCCCTTCTGTCTTCCAGTGCTTCATGAACGATATATTCCGAGACTTTGTGGATAAATTTTTGATTATCTATCTGGATGATATTTTGATCTTCTCCAAGAATTGGGACTCTCATGTGGAACATGTTCGGACTGTGTTCCGGATTTTGAGGGAGAATTCCCTGTATGTCAAGGGATCAAAATGCCTTTTTGGGGTACAGAGGATTTCATTTTTGGTATTTATTTTGTCTCCGTCAACTATTGAAATGGACCCGGCCAAGGTACAGGCCATTTATGATTGGGTTGAGCCCACTTCTTTGAAGGCCCTCCAGAAGTTTTTGGGTTTTGCTAATTTTTATCGGAAATTTATAGCTAATTTTTCTGGTATTGCCAAGCCACTGACTGATTTGACTAGGAAGGGTGCTGATGTGCTGAATTGGTCTCCGGAGGCTGTTTCTTCCTTTCAGGAGCTGAAGCGAAGATTCACTTCTGCTCCGGTTTTGCGGCAACCTGATGTCTCACTCCCGTTTCAGGTGGAGGTGGACGCTTCTGAGATTGGTGCAGGAGCGGTGTTGTCCCAAAAAGATCATGTGACATCTAAAATGAATCCTTGTGCTTTCTTTTCCCGAAAGTTCTCCCCATCCGAACGTAACTATGATGTGGGGAATCGGGAACTGTTGGCCATGAAATGGGCATTTGAGGAGTGGAGACATTGGTTGGAGGGAGCCAAACACCAAGTCGTGGTCCTTACTGACCACAAGAATTTGATTTACCTGGAGTAGGCCAAGCGCTTGAATCCTAGACAGGCTAGGTGGGCCTTGTTTTTCACACGTTTTGATTTTGTGGTCTCTTTTCTTCCAGGCACTAAGAATGTCAAGGCAGACGCCCTCTCTAGGAGTTTCCTTGCTGATTCTCCTGTTGTGACTAAGCCTGCTACCATCTTAGGCGAGGGGGTAGTTCTTTCTGCCATCTCGCCCGATTTGAGACGTGCTCTGGAAGAGTTTCAGGAGGACAAACCTGAGTGTTGTCCCAGTGGAAAGTTGTATGTTCCTGACCAGTGGAGGAAGAGAGTGATGTCTGAAGTTCATTGCTCTGCATTGGCTGGTCATCCAGGTATTTTTGGTACTAGAGATCTGGTGAGTCGGTCTTTTTGGTGGCCCGCCTTGTCTCATGATGTCAGGAATTTTGTGCAGTCCTGTGGGACTTGCTCCCGGTCTAAACCTTGTTCTCGCTCTAGTGGCTTGTTGATGCCTTTGCCGGTGCCCAGGAGGCCATGGACCCATATTTCAATGGATTTTATCTCTGATATGCCTGTCTCTCAGAGAATGACTGTTATTTGGGTGATTTGTGATAGATTCTCTAAGATGGTCCATCTTGTACCACTCCCTAAGTTGCCATCTTCCTCTGAGTTGGTGCCCTTGTTTTTGCAACAGGTGGTTCGCTTGCACGGGATTCCTGAGAACATTGTATCTGACAGAGGAGTTCAGTTTGTGTCTAGATTTTGGAGGACTTTCTGTTCCAAGCTGGGAATTCAGTTGTCCTTCTCCTCTGCGTTTCACCCTCAGACCAATGGGCAGACGGAGAGAACAAACCAGACTTTGGAGTCGTATTTGAGATGTTTTATTTCTGCCGATCAGGATGATTGGGTTTCATTTTTGCCCTTGGCCGAATTTGCTTTAAATAATAGAGCTAGTTCTGCCACTTTGATGTCACCTTTTTTTTGTAACTTTGGGTTTCACCCTCGCTTTTCTTCAGGGCAGGTGGAGCCTTCTGCCTGCCCAGGTGTTGACACTGTGGTGGAGAGAATGCACCAGATCTGGGACCAAGTAGTGGATAAGTTGTCTCTCTCCCAGGAAAAGGCCCAGCGGTTTTCCAACCGGCGTAGGACCGTTGGTCCCCAGTTTAAGGTGGGTGATATGGTTTGGTTGTCATAAAAAAATATCGCTATGAAGGTGGCTTCTCCGAAGTTTAAGCCTAGATTTATTGGACCTTACAAGATTTTGGAGATTATTAATCCGGTCTCTTTTCGGTTGGCTCTTCGTGTCACATTTAAAATTCATAATGTGTTTCATAAGTCCTTGTTGAAGAGGCTTGTTGAACCAGTAGTTCCTGTGGTGGCACCTCCTGACCCTGTATTGGTTGAAGGTAACATGGAATATGAGGTAGAGAAGATACTGGATTCCCGTCTGGCTAGACGGAGACTCCAGTATTTGGTTAAGTGGAAGGGTTATGGTCAGGAGGATAATTCCTGGGTCTCTGCCTCTGATATTCATGCCGAAAGATTGGTGCGTGCCTTTCATCGGGCTCACCCGGATCGCCCTGGAGGCATGGATGAGGGTTCGGTGACCCCTCCTCAAGGGGGAGGTACTGTTGTGAGTTCATTTTTCCCCTTCACCGTTGAGGTCTGATGAACTCCCTCCTCTGGTGAAGGAAGGTAGTGAGGCTGATTACCAAACACCTGGGCAGCTAGATGATGACTGGGTGGCTGGAATTGAGGACTGGATATAAGGCAGCCGACGCCCTTCTGCCTTGCTGGAGATCCCTGCTGGATTCTTGGAGACCAGTCTGATTCCTGCATCTCAAAGCTAAGTTTTTCTGCTCTGCTTTGTACACTTCAGTTTTGTTTTTGTTTTGCCTTGTTTTTTGGGAGTTCTGCCATCCCCGGCCGGGGGTGAGCTGAATTCCATTTTTGTCTCTGATCTGTTGATCTTTTGCTCTGTCTTCAGAATATACCTGAGTGCTGATTTAGTCTTTTGAAGCCTAGCGACTTCAGGGCCTGTTTTTCCTATCAGTCGGTTGGCACATTTTGGATAGGGTTTTTGCGGATGGCAGACAGCAGCTTTCCTATCCTGTCCTATTTTAGTTAGCTTGGGCCCCATCATTTGCTCAACCTATCTTTCTATCAGAGTTAATGTTTTCATCTTACTTCACGGTCATTATATGTTGGGGGCTGCCTATTGCTTTGGGGTCTGCTCTGGTTCAGTTTAGTTTTTCCCCTTTCTGTCTTTAGGCTATGTAGTTCTCCGGCTGTGATCGAGGGGTCTAGGGCACCGTAGGAACCCCCACGGCTACTGCTAGTTGTTGTGGATAGGTTCAGGGGTCTGCAATCCGATAGCTGCCAACCTCTCTGGTTTTTCTGGACTTAGCTAGAATTTTGTTTTTTCCTCCTTCGGTGACTCATCATAACACTTCTGCTTCATGAACTTCCCCAGATAGAAGAAGCAGCCTCCAATATGCAGCCTGTGGCCGGATACACAGGAAGAGATGCTCCTCATCACAGGCTGTGCCCAACATGGCAGCAGAGGGGTTAACGCCACAGACAAGTCGCCGTCTCCTCACACACTGGACGACGCTGCATCTGGCGACAAACAAGCGCACAATGCGCTATGTTAGTCATGTCCCAGATGTTCAGCCTGTGGAGGACCAAGGGGGGACAAAAAAGACCCCAGGATTGGAACAGGAGCATGGGAAAGTAGATGGCGGTTGGAGGGGTAGGGTTTATATAGGGATCGGAGTAAGCAAATATATATATACACAGACACATATTACTACATGCGGGCAGCGCATACATGCACAATCCTCAGGTTGTATAACTTTCAACTGGTCAAAACATTTCTCTCAGTAGGCCAAGAAAGAAATGTGTCAGGAATAAAGTACACCTCATAGTAACTTATGTGTGAGGCAGAGGCGACAAGACCCACCATCTCGTTCCCACCTTACTAGAGGTGCCCACTGCCCACATATAACAAAGTTGATGGAAACAGATGACAGCCACTATGATGATTGGTGAACGGCCGCCCGACCACACCCATTTCACAACTAGTCACACCCTTGTCCATGCCCCAACCACACCCATTTAGCACTGCTAATCACACTGACTGGTACTGAGGGCACAGTGGCTGGCATTATGGGCACAGTGGCTGGTACTGTGGGTACATTGACTGGTACTGAGGAAAAGAAAGAAAAAAGAAAAAGAGAAAGAATTGAGAGAAAGAAAGAAGAAACAGAGAGAGAAAGGAAAAAAGAACAGAGAGCAAGAAAGAGGGGACAGAAAAAAAGAACAGAGAGAGAAAAGAAAAAGAAGAAAGAAAGAAAGAACAGAGAGGGAGAGGGAAAGAAAGAGGAGAAAGAAAGAGCAGAAAGAAAGAAAGAAAGAAAGAGGGGAAAGAAAGAACAGAGAGAGAAAATAAGAAAGGGGAAAGAAAGAACAGCGAGGGAGAGAGAAAGAAAGAGGGGAAAGAAGGAACAAAGAGAGAAAGAAAGAGAAAAAGAGGTGAAAGAAAGAACAAAGAGAGAAAAAAAAGAAAGAAATGGGAAAGAAAGAACAGAGAGGGAGAGAGAAACAAGGAGGGGAAAGAAAGAACAGAAAGTGAAAGAAAGAAAGAACAGAGAAAGAAAGAAAGACAAGGAAAGAGGGGAAAGAAAGATTCTATAAAGATACTATACCAGCCCGGCTCACAATATAGTGCCCACCTGAGCCTCCTGGTGCAGGACATATTATGATCCACTCACATGGCCGACATCCCCGAGTCCAAGGCGATCCCGCTGTCCGCGCTGTCGGAGGAGGATATGGTGATGATCTGAAGCATTCCCTGAAGTGCCTCTATGGTCACTTCTGATGGAATGTCACGTGCGAGTTTTCTAGTGCTCCTCGGGGCTCCGCCGTATACTCCTGTGTCCGAGGGAAAAGTAAGCACTCGGTCGGGGCAGTGGGGCAGACACTCAAAATCTGGGATGGTTGGGAGGTATGAATGCTCCCCATCATACACCTTGTACACGCATGGCTCCGCACACCTCATTCACACACTGTCCCGTTTTGTGTGCCTCGTACACACGGCTTCGCTCCGTACACCTCGCACACACGCGGCTCCACTCAGTATACACATGGCTCCGCTCCGTAAACCTCGTACACATGCGGCTCTGCTCCGTACACCTTATACACACGCTCTGTACACCTTGTACACACATGGCTCTGCTCTGTAAACCTTGTACACATGCGGCTTTGCTCCATACACCTCGTACACATGCGGCTCCGCTCCGTAAACACATGGCTCAGCTTTGTACACTTTGTACACACAGGGCTCCGTTTCGTACACCTCGTACATATGCGGCTCCGCTCAGTACCCCTCGTACACATGCAACTTCACTCCGTACACCTCATACACACATGCGGCTCCGCTCCGTACACCTCGTACACACACGCGGCTCCGCTCTGTACAAACGTGGCTCCACTCCGTACACCTCGTACACACGCGGCTCCGCTCCGTACACCTCGTACACACACGTGGCTCCGCTCCGTACACCTCACACACGTGCAGCCCCGCTCCGTACACCTTGCACAGGTGCAGCTCAGCTCTGTACACACAGGCTCTGTACACCTCATCCACACAAGCAGCTTCGCTCCGTACACCTCGTAGACACACGCAGCTTCGCTCCGTACACACGCGGCTCCCCTCCACGTACCCCTTGTACACACACGGCTCCGCTCCATACACTTCGCATATTCGCAGTTCTGCTCCGTACACCTCGCACACACATGCAGCTACAGCCACCCTGTAAACCCCTCCTGACCCCACACATACTTCCCTCATCCAACACCATGACAACGAGTACAGCAGAGTCCCGCATACAATACATTGATGGCTGTGTGCACAGGACCTGTGATGAGGGCCTCCGACTGAAACCCCTGATCATGTAACCCCTGACTCCTCCCCTCCTGTGACCTCATCACAGGTCCTGTGAGCACAGAGCAGGGATTTATCAGTGAGGGACTGGCGCTGCGGTGGCCAGTGGGTCTGAGAGGGGGAGGAAAGCATCAGTACATGGGGGGGCGTGGTGCTATGGTGGCGGATTATAATGAGGCAATTTTCCCTGGGCTCCTGGGCCCCCCCACACCACTGGGCCCTGGGCTACTGCCCAGATTAACCTCATTATAATCCGCCACTGAAGATATCGCTCATAAGTTAAGTCACTGTTTAAATGTTTAGTTCTGCTGCCTGCATCTAATCAGTTCTGTGGTTCCTGTTTGGCCTACAGTCTCATGATGGCTGGTAACACCCATAATTTATTTTCCATTGTTAAGGAAATACTGGGAGTTTCAGGTTCATGGTATACAATTGTATATGCCAAAGCCTGACCTGACATTGCAATTGATAGCTTTACTAAGCTTGGTGCTGTTTTCATATGTTGATGGTGATTTTGGTGCTGTCTTCATATACTAATTGGGGTTCTGGTGTTGTTGTTTTTTTGTATTGATGATGGTTTTGGTGTTACATTCAAGTATTGATGATGGTTCTGATGATGCATTCATGTATTGATGATAGTTTTGGTGTACATATAGATCGTGCTTCTATCACTGTATTCATATATTAATGATGGTTCTGGAACTGTATTCATGTACAGAGTATGGTTCTGGTGATAGTTTCACGTACTGATGGTGGTTCTGGTGCTGTATTCATGTGCTTAATAGAGTTCTGCTGATATACTCATGCACTGATAGGGTTGCTGATGATTTATTTATGCACTGATTATGGTTCTAGTGATGTATTCATGTACTCTTGGTTGTTCTGGTGCTGTATTAGTGTACAGACTGTGGTTCTGGTGCTGTATTAGTGTACGGATTGTGGTTCTACTGATGTGTTCATGCCCTGATGAGGGTGCTAGAGTTATTCGGGACCCGGTCCTGGTCAGCCCTTAGTCACATCGATGTCATTTTGACACATGATAAGGTTATAATACTAGAGGTTAGGACTATCCCGATTTGGGTACACCTTGACACTGGTGGGTTGGCATTTACACTTTTTTTAATCAAAAACTATGTTTACTAAGTACCCTATGTTACTGATATGCACTATAGCTTTCACTTATCTACTTATAGCAGAGTATACAGTATGTTTATTTTATTTCTATCTTAAGACCCCGTTACATTTAGCGATGCACCAGCGATCCCGACCACGATATGACCCGGACAGGATCGTTGGGGCATCGCTAAATAGTCGCTAGTGAGCTGCCAAACCGTCAGATCTCACTAGCGATGCAGCAGCAGTCGGCGGTTTATACTTACCATCAGACGCAGCGATTATGTCTTCTTCTGCCCGCGTCCATGGCTCGCTCGTCGGTGCCAGCAGGAAGCCGACGACGAGAAAAGGACAAGGCCGATCTCGCGCGATCAGCAATAACCAGTGGGGGAGTAGGTCGTAGGTGAGTATCACATGTAGCGATATCGCTAGTGATATCGATGCTGCGTCACAAAATCGGTGACGCTTTAGCGATATTGCTAGCGACATCGCTATGTGTAAAGGGCCGTTTAGGTTTGGCCAGTGCGAACAAGCTTCCATATTTTGCATGCATACCAACTTATATTTCAGTTCATTTTATTCGGTTAAGTTTCAGGTTTCTGCACTCAGTGCAGGTAAGTATATGGCCTCCCCTTCTTTGAGCTGGATATTGTAGTTCTATAGCTTACCATTACTGGGTATCCATATTCTGGACACGATCCTGCTCTGCCATTATTCACAGTGACTATGTTCCTATCCAGTTCTCCACTTCCACTGAGCTCTATAGCTGACAAAAGTAAAAACAGAAGTTCTAAGGCTACTTTCACACTTGCGTTAAGAGGCGCAGCGCACGGCCGCCGTTCAGCTCCGCCCCTGCCACGCCCCCTCCGGTCAGCTCCTCCTTTGGGTGCATGACGCTGCATGCGACCTGCGTACCCTATCGTTAGCATTGGGTATGCAGGCCGTGCGCTGGTATGCTTTTGCCGACACATGCGCCCTTTTGACGGCGTGCTGACGTGTGCCAAACGCACCGTGCTGTATTTTGGTGCGCTCGGCGCACCGTCAAAAGGGCGCATGCGCCGGCAAAAGCATACCGCACGGCCTGCGTACCCAATGCTAACGATAGGGTATGCAGGTTGCATGCAGCGTAATGCGCCCATAGGAGGAGCTGACCGGAGGGGGCACGGCAGGGGGCGGAGCTGCATGGCAGCCATGCGCTGCACCTCCTAACGCAAGTGTGGAAGTAGCCTTATAAACATTTTTTGACTCCTGTTTGAGGTTCTTGGGTTCTGACAGAACCCAACCTGTTCCTTTTAAATTGCAAGGAGCTTGAATCCTGCGCCATAAATTTACAGTGTACTTGGTCATTATAAAAGATGGCTAGAAACTTTCGATAACTGTTTTGATGGCTGAACAACTATTGAACAAGCAACATTTGGATACCGATCATTGCGGAAAAGCAGTGATATATATTTTGGTTCATATTGGACGTTACAGTCATTCAGGTTGGCCAAGCATGTCCAATAGCACTGCCGACTAGAGCACAATTTTTCTGTGATTTTTCCTTCCATGAAAAATCTTTTGTATGACTCTTGGAAAATAGTTTGAATTATTGCATTAAATAGATAGGCGGGTAGGATGCAAATTAATTTGTATTTTGGATCACCCCTTAAATCTCTATAACGTCAATGTGGAGCCAACTTGTCAATAAAGACAGGACATAATCATAGATTCCTACTGATCTAGCTATGAAACCAGTACTCCCTCTCCCATGTTTCCCAAGATTAGCACTCAAAGACTAAGGGTACCGTTACACCTAGCGATGCACCAGCGATCCCGACTAGCGATATGACGCAGTCAGGATCGCTGGTGCATCGCTGGGTGGTCGCTAGTGAGCTGCCACTCAGGCAGATCTCACCAGCGACATCGCTGGGGACGGGGATCGCTACTTACCTGTCAGACGCGGCGATCCTGCGTCCTCCCGCCCGGCTCCACGCATCGCTCGTCGTCACAGCAGGAAGCGCCGCAGGAAGCAGACGACGAGGAATGGTCCAGCAGCTTCCTCTGCGACCAGCGATAACCAGCAGGGGAGCCGGTCGGAGGTAAGTATCACATGCAGCGATATCGCTAGCAATGTCGCTGCAACGTCACAAAATCGGTGACTTTACAGGGATATTGCTAGCGATATCGCAGTGTGTAACGGGGGCTTAAATTTAACCCAAATTATTTTTGTTTTCTACTTGTCAAACATAATTCTATTCAAGTTTAAGTTGGCCATATAAACTACATATCAGTAGAGAGCCCATCCCAGAACTGTGACTGCAATAGATCTATATATTTTATTTATAAAGTGCCATTCGTTCCATTCATGATGTATTCATGTACTGATTATAGTTTTAGTGATGTATTCATGTACTAAAGGTTGTTCTGGTGCTGCATTAATGTACTGATTGTGGTTCTGGTGATGTATTTATGTATTGATGGTGGTTCTACTGATGTATTCATATACTCATGGGGGTGCTAAATAAAATCAGACACAACTTTTGTTATGGATCAAATTGTTCATTTTGGGCACCTTACATTTTGGCAGAAGAGTATGTTCACATGTTGCATTTTTTGCAGCATTTTTCATGTGTATTCGCAGCATTTTTGTTTGTTTGTTCATTTATTTTAATGGCTAAAAGAAGCTGGAAGAATTGACATGCTGCAGCTTTGCAAATAGGCGATAGTGTTGAAAATAAGCGAAGATAAAAACAAAACACATCATGTGCATCAGATTATAGACATCATATTGATTATGCTGGTCAGAGGCAGACATATCATTGGTGCAACCTGTGCAGCCACAGAGCGGCCCTAGAGGTATGTGGGATCACTCCCACCTCCAAATTAAGCATTATGATAAGCTATTGAACTATTGCAAAGGGCCTGTATACAGTTCTTGCACTGGGGACCCTTTTCTTCCTGGAACGCTGTTAATCTAACACGCTGTGTATTTTACGTACCAACTATGCTATGTAAAATACATGGCAAAAAAAAGCCGCATGTGAACATAGCCCAAGACTACGATTTGGACATTAACTAAAGTACCGAAACTACTGGTTTTACTATCTAATATGGAACAGATTTTCTAAATTGGGTAGACATTATGGCTCATTACAGACATTTGAACGGAGTCTCTTTGAAGTCTGTTCACAGTGATTCCAATCTGTAGACTTTCTACCTAATTGTGTTTGGCTCTCACCTTCTTGTATGTACAAGTAAACTTCTATCTATACACTTTATCGACAGCTTGACTTAAATGACTCAATGAGAGAAAAACAGATTATACGTGTTATATAGTATCAGGACTTTATATTTGCTGACATAATAAATGGCGGTGACAGGTGTTTATTCTGGGACAATCGGTGTCCCCTTGTCACATACAGTGGCTTATGTTAATGCCCCTTTAATAGACCTACCTCTCTCCGCAGGAGGCTGGAGCCAGCGTTTTTACCATAGCAAGAATGAGACACTAACAACTTCCTATTCTAAACATTTACATCAAAGACATTAAATTGGAATTGCCAAAGTGTTTAGCGCCTATAATCCAAACACCAAATCAAAGGAAAGCAATCCTTGGTGGCCACTGTGCAGAAAACTCAGGAATCTGCTGCTGTGGGGCCTTCATAATGTGGATGTGAAAAATAGGGACCCTTCAATACTCATAGACATCAATCATGACCCTAGTTCTTTACAAGGAGATCAGTACATATCGGAGACCATAAAACTATTCTGCTTGTCATCCCAAGGCCCCTGCTATTCCGTTAACCTTGACTTAATTGCAGCAAAATGAAAAATTCTTTCTCCAGGCTTTTTCTGTATAAGGAAGGCGAAACAATTGTAATTTATTGCAATTTTAAATAAAGACTAGTGATGAGCGAATGTTCTGGGATAAGGCGTTAGCTGAGCATGCTCGTGCGCTTGCCAAGTGTCTTTGGCGTGTTCGAAACATACTGTATGTTCGAGTCCCCATGGCTAACAAACAGGCAATCCCCGCATGTGTTGCGGCTGTCTAACGGCCATGAGACATGCAGACGCGGGGACTCGAACATATGTTTTGAGCACGCTGAAGACACTCGAATAGCACCCGAGCATGCTCAGATGATGCCATATCCCAGCACGTTCGCTAATAGTAGCTACATTTATTATATTTTTCAAAGAAGCAGGAAAAAAGTTCCATCACTCACTTTGACGAAAAACTTTCATTATTGCATTTGCACATTTTTTTGGTCTAGTTTTGGTGTTTTTCATCTGTTTTCCCTTTGAGGGTCATTCGTCAAGCCTTTTTTAAAATTTATTTAATGTGTTTTCTAGTTTTGTTCTTTTACATTGTGGGCAAATTTTAGCGTTTCCAGATGTTTCCACCTGATTCATTATTTGCAACTTCTTTGAAAATCTCAAAAGTTTTGTCTCAAAAGTACTCCAATCTTCCCCCTTCTGAAGTGATTCTACCATCAGTTATTTTGGTGCAGATTTTGCAGCATTTTTGTAATATCTGTAACTTTTGAGCAAAAAAAGTTGCATAAAAGGTTAACGTAAAAAATAAAAGACCTATTACATTACTTTTTATCCTGATCTGCAGATGTAATAATGAAGAGTCCTCCAGCCGTGTTTCAAAATAGTAAGCTTTAGTCCAACAAGATTAAAAGAAAGACATCCTCAAGTGTATCCAAACTTTTCTTGAAAAAGAAAATACAATTTTGTGTACACTTAAGGATATCTTTCTTTTAATCTTAATGGAATAAAGCTTACTGTTTTTATCTGAAACATGGATGGATCTTCATTGTGTCACATCTGCCAAGAGTGGCTCTCTCCATGCCGAGTATTGCAGCAGAGTGAGCTGGTTATTGTATTATTGCATCTCTGCCTGGAGTTTTCAGTGTTTTGTGCCTTATTAATTATTCCATGTGAGCTTTTTTTAACTCACTTTTTTATGTGTTTGCTGTTTTTCTTAATTTTAGATCACCATTAAGGGCAAAGTTTACAGTTTTCAGATGTTATCATCTGTTTCATCATTTGCGACTTTTTGAAAAATCACAAAATTTGGTGCAAATGTACTCCGATCCCGTTAAGTTCCCCTGAAATTATTTTCACAATATTTTTCAAAATTGTAGAGGACTTTTGGCGCTAAAATGTCACAAAACAGGTTAAAGACAGAAATAAAGAGCATTTTGTTTTTTCAACAAAATTCATGAACCATGTGTGTCATTTTGATTCATTTGATAAAAAAAAAAAGAAAAATGCAAAAGATGAATTGGGTTCCAAAGACCATTTTTGACATTGCGTAAAATTCATGGACCATAGTAGACATTTTGAAAAATTTTGTACCATTTCAAATTGAGGGGATCTTACATTTTGGGGGGCGGACAGTGATCAGCAAAGTGCGATCGCTCCTTAGAGTGTAGCAGTCGGCAGATGGACAGCACATGGACCAAAAATCTAAATATTTTAGTTTTCTTTCTAAAATTTCTCTCTTTGAGGTCTATTTTCATGGGTCAATAACTGGGGAGCCTGGCCCATCTAAGCAAGCTTGGAATCATCCAATGAACGAGATAATTATGTGATTATTAATCAAACTTCAAAATAATCGTTTTTGGCAGCACATTGCTCGGTGTAAACAGGTGATGTGCTGCGGATAATATGATACTTTTCCATGTGCAGAGAAGGATGGTATTAATCATAGTTCTCTGAGTGTAGAATTCTGGTTGGCTTGTCCAAACAAGCAATTAAAACAACCAATGATCGCCTTTCATGTATCCAGTTTTAGTTTTGTGCCAAGATTAGGTGGTGGCCAAGATTGTCTCTTGTAGACCAAGCATCGGGGTGTGATCGACCAAAAAGCACAACATTGCCGAAATGGAGATCAGACAGCATAAAGTAACTCCATCTGCTTCATTAAAGTCAAAGAACCCACTGGCGGATATATCTGAAACCCATTTTTTCAGCTCCTCAGATGGAGGCAAAAACGTGATGTGAAGTCGGCCCTAGTTGAAGGGTATCCCTAAAGTTTCAAGATTTTGGACCACAGAATTGAACAATAGATATTAAGAAATGCAACTATTTTTTTTTTTTTTTTTACCAAGGAAGTCATTAATTGTACAGCTGATGGATTTGATTTAGGAGCCCAGACGGAGGGCTGTGATTTGATATTACAAAGGAGGAGGAGGAGGAGGGCTTTGCTGTTAAGATGCCGCTTTGACTTGGATCATTTAGCTAAAGTTTTTTTACTAATCGCTTGATAATATGCTACATTGGAGGACAAAGGAACTTGCTAATTGGCACTCCATTTTCCAGAAGTCTTCCTTTGAAAGAGAAGCTGTGCTTACAATCCAAGATAATCTGCTGTAGTTAATGAGTTATTTAACATCTCGACAGGATGCTGATGAGATGTGAAGCCCAAGTCTCTGATCTCTGTTTAGTATTCAATTAGCGAGGCTTTGAAGAGGCTGCACCTTCAGTGACTGGAAGCCTGATGTTCACCCTGACACTCATCTATCCTTTGTCTTCACCATACACATGAAAGGAGGCAGAATCTCTACATTGCAACCCGATGTTGACGTTAAATGATACCACTAGAGCCGTGATTTTGAAGCTCCTCCAAAAAAGGACATAGATATTTAGATTTAGATTTATCAAGAGTATCGGAAAAAAAGTCCTTGTTGACCATAAAAAGCAATCATGGCATTGCTTTTACATTACCAGAGCAGTACATGTAATGAAAGCTCAGTTCCAATTCGTTAAAGGGAATCTGTCACCTCATTTTTGGCCTATGAGGTGTGGCCACCGCCATCAGGGGATTATCTACAGCATTCTGTAATGCTGCAGATAAGCCCCCTATGTAACCTGAAAGATAAGAAAAACAAGTTAGATTATATTCACCCGGGGGTCCGGTCCGGTCCGATGGGTGCTACGGTCCGGCGTCTCCCATCTTCTAGCGATGAGATGACAGATTCCCTTTAACAAGGAGCGATAAAGACAGGTTTTGTTAAGAAACATTTGATAAAAGACGCCCATTTGTACCATCGGCAATATTGTATACTTGCACTGTGCCACATGTATTTTCTAAGATTTAAAACAGATTTTAGCTCTGTTTTTCCCCAGCTTTTAAATGTACATATCAAAAAGCATACATGGATACTTGTATTATATACTTGTAAATTCTAACACAAGTAGGAATGAGTAGAACCGTAGATGTTCAAGTTCATCAGGTTTGACCAAACTTTAGTCCAAAGTTCGATTCAGGTACCAGAACTGTATCCAAACTTGAACCACAACACGAATCCCATAAAAGTCAATGGGGATCCAAACTTTGATGCTGTAAAATATTCATAGTAATGGCTAGGGGGTTGCCAAAGGAAGCAGAGTCTCTCTCTTCTCCAAACTGTAAAACATACTTCAGGGAGAAGTCCGTGTTCAAATTTCACCAGGTATGAACCTCAAACTTGACAGTTCAGGTTTGCTCAACTCTAAATACATGCAATCAAGTGATTTCAAGTAAAAAAAAGTTTTTTTTTAAATATATATATATATATATATATATATATATTTCAAAAATTTCAAAACAAAATTAAAAATTAAACATATTTGGTATCATAGGGCCTATAAAAATCCAGTTCATCATAATATAAAATTAACTGACTGTCAATAAATGCCGTAAAGGGAAAAAGAATCCAAACAGCAGAATTGCGGGTTTTCGGTTGTCACACCTTTCTAAAAAAATACAGCAAAAAGAAATCAAAATATTGCATGTACCCCAAAATGGTACCAATGAAAACGCCAGCTGGCATGCATAAAAAACTAGTCTTCACACAGCTCCAATGATGGAAAAGTAAAAATGTTAAGGATCTTAAAAAACATGGAAAATGATTACAGAAATAAAAAAAAATGATTTTTATTGCATTAATTGTACTGACCTGGAGAATCAGGTTTATAATGAACGTTGTAAAAACAAAACCCAAAAAGACAAATCACAGAATTACATATTTTTTTTACCATTTCATCACAGTTGGAATTTTTACCTTATTATTCAGTACATTGTATGATAAAAGAAAAGGTGTCATTCAAAACTATAAATCATCCTTCATAAAAGAAGTCCTCATATAAATTTTGTGAGAGAGTTTTAAAAAGCTATGACTTTTGTAAAAAAGGGGAGGAAACAATGAAAGATGATAAAAAATGAAAAATTGCCCAAGATTAAAGGGTAAAATGGAACCTTTTATTAGATTTTATTAGATTCCTGCTTCCCAAACACTGCAGAGCTTCAGAGAAAACATATTTTCAAAAGCTGGCTGGGGTCCACAGTCAGAGACCTGTCAGGTTTCTACCATGTGTGCACCTACCTGGATGCAATCATGCAGCCAGACTCTGATTTAGGTCGCGTTTACATGTTCAAAAGTAAGAATATTGGTATAACTGAGGACAGTGGTTTGCTGCCCACTAGGAATCATAGAATCATAGAATCATAGAATCGTAGAGTTGGAAGGGACCTCCTGGGCCATCTGGTCCAACCCCCTGCTCAAAGCAGGATTCGCTAAATCATCCCTGTTAGATGTCTGTCCAGCCTCTGTTTGAAGACTTCCATTGAAGGAGAACTCACCACTTCTCGTGGCAGCCTGTTCCACTCATTGATCACTCTGTCAAAAAGTTTTTTCTAATATCTAATCTGTGTCTCCTCCCATTCAGCTTCATCCCATTGCTTCTAGTCTTTCCTTGTGCAAATGAGAATAAAGTTGATCCTTCTACAATGTGACAGCCCTTTAGATATTTGTAGACAGCTATTAAGTCTCCTCTCAGTCTTCTCTTTTGCAAACTAAACATTCCCAAATCCTGCAACCTTTCCTCATAAGACAGGGTTTGCAGACCGGTCACCATTCTGGTCGCTCTTTTCTGAACTTGCTCCAGTTTGTTGATGTCTTTTTTAAAATGTGGTGCCCAAAATTGGACACAATATTCCAGATGAGGTCTGACCAAAGAGGAGTAGAGGGAAATAATTACTTCACGTGATCTAGACTGTATGCTTCTGTTAATACATCCTAGAATTGCATTTGCCTTTTTTGCTGCTGCATCACACTGTTGACTCATATTCAGTCTGTGATCTATTAGTATACCCAAGTCTTTTTCACATGTGCTGTCACTTAGCCCTATTCCTCCCATTCTATATATGCTTTTTTCATTTTTATGAAAAAACTCATTTTAGGAGTGGAACTCAGTCGTTTCTACGGGCCTACTGATACACTAACAGCTGGCTTAGAGAACACGGAGAATGCCAGTTCCTTCTGGGTGTATTCTATTTCATTTGCGTCTTGCAGATGTGAGTACGATTGAAAACATGAGAGGAGCCCCATGCCCAGACATGCTGCCGCAGGGGCACCAAAGATGGTGTGATGGTAAGTGCTCCATAGAAAGTGAATACAGAAGATTTATTGTAGGCAGGGGTGGACAAGGAGGTGTTAGAGTGAGAGGTAGTATGGAGAACAGGGCGCAAGAGGGGAGAGAAATGTGAGAAAACATAGCGGACGGGGCAATGTTGGGGATAGAATGGAGAAAGGGCAGCTTCTCGGGGACAGTATAAAGAGGGGCAGTGTGTGGGATACTGTATGAAGAGGGGCATTTTGTAAGAGACATTAGGGAGAGGGGCAGCATGGAAGGGTACTGAAGATGAGAGCAGTGGGGACATAGGTACAGTGTGAGAGTAAACAGTGGAAAGGGGACAGTGTGAAGTGGGCATGGTTTGGAGGCCATAGTTCATAAGGGACCAATAAGGTTGAACGATCTGTCAGTTATAGCTGATAAAAGTGAACAGTGTGGCGATTGCCGTTCACAAATGAGGATGATGTGGAGGTAATTTTTTTTAGGACAGGACAGTGATGAGAATATGTACCTTAAGAGTGACAGTGTGGGAGTTATACTTTGTGCATCGTTCATAGTAAGGGGAATTACGTAGACAGAGAAGGCAGCATAGGGCAGATATTTTTATTCACGGACATCATAAAAACACTTATTATTAGGGGCATCATGTCGGGATGTGCTGCAAAAGACCAGAGAAGAGCTCACTGATTGGCTTCCGTCCTGTTGACTTGATGTCTGTGCTGTAGCCAATTCCAGACACAAGAGTAGCAGCAGCAGAAACTCACCAGTGGACCCAAGGATGATGAGTAAAGCCCCTTTTCGTGGGGGGGGGTAGTGGGGGGTCAATAACAAACTGCACTCAGGGACCAACATTTTCTGAAAGGGGTCAACATCTTTAAGCTTGGTGCTGATTTAATGATGGTAATTCTGGTGATCCATTCATGAACTGATGGTGGTTCGGTTCCTGTGCTGTAGTCAATGACTGTTGATAATTCTGGAGATTAATTTATGTAATGATGGTGGTATCAGTGATGTATTCATGTGCTCATAGTTCTTGAGTAGAGATGAACGAGCACTAAAATGCTTGGGTGCTCGTTTCTCGAACCAAGCAATTCCTATTACTCGCATACTCTTTTCGAGTAACGAGTATAATGGAAGTCAATGGGAAAGCCAAGCTTTTTTCCCGCAGACCCTACAAAGAGGTCTGGGTGGTAGTGAAAATGTTCAGATGGATGGGAAAAGTGATGAATGGAAGGAGAACAGCATGGGGAAGACCCCTGGAAGCATCTCTGGCTCCCAGATCACTGCTGAGAACAATGGTGTCACACTTTTACTCCACTTTAAGGACTGACATTGAGGCTATGTGCCCACGTAACGATTCTCAAGTAGAATATTCCTGAGCAGAATCACACACCCTGCTCCCAGGAAAATGCATGTGTGGCGCCCCTGAGGGTTCAGTTGCCACAGAGGTACTGCACCTCCTCCTGAGGTGTGGTGCCCCACCATCCAGGTAAGTTGGAGGCTCCTGACCACATTCCAACACCTGCACCCATCATCACAAAGTAGTGTAGCAAAGCCACATTGCGGCTCCCTGCTTCGAGTGTAGCAGAGCACCTTTGGTGGCTCCCTGCTTGGAACACGAAACGTGCTGGGAGGTGGGTTGAGTTAGAATACATAAAAGAGTGGGAAGGTTTAGGAGTTCAGTTCAGTTGAGAGTTCAGTTGAGAGTTGAGTGGAGAGTGGAGTTGAGTTCAGTTCGGAAAGGAGGAGAGGAGATCCCTAAGAGAGGGATGGAAGAAGGAAGTGCTGCAGCAGATCACAATGACCTGGGTCTGCTGGCACGGGAAAGGAAAGAACGAGACAGACATTGAAGAGAACTCTGATTTTCCATAGGAAAAAAAAGACTAGTACGGAACGTAGGAGTAAAAGGGTACAGAGGACATGGGTTAGAAGATGACCCTGCCTAGAAGTTCTAAGCGCAAGGCCGGGGCCCGGTCCACGAGGTTGTATGGATACTAAGGGTCCTACAGCAAATACCGGTGGAGTCGTGGGCTGTAAATGCACTACTCCCATCTAAGACTTGAGGGCACAACAGCAACTTGGATAGTGAGCCGGGACTTAGGAATAAGGAGTCCCGAAGCAGGCTACAGCTGTCTGCCGTACAAGTATAGTTCTTGGGAACATCTGACAGAAGGAACTCCAGTGTAACTCAGTACTGGGAGTACTTCACTCAAAGGCGCTATAGAGGAGACGTTCATAAGGGCACATGTTGGCGGAGTGTTGGAAGGGAGCATTCCATCTTGCTTGGAGGCCGACTGAGCCCCTGACCCGGAGGACACAGCACGGAGGCAGGCACCTGTATGTTCAACAGACTGTGAGTAAAGCTTTGGAACTACAAGCCCTTGTGTCCTCTACTCATTCCGGCACCAACACCCCCAACACCGCTACGTCGCTGCACCATTCACTTCTCCCAACTATCATCTCCTTTACACTGCCCTGGGACTACAGCTCCACCTGTGGGGAGCTTCAACATCTTTGCTGCACCACACCACCAGTCCCAGAGAATCTGCATGCAGCGTCGGCTTAACATTTCAATTGCCGAACACCACAGGTGGCGTCACGAACTATTCATTTAATCCACTACATTCCACCATTCAATCTCCCCCTATTAATTGGGCGCCCAGGGCCACGGACAGGGTCACTGCTGCCGTGACACATCCCGCTAATACCGGCCCGGTACCGAGTACCCCACAGCCCTGGGAGGGCGACCCACATGTGGTTTTTGACGCGCTTTTTTAAGCGTTTGTGAAGCGTTTTTGCCCATACAACTGATGTTATGCGGAATCGTGGGCGATTCCGCAAAATTAATGAACATGCTGCGCTTTTTACCACTAAGCGATGGTGCAGCGGTAAAAAACGCACCATTGGCACAACATGTGCATTTTCTATATGGAATGCATTTTTTAAGCGTTTCCGCGGCAGAATCGCATGTTTAAAATCACCGCGGAAACGCTTAAAAACCGCTACGTGGGCACACAGCCTAAAACATTCCAAACCGAAGAGAAATTGCATTTTACAGGAAAAAAAATGTTAATAAACATTTTTTCTTGTATAATGACTTTTATATATGTATATGTGAGTATGTAGCCCATTCACTATCTCTGTCCCCCACCTTCTCAAGATGGCTGGACCATCATTGTAAATACATGATTTTAAATACACACCTGTACTTTGTATCTCCCCCACCTCATTGTAGATTCTAAGCTCTCACAAGCAGGGTCGTCTTATTTTACTTTCATTACGGTTTTGCTAACGTTGTTACTTATGATTTGTGTTTTGAAACTGTTAAACTATAAAGCGCTGCGGAATATGTTGGCGCTATATAAATAAAGATTATTATTATTAAGATTATTATTATTATTATTATTATTATATAAAGCAAAATTTAAAAAGGATTTAAAACAATATAATTTAAGTAAACCAAAATTGATTTTGTTATTAAAAAATAGGAAGGAAGGAAGAACTGCCAAAAATAAGGGACTCAGAAGATACACCTTGTATTAGACATAAAGGAGGGCCTGAAACACAGAGAAACACAGTATAACAAACGTGTAAAAATACTCTGTTGTAAAAAAAATATGTATAACAGTAAGGCTGAGTTCACACGTGGTGTTTTTTTCGCGTTTCCGCGGCGATCCCGCGAGAACTGACGTCATCGCGGGCATTTTCGCAAAGGATTACTGGGAACGGATGCGCGGGACGTCGGAGGGTAAGAATAACACCATTTTTTATTTTTTTTTTTACATTCTATCTTTTACTATTGATGCCGCATAGGCGGCCTCAGTAGTAAAAAGTTGGTCACACTTGTCAAACACTATGTTTGACGAGTGTGACCAACCTGTCAATCAGTTCTCCAAACGATGCTACAGATCGCTTGGAGAACGCTAGCATTTTGCAAGCTAAATACGCTTGCAAAATGCTAGTTTTTCCGCGGGAAAATCACGGGAATTTAAAATGCGATTTTCCCGCGGACTGGAATTCCGGAATTCTCGCGGTAATTTCCGCGAGAGTTCCGGTATGTGTGCACTTAGCCTAAAGAGCAAGTGCTAGTAAAAAGATGATAACAAAACAGGGTATTTAGTTGAGACGTTTTTTGCAAACAAATGTATACTAAGCCGCTCTACCAAGCCTCAAGGTATACTCATCAGAGCAAAATACCAATTCAATCCAGAAAAATGTTTCAATGTGTTTCTTCAGTTTATCATAGAAATATTCACAAACCACATAACACTGTAGAGATGAGAAATGGAAGCCTACAAAATGTTTAAAAGCATTTTATCAGTTTTACATATCACAGAAATGTACTCCACACTATGGAATAGTGCATGGCTGAGAAATGTAGTGTCACGGGAAGCTTAGGTAACTCTAGGCTGAACCCTGGGGCCCCTGCCGTGTCCCTCAGACTAGAGGAAACCCTGACTTTCCCTCAACTGAGGGTTTACACTGAAGGTGTGCCTGCCTGGGCCTCCACCCTGTCCTTGTCTCCTGTCCAGCCCTAAGCTGAACCCACCACCCTCCACCCAGTGAGGAGACCAAACACCAGACCCCACAAATAAGTATGGACAAGGGTAAGGGAAACGCACCAAACCACGTACACACAAGAGAAAACAATAAGGTGCAAGGGCAACCAAATAATACCACGCAGGGAGGAAATAATGGCAACAACGGAATATACTACACCAGATATTGTATGCTCCTAAGACGTCCCCTTCAGACCTGTAACGCTAGCACAAGGCAAGAGCTATAGTCGGCGATGCCCATTGTCACGCAGGACAATTTAAGGGCAGGAGGCGTGGCTAAGCCCTCACCCAGACTAACAACCTGGTTAACCCAATCCAAGCCGGATCAGAAGACCAACCGGCGCCGCTGAGAACAAAGTGGTAGGACGTGGTATCACCGCTGTCTGCCGGACAACCTGGTGCGAACCGTGTCCGACATGACATGTAGCTCAGGAAAATGTTTCAACGATTTTTGGGTATGTTATATAACAAAAAAGACCTCAGTGCATGTAATACTTGATGGATCAAAATATATTCAATTTTTTCAGCCCCCCCCTCCGTGCTCCTGTGACTCTCTCTCCCTCCCTAGGATAAATGCAGATTGCATGTGATAAAAACCGCAAAGCAAATAGCTCCATAGAAGGGCTGTTAGTATGATGGCTCAACTTCAGCATCATCTCTACAGGCCTCTCATTTGTTATACTGTGTACACAGGCCTAGACAAGCACTCTATGTCCAATACAAAGAGTCACAGAGCTGTGCAATCCATTCATTATCCCTGATGATGTCAGGCGGCCAGCCAATCACAGTAATGCCACAACCAAGATGGCTACCACATTACAATGACAGGCATTCCCCGCAGGCTTATTGGCTGAGTTTTACATCGGACACTGCCCATTGCTAACTGAATAACGAGCACATCTGAGCACCATGATACTCAAGTGATAACTGAGTATCACCGAGTACGTTCGCTCTTTCCGTATTTTTGAGACATATTCTTGTGCTGTTTGAGGTTCTGGTAACCTATTCATGTACTGATGGTGATTTTGGACATCAATTCACGTTCTGATGGTGGTTCCGGTAATGAAGTGATGTATTCATCTACTGATTGATGGTGGTTCCAGTGATGTGAAAATTTGTTATTGCAGTAATCACACTGACTTGGAGAATCATGGAATTATGTTCCCAGGTCACTTTTGCAATAATATAAATATTTTGGAAGCAAAACCCAAAAAACAATAATGGCATCGTGTTTATTCACTGTAGGTTTATAATGCATTGTGAGGAGGGATGCCATCTTCTCTGGAGCCTGTTAGCAATACCTCACCCCTTCCTCCTCGCAAAAAAACCCAAAAAACCTGATACATATGTGTGTAGAGCACATGGATGGCTACTCCATGCACCTTTCAACTTCATTGATAGGTCTCCATCTATCAGTTAGAGCAGTGCGAGGCAGTGTCGGACTCATTTTATCTCTGTCGCACGGCCGGCTTTTCTAATTATATTTTCTGTGACACGCTGCAGAAATCATAATTTAACCTCTTCCACAAAAGGACCTAACCATATTTTCCGATCAGTTACCACAATGCAATATACAGTTACATCCTGTGGATGGTGCTGGTTCAGAGGTTGAGCCTGTGTCATGTGCAAGTATCAGTTGTATCATGCAGGAACACATTCCATAGATATCAGTCTTTGCTGCGTGGGAAGAAATTGGGGGAACCAACCTAAACAAAGGTAGAACATGCAAACTCCTTGCAGATGTTGTCCTTGGAACCCAGGACCTGAGCGATGCAAGGTTACAGTGTTAACTACTGAGCCATCGTGCTGCCCCCAGCTAATCAAGATGTATTGCAGTGTGCTATATGAGGGATCAAAGGTGTTGAAGACCTTGAGCAGCACAAAAACAAAAAAAATCTCCTATTCAAAAAGTTTTCTAAGCCCCCGTCCCTCCCACAGCTCCATACCATTATATCTCCACAATGTCCTTCCCTATTAACAAATAGTGTCTTGAAATCTATATGCTGAGTGGAACCACTCATTAGACATCAGAGCTGCCAATCACCTCGTGGAAGGCGGAGATGAGCTAAGAATAAAGAAGAGCCCAAGGCACTGGAAGTGCATTGTCCAAAACACTATGTCTCAATGGGGGTATAACGTTTTGCGTTTTGGGGATATAAAGGTATTGAAGGAGTTGCCAAGTACTATGATATCAATGACCTTTGTGTAGGATAGGTCGTGAATATTAGATTGGCGGGAGTCCTGTACCCGGCACCCCCACTGATCATCCGTCAGTGACCAGCTATAAACTGTGTATGGATGATATCACCATAGCATGGCATAACGTTTAATAATAAATTTTATTTCTATAGCGCCGACATATTCCGCAGCACTTTACATTTCAGAGGGGTTTTGTACAGACAATAGACATTACAGCATAGCAATAATCACATAGATCATAACAAATACCAAGAGGAATGAGGGCCCTGCTCACAAACTTACAGTCTATGAGGAAAGAGGTAGACACGAAAGGTGGGTGGTAACAGTTGCCCTGATTGTATGGACCAGTCATAATGTTAAGTGTGTAACAGTACAGACACAGAGGGCTAATGGATGCATAAAGCATGTGGGAACATGATGCGGGGAACCTGGTTATGGTAAAACTTTTAGCTGTGCCACACAGGGATAGTTAGGTTAATGTGCAGAGGCGGTAGGCCAGTCTGAATAAATGCGTTTTCAGGGCACGCTTAAAATTGTGGGGATTGGGGACTAATCGTATTGACCTGGGAAGTGCATTCCAAAGAATTGGCGCAGCACGTGTAAAGTCTTGGAGACGGGAGTGGGAGGTTCTGATTATTGAGGATGCAAACCTCAGGTCATCAGCAGAGCAGAGGGCGCGGGTAGGGTGGTATATTGAAACAAGGGAGGAGATGTAGGGTGGTGCAGAGCCATGGAGGGCTTTGTGGGTGAGGGTAATAAGTTTATACTGAATTCTGGAGTGGATAGATAGCCAGTGTAATGACTGGCACAAGGTAGAGGCATCGGTGTAACGATTGGTGAGGAATATGATCCTGGCTGCAGCATTCAAGACAGATTGGAGAGGGGAGAGTTTGGTAAGAGGGAGACCGATTAGAAGAGTTACAATAGTCGAGACGAGAATGAATAAGAGAAACAGTAAGAGTTTTTGCAGAGTCAAAAGTAAGAAAAGGTCGAATTCTAGAGATGTTTTTGAGGTGCAGATGACAAGAGCGAGCCAGTGATCGAATGTGGGGGGCGAAGGAAAGCTCGGAGTCAAGTATGACCCCAAGACAGCGGGCATGTTGCTCGGGAGTAATAGTGGAACCACACACAGAAATGGCAATGTCGGATATAGGTACATTTGTAGAGGGAAGAAACACAAGGAGTTCAGTCTTTGACAGGTTCAATTTCAGATATAGTGAGGACATGATGTTAGACACAGCGTTTAGACAATCGCTGGTGTTTTCTAGAAAGGCTGGCGTGCATGATGTCAGGAGAATAAGCGTACAATTGGGTGTCATCAGCATAGAGATGGTACTGGAAACCAAATCTACTGATTGTTTGACCAATAGGGGCAGTGTACAAGGAGAAGAGGAGGGGGCCTAGAACCGATCCTTGAGGAACCCCAACAGAAAGGGGAAGATGAGAGGAGGAGGAGCCAGGAAAAGATACAGTAAAGGAGCGGTCAGAGAGATAGGAGGAGAACCAGGAGAGAACGGTGTCCTTGAGGCCAATGGAACGGAGCATAGTGAGGAGGAGCTGATGATCCACCATGTCGAATGCTGCAGAGAGATCCAAGAGAATTAGCATGGAGTAATGACAATTTGATTTAGCTGTTAGTAGATCATTAGAGACTTTAGTGAGGGCAGTTTCAGTAGTGTAAAGAGAGGAAACCGGATTGGAGAGGGTCGAGAAGAGAGTTATCAAAGAGATAGCGGATAAGACGGGAGTGGACCAGGCGTTCCAGGAGTTTAGAGATGAAGGGAAGATTAGAGACAGGTCAATACTTAGCGACACAGTTTTGGTCGAGGGATAGTTTTTTAAGTAGTGGATGTATGATGGCATGCTTAAATGAGGAGGGAAAGATACCAGAAGAGAGGGGTTAAATATTTTAGTTAGGTGAGGGGTGACAGCAGGGGAAAGGGACTGGAGAAGATGTGACGGAAATGGGTCACTGGTGCAAGTGGTTGGGCGAGAAGATGCAAGGAGCCTGCTTACTTCTTCTGTGACTGGTTCAAAGTCAGAGAGTGAGCTAGATGCAGTGGGGGAGGGAGGACAGTGCATGGTATGAGGTGATTGGGAGATAATTTCCTGTCGAATCTGGTCAATTTTTTCTTTGAAGTAATTGGCCAGATCGTCAGCTCGGAGCTCCGTGGTTGTGGCCTGTACTCTTGGGTTGAGTAGAGAATGAAGTGTCAAAGAGACGTTTCGGGTTATTGGACAGTGAGGTGATGAGCGTGTTGAAATAGGTTTGTTTGGACAGGTGAAGGGCAGTGTTGTATGTTCGAAGCATAAACTTATAATGGATGAAATCTTCGTGTAGATTGGATTTTCTCCACAGACGTTCGGTGCACCTGGAGCACCGCTGCAGGAAACGTTTTTGCAGGGTGTGCCAGGGTTGTCGCCGTCTGTGTTGTGGCGTTCTATTTATAGGGGGTGCAAATTCATCCAGGGCACTTTGAAGTGTTTCAGTGTAATGCTTCAGTGCAGAATCAGGACATGAGAGGGAGGAGATAGGGGCCAATGAAGACTGCAAGTTCTTCATAAGTTTCTGGGTGTTAATGGCCTGTATGTTTCTATAAATATGGACAGTGGGGGTGACCTGAGCAACCTGGCAGTTCTTGATAGAGAATGAAAGAAGATTGTGGTCAGAGAGTGGAAGAGGGGAGTTTGCAAAATCATCCACTGCACAAAGCCGAGAGAAGACCAAGTCGAGGGAGTTTCTGTCTTCATGCATTGGAAAATTAGTAAGCTGCGAAAGGCCAAATGAGGAGGTTAGAGATAAAAGGTGAGTAGCAGATGGGGAGAGTGGAAGAGCAATGGGGATATGTTGAAATCTCCCATGATGAGGGTAGGGATGTCACAGGAGAGAAAATGTGGAAGCCAAGTGGCAAAATGATCCAGGAACTGATGGGAGGGACCGGGAGGACGATACACCACCGCCACTCACATGGAGAAGGGGGTGTAGAGCCTGACGGCATGGACCTCAAAAGAAGGGAAGACTAGTGAGGGTAGTTGAGGGATAACCTGAAAGGTACATTTTGGTGATAGGAGCAGACCAACGCCTCCACCTGCTCTATTGTCTGATCTTGGGGTATGAGAGAAGTGTTGTCCCCCGTATGAAAGAGCAGCAGCAGCGGTAGTGTCTGACTGCTGGATCCAGGTTTCAGTAAGAGCCAGGAGGTTAAGAGAATTAGAAAGGAAAAAGTCATGAGTGAAGGCGAGTTTGTTACACACTGAGTGAGAATTCCAAAGTGCACAATTAAGAGAGATGGATGGCATGCAGGGTACTCCAGGGTACTGAAAATCAGCTCTTCATTCATTCATTCATTCGAGGAGCTGATAATAGCTGATCAAAGGGAGTGTCCGATGTCAGGCGTCCACCAATCTGATACCGATGACATATTCAGTGGATAGATCATCAATATCATAGTAGTGGACAAGCTTAACTTGATTTTCAACAGCTACCTGCACATAGAGCGCCTGCAGACTTTTATCCCAAGCTTGGAAAACTCCTTTCATCTAATGCTTCTGCAGCAAATTTTTGCTCTTAAAAGGAATGTGCAATGATTTTTAATTTTGTGTTAATATTGCTTATATAATCAATTATTTTTATTACAAAATGAAATGTCGTGTTTAAACAGTGTTTTTTTGTTCATTATTCTTTTATGCAGATTCGGTAGGGGGAGGGCAGCCATTTTCACCTGCTGGTATGTAAGTCTCTGACCACGACATTTATTCACCACAAATAAGGCAGCCCCTGTACATAGGAGACTGCAGACGTGTCCGATTGCATCTCCTACACTGTGGTTGCCTCAGCTGTGAACTGAGCTCGCCCCCTGGGCTGTCCAGCTCACAGCTGTGGGCGGAGCTAGGTACCATTTTGTTGTGGCCCTCGGCTTCGCTGTGAGCTACAATTTCCCCCTGTCACCGATCACAGTATTCAGTGCGAGCAGTGATAGGAGGTGCTGGGATGCAGCGAACGCTGAGCGGAGGTCCAGGATCTAGCATCAGGGTGATGAGCAGTGATCGGCAGCCTGACGTTGTACTATGGTCAGCTATTGTGCTGATCTTACCGCTGGAGAAGTTCCCACCGCTGTGTTGCTCTGAGTGGTGAGATCATTTCTTACAGCTTAGACTTTTTCCTGAAGTGATAACAGTAGGTTGGAATTAGTAGCACAATGTCAGACTGCTTGATCTGCACTCACCACCGCTGTTATTGCAGTGTTCAGAGCACAGCCATGCAATCATCACGCTGCTGTGTTCTGAACACTGACTGAACTCTGCTTTGTCAGAGTAATGCCTCATTCAGTTGTCCCTGTGTAACAGACATCAGAAGTAGGCTTTACAATGACATAGCAAAGCCATTTATCTAAAGCCCATCATGTGGGATACAGCCTGCTGAGATGCATATCTAATGCTAGCTTGCGATCTAATCCCAGCGAGTGATACAGACACATATCCAATCCCAGTGAGAAATAAATTCTCCATACCCAAGCCCAGTGCATGATACAATCTGTGTATCCAATCCCAGCACATGATAATCTCGGCACATCCAATCCCAGCACTTGATACTCCCTAGACATCCAAACCCAGTGTATGATAAACTTCATATACAGTTGTGGCCAAAAGTATTGACACCCCTACAATTCTGTCAGATAATACTCAGTTTCTTCCTGAAAATGATTGCAAACACAAATTCTTTGGTATTATTATCTTCATTTAATTTGTCTTAAATGAAAAAACACAAAAGAGAATGAAGCAAAAAGCAAAACATTGATCATTTCACACAAAACTCCAAAAATGGGCCAGACAAAAGTATTGGCACCCTCAGCCTAATACTTGATTGTACAACCTTTAGCCAAAATAACTGCGACCAACCGCTTCCGGTAACCATCAATGAGTTTCTTACAATGCTCTGCTGGAATTTTAGACCATTCTTCTTTGGCAAACTGCTCCAGGTCCCTGATATTTGAAGGGTGCCTTCTCCAAACTGCCATTTTTAGATCTCTCCACAGGTGTTCTATGGGATTTAGGTCTGGACTCATTGCTGGCCACCTTAGAAGTCTCCAGTGCTTTATCTCAAACCATTTTCTAGTGCTTTTTGAAGTGTGTTTTGGGTCATTGTCCTGCTGGAAGACCCATGACCTCTGAGGGAGACCCAGCTTTCTCGCACTGGGCCCTACATTATGCTGCAAAATTTGTTGGTAGTCTTCAGACTTCATAATGCCATGCACACGGTCAAGCAGTCCAGTGCCAGAGGCAGCAAAGCAACCCCAAAACATCAGGGAACCTCCGCCATGTTTGACTGTAGGGACCGTGTTTTTTTCTTTGAATGCCTCTTTTTTTCTCCTGTAAACTCTATGTTGATGCCTTTGCCCAAAAAGCTCTACTTTTGTCTCATCTGACCAGAGAACATTCTTCCAAAACGTTTTAGGCTTTTTCAGGTGAGTTTTGGCAAACTCCAGCCTGGCTTTTTTATGTCTCGGGGGTAAGAAGTGGGGTCTTCCTGGGTCTCTTACCATACAGTCCCTTTTCATTCAGACGCTGACGGATAGTACGGGTTGACACTGTTGTACCCTCGGACTGCAGGGCAGCTTGAACTTGTTTGGATGTTAGTCGAGGTTCTTTATCCAACATCCGCACAATCTTGCGTTGAAATCTCTTGTCAAATTTTTCTTTTCCATCCACATCTAGGGAGGTTAGCCACAGTGCCTTGGGCTTTAAACTTCTTGATGACACTGCGCACGGTAGACACAGGAACATTCAGGTCTTTGGAGATGGACTTGTAGCCTTGAGATTGCTCATGCTGCCTCACAATTTGGTTTCTCAAGTCCTCAGACAGTTCTTTGGTCTTCTTTCTTTTCTCCATGCTCAATGTGGTACACACAAGGACACAGGACAGAGGTTGAGTCAACTTTAATCCATGTCAACTGGCTGCAAGTGTGGTTTAGTTATTGCCAACACCTGTTAGGTGCCACAGGTAAGTTACAGGTGCTGTTAATTACACAAATTAGAGAAGCATCACATGATTTTTCGAACAGTGCCAATACTTTTGTCCACCCTCTTTTTTATGCTTTGTGTGGAATTATATCCAAATTGGCTTTAGGACAATTCTTTTTTTGTTTTTTCATTTAAGACAAATTAAATGAAGATAATAATACCAAAGAATTTGTGTTTGCAATCATTTTCAGGAAAAAACTGAGTATTATCTGACAGAATTGCAGGGGTGTCAATACTTTTGGCCACAACTGTATCTAATCCCATCATGGGTGATAAACTCCGCTGAGCCCTGTATCTAATCCCAACACGTGAGAGTCCCCATATCTAATCCCATCCTGCGTGATACCCTACATTGAGTCCTGTATCTAATTGAAGTGCATGATACACTCCACGTATCTAATCCCAGCACGTGAAAAACAGTTGACGCATCTAAACCTAGCGCGCGATACAGTGAGCAGCACCAACTAACAGAATCGTCCTCGGTGACAGTCTACTTCTCAGTATCACTTTTCAGACAACAAAAAAATGGCTCCTCACTGTGATCCTATACATTATCCTTCCTTATCCGTTTGCAAACTCTCTGAATGGGAGGAGCCACATCACACACATGATCAGAACCAGCCCACATTTACTGCAGTCCTAATGTGAGCTAGTACTACACTAGGTTGTTATGGCAAAATTCAGCAGCTGTCCCCTCTAGTGTTTAAAACCTTATTAAATTATTTTTTTAAAGTAATATTAATAATTCTCGTTTTTTCAATTGTTGACTTTTTTTTATTTATGGCAACATTTTTTTAAGCTCGTATTTAACCCTTTATGTCTTCCAAGAACTATTAACATTTTTGTTTTTTCTATTGACGTAGTTTTGACAAGTTTTCAGGGCAAGTTGTAGTTTTGAATGACACCATTCATATTGCCATATAATGTACTGAAAAAAAAATGAAATGCTGGGGGTTTTCTTTTTACAACAGTATTTGTTGTTTTTACAGAATTCGTTCATTAGTTTCTAACATTTTCTTAAGGCGATGAGATGGTAAATGAGTGTGGTTACGGGGGTGGTCTTTTTTTTTTTTTTTTTGCTCCTGCACCATATAATCTGTTTCTCCTGCTTTTTAGAAAGTTTGGAGATATTTTGTATGTACAGTAATGATGAGCGAGCATGCTCGAATAATATGTCAAAGACACTGGGTTAGCACCTGAGCATGCTTGTGAGAGCATATGCGGGAATGCTGTAGGCAAGGGTCGCAGAGCAACGCGGTATAACAATATGGTTTAATTTTAACAGAAAGAATGCAGGTAATCTCCTCGCAGGGAGTTAATAAACAATGAACAAGAATTACAGGAAGAACATAGGTTAATGCAGCAGTCTGATGTTTAAACAGCACTTATGGTGGTTTCCACTGGTCCTCATGCGTATCTAGTCTGATGGGGGTTGTAATACCGGCAACGGTTGGCGTGGGGTCCTCAGATGTCGTCTAGCGTCTCCAACTTCTGGCCGCAACAGGCGGTCACCGGTTTTGTCCGCTGAGCCCCTAGTCCATCAATCTGGGCAACCAAAGTGAGGAATGCGGCCGGAGCTCCTGTATAGAGCGTGGACTGATGCTCACTTGTCAGTAAAGGAGAACATACCTCAGAGTCCTGTGACCGGCCCACGCTTCTCCGCACAAGCACTGTCCTATACTTAGCAGGGCGCGCGGCACTCCCCACTCTCACTGTCTCACGGTAGTGCTCAGGCGAGCTCAGCCGCAGTACATCTCGGCGCTGCTGCTCTGGGTGCAGAGCGCGCTGCACACCCTCCTGCACTCTCCCTGACGGCAGGAAACTGCTCCTTGGCGCGCTTTCTGCTCGGCTTAGTCACGCCCCCTCTCCCGGGTCATGAGGCCTATCCGGTCCCCTATTCCTTCCCCCCCCGGGCAACATGGGTGCAGCCTCAACAGTTCCGGACCCGGCCTGGTGCAGGTACCGGCAGCCCGGTCTTCCTCCTTAGGCTGAGTGCAGACGGAGTTTTTAGCCCTGCGGATTTTTCCGTGCAGAATGGAAGAAATCCGCAGGTCAAATGACCTGCATTTTTCCTGCGGTTTCCTTGCATTTTTGTGCGGTTTTCCCCCTGCGGATTTGGAGACAGGGGAGGTGGAAAACCGCACAAAACAAGTGACATGCTGCGAATTTTGTACCGCGGAAAAATACGCAGCGTCTGCACAGCGGTTTTTTTTTTCCATTGATTTTAAGGCTACTGTACATCACAATGTGGATATGCAACGTTTCTGCGCGGTAAAATCCGCTGCGGATCCGCTGCAAATCTGCATCGTGTGCACACAGCCTAACACTTGCTCATGACTAATGTACAGTAATGTATAATTCGGCTGCACTGGCTGGGGTAATGTGCAGCCGGCCACAGCTTCCCCAGCGGAAACACCTGGATATCATGGGCAGAAGTTGGATTTTTTTCTTTTTTTTTTTTTTTTAAAGACTGACAGATAATCTTCATGATACAACCCATGTGATCTATGTGATTTCTTAAAAAAAAAAAAAAAAAGTGAATTAAGAAAATAACAGTAATTTTCTCTGGGCATTCTGTCCATAACAGGCTTCCAGCAATTACTTCATATTTTCCAGCTGAATGGCGCCACCTACTGGTGAATCATGTCTGGCAATCACATTGGAATACCTTTCCCATCATGGTTCCTGTCATACACAAATATTCACATTAAGACACTCTATTAACCCCTTCAGTAATTTACTGCCATTACCATTAGGCTCTGCTTTGGAGAACTGGTGCTACTTGTTCTCACCTGTGATGACAATGCCAATGATCTCTGTGATGGGTCATAAATATAAAAAAATAAATAAAATTAGATGAAATATTTCCTTGTCTTTTTTATTTTATGCTAAGCCACTTAAAGAGATTCTGTGGACAGTTTTTTGCTATTTAATCTGACACCAGCATATTAGCGACAGAGACCCTGATTCCAGTGATGTGTCACTTATCAGGCTGCCAAGAAGCGTAATGCACTGCAGGAGGGGGTCTGAGGAGCTATAGAATGAAAGAAGGGGCTAAAGATCAATGAACTGCAGGAGGGGGCTCTAATTAGTGGACTGGGAGGAGTGATGTACTGCAGGAGGAGACTGGAAAGCAATGTACTGCCAGAGGGGCTGAGAAGATAGCCACCTCCTGCAGTATATATGGGCAGCGTACTAATAGGAGCGATGTACTGAAGAAAGGGGCCGAGGAGCCATGTGCTACAGGAGGGGGCCGAGGAGCCAGGTTCTGCAGCAGGGGACCAAGGAGTGAGGAGCTATGTACTGCAGGAGAGCGCTGTATGTAGTGGACTGAGAGGTTTGCAGTACTGCACAAAAGAATGGGATATACATGGGCTAAGAAGAGTCATGTACAGCAGGATGGGGCTATATATGGAGGGGCTGTGAAGAGCGAAGTACTGCAGGATGGGGCTGTTCATATAGGGGTCGGAGAGGATAGTCATCTCCTGCAGTATATATGTGCAGCGTGCTAAGAGGAGCGATGTACTGCAGAAAGGGGCCGGGGAGAGGTGTATTGCGGGAGGGGGCCAAATAGCCATGTGCTGCAGGAGAGGACCGAGGAGCTAAGGGGCCAAATCTGCAGGAGGGGGCCGAGCAGTCATGTTCTGCAGGAGAGCGCTGTATGTAGTGGACTGAAAGGTTTGAGGCATTGCACAATAGAAATGGATATATATGGGCTGATAAGAGTCATGTACTGCAGGATGGGGCTATATATAGAGGGGCTGTGAAAAGCGAAGTACTGCAGGATGGGGCTGTTCAGAGGGGCCGAAGAAGACAGCCACCTCCTGCAGTATATATGTGCAACGTGCTAAGAGGAGCGATGTACTGCAGAAAGGGGCCGGGGAGCTATGTACTGCAGGAGGGGGCAAAGCAGCCATGTACTGCAGGAGACCGAGCAGCCATGTTCTGCAGGAGAGAGCTGTATGTAGTGGACTGAGGGGTTTGCAGTACTGCACAATAGAAATGGATATACATGGGCTGAGAAGAGTCATGTACTGCAGGAGGGGGCTATATATGGAGGGGCTGTGAAGAGCACTGCAGGATGGGGCTGTTCATATAGGGGCCTGAGAAGAGTGATGCTGTGCAGAGAACCGCAGCTCATCCTGAATGCAGGCAAGGGGCTGCTGTGTTGGGAAAACTATTGTAGAGAACACACTGCTATTTTCCCTTCATGATTGTGCACATCCCAGGCTAGACTTCCACCAATATTTCTAGTGATATTCCGTTACTTTACCTGATGGGAATAAACATGTATACTGCCCATAAAAGGTAAATGGTGGACACCTATTTTCTTGGAGTAACTTCTCACTAGAGATAGAAGTGTACAGTATGACAAAGAATTGCTGCTTTTGTAGGTTTTCTGTTGTTCCTGTTCAGCGCAGCGGTACCAGGCTGATATGCGGGGTGACCTGCGAGAAGTTGGGCAGTCCGCTATCAGTCACAAGGTTTTATCTTCCAGCATTCATTAAACTCAAGGTTGGAGACATCACAATGAGTCTTCTGTAATCAAGACTTACAGAAGCCTGAAAACGGACCGGCCGGGAGTAACACAAAGTTAACTCTTCAGTAATCTGAACAACGTCCCACAGATCTCCAATATCCGGGAATGTCTGTTTTAGGAAATATTTGATTTCCCAGAAATAACAATTCTGGACATGTTGTGATGCTCCTCTGCTCTTCTTTCTGGAAATGCAAGGAGGAATTGATAACTGGGATTACCATCCTTTAGGTCACGTCGCTACAGTGATATTGACAAATATTTAAGACAAATCTAAATCCTGATGGAAGATGGTGAAGAAATAAGATAAATATTACAATACTCTGTGCTGTCCCCCCTCTGGTCTCTTGAGTTCTTACAGCTCAGAAAAGATTAGTTTCAGGGGGCACCAGATGTCCCCCTCATCATCTGCAACACTGCAGCCAATCAATTAGCCACAGGGAACAGTGGGCGAGACTCTTTCCATGTCTTTACTTACTTTTGAAAAGAGTAATACAATTTTAACTTTTTTTTTTTTTTAAATATCTTTGTGTCATTTTATTTGCAAACAGATTGCTAAAAAAAAACAAAAAAAAACACAACCTAAAAACAAAAAAAAACAAACAAAAAAATAAAAAAAAAAGAGCAACTCAGGGAACAAAAACATGCAGCTCCTGCCTAAGGGTACACACAGAGTAGGACAGATACAATGGAAAGTCTATGCTTTGTATCTGGAACTCCACTTTGCTCAGGTAAGGATTTTGCATTCCTGTTGTTCAAGCTCCTCACTTCTCGATAAGAGTGGTGGTTTGAGCGATCGGTGGGGGTCTCAGGACCCAGACCTCCACCTATCTGCTTTTATTTAATTTGACAACAAAATTTAGAACAAAGTGTAAAAAGGATAGTTACTCTTTAAAAATAAAATATCCTGAAACTTTGCAGTTTTCACACAACTGAGCCTCACAGTTGACTGACACTTCCTGTTCTGTTGAGATCACGCCTCTGTGGAGCTGAGCAAAAAGATTTGCAGGACTCTGGTCCAGTGGGCCTGTCGGGAGTCCGTCCATGAGATAACTGTGAACCTAGTACCTGCAGCATCTTTGGGGCCTTTTCTGATTTCTTTACCTTTATTGCAACTGTCTACTAATCAGAAAAATCAGCGATGCCACAAGTAGGAGGTTTGAGGAGCTTTGGAAGCCACAGACTGCTGGCATGGCCAGGGGCCACTGGACTAGGGTCCTGTGAATCCTTTTGCTCGTCTACTTTTCAGTAGTCATTTATCATTACAGACAGGATTTACAGTAAACGTTGAAGGAAACCTGTCTCATTGTACCTGAAGGTCTGTAGGACATAAAGCAAGAGGAGCTGAACAGAGATATATGCGCATGATAGAAGACCAACATGGCCAATCAAGTCCCCATTTTAAAGTTGTGACTGCGTCCATGTGCTCGTCTGCATCGCAACGCGAGTCATTTTTCAGCTTAGCCACATCCACTTCTATGGAGAGGAATGATGCTTCCGCTGAAGGAGCCATAATTATAGTGGGTACAAGGGTTGAAGTCGGACCTTTGATCTGGAGCCTACAGAGGTCCAAAAGGTCCAATGGCTCATGCGAAGGGATGAGCGAACGTGTTTGAATAAGGAGTTATCGGAGCATGCTCGGGTGCTAACCGAGTGTCTTCGGCGAGCTCAAAAAATATGTTTGAGTCCTTGCACCTGCATTTCTCATGGCTTTTTGACAGCCGCAACACATGCAGAGATTGTCTAACAACCAGGAAATCCCTGCATGTGTTACGACTGTTGATCAGCCCTGAGACATGCAGCCGCGGAAACTCAAATATTTTTCGAGCACGCCGAAGACACTCTGTTAGCACCTGAGCATGGTCTGATAACACCTTATCTGAGAATATCCGCTCATCACTACTCATATAACAAGCCTAAATTATTTTTTTGGAAAAACCTTTGCTAGTTGGGGCCCCTTTTGGACCCAGGAGTTTTAAGCTATGTTAAGGTGTGGGTGTGTGTGTGTGGGGGGGGGGTCAGTTATTGTTTTGGAATTCTGTAAAAACCCTTTGTGTTTGGATAGGTGGGTAACCCTAGGCGTGTTAGTCCAAAACAAAAACACAAAACAGCAAGAGAGGCATGAAATGCAAACACCAACACCCAACATTACACAAGCGAGGCGCATTTATTGTACAAATAATACACAGATCAGACACAACAAAGTCAGCGTTAGACCAGGGGGAACCAAGAAATAACCAAATCCATTGGATGGGAGATTTATTTTAATTTTTCAAACACATAAAATACTGAGCAAGAAGGATTGAACATACAAGTGAAGTACAGACGAGGGGTTAACGGGACGGCAACACAAAGACTATAATAAAGCATTCTATACATAACATTTCCTGAATGGGGACATGGAATAATAAAATCATACAAAAATAATATAACAATATTATTAATAATTATGGAAGGTACCTGACCCCGGCCCATTACACCGGCCTCATCAGCAGGAGCCATGACACTTTACATACAAGACCAATCTCTCGGAGCTATCACACACTGAAGACTCATCAATATCTTTACAGACCTCGGTTCCGGTAAGACAAAAATAGTTCTGAAAGTTACGCATCACCTCATGCTGATCTCAGGCAAAAAAAAATATCCATTTGACTTTAGTACCAAAATATTAAGAAACATGCTCGTCATCGGCCGGCGAATGTGATCTCACATCCAGATACATTACTCAGTTGTGAATTGTACAAAAAAATAGCTTTATTTGTTTTTCATTGCTAGTTTCAAGTCTTATTACTTTTTTGTTGTTGTCAGGACAAGAATGGCTGTTTCTTCATGGCATATTATATGTGCAGTGTCCAGGATAAGAGATAATTGGAACGAAACATGCCAATAAGATTCTGCCCTTTACTGTTCTGAAGTCTTAGCACTAGCACTTAGCACTAGCATTTTATTTATTTATTTTCTTGCAGGAGTATCGTCATGTATTTTCTTGTCCATATAGTTCAGACGTTGAGAAAAATCAAGAGGTCTTCTAGACTACACATTAAAGGGTATAGGAGTAGATACCATAAAGGCAAACCATGCAGCTGCTATGGGGTGCTTAGAGAGAGGGAGGCTAGTCCGGATTCTATTATGGTGGCCTTATACCTTATATTGGTGTTGAGATTGTTGGGCTCACTGGTTCTCCTCCTGACTTTTCAGCAAGTATGTGTTCCCAATGGAAAAGCCACTTACAAAACACCTGTAGTGGCGGCGTCTTTTCTTCGAGAAGGATCAGGCCTGTTAAAATCCAACATGCCCAATCACTCTGCCATCAACTATTGAGGGGAATGTATCTCATATGGCCACCTTTAGCAAATAAAGGGGTGGAAAATTGGTCACAAAATGGGTTCTGACGTTGGAAACAAATCCCAAACCCTGTCGTGGATGGCAAAACAAAGTACCGTAGTAGGGAGTGATGTTGGTGTGAATCAATTTGCACCAGGGCAGTACTCAGTGGCCTCTTCCGTCCAAACATCAAGAATTTGATGGCCTGGTATGACGCCAATGTCACGCTGCAACGATGACATTGAAGCTAATCAAAAGAAGTGCCATGGATGCCGAGAGGTAAAAGGTGATTCTTAGGGAGTGTGATGACCACAGATTACGGACCTGGCCTTGACTAGGTAATGCAAATTAATTTGCACCAACTCTTGGAAACAGCATTTTAAACTTTGCCATGGGGCCCCCTCTCAAGAATGTATGCCATTGGCCAATGTTCTTTGTGAGATGCAGGATATTTTATAAAAACCCCTGAAACGTGCAATCATATGACCAGAAGCCAAGTACTGTTGTAAGAAATGTGACATGAAAACCTTTGACACAGAGGCTCTCACTCTTTGGGAATCCTGCACATAATACTATTTAGCTCCTCCCATGAGGAGTCAAGAAGATATATATCATCCTAGAGAATAGGTCATTCTTCTGGTGCTGCCCTGCTTTGTACGGAAATAGGTTACACTGATTGGCTCTCGTCTCGCTACACCAGAAAAGCTGAAGAGTCTTTATCATTCAAATTATTATTAAACGTGGAAGACAGTTGCTTGGAAATGGTTGATGTGAGCGGAATAACCTATAGGTTGAAGAACTTGTGGATGGATTAAAAATGTCGTAAGTGCAAAAACTGCTGGCGCAACAATGGTCGTCGCAAATGGATCACCAGCATCAAAAACACGCAGTAGTGGATAAAAGATATCTATGTGGTTGAAATTAGTAATCTACATCAACGGAAACTGGAAAATTGGACTTGGACATACTCGGGTGCTAACCGTGACTTCGATGTACTCAAATAATATGTTCGAGTCTCCACGGCTGCATGTCTCATGACTGTGCAACAGCTGTAACACATGCAGGGATTACCTGTTTGGTAGGCAAAAGTGACAACCACTAAAACCCAAATTCATGCAACCAAGATTAGGCAGACAAATACTTGTACCTGACCGGCGCGCAGCCATATTTTGAGCTGTGGCGTGATTACCTGCGGCCGTGTAGCCCACATTAGTGCGCATGCACTTGATTTTTAGAGGTGATATTGCACCCTGTATAAAAATAAACTGCATTTCCCTAAACACATCTTATGCCGACTAGAATACTAGCATCCCAAATTAGAGAACATTGAATTGCAAAAACTTGCAAATGGTGCTGCCAGCTATTAGCTGGGACTTTCTATAGGCAGCACAGGACAATCCCAGATTTATTGCACTTTGCCTGTCATTAAAAAAAAAAAAAAACAACGGTCATAAAAAAATATGAAGGGGGTCTGCTTAATGTACACAAAATGTTCTCTCCAGTCGTGTGTGATAATAACAGAGACCATAGATATAAGTGGTGTAAGGAGTCTTAGGTAGCAGCTTTATCGAGACTTTAGTGCCTGAGGAACCCCCCAAAGTTGCCTCTGCCACATAGGAGACATCCATAAATGCTAAAGATGGCCAGGTCTGAGTCTTTGGCTTTTTTTTTGTAACAAAAAACTCCTATTTGTGGCCTGTTTGAACAGGCAATTATTGGGCAAGGGGCCCTGCTCTGCATGTTATAGCAAGGGTCTCCAAGGGGGGACATGCACCACCTATCAGACCCATATAGCAAGTCTTGTGTAAATAGCCAAACTGACTTAGATGGGACTACCTCTAAGGAGTACCATATGTAAACGATAATTAGGTGCAGATCTGTGGGGTCCTGGCCTTATGGATCATCCAAAGGAACTCAGAAGTGTGCAGCTCAGAGGGAAGGTGCTCAGAAGAAAATCTTTGGACTCAGTTGTTCTTTCTGTGGCTTTTTAAAAAATGTATTATTTATACTGTATTGTGGTATGTGTTGATGTTTTCTAGGCCCCATTTTTTAAAATATAATAAAAAAAAAAAAAAAACAACTAAGGCTGTGTGCACACGTTGCGGATTCTGCTGCGTTTCCACAGCGGTTTTGGCCCTGCGGAAACGCAGCAGTTCAGCAGACATGGTACAGTACAATGAAACCCTATGGCTTTTCAAAACCGCTGTGCTCACGCTGCGGTTTTTTCCACACGGTTTTCCTGCGGTTTACAAACCGCAGCATGTCAACTGTTTCGGCGGTTTCCGCAGCGGTTTCACACCTTTAACATAGTAGAGGTGTGAAACCGCAGGGCAAAACCGCAGGTCACTTTACCTGCGGTTCCGCGGGAAAAAACCCGCAGGTGAATTTGCAACGTGTGCACATAGCCTTTCGGGAAAACACGCATTAAAAGAATGCACTGTGTTCCAAATTATTATGCAAAAAATATTTCCTCATATTTTCTCTAAATTACCTACTGTATATGAATTGCAGTCATTGTTATTTTCCAGTCATCTTATATTCTAGTATAATTGCAATGTTTTTGAACAAACTGTCTATTTGCACATAGGACCCCTTGTTGGAAAGAAGCTTCTGAACTCTCTCGTCCATTCAATTTGTCAGTTTTTGGATGGTTTGTGCTTCAATTGTTTTGCATGTGGACAGAATACCCTCCCAGAGCTGTTGCTTAGATGTGAACTGCCTCCCGCCATCATAGACACTCCTTTTGATGATGCTCCAGAGGTTCCCAATGGGGTTGAGGTCAGGGGAAGATGGTGGCCACACCATAAGTTTGTCCTCTTATGGCCATAGCAGCCAGAGATGCAGATGTGTTATTTGCAGCATGAGACGGTGCATTATCATGCATGAAAATGATCTTGCTGCGGAAAGCACGGTTCTTCCTCTTGAACCATGGCAGGAAGTGCTGTTTTAGAAACTCCACATAGATTATGGAGTTCATCTTTACCCCTTCAGGGATCCTAAAGGGGCCGACAATCTCTCTCCCCATGATTCCAGCCCAAAACATTACTCCACCTCCTCCTTGTTGGCGCCTTAGCCGTGTTTTCATGGGGTGTCCATCAACCAGCCATCCTCCACTCCATCCATCTGGACCATCGAGCGTTGCACGGCACTCATCGGTGAACAAAACAGTTTGGAAGTCAGTCTTCATGTATCGTTTGGCCCACTGGAGCCATTTCTGCTTGTGTGCAGTGGATAGAGGTGGTCGACAGGATGGCTTACGCACAGCTGCAAACCTCTGAAGGACCCTGCATCTTGTTGTTCGGGGAACGTTGGAGGCACCAGCAGCTTCAAAAACTTGTCTGCAGCTATGACAAGGCATTTTTGCAGCTGCTCTTTTAACCTGACGCAATTGCCTGTTGGAAAGAGTCCTCAATTTTTCCTTATCAGCACGCACACGTGTGTGCTGGGAATCAGATACATACTTCTTGATTGTGCGATGATCACGATGAAGTGTCTTGGCAATGTTGATTGTAGTCCTGCCTTGACCTAAATACTCCACAATTTGTTGCTTCTCAGCAGCCGACACATCCTTTTTCTTTCCCATTTTGGCAAAAAATGTAGGCTGCTTAATAATGTGGAACAGCCTTCTTAAGTAGTCTTGCCTTTATTTGGACACACCGGCCAAACTAATTTGCACAGGTATCTGCAATTGCTTTCAGTGATATAAAGAGCCCTGACACACATCACCAGCAATGAGTTTAAATGACAAAGAAAAAAATTCTAACCTGATCACTCCTAAACTCTTTTTACATAATAATTTGGAACGCAGTGTAAGGCACAAACGAAAATAAACAGGTAAAAAGACAAAAAAAAGGTGCAAATGCAATAAAGAATTGAGCCGTACGGCTTTCTAAGTCTATGACTTTCCATTGAATCTGTACTCTGCCTTATCCACCTTCTGTGCTTTTCTAAGATATTTCGAGAGACTGACCCAAACCCCCAGAATAAAAGTGTCCAGTAACTTAAAAATGTGTCGGAAAAGTTTAATCACTCTTCAAACCCCTGAAGATCAGAAGCCAAAAAATCCTCCCCCCCACCTTCATTTTTTATTTCTTTGCTTCCAGCTTTGGGTCCGTATATTTTTCCTTCTGGTTTTCTAGATTTTTTTCTCATTATTATGAAATACTTTAGTAAACAGCTGCGCAGGAATTGCTCCATCGTAACAACTTCTGCAGTGAGATTTAGGACAGAACATAGAACAGAGTCGAAAATAACATGTAAAACTCCCTGGAGTGCAGATCAGCCCCTAAACATACTGTAAAATGTAGTCATTCGCCTTTCGACAAATCCACCACCAGACCACACACAATACTTAAACTACACCTAGAGAACAGTCTTAGGTTTGCATAGGATTACTGCGCCGTGATGAGGATGAACAGTGACAGAGACCACCAACTATATCAAAAAGTCACCATCCAAAAAGTGCAAATTAAATACCATGGCTAGCAGTTCAATTAATTTTCAAAACGGTCCTTAAGCGCAATCCTCACTGTACTATTAGATCTTCATCGGAGGTACAATACCACTCCCTTTAAAGCTCGGCCATTTGTGATGCGGACCTTTTCTTCTTTCTTATCATAGTCATGTTACAGATAAAGTAGAGCTGCAGCCTGGTCTCTACCAATTTGCTAGCTCCTATTACACCATCTACACTATATGCTTGAAACACTGCAGAGGCTGCTGTGATCCCAGGACTTTATTACTACCACAGTATTTGCTTTATCTCTACCTGCTTAGGTAAGAAATTCAAGTATATTATCTAAGGCTCTTTTCACATTGCGTTCCTGCCCACGTGGTACAGTCGGCGCTTGCGTCTGAACCCCCCTGTAAAACGTGATTCAGGTGTATGTTCCGACAAAGCCATATACTATAATGGTAACGACAGAGTAAACGATGGCTCTGACGTGCATCATTTTCGGGAGTATATGCCAACTGGACCACGGACACTCAGACATATCAGATGGTGTCAGAGTCTCCAGATGCAAGACCCAACGAGACCACTGAAAGTGGGCAAGAACGCAATGTGGAGGCACCCCAAACAACAGGGAGAAAGTAAAGCACTGCAGTAATTCAAGTGTCCGCCTACTCAGTATCTGAATGGAACAAATGGAGTGAGAACATGCATATTCTAAGAGTTTTCTGCATGGATTACGCTTAAAAAAAAAAAAAAAATGAAAGCAGGTAACCATGTGCTTGTCAAGGTCAACTTTTTTTTTTATATTTTTTTTTTCTTAGCTAGATCAACCCAATATAAATTTACTTTATTCCAGTAATATGAATCACTATTATCAGAATGAGTCATGTTAGATAAAGGAGGGCTGAAGCCTGGTCTGTACCAACTTGCTAGCTCATGTTACATTCTCCATTCTCCAACACAGCTGATACAACACCATGTGCTTGCAGAGGCTGCTGTAATCCCAGGACACACCATATCTCTACCCGTTTAGGTAAGAAATTTAAGTATATTATCTATGGTAACTAACAGCAGGGAGGAAGTAAAGCACTGCAGTAATTCATGTCATCACCTATTTGGCATCTTAATGAAATAAATGGAATGGGCACGGGCAGATTCTAAGAGGTTTTTAAATGGGTCACTGGAGTTATGCTTAAAAAAAAAAAAAGTAAAGTAGGCAACCAAGTGCTTGTGAAGGTCAAAATAAATATATGTGTGTGTGTGTGTGTATCTATCTATACATATACACACACACTATATATATATATTTTTTTTTTCTTCTAAAGCCAGATTGACCTATATTTAATTTACCTTCAATTAATAAATTTACTTTAACTTGCTTTAACTTGCAGGAAATAAACTTCTAATTCTTGGCTGTGTGTATGAACTCAAAATCCAACCATTGTTACTTAAAGCCAAGAGAAATGGTAACCCAAAGTGCTACCTTTTATCATATATCAGTCCTTATTTTTAATGCAAAAGACAAAAATAGGACTGATCGTGATCTGAAAAATGCATACAAAAAAAGGAAATAAAAAAAGAAGCTCTCCATGGTTGGTGGATATGGCAACATGGTCACCAGTACAGCGATAGGACCGTATTCAGACCGATTACAGTACGTAACGGAGATCCAATATGAGTTAAATACATGAGCCCTTTGTGAATATTTGTGTCCCCCCCCAATTTCACTGCTGCCAATCTAAGCCAAAAAGACCCTAATAGCCACCGTTTTGCCCTTCCATCACCTTGGGAAATTCTTCATTTACTCTTTGGTTCTTTTGAAGGGATACGAATGTGCAGGAACGGTTAGGTCTATGGCTTTCACTGAAATGTCGCCTTCATCCTTCGTAGCGTGTCCTGTATCTTACGAGAATGTTTCTCGGAGTTCACGTGATGAAAGTTGGCGTTGTTGTCAGCTGCCAGGACGGAGATATCGGCATCGCTGAAATGGGAAATGCGTTGGCGGAGGTAAAACTGTAGGTCTGGATCTGGACTGAAGGAGTATGGGATTTCTTGAAATGCATGAACCTGGCTGACAACTTTTGCAATATTCCTGTGAAGGGGAAAAAAAAAAAAAAAAAAAAAAAAAAACGTGAAGAACTGTATTGAAGACATTCACGAGACTCTGGCAGAAAGCCGTGAGAACGAAGCCAGACAATATACATGGGAAATATTTTTCATATAGCAAATGTTGCCAAATATTGTTTTCTAGAAACTTTTGCCATAATCACTAAAGCAGTCAAGACGAGTCAAATCTGCAGAAGGTTAGTGACCAGTGGAAGCCACCACAGATAAAGGCCCTCATACATATCAGACTAATGTGAATGGGGGGCCCGGAAAGATAAATTGTCTGGAGCTGCTGATTGGGCATGTCCGATTTCAGACTTTTTTTTTTTCTTGCTCTGCTGGAGAAAAGCTGCCGACAGTTCCTTTAATTGTTTTAGGAATAACTAAACTTATTTTTGTATTTTACTATCCTCCAGGCATTGTAAAGTTATTTTTATATTTTGTAATACACTTCATTACTATATTTTGCTTCATTGTCTCCCAAGCACTATGCCGCGTCAATGCTCAATTTATGCTCCTTTAGAAGCTGCTTATAACTGCTGCTTGATAAGATCCCTGCACTAGTTTGAAACCGTCTGTGTATGGTACCTTCCCTGTCTGAGCCACTATACTCCCCCGCCAAGTACCCAGACAGGGAACATCCTATATTCTGATTATTTGAATATAATGTTAAGATTTTGCTGAGCAGCAGTTAAAAGCAGCTTCCAGAAGGAGAATGAACTGGGCACTGAAACCACACTACAGCACAGTGTTTGGGAGACAAAAGAAGGTAATGAAATATATCACAAAAATTCATAACTTTGTTTTTCATTACCTTCTTTCTTTCCGAAACACTATGATGCAGTGCTGTTCAATGCCCAGTTCATGCTCTTTTAGAAGCAGCTTTTAACTGCTGCATATACTGTATATGTGTGTGTATATATTATGTTGCTCTTTAAAAGACTGCTCGTTGTATATTTATGGCAGGTGACTTAAAAAGTTAGCTCCTATGCATACATTTGATAAATTAATGATCGCAGAGACTCCCACAGATTGCAAAAATGGAGTGCTGTCTCCGGCAGTCCCCGAGTCTGTGGATGTGCACATGTTCCACCATGGCCTCATTCAGCTCTGCAAACCCAATATCTCAGGATTGTCTAGTGTAAGGTTCTCAAAATAAAAAATAAAATAAAAATTACCAACATCTGACCTAGAAACTGCCCCCTCCCTTAACAATTTACTTTAAGATGAACATGTGAAATAGTGACATAAAATAACAAAAATAGCAAGTAAAAACAAAAAAGCATAAGAAAAAAAAGCGTAAATCAAGGAAACATAGAAAATCTTACAGAATGAAACAAGGAAGGATATGTGCACACGTTGCGGATCCGCAGTGTTTTTTCAGCGTGGATTTGCACCAAATCCGCAAAGGGTAGCTCAACCAATGTTAATCATCGGGAATCCAGAATTGGTGTGCACATGCTGCGGAAATTTCCGCACTGATTCGCAGCGTTTTATTTTCCGCAGCATGTTAATTCTTTTTGTGGATCTGCAGCATTTCTGTACCCATTGACTTACATTGAGTCAGTCAAATCAGCAGCTAAACTGCAGGTGTAAAAAGGTCTGCGGATTAGCTGCAGATTTGCATGCCAAAAATGCTGCGGAAAGGAAGCAGTGTGTGGGCGGAGACTATGTGGGTGCCTGTCTGTAGCCAGGCATCGTCTGATAGGACTACTACTCCCGTCCGGTTATGTCTGCTGGCACATATAACAGTGACAGCATGAGCCAATGATGGGACATCATCCGGCAACTGTGTTCAATTGTAAAAAAAAAAACAAAAAAAAAAAAACCACATTTACACTCATCAAACACCTAATGCCCAATGTCCTCGATCTCATATTACAGAAATAAAATAATAGACCAAAATACACTTACCTTTCCGCCGTAGTCCATTTAATAACGAGTGTCCTACGACGATCTCACGTGTAGAACAGTCACAGCAGGAGATTTCACGGCTCTACCCAGGCTCCGGTGATACACTGCGGGAGGATCACCTCCTGTCAGTGTATCACTGTGCCGCCATCAGAGGTCATCAGAGTTCTTTCTGTCACTTGAGGCACCACTGCGTGAGGAAATTCTCATGCAGCGGTAGTACCGTGAGAGCACGAACTCTGGTGACCTCTCACTGATACACTGCAGGAGCGATTATCTCCTGTCAGTGTATCACCGGAGGCCGGATAGAGCGTTTTACAGGTGAGATCGTTGTGGGACACTCGGTAAATGGACTACGTCGGACAGGGAGTATTTGTGTTGGTTTATCATTTCATTTTTGTTGCAGGAGATCGAGGGATTTGGGGATTAGGCGATGCAATAAGTATGGCAAACTAAGATTCAATAAAGGAGTCTGTCATTATTTCAAATAAAGGACTTTATTATGGCTGTGTCTTTATTTACCATATCACTATATTATTAGTAATGGATAGGTGTCTTATTGACACTTCTCCATTACTAAGCTGTGGGCTTGAGGTCACCGGACAATACACAGGTGACATCAACCCCACAAATATTACCCCACTTGCCACCGCTACAGGGCAAGTGGGAAGAGCGAGGCTAAGTGTCAGAATTGGTGCATTTCTGGGGTGTCTGAGAGCTGATGTTTTTAGCCTGGGGGGGGTGTCAATATACATGGCCCCTTCCCAGGCTATTAATATCAGCCTGCAACTGTCTGCCTAACCTGTGATAGCACGATTTTATAGAGGGACCCCATTTTTTTCTGGGGTTCCCCTGTAAACTAGCCAGTAAAGGCAAAGCAAACATCTGTGAGCTGATATTAATAGCATGGGAACCTTTATGGTTATTGACTCCTTCCCAGAATATTAACATCAGCCCTCAGCTTTCTGTCTGCTGGTTATGAAAATTACGCCGGAGCCCGCACAATTTTTTATTTTTTTTTTAAATTGAAAAAAACAGATATTGCGTTTCACGCAAATTTCGTGTGTGTGTGTCTTTTATTTAACTCTTTATGTACCATTTTATTAATGAGGGTATCTGACTGAAAAATCTCAGCACAGCCTGGATTGACTACAGAAAAGCCTATGATTCAATGACACACACATAGATCTGTGATTGCTTGGCTCTCTACAATGTCATCAGGAAATTAACAACCTTCTTCAGAAACTCAATGGAGCTATGGAGAACAACATTGGAAGTCAACTCAAGACAACAAGCACAAATGACCATCAAATGCGGCATATACCAAGGTGATGCACTGTCCCCGTTGCTGTTCTGCATAGGTTCTCAGTCCGATAATTACAGAGTCTGGCTATGGATACAAGATCAAGAGTGGAAGCACCATCAGTCACCTCCTCTACATGGATGACATCAAGCTGTATGTGAAAAACGAACGAGACATCAATTCACTGATCCACCTGACAAGGATCTACAGTGATGACACTGGGATGTCCTTCGGTCTGGAGAAGTGCGGCCGGTTGGTAATAAAGAGAGACTAGGTAGTCAAGACTGATGGCCGCGGAATTACCAGCAGGGCACATAGCAGATGTACAGACATGCTACAAGTATCTTGGCACCCCACAGGGATACGGTAACCATGATGAGGAGGCAAGGAAAGCAGCAACATCCAAATACCATCAAAGGGTAAGACAGGTCCTGAAGAGCCAACTCAATGGGAAGAATAAAATCCACACCATTAATACATATGCCCTGCCAGTTATCAGATACCCTGCTGGCAAAGTGTGCTGGCCAAAAGAAGAGATGGAAGCTGCAGATGTGAAGGCATGAAAGCTCCTCACAATGCATGGCGGTCTCCACCCTAAGTCTAGCACCCAAAGATTGTATACCAACAGAAAGGAGGGTGGTCGAGGCTTGATAAGCATCCAAGCCACCATCATGGATGAAACAAGGAGTATCCAGGAATACATCAGAAGAATGGAGTCAGAAGATGAGATGCTGAGAGAAACCTCAGAAACCGACCAACACAGTGTCAGGATGCAAAATGCAAGCAGGAACAGCGTATACTGAACGACACAACCAAGTAGCGGGAATTGTATACAGGAACATCTGCACAGCATATGGGCTAAGTCCTCCTAAGTCCAGGTGGGAGACCCCAGAGAAAGTGGTGGAGAATGAAAGGGCTAAAATCCTGTGGGACTTCAAGATCCAGACAGATAAGCAGGTGTTGGCTAACCAACCAGACATTGTGATAGTAGACAAGGATCAGAAGCCAGCAATGATAATAGATGTGGCAGTGCCAAGTGACAGCAACATCAATATGAGAAGCTGGAGAAATACCAGGGCCTCAAAGGAGAACTGGAGAAGATGTGGAAGGTGAAGGCAACAGTGATTCCAGTGGTGATAGGGGCACTGGGAGCAGTGACCCCCTAAGTTGGAGGAATGGCTACAACAGATCCCAGGAGCAACATCTGAGCTCACTGTCCAGAAAAGGGCAATACTGGGAACAACTAAGATCCTGCGCAGAACCCTCAATCTCCCAGGCCTAAAGCATTACTGGGACCGGAAGGTGCCGAGCGCGTGGAGTGGAGTTCGGGGGCCGTCGGAAGGTGAGTATTTAACTATTTTTTGTTTTAATTCTATTTTTTACATATTCTCACCTTCAGATGGCCCCCGATCTCCTTTCCACGCGCCCGACCTCGCGGTCCCAGTAATGCTTTGCGGCTTAGACCGCTGATGACGTCGCGCTCTCGCGAGAGTGACGTCATCTCTGGTATAAGGCGCAAAGCATTACTGGGACCGTGAGGCCGGGCGCGTGGAAAGGAGATCAGAGGCCGTCGGAAGGGGAGCATAACCTTTTTTTTTTTAATTTTAATTCTCTTTTTTACAGATTAAGCCCTGCGCCAGATTGAACGCTGCGCCCGACTGCGCCTGTAGCTGATTGGTCGCAGCCTGGCGGCCGCGACCGATCAGAGGCAGGCGCAGCTTACCGTTACAAACAGCTGCGCCTGTAGCTGATTGGTCGCGGCCACCAGGCCGCGACCAATCAGCGACGCGGGATTTCGGTTACAGACAGACAGACATGATAAGACTATATAAATATATATACACACACACACACACACACACATACATACACACGCATATATGCATATACACTAAGATTACTATGCCTTTAAGAAGCAATTCTGGACAGAGTCTTTTTATATACTGTATGTAAACTTCTGGTTTCAGCTGTATCCGTGTTGATGAACCATCCGTTTTGCACTCACCTTAGCTTATTCCACTTGAATGCTCGATTTGCCATAGTAAAGCCACCAGTCTCAAGCTGCTGAATGTGCATCGCTAAGAGGTAGGCAGACGGGATTGTGGGCAACGTTCTGAATCTGTCTCCTTTCATCAGACACAAGCTGTCACTTTTCAGGAACACCTGGTGAGAAATAGGTTTGGTGAAATGTGTCGCCAAGGAGGGGGCACGGACAAAAAATTCAATGTCAATAGACATCGTCCTTTTTTTTTGTTGGTCTGTTTAATGGCCAGTGTGACATGCTTCCATTTTGCATGCATACCAACTTATACTCTAGTTCAATTTTTTCAGTTTTCGGTTTTAATACTAATCAACCTAATCATAAAATTTACCTCCACAGCTTTGAGTTCCTCCAGGATTTCCGCCACCTTAGTAGGTAAATTTTTCCAAGCCTAAGAATAATAAAACGCATTATGATTTTATACAATGTCAAAACACACATTATATACTATACACACACAGTGGGGAAAATAAGTATTTGATACGCTGCAATTTCGCAAGTTTTCCCACCCACAAAGATTGGAAAGGTCTATAATTTTTATCGTGGGTACACTTCAACTGTGAGAATCTAAAAATAAAAATCAGAAAATCACATTGTATGATTCTTAAATAACTGAATTGCATTTTATTGCATGAAATAAGTATTTGATCACCTACCAACCAGCAAGAATTCTGGCTCTCACAGACCTGTTAGTTTTTCTATAAGAAGTCCTCCTGCTCTGCACTCCTTACCTGTATAAAAGACACCTGTCCATGCACATAATCACACTCCAACCACTGCACCACGGCCAAGACCAAAGAGCTGTGTATGGACAACAGGGACAAAATCCTAGACCTGCACAAGGCTGGGATGGGCTATAGCACAATAGGCAAGTAGGTTTGTGATAAGGCAACAACTGTTGACACAATTATTAGAAAATGGAAGTAACACAAGATGACTGTCAATCTTCCTCGGTCTGGGGCTCCATGCATGATCTTGCCTCATGGGGTAAGGATGATTAGGTCAGGAATCAGCCCAGAACTACAAGGGAGGACCTGGTCAATACCTGAAGAGAGCTGGGACCACAGTCTCAAACACTACTGTTAGTAACATACTATGCCGTCATGTATTAAAATCCTGCAGGGCACACAAGGCCTGCTCACGCCAGATCATGTCCAGGCCCGATTGAAGTTCGGCAATGACCATCTTGATATTCCAGAGGAGGTAAGGGACAAGGGTATGTGGTCAGATGAGACTAAAATTTTGGTATAAACTCGGCTCACCATGCTTGGAGGAAGAAGGATGAGTACAACCCCAATATCACTATGCAATCCATGAAGCATAGTGGGGGAAAAAAATCATACTTTGGGGATGCTTTTCTGCAAAGGGGACAGAATGACTGCACCGTATTGAAGGGAGGATGGATGGGGTCATGTGTCGTGAGGTTTTGGCCACCAATCTCCTTCCCTCAGTAAGAGCATTAAAGATGGGTCGTGGTCATGAGTTTTCCAGCATGACAGTGACCTGAAACACACAGCCAGGGCAACTAAGGAGTGGCTCTGTAGGAAGCATTTCATGGTCCGGGAGTGGCCTAGCCAGTCTCCAGACATGAACCCAATAGAAAAATCTTTGGAGGGAGCTGAAACTCCATGTTGCCCAGCGACAGTCCCGTAATCTGAAAGATCTGGAGAAGATCTGTATGGAGGAGTGGATCACAATCCCTGCTGCAATGTGTGCAAACTTGGTCAAGAACTATGGGAAACGTATGGACTCTGTAATTGCAAACAAAGGTTTCTGTACCAAATATTAAGTTCTGTTTTTCTATTTTATAAAATACTTATTTCATGAAATAAAATGCAAAAAATTCATACGATGTGATTTTCTGTTATTTTTTTATCTTCACAGGTGAAGTGTACCTACGATAAAAATTACGTACCTCTCCATTCTTTATAGGTGGGAAAACGTGCAAAATATAATATAATATATATATATATATATATATATACACACATACATATACACACACACAGCATATATACAGTTAGGTCCATATATATTTGGACAGAGACAACATTTTCCTAATTTTGGTTTTAGACATTACCACAATGAATTTTAAAGAAAACAATTCAGATGCAGTTGAAGTTCAGACTTTCAGCTTTCATTTGAGGGTATCCACATTAAAATTGGATGAAGGGTTTAGGAGTTTCAGCTCCTTAACATGTGCCACCCTGTTTTTAAAGGGACCAAAAGTAATTGGACAGATTAAATAATTGTAAATAAAATGTTCATTTCTAGTACTTGGTTGAAAACCCTTTGTTGGCAATGACTGCCTGAAGTCTTGAACTCATGGACATCACCAGACGCTGTGTTTCCTCCTTTTTGATGTTCTGCCAGGCCTTCACTATGGTGGTTTTCAGTTGCTGTTTGTTTGTGGACCTTTCTGTCTGAAGTTTAGTCTTTAACAAGTGAAATGCATGCTCAATTGGGTTGCGATCAGGTGACTGACTTGGCCATTCAAGAATATTCCACTTCTTTGCTTTAATAAACTCCTGGGTTGCTTTGACTTTATGTTTTGGGTCATTGTCCATCTGTAGTATGAAACGACGACCAATCAGTTTGGCTGCATTTGGCTGGATCTGAGCACACAGTATGGCTCTGAATACCTCAGAATTCATTCGGCTGCTTCTGTCCTGTGTCACATCATCAATAAACACTAGTGACCCAGTGCCACTGGCAGCCATGCATGCCCAAGCCATCACACTGCCTCCGCCGTGTTTTACAGATGATGTGGTATGCTTTGGATCATGAGCTGTACCACGCCTTCGCCATACTTTTCTCTTTCCATCATTCTGGTAGAGGTTGATCTTGGTTTCATCTGTCCAAAGAATGTTCTTCCAGAACTGTGCTGGCTTTTTTAGATGTTTTTTAGCAAAGTCCAGTCTAGACTTTTCATTCTTGATGCTTATGAGTGGATCGCACCGTGCAGTGAACCCTCTATTTACTTTCATGCAGTCTTCTCTTTATGGTAGATTTGGATATTGATACGCCCACCTCCTGGAGAGTGGTGTTTACTTGGTTGGCTGTTGTGAAGGGGTTTCTCTTCACCATGGAGATTATTCTGCGATCATCAACCACTGTTGTCTTCCGTGGGTGCCCAGGTCTTTTTGCATTGATGAGTTCACCAGTGCTTTCTTTCTTTCTTTCTTTCTCAGGATGTACCAAACTGTAGATTTTGCCACTCCTAATGTTGTAGCAATTTCTCGGATGGGTTTTTCTGTTTTTGCAGTTTAAGGATGGCTTGTTTCACCTGCATGGAGAGCTCCTTTGACCGCATGTTTCCTTCACAGCAAAACCTTCCAAATACGAGCACCACACCTCAAATCAACTCCAGGCCATTTATCTGCTTAATTGAGAATGACATACTGAAGGGATTGCCCACACCTGTCCATGAAATAGCCTTGGAGTCAATAGTCCAATTACATTTGGTCCCTTTAAAAACAGGGTGGCACATGTTAAGGAGCTGAAAATCCTAAACCCTTCATCCAATTTTAATGTGGATACTCTCAAATGAAAGCTGAAAGTCTGAACTTCACCTGCATCTGAATTGTTTTGTTTAAAATTCATTGTGGTAATGTCTAGAACCAAAATTAGAAAAATGTTGTCTCTGTCCAAATATACAGTATATGGACCTAACTGTATGTATATATAAACTCTTTAATAGAAACACAAATAATTAAGACGACTCTCACCGGCAGCTGCCGCACGATCAGGTTTTCGAGTCCCCCGAGTATCTGGACGGCGGTTGCAAAGTCTCGCTGTTCGTAGCATAATTTAGAGACGAGGAGAAATTTTGTCAGGATGCTCGTCTGTAACTGAAGAGCAGAAAGACTCAATAAATGGATGAAGCAAACAGGTCAATAACCGAAATATTACCGCCACCTGGAGTGAGACGTTTCGCTGAAGACTGAATGATTTTCCTAGACATAAGTTTATTTGTGCAGATTTTTCTACACACAGATCAGTACAGGCTCATAGATATATTCTACATGTTCAGCCCATGAAGAATAACAAGCAGCTCGGTAAGTGACACCGCTGGAATCAGGGTCTCTGCTCTCACAGCATGCTACTCTCAGGAGGGGCAAAAAAAAACCTAGTGGCACAGAGGAGGGAGGAGAGAGCCCGCAACATGCGTGAGGGGGCACAGGAGCTGGAGAGACAACGACAAGTGAGAAGAGGAGCAGGAGCGGGCGAGACAGCGACGAGTGAGAAGAGGCGCAGGAGCGGGCGAGACAGAGACAAGGGAGAAGAGGCGGAGGAGCGGGAGAGACAGAAACAAGGGAGAAGAGGCGCAGGAGCGGGAGAGACAGCAACGAGTGCAGCCAGGAGGGGGAGAGACAGTGACAAGGGAGAAGGGGCGAAAGAGCGGGCGAGACAGCAACGAGTGAGAAGAGGCAGAGGAGCGGGAGAGACAGCGACGAGTGAGAAGAGGCGCAGGAGCGGGCGAGACAGAGACAAGGGAGAAGAGGCGCAGGAGCGGGCGAGACAGAGACAAGGGAGAAGAGGCGCAGGAGCGGGAGCGACAGCGACGAGTGAGAAGGGGAGCAGGAGCGGGAGAGACAGCGACGAGTGAGAAGGGGAGCAGGAGCGGGAGAGACAGCGACGAGAGAGAAGGGGAGCAGGAGCGGGAGAGACAGCCACGAGTGAGAAGGGGAGCAGGAGAGACGAGTGAGAAGGGGAGCAGGAGCGACGAGTGAGAAGGGGAGCAGGAGCGACGAGTGAGAAGGGGAGCAGGAGCGACGAGTGAGAAGGGGAGCAGGAGCGACGAGTGAGAAGGGGAGCAGGAGCGACAGTGACGAGTGAGAAGGGGAGCAGGAGCGGGAGAGACAGCGACGAGTGAGAAGGGGAGCAGGAGCGGGAGAGACAGCGACGAGTGAGAAGGGGAGCAGGAGCGGGAGAGACAGCGACGAGTGAGAAGGGGAGCAGGAGCGGGAGAGACAGCGACGAGTGAGAAGGGGAGCAGGAGCGGGAGAGACAGCGACGAGTGAGAAGGGGAGCAGGAGCGGGAGAGACAGCGACGAGTGAGAAGGGGAGCAGGAGCGGGAGAGACAGCGACGAGTGAGAAGGGGAGCAGGAGCGGGAGAGACAGCGACGAGTGAGAAGGGGAGCAGGAGCGGGAGAGACAGCGACGAGTGAGAAGGGGAGCAGGAGCGGGAGAGAAGGGGAGCAGGAGTGGGAGAGACAGCCACGAGTGAGAAGGGGAGCAGGAGCGACGAGTGAGAAGGGGAGCAGGAGCGACGAGTGAGAAGGGGAGCAGGAGCGACGAGTGAGAAGGGGAGCAGGAGCGACGAGTGAGAAGGGGAGCAGGAGCGACGAGTGAGAAGGGGAGCAGTAGCGACGAGTGGGAAGGGGAGCAGGAGCGGGAGAGACAGCGACGAGTGAGAAGGGGAGCAGGAGCGGGAGACAGCGACGAGTGAGAAGGGGAGCAGGAGCGGGAGACAGCGACGAGTGAGAAGGGGAGCAGGAGCGGGAGAGACAGCGACGAGTGAGGAGAGCAGGAGCGGGAGAGACAGCGACGAGTGAGAAGGGGAGCAGGAGCGGGAGAGACAGCGACGAGTGAGAAGGGGAGCAGGAGCGGGAGAGACAGCGACGAGTGAGAAGGGGAGCAGGAGCGGGAGCAGGAGCGACGAGTGAGAAGGGGAGCAGGAGCGACGAGTGAGAAGGGGAGCAGGAGCGACGAGTGAGAAGGGGAGCAGGAGCGACGAGTGAGAAGGGGAGCAGGAGCGACGAGTGAGAAGGGGAGCAGGAGCGACGAGTGAGAAGGGGAGCAGGAGCGACGAGTGAGAAGGGGAGCAGGAACGACGAGTGAGAAGGGGAGCAGGAGCGACGAGTGAGAAGGGGAGCAGGAGCGACGAGTGAGAAAGGGAGCACGAGCGACGAGTGAGAAAGGGAGCACGAGCGACGAGTGAGAAGGGGAGCACGAGCGACGAGTGAGAAGGGGAGCATGAGCGACGAGTGAGAAGGGGAGCACGAGCGACGAGTGAGAAGGGGAGCAGGAGCGACGAGTGAGAAGGGGAGCAGGAGCGACAGCGACGAGTGAGAAGGGGAGCAGGAGCGGGAGAGACAGCGACGAGTGAGAAGGGGAGCAGGAGCGGGAGAGACAGCGACGAGTGAGAAGGGGAGCAGGAGCGGGAGAGACAGCGACGAGTGAGAAGGGGAGCAGGAGCGGGAGACATCGATGAGTGAGAAGGGGAGCAGGAGCGGGAGACAGCGACGAGTGAGAAGGGGAGCAGGAGCGGGAGAGACAGCGACGAGTGAGAAGGGGAGCAGGAGCGACGAGTGAGAAGGGGAGCAGGAGCGACGAGTGAGAAGGGGAGCAGGAGCGACGAGTGAGAAGGGGAGCAGGAGCGACGAGTGAGAAGGGGAGCAGGAGCGACGAGTGAGAAGGGGAGCAGAAGCGACGAGTGAGAAGGGGAGCAGGAGCGACGAGTGAGAAGGGGAGCAGGAGCGACGAGTGAGAAAGGGAGCACGAGCGACAAGTGAGAAAGGGAGCACGAGCGACGAGTCAGAAAGGGAGCACGAGCGACGAGTGAGAAAGGGAGCACGAGCGACGAGTGAGAAGGGGAGCAGGAGCGACGAGTGAGAAGGGGAGCAGGAGCGACAGCGACGAGTGAGAAGGGGAGCAGGAGCGGGAGAGACAGCGACGAGTGAGAAGGGGAGCAGGAGCGGGAGACAGTGACGAGTGAGAAGGGGAGTAGGAGCGGGAGACAGCGACGAGTGAGAAGGGGAGCAGGAGCGGGAGAGACAGCGACGAGTGAGAAGGAGAGCAGGAGCGACAGCGACGAGTGAGAAGGGGAGCAGGAGCGGGAGAGACAGCGACGAGTGAGAAGGGGCGCAGGAGCGGGAGAGACAGCGACGAGTGAGAAGGGGAGCAGAAGCGGGAGAGACAGCCACGAGTGAGAAGGGGAGCAGGAGCGACGAGTGAGAAGGGGAGCAGGAGCGACGAGTGAGAAGGGGAGCAGGAGCGACGAGTGAGAAGGGGAGCAGGAGCGACGAGTGAGAAGGGGAGCAGGAGCGACGAGTGAGAAGGGGAGCAGGAGCGGGAGACAGCGACGAGTGAGAAGGGGAGCAGGAGCGGGAGAGACAGCGACGAGTGAGAAAGGGAGCAGGAGCGGGAGAGACAGCGACGAGTGAGAAGGGGAGCAGGAGCGGGAGAGACAGCGACGAGTGAGAAGGGGAGCAGAAGCGGGAGAGACAGCGACGAGTGAGAAGGGGAGCAGGAGCGGCAGAGACAGCGACGAGTGAGAAGGGGAGCAGGAGCGACGAGTGAGAAGGGGAGCAGGAGCGGGAGAGAGCGACGAGTGAGAAGGGGCGCAGGAGCGGGAGAGACAGCGACGAGTGAAAAGGGGAGCAGGAGCGGAAGAGACAGCGACGAGTGAGAAAAGGCGGAGGAGCGGGAGAGACAGCGACGATTGAGAAGGGGCGCAGGAGCGGGAGAGACAGCGACGAGTGAGAAGGGGCGCAGGAGCGGGAGACAGCGACGATTGAGAAGGGGCGCAGGAGCGGGAGAGACAGCGACGAGTGAGAAGGGGCGCAGGAGCGGGAGACAGCGACGATTGAGAAGGGGCGCAGGAGCGGGAGAGACAGCGACGAGTGAGAAGGGGCGCAGGAGCGGGAGAGACAGCGACGAGTGAGAAGGGGCGCAGGAGCGGGAGACAGCGACGAGTGAGAAGGGGCGCAGGAGCGGGAGAGACAGCGACGAGTGAGAAGAGGCGGAGGAGCGGGAGAGACAGCGACGAGTGAGAAGAGGCGCAGGAGCTGATGAGACAGCGACGAGTGAGAAGAGGAGCGGGAGAGACAGCGACGAGTGAGAAGAGGCGCAGGAGCGGGCGAGACAGCGACGAGTGAGAAGAGGAGCGGGAGAGACAGCGACGAGTGAGAAGAGGAGCGGGAGAGACAGCGACGAGTGAGAAGAGGCGCAGGAGCGGGCGAGACAGCGACGAGTGAGAAGAGGAGCGGGAGAGACAGCGACGAGTGAGAAGAGGCGCAGGAGCGGGCGAGACAGCGACGAGTGAGAAGAGGCGCAGGAGCGGGCGAGACAGCGACGAGTGAGAAGGGGCGAAGGAGCGGGCGAGACAGCGACGAGTGAGAAGGGGCGAAGGAGCGGGCGAGACAGCGACGAGTGAGAAGGGGAGCAGGAGCGGGCGAGACAGCGACGAGTGAGAAGGGGAGCAGGAGCGACGAGTGAAAAGGGGAGCAGGAGCGACGAGTGAAAAGGGGAGCAGGAGCGACGAGTGAGAAGGGGAGCAGGAGCGACGAGTGAGAAGGGGAGCAGGAGCGACGAGTGAGAAGGGGAGCAGGAGCGACGAGTGAGAAGGGGAGCAGGAGCGACGAGTGAGAAGGGGAGCAGGAGCGACGAGTGAGAAGGGGAGCAGGAGCGACGAGTGAGAAGGGGAGCAGGAGCGACGAGTGAGAAGGGGAGCAGGAGCGACGAGTGAGAAGGGGAGCAGGAGCGACGAGTGAGAAGGGGAGCAGGAGCGACGAGTGAGAAGGGGAGCAGGAGCGACGAGTGAGAAGGGGAGCAGGAGCGACGAGTGAGAAGGGGAGCAGGAGCGACGAGTGAAAAGGGGAGCAGGAGCGACGAGTGAAAAGGGGAGCAGGAGCGACGAGTGAAAAGGGGAGCAGGAGCGACGAGTGAAAAGGGGAGCAGGAGCGACGAGTGAAAAGGGGAGCAGGAGCGACGAGTGAAAAGGGGAGCAGGAGCGACGAGTGAAAAGGGGAGCAGGAGCGACGAGTGAAAAGGGGAGCAGGAGCGACGAGTGAAAAGGGGAGCAGGAGCGACGAGTGAAAAGGGGAGCAGGAGCGACGAGTGAAAAGGGGAGCAGGAGCGACGAGTGAAAAGGGGAGCAGGAGCGACGAGCGAAAAGGGGAGCAGGAGCGACGAGCGAAAAGGGGAGCAGGAGCGACGAGCGAAAAGGGGAGCAGGAGCGACGAGTGAAAAGGGGAGCAGGAGCGACGAGTGAAAAGGGGAGCAGGAGCGACGAGTGAAAAGGGGAGCAGGAGCGACGAGTGAAAAGGGGAGCAGGAGCGACGAGTGAAAAGGGGAGCAGGAGCGACGAGTGAAAAGGGGAGCAGGAGCGACGAGTGAAAAGGGGAGCAGGAGCGACGAGTGAAAAGGGGAGCAGGAGCGACGAGTGAAAAGGGGAGCAGGAGCGACGAGTGAAAAGGGGAGCAGGAGCGACGAGTGAAAAGGGGAGCAGGAGCGACGAGTGAAAAGGGGAGCAGGAGCGGAAGAGACAGCGACGAGTGAGAAGGGGCGCGGGAGAGACAGCGACGAGTGTGAAGGGACGCAGGAGTGACAGCGACGAGTGAGAAGGGGCGCAGGAGCGGGAGAGACAGCGACGAGTGAGAAGGGGCGCAGGAGCGGGAGAGACAGCGACGAGTGAGAAGGGGCGCAGGAGCGGGAGAGACAGCGACGAGTGAGAAGGGGCGCAGGAGCGGGAGAGACAGCGACGAGTGAGAAGGGGCGCAGGAGCGGGAGAGACAGCGACGAGTGAGAAGGGGCGCAGGAGCGGGAGAGACAGCGACGAGTGAGAAGGGGCGCAGGAGCGGGAGAGACAGCGACGAGTGAGAAGGGGCGCAGGAGCGGGAGAGACAGCGACGAGTGAGAAGGGGCGCAGGAGCGGGAGAGACAGCGACGAGTGAGAAGGGGCGCAGGAGCGGGAGAGACAACGACGAGTGAGAAGGGGCGCAGGAGCGGGAGAGACAGCGACGAGTGAGAAGGGGCGCAGGAGCGGGAGAGACAGCGACGAGTGAGCAGTTAGGAGCGGGAGAGACCGTGACAAGTGAGGAGAGGCGCAGGAGCGGAGAGACAGTGACGAGTGAGCAGCCAGGAGGGAGAGACAGCGACGAGTGAGCAGGGGCGCTGGAGTGGAAAAAGAGTGACTTGCAACAGAGGGTGCAGGAGGGGCGAGAGCGACAAGCGAGAGGGGCGAGAGCGACAAGCGAGAGGGGCCACAAGAGGGGAGAGAGCGACAGGCGAGAGGGGCCGCAGGAGGGGAGAGAGCGACAAGCGAGAGGGGTGAGCAGTAGAGGGAGATACAGCAACTAGAAAGAGGCTGCGCAGGAGGGGGAGAAGGAGAGGCTAACAGAGAAGGCAAGAGAGTGCTAGAGGAAGAGAGTGCACAAATAGGAGCTAGAGAGCGTGAGCCATCTCCACCTTACATGTAGACTTAGATACAGACAGCACCGCCCTACAGAACAGATGTGTGGAACGACTTATAACGTCATACATATCACAGCCATGAGGGCGGACGCCGCTCAGACGACACAGGGGATGCAGACCGATACTTGAAAAGACGCAATCTCACCTTGGCGGTGTGACAGGTCACAATCTCCGCTGCCACCCACATACTGACATTGTCTGCGAATCGTAACATCTGGAGCAGATACTTGTCCTGGGTGCAGTTAGGGGAGAAGAGACTGCAAACCTCGGCCGGAAGAGTCTCCACCGAGAACGTCCTGTGAAGTCCAAAACAGAAGAGAAGATGAATATCCCCAGAGACGACGGCCAAAATGCAAAGTTTATTACAAAATTACCGAACATTTCCAAATACAACTATCAGATTCATTTTTACTTGATGCCAAGTTGTGTTTCTTTGCTTCACTTTTGTCTGATATTAGGGATACAAGGACTTTGTCCCTTGCCTGGCATGTCCATCACCAACCGGCTGTTCGGCAGTTAGTACAATGTATAAAAGGGAATCCGTCACCAGGTTTTTGCCACCCAATCTGAGAGCAGTATAATAGAAAGACAGAGACCCTGATTCCAGTGATGTGTCACTTACTAGGCCGCTTGCTGTATTTTTATAAAATCAGTGTTTTATCGGCAGGAGATTATCACTAGAGGACTAGTAATGTTGCCATGTAGTTCTCCACACTTCTCATGAGCCCTGTACAACTCCACCCCCACCACTTATTGGCAGCTTTCTGCCTAGGCACAGTGTACCCAGAAAGCTGCCAATCAGTGGTGCGGGTGGGTTTATACAGGGCTCAGCATTCAGAGAACTGCTAGATCTGCAGCAGTTAAAACAGTAGTTTTATAAAAAAATGCAGTAATAAGCCAAGTTACACATTTCTGGAATCAGGGTCTCTGCCCCTACATCATAAGGGTGAGCAAAAACCTGGTGAGAGATTCTCTTCAAATTCAAGGAATGACTAGTGCCATAATAAGGAATACTGATGCCCTACAGGACTACGGTTTTGTGCAGAGAACTCCCAATCCAGGCTCAGAACAATGGAGACACATTTATTTGCACAGGAGCTGCATACTCAAGGCACCACAATAGCTCCGGCTTCACTTTGTAGATGGAATATAAATATTAATTACGAAAAGTGGACAAAATGGTTATTTGCCAAAACGATTGATAGAATAGAGCTTGTACGTGGCAATTATTCCAGAGACGGGAAGCAGTCGTGGGGAGCGGTCCCACCACAGCTGGATCCTTTCATCACTCCTATTAGCCAAACAGATCAATATGCTTGTCCTGTTTTGGCTTAAAGACGTCAGAATCTGCGCCCCCCCACACTCCCTACAACAAGGGGGTCAGAGCGTTCTCCTGGGCACTGTGCCTCTTCATCTCACACCTGGAGGTCATTATACCAGGACACCTGCATCAGCCGTGAAGATCTCGCTTGGCCCAGAATTTGTTTTCCTCTCCCCCCAGCACAAAGGCGCACAACCGGGCTGTGACTACACCTGACCTTGGCTCATTATCTCCAGACTTACTTTGGAACATTGCCGGATTTGTCTTTAACTCCTAGTGCCCGAGAGTTCAAGAAGTTGACAGGATGGCACTTCTGAAAGATTTCCTAAAAATCACAAATGGAATAAAGAGTCATTAGACATTTAGTAATAAGGAGAAATCTGAAGGCGCAGAAAATAAGATCAGATGTAATTACAGCGTTATAATTAATAGAATCAGAGGCAGCAGTCTCGTGTCATCCGGCTCATCATTCATCACTCGCACAGCGTCACTGACATGATTATATTCAATAACCTGCAAATGGAAGAGACTGAGGTCATCAATTCCATAATCATTTAGTACATCGGCGGTCTGCAGTCTAGTACAGATGCTGCTGCCGGTCAGTCAGGCCGCAGTCTACTACAGATGCCGCTACCGCCGCCGGACGGCCTGTAAGTCTACTACAGATGCCGCCGGACGGCCTGCAAGTCTACAACAGACGCTGCTTCCCCACCGGTCGGGCCACAAGTCTACAACAGACGCTGCTACAGACGCTGGTCGGCCCGCAAGTCTACTACAGATGCCGCTACCGGCACCGGTCGGCCCGCAAGTCTACTACAGACGCCGCTACCGGCACCGGTCGGCCAGCAAGTTTACTACAGACGCTGCTACCGCCGCCGGACGGCCTGTAAGTCTACTACAGACGCTGGTCGGCCCGCAAGTCTACTACAGATGCCGCTACAGACGCTGGTCGGCCCGCAAGTCTACTACAGACGCCGCTACCGGCACCGGTCGGCCAGCAAGTTTACTACAGACGCTGCTACCGCCGCCGGACGGCCTGTAAGTCTACTACAGACGCTGGTCGGCCCGCAAGTCTACTACAGACGCTGCTTCCCCGCTGGTCAGGCAACAAGTCTACACCAGACGCTGCTACTGCCACCAGTCCGCCCACAAGTCTACTACAGACGCTGCCACAAACGCCGGTCGGCCCGCAAGTCTACTACAGACGCGACTACCGCCATCGGTCGGCCCGCAAGTCTACTGCAGACGCCGCTACCTCCGCCGGTCGGCCAGCAAGTTTATTACAGACGCAGCTACCGCCGCCGGACAGCCCGTAAGTCTACTAGAGATGCTGCTTCCTCGCCGGTCGGGCCACAAGTCTACAATAGACTCTGCTACTGCCGCCGGACGTCTGGCAAGTCTACTACAGACGCAGCTACCACCGCTGGTCGGCCCGAAAGTGTACTACAGACGCTGCTACCTCCGCCAGTCGGCTCGCAAGTCTACTACAGACGCTGCTACTGCCGCCGGACGGCCCACAAGTCTACTACAGACGCAGCCGGACGGCCCACAAGTCTGCTAAAGACGCTGCTTCCCTGCCGGTTGGGCCGCAAGTCAACTACAGACGCTGCTACCGCCACCGGACGGCCCGCAAGTCTACTACAGATGCTGCTACAGTCACCGGATGGCTTGCAAGTGTACTACAGACGCCGCCAGTTGGGCCGCAGTTTACTACAGACGCTGACGCCGCCAGTCGGGCTGCAGTCTACTACAGACGTTGATACCACCAGTTGGGCAGCAGTCTACTACAGACGCTCACACCGCCATTCGGGCCACAGTCTACTACAGACGCTGACGCCGTCAGTCAGGCTGCAGTCCATTACAGACGCTGACGGCGCCCAGTTGGGCCGCAGTTTACTACAGACACTGACACCGCCAGTCGGGCCACAGTCTACTACAGACGCAGACGCCGCCAGTCGGGCTGCAGTCTACTACAGACGTTCATGCCACCAGTTGGGCGGCAGTCTATTACAGACGCTGACGCCGCCAGTCGGGCTGCAGACTATTACAGACACTGACGCCGTCAGTTGGGCGGCAGTCTAGTGTAGATGTCATTACCGCCAATCAAGCTTCAGTCTGGTGTAGATAATGCCACCAATCAAACCACAGTCTAGTGTAGATGCTGCCACCAGTCAGGCCTAAGTCTAGGGTAGATGCCACCGCCGATTTCTCTGAAGTCTGGTACAGATGTCACCTGCCAGTCCACACCTTAATGTAGATGCCATTGGCAGTCTATCCGCAGTCTAGCGTAAATGGTTCCACAGGTCATTTTGACTCTCCTGTATTAACAGTTCTGCTAGTCAGTCCACAGTCTAGTGAAAACAATGCCACATGTTAATCAGCAGCCTTTTAAAAGCTTCGGTCAATCCACAGTACATCTTATGCAAAGCATGCCAAGCTGAAAATGTTATCTGAAAATTTACATTTTATTCATTGACATCCTTAGGTTTGTACATATGAACCTTGGAGCACTGGGGTCCTGGGTTCAAATCTCTCCAAGGACAATATCTGCAAGGAGTTTGTATGGTCTCCCCGTTTCTGTGGGTTTCCTACAGGTTTCCTCCACACTCAAAACACATACTGATAGGGAATATAGATTTTGTGAACCCCAATGGGGACAGCGATAACATCTGTAAATCGCTGTAGTATATGACAGCGCTATATAAGAGAGAAAAATGAAATATAAGTCTCTGTATGACTGTGCATGCAGATAGAGCAACATTAGGACCGCCCACTGGACTCTTTATAGAGCCACTAAAAATTAATTGTTGTTTAATGGAAAAGGGAAACAGTCAAATGTGATAGCATCTCACAAACTATGGTGTATATAAGGAGCGGGTACGGACCCTTCTCTTCTGGACTGGATTTGGAACAAGGTAAAGGGGACGCCCATTCTCCTGACTGGTGGGCTTCCTAACATAGAGCACCACCAGACAGTTATTAGATCAGTGTGTCCAGCTTTATTGTGGCCTTTGGAGTTGATTCAATCTGACAATGTGCCCTCCAGACTAAAAAAAAAAAAAAAAAAAGCACCACTGCAGGCTGGTCAGTCCACAGTGTGAAGAAAACCACAACACCGGTCAGTGCCCCGTATAGCGCACTTACCGCAGTCAGTGCCCCGTATAGCGTACTCACAGCGGTCAGGGCCACGTATAGCCTACTCACTGCAGTCAGTGTCCCGTTTAGCGTACTCACCGCAGACAGTGCCCCGTATGGCGTTATCACTGCGGTCAGTGCCCTGTATAGTGTAGATGCTGCAATCAATCCACTGTATTGTAGACGTTGCAGTCAGTCCCCTGTATAGTGTATGCGCTGCGTTCAGTCCCCTGTATAGTGTATGCGCTGCGGTCGGTCCCCTGTATAGTGTATGCGCTGCGGTCGGTCCCCTGTATAGTGTATGCGCTGCGGTCAGTCCCCTGTATAGTGTATGCGCTGCGGTCAGTCCCCTGTATAGTGTATGCGCTGCGGTCAGTCCCCTGTATAGTGTATGCGCTGCGGTCAGTCCCCTGTATAGTGTACGCGCTGCGGTCAGTCCCCTGTATAGTGTACGCGCTGCGGTCAGTCCCCTGTATAGTGTACGCGCTGCGGTCAGTCCCCTGTATAGTGTACGCGCTGCGGTCAGTCCCCTGTATAGTGTACGAGCTGCGGTCAGTCCCCTGTATAGTGTACGAGCTGCGGTCAGTCCCCTGTATAGTGTACGAGCTGCGGTCAGTCCCCTGTATAGTGTATGCGCTGCGGTCAGTCCCCTGTATAGTGTATGCGCTGCGGTCAGTCCCCTGTATAGTGTATGCGCTGCGGTCAGTCCCCTGTATAGTGTATGCGCTGCGGTCAGTCCCCTGTATAGAGCATTAGCTGACTCTGGACAGTCCTAGGTGTCAGTAGTTGTGATCACAATTTATGTAGAAACAATAGGTGCAGAGGCGCCTGGCTGACCTCACTGCCCCATCAGCTCATTAATCTCATTGTGATACTGCCTCCTTCATTTGGTGATCAGGGGGTCTCCAGAACCAGAACCTCTACCAAGCAAAGCTTCGGTCATCTCACTATGATGTGTAAAAAGCTCTCTCTAAACTGCCAGATACCCGGAGCAGTCACCGCAGAAGGGAAGCCGGCTGGTATAAGATCTGCCATCTGCAGCAGTATGGGGGGAGCTTTAGTGCCCTCTAGGGGTCAGTGATGAAATTAGTCTCATAACAAAAACACACTCGCTCTTGCGAACAAAAGCCGATTGGCTGTCATGTGCCGGTCAGTATATAGTACAGTAAATAAGTGCAATAATACAGTAAAATAAAGACAATTAGGCCTATGTGCACACGTTCAGATTTTTCGCGGGAATTCCGCAACTCCCTGCCCGGGAAATACGCTAGAATTCCGCATTTTATAATTCCCGCGTATTTCCCACGTTTTAGCTAGCATTTTGCAAGCGTAATTAGCTTGCAGAATGCTAGCGTCTTCCAAGCGATCTGTAGCATCGCTTGGAGAACTGATTGACAGGTTGGTCACATGCGTCAAACATAGTGTTTGACAAGTGTGACCAACTTTTTACTATTGAGGCCGCCTATGCAGCATCAGTAGTAAAATGATATAAAAGTTAAAAATATTAAAAAAAAATAAAAAATCGTGTTTTTCTCACCTTCCAGCGTCCTGCGCAGCGTCCCCGATCCTCGTGATGCTCCCGGCAAGTCCCGTTCCAAGTGATGCCTTGCGACAATGACCTTTGATGACGTAGCGTAGCGAGGAAGCTAAGTAGCGAAATGCGCGTTGGGGTCCCGTTCTCCACTTATAGTAAGTTTGGGTCTTGGCTTTATTTTACTTTTTGGACATATTTATCCTTGCACATGTTTGTCTGCCTGGCTCAATGATTACTGGCAACCTGCCATGTTTGACATATGATTAAGGCCTCTATTTTCTAATGCCCATATGGTAGATCTGATTTCAGGATCACCTCATTTTTTATAGGCCTATGAATTTATTTGGGTGGTTGTTTCTATGCACTATGGCACTTTAACTTTTCACTGTGAGAAATTTGTAATTTTTGTAACATTTTGCAACTTTGCACTATTGCATATTTTTTGATATATACACAACATGAGGCCAATCTATATGTTTATATGTGCAATTGTCCCTATATTTGCCAACTGGTTACCCTTTCACTTTTATGTGGATACTAAGTGTCGCTGATTCCCTTATATACTGTATTTTCTGATTGATTCATTATTAATCTGTATTTTTTGGATTTAAACAAAATTATAATTCTTAATGTATTGCTCCTTATTCCATAGATTTCAGAAAGGCAGATTTTAAGGGACTCAAAGAGAATTGGAGGGATCCAATGGCTGGATATCCTTAAGGACAAAAATGTACAGGAAGGATGGGAAATCTTGACAAATGAGATTCTCAAAGCACAATTGTTAACAATTCCAAAAAGAGGGAAGAATAGGAAGCATTTAAGGAAACCAGGATGGATGAACACAGAACTTAAATGCATGCTAAAAAGGAAGAAAGAAATGTTTATCAAATGGAAAGAGGGAGGCATACCTAAAGAAGAACATAATGCTGTCTGCAGAACCTGCAGGGTACAAATCAGATTATCTAAAGCTGATAGTGAATTAAGGCTTGCAAGAGATGTCAAAAGCAATAAAAAAGAATTTTGGGGATATGTCAAAAGTAAAAGAAAAGTCAAAGATGCTATAGGATTTTTACAGGATAAAAATGATGAAATGGTAAGAAAAGATGTTGAGAAGACTGAACTTTTAAATTCCTATTTGGCATCTGTTTTTTCTCAGAAAGGAAATGTAGGATCAACTGTTCTTCACTGTCCTATTAAATAGGAATAGAAGAATCCAGGATATCTATAAACAGAAAGATAGTGAGGAAACACTTAGCTAGCATACATGAATTCAAGTCTCCAGGTCCAGATGAATTACACCCCAGAGTACTGAAGGAGACAGAAGAAATTTTTGAACCACACTTTATAATCTTTGAAAATTCTTGGAGGAGAACAGGAGAAGTTCCAGAAGACTAGAAAAGAGCAAATGTTGTTCCTATCTTCAAAAAGGGGAAGAAGGTGGATCCAGGGAACTATAGGCCGGTGAGTGACTTCTATACCAGAAAAGGTCTTTGAACAAATTATTAAACATGTATGTAAGTACCTAGATGAGAATGAAGTGATTAAACAGAGTAAGCATGGGTTTACAACTAATAAGTCATGTCAAACTAACTTAATTTCCTTCTATGACAGTATCACTGACTGGGTGGATCAGGGAAATGCTGTAGATATAGTATATCTTGACTTCAGCTAAGCATTTGACAAAGTATCTCACACCATCCTTATTGAAAAAATGACTAAGTATGGAATGGACAAGGCAACTGTTAGGTGGATTCATAACTGGCTTAGTGATCGGACCCAAAGAGTGGTCGTAAATAGCTGCACATCCAGTTCGATGAATGTCTCAAGTGGGGTACCACAGGGTTCTGTCCTGGGCCCTGTATTGTTCAACATCTTTATCAATGATTTAGATGAAGGAATTGAGGGTACACGGATTAAGCTGATGACACAAAGCTAGGAGGGATAACTAATACTAGAGAAGAGAGAGAGGGGATTCAAAAAGAAATAAATAAATTGGAGCAGTGGGCAGCAACTAACAGAATGGTTTTTAACAGGGAAAATGCAAAGTACTACATCTGGGCAATAAAAATGAAAAAAGCATATACAGAATGGGAGGAATAGGGCTAAGTGACAGCACATGTGAAAAAGACTTTGTTATAGTAATAGATCATAGAATGAACATGAGTCAACAGTGTGATGCAGCAGCAAAAAAGGCAAATGCAATTCTGGGATTAACAGAAGCATAAAGTGTAGATCACGTGAAGTCATTATTGCCCTCTACTCCTCTTTGGTCAGACCTCATCTGGAATACTGTGTCCAGTTTTGGGCACCACATTTAAAAAAAAAAAAAAAGACATCAACAAACTGGAGCAAGTTCAGAGAAGAGCGACCAGAATGGTGACCGGTCTGCAAACCATGTCCTATGAGGAACGGTTACAGGATTTGGGAATGTTTAGCTTGCAAAAGAGAAGACTGAGAGGAGACTTAATAGCTGTTTGCAAATACCTCAAGGGCTGTCACATTGTAGAAGGATCATCTTTATTCTCATTTGCACAAGGAAAGACTAGAAGCAATGGGATGAAACTGAATGGGAGGAGACACAGATTAGATATTAGAAAAAACTTTTTGACAGTTAGAGTGATCAATGAGTGGAACAGGCTGCCACGAGAAGAGGTGGTGAGTTCTCCTTCAATGGAAGTCTTCAAACAGAGGCTGGACAGACATCTATCTGAGATGATTAAGTGAATCCTGCATTGTGCAGGGTGTTGGACCAGATGACCCAGGAGGTCCCTTCCAACTCTACCATTCTATGATTCTAGTATTCTAAAATAGCAACTTACAAATATAATGTGAATAAGGGTTACCTATAACCGACTAACTGAAAAAAAAAACCCCTATTAAAATATAACTTTTATTAAATACAAAAATGACAATATAAAATTGCACAGATATCTCCTATTTTAAAGTCTAGTAAAAAATGGGCTATTATAATGCTGGAAAGAGATAAGGTATAACAGTTAACCCCTTAGCGACCGCCGATACGCCTTTTAACGGCGGTATTTAACTGTACTAAAACCACAGCGCCGTGAATTCACGGCGCTGTGGAGAAAGTAAATAGCTACCCCCAGTGTCGGATTTTCTCCGGGGTCTCGGCTGCCGGGGGTAGCCGAGACCCCAGAGAACATGAATCGGTCGGTTTTTACCGACCCCGCTTTTGCGATCGCCGTTATTAACCCTATATCGGCGACCGCAAAAAAAATAAAAGAAGCCGCGAATGTGCATTAAATTTCTCTTTCCTCTGATGTGATTGCACATCAGAGGAGAGAGAACTAGGGTCCCCGATCCCCCCCGGTATCTCTCCATGGTCCAGGGTCCCCTCCCGGTGGTCCCGCCGGCGTCCTCCGGTGGGCGCCGCCATCTTGGATCCGGAGAAAATGGCGGGCGCAGTGCGCCCGCCGGGAATCTGCAGGCTCCGGCTGGCAGATTCCATTAATTCATTTTGATCACGATGATAAACTATCATCGTGATCAAAATAAACAAAATAGTACATAATCCCCCCCGTTTATCACCCCCTTAGTGAGGCCAACATAACGAAATAAAAAAAATATTTTTTTTTTCAGTTTTCCGTTAGGGTTGGGCTAGGGTTAGGGCTCGGGTTAGAATTAGGGTTAGGGCGAACTAGGATTAGGGTTAGAATTAGGGTTGGGATTAGGGGTGTGTTGGGGTTAGGGTTGGAGCAAGAATTGAGGGGTTTCCACTATTTGCCAACTTTGGGGGGGGGGGGGGTCTAAAAAAAAATCACTTTTGTGGAAATAAAAAATACTTTTTATTTTCACGGCTCTGCGTTTATAAAATTCTGTGAAGCGCTTGGGGGTTCAAAGTGCTCACCACACATCTAGGTAAGTTCCGTAAAAGGCCTAATTTCCAAAATGGGGTCACTTGTGGGGGGTTTCCACTGTTTAGGCCCATCAGGGGCTCTGCAAACGCAACATGACACCCGCAGACCATTCCATCAAAGTCTGCATTCCAAAATGGCACTCCTTCCCTTCCGAGCTCTCCCATGCGCCCAAAAAGTGGTTTCCCCCCACATATGGGGTATCGGCGTACTCAGGACAAATCGCACAACAACTGTGGGGGTATGATTTCTCCTGTTACCCTTGTAAAAATAAAAATTTGGGGGCGAAAAGATCATTTTTGTGGAAAAAAAAATGGATTTTTTATTTTCATGGCTCTACGTTATAAACTTCTGTGAAGCACTTGAAGGTTCAAAGTGCTCACCACACATCTAGATAAGTTCCTTAAAGGGTCTAGTTTCCAAAATGGGGTCACTTGTTGGAGGTTTCCACTGTTTAGGCCCATCAGGGGCTCTGCAAACGCAACATGATGCCCGCAGACCATTCCATCAAAGTCTGCATTCCAAAATGGCACTCCTTCCCTTCCAAGCTCTCCCATGCGTCCAAACAGTGGTTCCCCCCACATATGGGGTATCGGCGTATTCAGGAGAAATTGTACAACAAATTTTGTGGCTGATTTTCTCTTTTAACACTTGTGAAAATAAAAAAAATTGGTTCTGAAGTAAATTTTTTGCAAAAAAAGAGTTAAATGTTAATTTTTTCCTTCCACATTGCTTTAGTTCCTGTGAAGCACTTAAAGGGTTAATAAACTTCTTGAATGTGGTTTTGAGCACCTTGAGGGGGTCTAGTTTTTAGAACGGTGCCACTTTTGGGTATTTTCTATCATGTACACCCCTCAAAATGACTTTAAATATGATGTGGTCCCTAAAAAAAAATGGTTTTATAAATTTTGTTGTAAAAATGAGAAATCGCTGGTCAACTTTTAACCCTTATAACTTCCTAACAAAAAAAAATTTTGCTTCCAAAATTCTGGTGATGTAAAGTAGACATGTGGGAAATGTTATTTATTAAGAAATTTGTGTGACACATCTCTCTGATTTAAGGGCATAAAAATGTAAAGTTTTAAAATTGCAAAATGTTCAAAATTTTCCCCATATTTCCGCTTTTTTCATAAATAAACACAAGACTTATCGAAGAAATTTTACCACTAACATGAAGTACAATATGTCACGAAAAAAAAATCTCAGAATCAGCGGGATCCATTACAGCGTTCAAGAGTTATAACCTCTTAAAGGGACAGTGGTCAGAATTGTAAAAATTGGCCTGGTCATTAAGCTGCTAACTGGCTCTGTCGCTAAGGGGTTAAACCAAATCTAACCAGCTGGATCTGCCAATACAATCATATGGTCAGAAAAATCTAAATCCAAGCAGTTAAACTGCAAAATACTATTCTAGCCCAAAAACCTAAAAAAATGGAAAAAAAGGGAAATGGACATAAATATATAAAAATTGATAATACGTGCTACCATCTGATAACAATTTCACTCAGCTGATGTGAAGAAAAGAGTGACCTGGCCCTATACAAAATGACTGTCTGAACACCTACCTAGGTGCGGAGGTTGGCACCCTAAGAAATACGAGAATGGCGCCCCTGCCCGTGCGATGGCTATCCCTAATCTCCTATATCATCTTATAAGACGACATTAGAAACAGAGGGCCAGACGGCCTGTATCCATTTGCTTAGAATATCTTCATGAATGCGGTAAAACAGATTTATACAATCATATATGGATGTGAGGAAAGAGAACTATCCAGCAGTGGGTCGGTATCCATTAAAAACGTGTTCAAAGATCTATATATAGGGAACAAGAACAATGTGAAATCATTTAGGGAGATCAAGGCCCTCGAGAATTATGTTGTTCCGAGTGGCCTAAGAATTAACATTTTTCCATCACCCAGATTGGCGAGCCCTTAACTTCTACAGGCGTGGCAGAGGGAATCGATAGCCTCCTCATGTAGGTTTATGAAAATCCTGATTGAGGAAGAGAAGATCAATTTTGAACGTACTGGTAAAATATTGAATGAATTGATTGCGAAAACCCTCACACATAAATCGGACCCAGACTTTACTAGGAGAGAGGCAATTCTCCAAACTTCTATTGAAAAGTTTCAGACTACGATCCAATTCCTTAGGGATTTTAACGAATTCAAAGAGAATAGAGTCTATAATTTCCTGGTCACACAACCAAGGGTGTATACAGATATCTCATCATCTGAGACAGATAATTCCGATAGGGAGAGGTCTAGCTCTAGAGGCAGAAGGAGACAGAGGGGCAGGGAGAGAGGCAGAGGAAACAGACACAGATGGCAGGGCCGAGATTTGCGTGTGGCCCAACAGGTGGGGGTATCAGTAGGGCAACCAACCCAGTTAAATACCCAGACAAATGGAACAAATATATCACCTCAACAACCATCTTCCTCATTACAGCCTGCAGCATCCTCCTCTTTTTTGGAACAGAAGGCCCCATTCGGTTATCAACTGAGAAACAGAGTGAACTAAAGGGGCCAAGGCCTGACCAAATCATTAACCTTAGTAATTATATACTGTCTCTGAATGAACAGAGGGTCCTTCTTCTGAAGGGCTTGTCATTTGTACCTACTACCAGGTATGACCCCTTTAGATGGGTTAAGGATATCTATTTTCGCACGAAAACTCAAATGGCACAAATTCTATCTCCAGAAAGATAGAGAGAAATGTGATAGACTGGGAATTGCCATTGATGATTTAGAAACTATGAATACATTAACCGACATATTGGTGGAAAATGAACGTGATGAAACCATGGGTCCATTCACATCTCTTAAGCTCAACAATACTAGGTTGCCCCCTGGGGATGAGGTGGATTGCATTGACATTTTCTTGAGGGTTGTTGAGGAAGAATTGACTAAAATTCATCCCAATATATCAAAAGGGGAAAGGGAATTGAATCTCTCTGAGACGACAGCACTCAACCTATTGGAGAATAACAAGGAGATCGTAATAAAGCCCTCTGACAAAGGGAGCAACCTAGTTATTATGGACCATGAACAGTACACTGCCATGTGTCACTCATTGTTGAGGGACAGAGATAAATATGAAGTTCTAGAACATGATCCTACTTCTCAATATATGGACAAACTTAGAGATATTCTGATGACTGGTCTGGACTTGAGACTGATTACCAAGAATGAATTTGATTTTCCTTGTCCCTCCTTTCCCCTGACACCTGTCTTTTACTGCCTACCAAAAATCCACAAGGGGGTCAATCCCTTGAAAGGATGGCCCATTGTCTCGGGGGTTGATTCAATGAGTCAAAACATTGGGACGTATATTGATAAGATCCTGCACTCATTTATTACATCATTACCATCTTATCTAAGAGACACGTCTGACCTTCTCGTTAAACTTGAGTGTATCAATATCAACTTGAGTGTATCAATATCAGTTCAGAGACATATCTAGCATCAATAGATGTTGAAGCTTTGTACAGTAATATTCCACATTTGGCAGGTGTCAGGGGGGTGGAATTCTTTCTTGGTACAAGGGCAATGCAGTTAGTGGCACATAACATTGTGGTGGAATTGTTGGTGTATATCCTTAATCATGACTACTACCTCTTCAATGGCAGAACCTACCACCAGCTCAGGGGGACCGCTATGGGGAGCCCTTGTGCCCCATCTTATGCTAATCTCTTCCTGGGCTGGTGGGAGGAGACCAAGGTCTTCCTGGAGGAAGCATGGTGGTACCCACATATCCTTCTATGGTCGAGATTTATTAATGACGTGTTCATCCTGTGGTCTGGTTCACCAAGTGAATTTCATAGGTTCATATCTTGTTTAAACCAGAATGATAATATGCGGTTTACATCTGAAATACACAGTGAGACTATCACGTTTCTCGACCTTCAGATAATCAAAAATGGAGAGCGGGGTATCACTACAAAGACGTTTAGAAAACCGTCATCCATGAATAGCCTCCTGCGTTGGGACAGCTATCATCCTGGCCCCCTTAAAAGGGGAATACCCAAGGGACAATTTCTACGCATTAAGAGGAACTGCTCGGATGGGCGAGATTTTGATACACAAGCCCATGACCTGGGGCGGAGGTTCCGGCAGAGAGGGCATCCGAGGGATTTAGATTGTGAGCCCTATCGGGGACAGTGGTGGTGATGTGTGCAAACTGTAAAGCGCTGCGGAATTTGTTAGCACTATATAAAAATAAAGATTATTATTAAAGATTATTATGTAATTAATAAAGCATGGGATCATGCGGTAGGATATAATCGTCATGATTTACTACATCCAACCCCAAAGGAGGAGTCATCAGATATATTGAGAATTATAGGCATGTTCGATGACAGATCTAATGAGGTGCAGGGTATACTGAGGAGACACTGGGGAATCTTAAGGACTGACCCAGAACTGAGAGATGTCATTCCACCTACACCCCAGATAATATACAGGAAGGGGAGATCCATACGGGATAGGTTGGTTCATAGTTTCTACAATAAACGGAGACCAGAAGGCACATGGCTGGATCGTAAGCCATGTGGAACGTTTAAATGTGGCAGTTGCAAATTCTGTCCTTGGATCAATAGAGGAAAATCATTCAAACGTACTACATCAGGAAAAGTTTACTATATGCAAGACTTTGCAAACTGCAAAACAGAAGGTGCAGTCTACATGGCCACGTGCTCCTGTCCACGTAATTATATAGGAAAAACCAAAAGGGAATTCCGCAGATGAGCGGGGGAACATTTGGGAGATATAAAACATGAGAGAGATACACCCCTGGTGAGACATATAAAATTAGAACATCATAATGATCCAAAAGCGGTGTCCTGCTGTGCCCTTGAGGTAGTGCGGCGTAACCCACGGGAGGGAAACTCGGATAAGTCATTATTAAAAAAGGAATGTCAGTGGATATTTAGACTACGTACTCTTGTGCCGGATGGCCTCAATGAACAACAGAATTACTGTTGTTTCATTTGATTCTTTGTCCATTACCATGAAGCCATGACTATGACTAGGTCCGGTGACCTAGTCCTTTACTATGATTAGGATATGATACTTGATTTGAATGTACCCCAAAATGGTAGTTCTTACACTTGTTTACAGTCCTGTATATGCTATGGTTTTGGGCATGAGGTTAAAATGAATAAAAAAATGGTATATTCTTGATGGATATATAAGAGATCTAAAATTATAAATCATGTTCCTATATGCATTTCTGGTGAACATTAAAGGGAAGGTGCCGTGTTTTTTCATAATTTAATGTAAAAAAGAAAATAGTATAAAAAGATATTGTCCCCTAAGCTTGACTCAGTGGTGGGTATGTTTTTTTTTTTTTTACTGTATTAATGCAGCCACTGGGGAGTGCCATCTTACCTTTCTGGCTGCTGAACGACACTTTCCATGCTCATTTACAGCAGTCCCTGGGCATAAGACATAACGGTCGGCTCCCCACCCCTATCTGTATCATTGCAGCAGCATCAGGAGTGAACTGGGCACGCCTCTGTGGGCAGCTCAATTCACAGCTGTAGGTGTGGCCAGGCACCATCTTATTAGAGCCCAGTGCTTTCCTTTTAGCTCCATTTACACTCTATTGCAAGCCCCGGATGCTGTACTGTTCCAGCATAACAGGGCTTGGATGTTCACTCTGCACATACCAGCTGCAGGAGAGGATACAGGACGAGCTCCTGGAGAACGAGCTGCTCTTTCCAAAACACCCGACCAGCTGCTGCCCCTGCTCTTGCAAAACATAGGAGGAGCTGCTCCCTGCTGTTTCAAAACACTTGGCCATCTGCTAGACATCTAATCCTCTCCTGTGTGATACTGACTGCTGAGCCGTGTATCTAATCCTCTCCTGTGTGATACTGTGCTGAGCCGTGTATCTAATCCTATCCTGTGTGATACTGACTGCTGAGGCATGTATCTAATCCTCTCAGTGTGATACTGACTGCTGAGCCGTGTATCTAATCCTCTCAGTGTGATACTGACTGCTGAGGCATGTATCTAATCCTCAGTGTGATAATGACTTCTGAGCCATGTATCTAATCCTCTCCAGTGTGATGCTGACTGCTGAGCCGTGTATCTAATCCTCTCCAGTGTGATGCTGACTGCTGAGCCGTGTATCTAATCCTCTCCTGTGTGATACTGACTGCTGAGCCGTGTATCTAATCCTCTACTGTGTGATACTGACTGCTGAGCCGTGTATCTAATCCTCTCCTATGTGATACTGACTACTGAGCCGTGTATCTAATCCTATCCTATGTGATACTGACTGCTGAGCCGTGTATCTAATCCTATCCTGTGTGATACTGACTGCTGAGCCGTGTATCTAATCCTCTCCTGTGTGATACTGACTGCTGAGCCGTGTATCTAATCCTATCCTGTGTGATACTGACTGCTGAGCCGTGTATCTAATCCTATCCTGTGTGATACTGACTGCTCATCCAAGTATATAATCCTCTCCAGTGTGAGACTGACTGCTGAGCCGTGTATCTAATCATGTCCTGTGTGAAACTGACTGCTGAGCCGTGTATATAATCCTATCCCGTGTGATACTGCTCTCCTGAAATACTCTGTGCTGCTGATACCCTGCTCCTCCACCACATATCTCCCTCTGTGCCCCCCATAGACCAGTACACTGCTCTCCTGAAATACTCTGTGCTGCTGTCTCCCTGCTCCTCCACCATATATCTCCCTCTGTGCCCCCCATAGACCAGTACACTGCTCTCCTGAAATACTCTGTGCTGCTGTCACACTGCTCCTCCCCCATATATCTCCCTCTGTGCCCCCCATAGACCAGCACACTGCTCTCCTGAAATACTCTGTGCTTCTGTCACCCTGCTCCCAGAATCCTTGCTGCCTGTCATCCTCGGTGACCGAAGACCCCATTCCTCTCCTCAGATCCTGTCCTGGCGATGTGTGAAAGCGAGGCGACAGGGGCCCGATATATGGTGGAAGGAGCAGGGTGACAGCAGAACAGAGTATTTCAGGAGAGCAGTGTGCTGGTCTATGGGGGGCACCCAGTTCAGTGCCAGGGATTGTACATAGAGCGCTGTGTTTTATACACATGGATGGACCGTCTGCTCCACAGAAATCCAGGAAACATTTCTGCTGATTGATGGCCTGTTCTGATCCAGACTTTGCATGCAAAGACAGTCAGTAACTTTGCAGGCCCCATCAAAATGGCTGCTCACTGTGTTCCAAAATGTCATCCTCTCTTTTCCCTTAGCAAACACCCAGAAGGGGAGGAGAGGAGTGACACCACACCCATGTCAGCAGATTCCGCCCATAATTACTGCAGGGCAGTAACGTGAGCTAGTTGTACACTAGGTTTTTGTGCCAAATTTCAGTAGCTGCTCCCCCTAGTGTTATCAAGTGGAAATGCCAAACTTTTTAAAATTATTTTTCATATTTTACAAAATTAATAACAAATGATAATATTTTTTTAAGAAAATGTATACATTAATTCTACACATTTTCTCAATTGCTGAAAAAAATGTTTTTGGATGGCACCTTCCCTTTAAGTATACATGAACTCTGCCTATTTATATAACATATGTGGTGGTAGTCACTGTTTATATTTATAGAGCCTAATATAATAATGCTCTTGTTGTGCGAATAATATAATTAAATAGCCTCACAATTTAGGGCATGCGCATGTCCGTATCAGGATAATGCGTCATAGGAATGAATTTACCTATATGCTTGCGGGGTAGAGAGCATGAAGAACAACGTCCCTACTGGATTATTGGTACTTCAGAAGCGAGGACGCCGCTTATATGAGCTGTAATATGCTCCCATGTGACTACACTGCACCTGCGCAATGATGGAGATTGCGGTGACTGTAGCCTAATCATGTGACTCTCCCAGCGTCTGGACACTGAGCAGTCATGCGCAATGAAACAATGAGGACACAGTGGTATTGGTAGGCAAACATACTGTGTGTCTCTAGCGCTGGGCCTGCAGGTGCTGACGTCAGTGTGAGAGCAGCAAATGCTGTGAGCTGATCATGTGACTCCTCTAGCGTCTGGACACGGAATGGACATGCGCAGTGAGAATGTCAGGACACAATCTGCCGGGAAACATACATTGTGCTTCTAGTGTTGTGGCACCAGGTGGGGACACTAGTTTGGAAACAGTGAATGCTGGGAGTGATACAGGTATATAAGGGGGGAATGGTAAGCTACAGGTGCAGCCTTATCAACTGGATTAGTCTCCACTGCCAGACCGCTCTGACCAATATGCATCTCTCCTGATGAACCCGCAGTAGGGGAAACGCGTTCAGAGTGTGCGGACTATATCTGAGGAATGATGTTATCATGGACCTTATGGCTATCATTATGAAGGAGTATATATGCACAGATAAGTACTGTTTTTTTTTGCATGTATGGGCTTACTGCTGTCAGTATCTGGTGATACAAACTAGGGGTATGGTATATATCTGATATCTGCAGTGGCTGCTAATTTACACTGAGGCTTGTAAATCTGGCATATTCAGTGGTGTCTCTGATTGGTTCTAGGATTTCTGACAATTTGATATCAGATAAGCCTTTTTTGTTTACCTACTATTGATTTATCATTGTGTTTAAGGGGCATTTCTTTATGCCCCTTTCTTTAAGGGCACATTGTCTTGCTGTGACAATTTATATATACTTCATATACATAACAGTGGTTTTGGGAAAAGGGCCGAAATTGCTACTAATTTATATGTAACTGGTTCTACTGTATGTGAGTGTTATGCATTTATTTAGACTGTCTGGACTTTCTACCTTTCCTCACATCCATATATGATTGTATAAATAGGGAGTTTTGTGTACTCACCGTAAAATCCTTTTCTCCGAGCCAATCATTGGGGGGGACACAGAGACAGTGGGTGTTAAGCTGCTGCCACTAGGAGGACACTAAGTAAACCAGAAAAACAGTTAGCTCCTCCCCTGCAGTATACACCCTCTCGCTGTCTGAGATTCTCCAGTTCAGTGAAAAAAGCAGTAGGAGCATAAACAGTTCACAATAACCATAACAATATCAATGCCTAAGAATGCTACAGTGAGCCAATAGGCTAAAAAGGGTGGGTGCTGTGTCCCCCAATGATTGGCTCGGAGAAAAGGATTTTACGGTGAGTACACAAAAATCCATATTTCTCCTATGCCTCATTGGGGGACACAGAGACCGTGGGACGTCCTAAAGCAGTCCCTGGGTGGGGAGCATAAATATGCTAATACCCCATGTACCACTGACTGAACACCGCAGTACTGCCGATTGTAGGCAGCGTCTGCCGAGAGCTGCATCCGCAGAAGCCTGAGAATGAATTAGGCAATGTTTGTGAAGGTACGTAAGCTGGACCAAGTCGCAGCCTTGCGGAAAGGCCTGAGAATGAATTTGGTAACTTTTTGTAAAAGTATTCAGACTGGACGAAGTCGCAGCCTTGCAGACCTGTTCTGCCGAGGCCTGGTGCCGAAAGATCGAAGAGGCGCTCACTAACCGGGTAGAGCGCCTTAATCCCCCCTAGGACAGGCGCGTTCCTGACACGGTAGGATACCTGAATCGCCAAGCGAATCAACCTGGCTAGACCCTTCCTATGCCCGTCTGGAAGTATGAACAGGGCTTCTGACTTGTGGAAAGGAGCCATCCGCGAGATGTACTGTCTCAGCGCCCTAACCACATCCAGGGTGTGGAGGGCCTTCTCAATGCGATGGACTGGCGCCGGAACAAAGGGAAGGCAAAACAATTCCCCCGTTGAGATGGCAAGAGGAGAGGACCTTGTCCAGGAAGGACGGGAATGTCCTGAAAACTACCTTTTCCTGATGAAAATTCAGAAACGGAGAACGGCAGGAAAGGGCTGCCAATTCCGAAACTCGTCTGATTGACGTAGTTGCCACTAGAGAGACCACCTTCCAAGAGAGGACGGTCAGTGACACGTCCTGCAGCAGTTCGAAAAGGAACCTCCTGAAAGGCCCCGAGAACCGGGTTAAGGCCCCATGAGTCAAATGGTCTTCTATAAGGAGACTCCACATGGGAAACTCCCTGAATGAACGTCTTGAGCTGAAGCTTGGTGGCAATTTGTGTTGGAAAAGCACTGACAAGGCCGAAATTTTGCCGCTGAGCGAGCTAAGCACAAGGCCTGATATTAATCCGGATTGAAGGAATTCCAATATGGCCAGAATAGAAAATACTGGAGGTGATCGACCATGAACCTTGCACCACAAAAAAAGGAAGGTTGTCTAGGTGCGGTGATAGATGCGCATGGACACAGGCTTCCTGGTACTAATCATGGTGGAAATCACGTCGTGAGGGAAACCAGCCTAAGCTAAAAACCAGGATTCAACGGCCACGCCGTCAAAGGCAGGACCCCGGAATTCTGGTGGTAACTCAGGCCCTGCGAGAGTAGATCCATATGATATGAAAGTCACCAGGAGACGTAAGCGACTAGTTGTATTAGTTCTGCATACCATGCTCGGCGCGGCCAGTCTGGCGCAACTAGGATCACTGGCACTACCTCCGCTCTGATCCTCTTGATGACCCTCGGAAACAAGGGAAGGGGGGGGGGGGGGATGTACAGGAGCCGGAATTATGGCAGAATTAGAGCGTCCACTCCGATGGCGCAAGGATCGCGCGATCGGAAAATGAACCGAGGAACCTTGTTGTTTAGTCTTGAGGTCATGAGATCCACATCCGGAGTCCTCCAACGATGACAAATCTGCTGAAAGAGTTCTGGATGAAGAGACCACCTCCCCGAGGCAATGCCTTGGTGACCAAGAAAATCTATCTTCTAATTTTCCAAGCCCGGGATGTGGCTTGGTGAGATGGGCGAATAGTTGGTTTCGGCCCTATGGAAGATGAAACTCACTTCGTGCATGGCCATCCTGAGATGGTGGAAACTCCTTAGAGCTAATCTGTTTGTTCTTATCTCCCAAAGTTCATGGAGAGACGTGACTCTCGGGTTGACCAATGACCTTGTGCAATGAGGTGATGAGGGACCGCACCCCAACTGAGGAGACTTGCGTCGGAGGTTATTACCAACCATTTTACTGTGGGTAAAGACCTTTCTTGATTCAGGGAGGACCTCGGTGTCTACCCCCTGAGGGCTTGGCTGTCCCGCAGTGACGGAGGAATCCGACGGTCCAGGGAGAAGGGGTTCTCGGCCCAAGCTAACAGAAATGCATGTTGTAAGGGACGGAGGTAGAACTTTCCAAATGGAACTGCTTCCATCGCTGCCACCATCCTTCCGAGCACTCTCATGCTGAAACGAATGGAGAGAGAACCTGGTCGAGAAAGAGGCTGCTTGTTGTAAGGCTTGGGTCTCTCCCTGAGGGAGAGTGGGGAATCCGCGGGAAGTGTGAGCCGGTCCTGGGAGAGACTTTTCGCAGTCTATCTTCTGCCCTAGTCGGGAAAGAGTATTTACTGTTATCCACAGATTCCTTGCAGACTGGAAGGGACGGACCCTTGATGAGCAGGTCGTCCAGGTACGGTAACAGTACCACTCCCCGAGGGTGAAGAATAATAATAAATAATAATAATCTTTATTTTTATATAGCGCTAACATATTCCGCAGCGCTTTACAGTTTGCACACATTATCATCACTGTCCCCAATGGGGCTCACAATCTAAATTCCCTATCAGTATGTCTTTGGAATGTGGGAGGAAACCGGAGTACCCGGAGGAAACCCACGCAAACACGGGGAGAACATACAAACTCCTTGCAAATGTTGTCCTTGGTGGGATTTGATCCCAGGACTCCAGCGCTGCAAGGCTGCAGTGCCATCCACTGAGCCACCGTGCTTGAAAGCCGCCATGACCTTGGTAAAGACCCTGGGAGCGGTGGCGAGTCTGAAGGGCAAGGCCACGAACTGGAAGTGTTCCTCGTGAGTTGCAAAACGCAGGAACTACTGGAGGGACGGGCAGATTGGAATGCGAAGGCAAGCGTTCTTGACGTCGATGGATGCTAGGAACTGTCCCTTTTCCATGGAAGCGACAACTGATCGGAGAGTTTCCATTTGGAATCGCCGTACTGTGACAAGGTGATTAACAATTGAGATACAGAGATGGGTCACATGGACCCGTCCTCTTTTAGAACCACAAAAGAAGGACTGAATAAAATCTTCTGAATCCTTCATGAAGGGGGACCGGAATGATGACTCCGTCCCTTAGAAGAGCCTGAACAGCCCGAAGGAAGGCTCTTGTCTTTCTCTTGGAGGAAGAGGAAAGGAAAACTCAAGTTGGAGGGGTTGAAGAAATTGTATATTATATCCGAAGAATACCAGCTTCCTGGCCCATTTATCGTCATTAGGTAGATCTATGAGATCTGGCTCCCATAGATCCAGAAGCCCTAGGCTTCCAAGAATGGTTAGATCTGTATGAGATCTGGGAGCCTCTGTCTCCGCACGGGGACAGACCTGATCCGAAAGAGAAGATAGAGGAGGACCAACTGGAATTGTTGCGAGAAAATCAAAACATGTCGGCTGTTGGAGCGAAGACGGCCGAACAGCCCTTTGTTGAGGAAGGAATTTACTTGTTTTCTCCCCCGGTAGTATCAGAAATGAGCTGGTCCAGTCTCTCTCCAAAAAGATGACCCGCTTGAAAGGGGGAGAAAAGTCAACAAACTTTTAGGTGTGGCTTCCGCCCACCAGCCGCGGAGCCCTGGATATCGCATTAGCGGCAGTATGAGCCGCGCAATTGGCGGCCTGAAAAGAAGCGTCTACTACAAAGTTCGCTGCGTGAATCATCTGGCTGGCGACAGAGGTTGTCTCCGGAGGAAGATTGGTGCCCTGGAAGGCAGTAATCAGGACTTCTGCCCAAGCGGCCATGCCTTAGTGACCTAAACTGCGGCGAAGGATGGAACAAATGCCGCTTCTGAAGCTTCCAAAAAATTGAACGGGAAAGGTAGTCAATTTGATGATCGGAGGGGTTTCTGACTGAGGAACCCTCAGAAACAGATAGGAGCGTTGTGGAAGCAAGACGCGGTACAGGAGGGTCCACCGGAGGGATCTGTAATCGATCCTTCATTAGGTCTGGATCAAAAGGGTATTTAGCCAGAGTAAACTTTTGCCCAGTGAACCACTTATGGTTGATCCCTATGATACTGGACGGCTGGTAAATAACCAGCGCACGCGCTTATTCCTTAAATAAGGAGTGCTAGAGCGGGAATATTTTCCTCATTCAACCTCAGAATCCTGTTGACTGTGATTCTATAAGAGAATCAAGTGACTTGATCAGTTGGGGCATTTTGAGGGGCTGACGTGACAGATACAAAATCAGAGTTATGCTCGCTGTGAACCTCAGGAGAGGGCGAGCGAGAGACAGGAGTCGCTGATGCTGAGGCGCGAACGCGACTAGGGGACGCGCCATGAGCCCGCTTAGGCAGAGACAGTCCTCCCGGAGGGGGAATATAGCCTTGGTCAGAGGCTGCACCGACCGTGACAGGGGCGCAGCCCACTCGGGGGTACCAGACGCAGGAGGCCCGTCAGCAGCAGCTGCGAGGGGCGTTGGAGCGCAGGTCGGGGCGCGGTTCGGGCGCAGGCCGGGTGGCGGTCCGTGTATAACGGATTAGCTTGAGCACTGGAGAGTCATGCTCGCTGTGGTAAGGCCGACTTGCAGGTAGTACACACGGTAGAAAAGCGCAGTGTGCTTCTTAGCGGCCCGTTTAGCCTCATGTGAGTGAGGCATAGCGCTCCAGAAAGGGTTAACGGCAGAGTCTGACTGCAGCTGCAGGTAATGTGCCGAGAAGGAGTTAAGCTTTGATCGGAGGGCAGATGCAGCTTACCCACGGTCCTGTGTTATGTCCCCCGGGAGGAAAACGGTGGCCCTGTGGGGTCACCCGGAATTCGGCTGCTCCTGAAAGGGTTAACTGAAGCAGAGGTAACAGACATGGCCCCCGAGATTAGAATCGCGCGTCTCGTTTGGAATGAGAGGCGCCAGGAGGAGGCGGCGGAGACGATAGCGCGGGCGGCGCTATTCAAATTGCGGCCTAGTAGGCTGGAAAAGCCGGGGACTAAGTTTTTGGCCTACCCGCGGTAGGCGCCGGGGGGCGGCGCTATCGAGGGCAGCACTATTTAAATTACGGCCTAGCAGGCCGAAAAAGCCGGGGGCTAAATTTCTGGCCTCCCCGCTGTAAGCGCCGGGCGGGGGGGGCTGCGACCAGGTACCAGTGTACCGCCGCTGACGCTAAGTCAGCGCTTCTCCCGGGGACAAGGACCCGACCCCATACCTCTACTCCTGTGCTCAGTCAGGTCGTCGCTGTCCAGGGTCTTTCAGTCTCATCTTCCAGGCGATGTAGCAGAGCTGGAGGAGGTTTTACAGGGGGGTATTGCTCAATCGATCCACCCTCTGGGTAGGGGGACGGAGAGCTCTAGGGCTGATTCAGGGCATCCGAAAAAGCGCTGTTCAGGTCTGCTCCATGCACTCCTGTGCTACGTCCTGTTGCCCTTGCCCTCGTATCCGTGGATTACCGACCATAAGGGAACCATCGTCAGAGGAATTATTATTATTTATTGTTCTAGCGCCACTTATTCCATGGCGCTTTACATGTAAGGAGGGGTATACATAATAGAAACAAGTACAATAATGTTAAACAATACAAGTCATAACTGGTACAGGAGGAGAGAGGACCCTGCCCGCGAAGGCTCACAAGGAATCAGCCCCATTCGTCGCAGGAAAGTGTACTTGAAGGGTTACTCCACGTGCTTGCCTGTTGTTGGTTCGGGGCAGAGCGGGCCGTAGAAAGGAACCGTCGCCCCCTTCACTCCGTTAATTAAAAAATAAAAATTTACAGGAAATTCAAAAATAAAATAAAAACGTGCTCGATTCTTAGACCTTATCCTTGATCTGCCATGCTTACTCCCAGAAGGCCAGGGGTTGAAGGAAAGGCAAAGGACCGACCGCCACGAACCGTCCTGGGACCTGATTGAAGTGTTGGGGGTAAGGTCCTGCCTCGCAGACCAGAGAGGGTATGATGTGGATGGCACCACACTGTTCTCTCGGTTGCTTATTTTTTGGAAAACAGGGTGAGTAGTTACACCATGTTAACCTGAAGAGAAGAACCCTAAAAACAAAGTGAAAAGATTCATAACACGCTTATTTAAAACTCCCGTCAACACATCCCACTCCAATTAATATTCAGAGGGGTACCATGCAGGGCTGTCCTCTATCTCCGGCTCTTTTTGCACTTGCAATGGAACCCATTGCGGAAGCAATAAGGAGAGATCAGAATATCCTGGGTCCTGAGAATATGGGAGACCAATATAAAGTCAGCCTCTTTGCGGATGATCTCCTGCTAACATTAATAAGTCCCCACACTACACTCCCTCACTTGCTTTCCCTCCACGAATTTGAGAAGAATTTTTTCTTGGTGGAAGCTGAAAGGTATTCATATACTTAAACATTTGTGTTCCCCATTTAATATCTTACTTGACAGACAGGAATTTGTTCAAAAATTTGAACCTCCAGTTAGGGAGGTAATGCGATTGAACCAGATCTTCCACTTTGAAAAGCAGAACCTCCCGAGCGGTACTACTCTCAGGGCAACGAGGTTTGAAAATAAATGTCTAAATGACCCTTTGGGCAGGGGAACGATCTCATTGATCTACTATGCTATAAATTCTCCACAAGATGATAAAAAATTGAAGTGTATGCTACAATGGGAGGAGGATCTGGGGTTTGAACAGTCAATTGATGAATGGCATCGTAGCTGTGAAACCCTATTGAAAGGTAGTCACCAGACTTCCATTGTGGAGACCTCCTTAAAACTATTGCACAGTCTATTATGTACTGGAAAAAAGTCATAGCATTTTTCCTAATGTCTCGGGAGAGTGTTTTAGGGGCTGTGGAGTATCTGGTGACATGAAACATATTTGGTGGTCATGTACGGTGGTTTCTGGGCTTTGGGAGAAGCTGAAGCGTCTGATAGCACAGATGTATGATGGACCGGTTGTTCTGGAACCTTCTACCCTTTAACTGGGAACCAGGCCTTCCCGGCTTCCATAAAGCTTTCAGAAGCTAGTAAACTACTTATGTATGGCCACTAAAATCCACATTGCGGCAAAGTGGAAGTTGCCCTCACTGTCAATATCTATGGTGAAAGAGAAGATGAACGACATTATGTTATATGAAAGGATAGAAGCAACTAGAACCGACACGTGGGATTCTTTCAGAGCTTGGCATCCCTGTATGGAGCTTCACACAGATACTCGACTGGATCAGACACTAAGTCTCTCTCCGTAGCCAATTGAGACCTGGTCATATATGATCCTACAATAGTGGGTTGCTATAAACGCCCTGGATTGGTAATTGATGATAACATTATAGATTATAGGATATTGTGTAATTAAATCCTATGTGCCTTTCCCTACCCCTGTCTATGTCCTGTCTTCCCTTATATTATTTGAAGTTTATTGAATGTATGTTAAATTGTTAGTTTACACTCCCTTGCATGGGAGTTCATAACTTGGACTTGGTTTAATAAGTTTCTAAATAAAAATGTATTGAAACTAAAAGATTCATAACACACTACAGGGTGACCTAAGAAGAAGAAAGACAAATCTGGAATCAGATCCCGGTCTGCCTCGTACTGACACCAAGCTAAAACTGACCAGCTTTGTGCCTGTCCATGGGTGTATACTGCAGAGGAGGAGAGAATTCTTTTTTTTGCCTAGTGACAGCAGCATACACCCCCATGGTTTCCTGTGTCCCCCAATGAAGCGATAAAGAAACCATAATTAATACACGTAGTAGAGGGGCTATAATTAGAACCGACCTATTATTTAAGTCAGGATTTTGTGTTATGTGTATTTTTTTTTCTTCTTAAAAGCATAATCTAGAATTCTTGCAACTTCCCAACAGGTCACTGAAGCCATTTTAGTCTCATACTTATTGTCCTTTACAGAAGACTTTTCAGCAGTCTCATTATCGTCACAGACAGGATTACAATGCCAGGTAACACCTCTATACACAGCTGATAACACAGAATCCACCTTTCTGGTGTTATTCCCTTCCTTCACAGGGTCAGCGTCTATTGCTGCTAAAAGACTTCTGTAAAAGACAAGTAGTATGAGACTAAAATGGCTTCAGTGACCGGCTTCAGTGTCTTATGGTCCGGTGCGTCTTATAGAGCGAAAAATACGGTATTTTCGCTTGACACATTCCCTTTAATCAAAGTGGAAGCACCCCAAAACGGTACCAGATGGCACTCTTGTCCCCTCCACGTCGAAATACCCTGGCACCCACAAGGTTAATATTGCTTCTAGCGACAGTCTCACCTCCTGCAGTAACGTCAGCTGCGTTGCGATCTGCTGAACGCTACATTCCTGTATAGAGCTCGTTACGCACTCCTCTCCCTTCATATAGTATGAGGACAGGTCTTCTACAAGTCCAGGGTAACACGGCCGGGGCAGAACCGCCGAGATGGTGTACGTCTTCTCCCTGGGGTGAGGTATGTGGAGGCCGTTGCCTTTAGAGAGTCTCCAGCTGAAGCTCTGTAAAACATGGCGGAGCTACGATCAACTTCTGGGCACTCGCACGACGAACAGAATGGTAGCGTACACAGAGCAGTTCATGGCTGGACGTCCCCATCATCGCAATTACTACATCTGGGCCACCATTTTCAACCTCAGGTTTGATCACACATATATATATATATATATATATATATATATATATATATATATATATATACATATATATACATATATATACATACACACACACACACATATATACATATATATACACACAGGCCGTTTATTTATTTTTTTTATGAAAATTTACCCATTGAGGCATATCGGCGGTTGTTAAGGGGTTAAAACAGAGTTTTAGTTTTGCATCTATGGTTCCATTAATGTCAGGCCCATCATAAAAAAAATAAAAATTGGTAAATGGTCTAATATTAAAAAGTTTCCCTGAATGTGCCCGAGGGTCTTCGAGTGTAGGGCCGGTGGGGTCCCGGAGAGACGCTATACTGAGGAGACAAACAAATAACAGACACTGGGGCCGACATGGGGCAGGGAAAACACCGACCTTCCGCGAAACATTATCCTCGGAGAACTTGGTGCACAGGGAGTGCAGAGATTTGGTGTCGTCCTTTTTCTCGGAACCCAAAGTAGGAGAAGAGATGGTGCACTTCTTACAGGAGAGGTCCTGCAGCAGCGACAGCAGGTAGTCACCGCGCTCGTCCCTCGGAAGAACCTGGGATAAAGGAAACAGGAAGGTCCAATATTATAAGGTTACATGGACTGAGCTCAGAGACACAAGGATGGGGATTACAGGGGTTTTTTGGTTTTAGAGAACCTCTTTCCCCCGGCTGTAATCTGTGCTTTACTCCCAGTCTCCGGGTCCAGAGCGGAGTCTCCACCAGTGTTACCAATATCTGTTACTATCCTTGCATCAACCGATTAGTGATCTCAGCAGCTCGTGGTGTCAACTCGCCACAAGCACATCAGTTTGTGACTGCAGCCTTAAAGGGGTTGTCTACTACTAGGACATCGCCTTCTCATTCTGAAAAAACACTTAAAACTTGCTTCCCGGCCCGTTCCGGCGCTGTTCCAGCGGAGTCGGCACTCATGTAAGGTGTTCGTGTCACGAGATCCGTGTGCCGAGTCACCGCCGCTTCTCTCTCCCCCTTCGGACGTAACGTGTGAACATAAGCCTAAGAGTTTCTATTTTGACGGGGGAAAACATACAGAATGAGAAGGTGTTGTCCTAGTAGTGGACGACCCCTGTAAAGGGAATGTGTCGTGATAAAAAGACCTACTGCTTTATTCTGATCATTTCTTTTTAATTACTTTTCATATTACTGTGCAAATGTGTGTATAATATACCATTGTTGGGCACATCAACATGAGTAGCAATAACCTGACCTAGACCCTACTGAATTGTATAGGAGTATTATCTACTCATGCTCCGATTAGGGCAAATGTCATTGTGAAAGGAATGGGATAAGGTGAGCTGTGACATGTATTGTGAATGGTGGAGTCTGTTATTCACTGTATATAAAAGGTGCTATCTGTCATTTTACAGGAGGAGAAGGTGAGCTGTGACATCTTCTATTGTGAATGGGGTGGATCTTGTGTTATCAACTGTTTATAGAGGTGTTATCAGTCATTGTACAGGAGGCAGAGGAAGTGAGCTGTGACATGTTGTGAATGGTGGATCATGGGTTATCCATTGTATATAGAGATGTTATTAGTCATTGTACAGGAGGAGGTGAGCTGAGACATCACCGATTGTGAATGGCGGATCCTACAGTATGTAATCTACTAAAAACAAAAAACAAATATCCTAAAATAAAAAAGTAAAAAATAAATTGCAAAAATTGCATGAAGGTAGTAATAATAACAAGGCTATTTAGTAAACATTATTTTGATCAAAAGAATGTACAAGCCATCCCGCCTTGATGTGCATTATATGCATTTACATTTTTCATACACATTAATTTACTTTTTCAGCTCAGATCTAGTTTCTCAGTATGTAATCTACTGTATATAGAGGTTATCAGTCATTGTACAGGAGGCAGAGGAAGTGAGCTGTGACATGTTGTGAATGGTGGATCTTGGGTTATCCACTGTATATAGAGGTGTTATCAGTCATTGCACAGGAGAAGGTGAGCTGTGACAAGTTGTGAATGGTGGATCTTGGGTTATCCAATGTATGTAGAGGTGTTATCAGTCATTGCACAGGAGGAGGTGAGCTGTGACATGTTGTGAATGGTGGATCTTGGGTTATCCAATGTATGTAGAGGTTTTATCAGTCATTGCACAGGATGAGGTGAGCTGTGACATGTTGTGAATGGTGGACGTTGGGTTATCCACTGTATATAGAGGTGTTATAAGTCATTGCACAGGAGGAGGTGAGCTGTGACATGTTGTCAATGGTGGATCTTGGGTTATCCAATGTATGTAGAGGTGTTATCAGTCATTGCACAGGATGAGGTGAGCTGTGACATGTTGTCAATGGTGGATCTTGGGTTATCCAATGTATGTAGAGGTGTTATCAGTCATTGCACAGGATGAGGTGAGCTGTGACATGTTGTGAATGGTGGACGTTGGGTTATCCACTGTATATAGAGGTGTTATAAGTCATTGCACAGGAGGAGGTGAGCTGTGACATGTTGTCAATGGTGGATCTTGGGTTATCCAATGTATGTAGAGGTGTTATCAGTCATTGCACAGGATGAGGTGAGCTGTGACAAGTTGTGAATGGTGGATCTTGGGTTATCCAATGTATGTAGAGGTGTTATCAGTCATTGCACAGGAGGAGGTGAGCTGTGACATGTTGTGAATGGTGGATCTTGGGTTATCCAATGTATGTAGAGGTGTTATCAGTCATTGCACAGGATGAGGTGAGCTGTGACATGTTGTGAATGGTGGACGTTGGGTTATCCACTGTATATAGAGGTGTTATAAGTCATTGCACAGGAGGAGGTGAGCTGTGACATGTTGTCAATGGTGGATCTTGGGTTATCCAATGTATGTAGAGGTGTTATCAGTCATTGCACAGGATGAGGTGAGCTGTGACAAGTTGTGAATGGTGGATCTTGGGTTATCCAATGTATGTAGAGGTGTTATCAGTCATTGCACAGGAGGAGGTGAGCTGTGACATGTTGTGAATGGTGGATCTTGGGTTATCCAATGTATGTAGAGGTTTTATCAGTCATTGCACAGGATGAGGTGAGCTGTGACATGTTGTGAATGGTGGACGTTGGGTTATCCACTGTATATAGAGGTGTTATAAGTCATTGCACAGGAGGAGGTGAGCTGTGACATGTTGTCAATGGTGGATCTTGGGTTATCCAATGTATGTAGAGGTGTTATCAGTCATTGCACAGGAGGAGGTGAGCTGTGACATGTTGTCAATGGTGGATCTTGGGTTATCCAATGTATGTAGAGGTGTTATCAGTCATTGCACAGGATGAGGTGAGCTGTGACATGTTGTCAATGGTGGATCTTGGGTTATCCAATGTATGTAGAGGTGTTATCAGTCATTGCACAGGAGGAGGTGAGCTGTGACATGTCAATGGTGGATCTTGGGTTATCCAATGTATGTAGAGGTGTTATCAGTCATTGCACAGGATGAGGTGAGCTGTGACATGTTGTGAATGGTGGACGTTGGGTTATCCACTGTATGTAGAGGTGTTATCAGTCATTGCACAGGAGGAGGTGAGCTGTGACATGTTGTCAATGGTGGATCGTGGGTTATCCAATGTATGTAGAGGTGTTATCATTCATTGCATAGGATGAGATGAGCTGTGACATGTTGTGAATGGTGGATCTTGGGTTATCCACTGTATATAGAGGTGTTATCAGTCATTGTACAGGAGAGGGAGGAGGTGAGCTGTGATTTCTCCTATTGTGAATGGTGGATTCTGTGTTATCTACTGTATCTTGCGGTTTTTGTAATCCTGTGCTGGTAATGAGACTGCTGAAAAGTCAGGACAGGAATCTAGAGTGACAGGAGTCTAGAATTAGGCCTAGTGGCCAATGGAAAACTGAAATATTTACATAGTGTTGTAGATAACTGAATAAAGAAAAAAAACACTAAATTAGAATTCTATTTAATATAAAATCCTGAGTTAACCACCAGGTCATTTTCTGACACCGTGCTCCCTTTAAAACGGCTTTTGATCAGTTCCAATCCATTTTTGCACTTGCTCAGCGGAGTCACCTGGGAATTACTTAAGTCTTCGATCTTGTCTAGAAGATCTGGATTCATGGAGAAGTCGACGTGCCAGCATTCTTCTATCCAGGCTTGTAGGAGCACAAGGGACCGATGATAGATTTTGGCGTCTAAACAAGAGGGGTCCGAATCTTCTCTACAATCACACACAACAATATTAGGAAAATAATGACCGTCATCATATACATTATATCTATCTATACCAAGTACTGGGAAGAGCAATAGGAAAGATTAGTCAGCGGTCCCCACCCTCCTTGTAAGACGGAGAAGCCGCATTCCCCATGTGGGAAGCCTGTAATGTAGTAACATTGCCTGTCTGGCCGGATACCAGCAATGTGGGATTAATTATCTGCACCGCACACACACATTACAAGCCGTAACCGACATGTTAAAATAAGAGTCCTCTATTATTTCCAAAAATAATAAAAGTCCAAAATTCAGTGTAATGTATCCCATCACCCCCTCCGTACAGCGGCCGGGGGTCCGATGATAGCGCAGTGCCAGCAGTTCTATAAACAGCGGGCGCCCTCTAGTGGTGGCTGCAGGCTGTACCTAACATTGGGAGCTAATACACACAGGTTGGAAAAGTTGCCGACTTTACCAGTGCAATTGTGCAGGTAAAATACCATGTTGGTTTAACCTCATTCTGGCCAGTAATTTTTATTTATTTATTTTTTTGCAATTTTTGGTTATTTTTCCCATTCTTCCAAGAGTCATAACTTTTTTTTTTTAATCATAGATTAATATATAGAAAGATAAAAACCTTGGTAATGTGCTAGTAAGTCTGTCCACAAGGAACTGCAGCAGATCCACCTGACAACAGAAGTACCGGAAGGTGTAGAAGAACTGCTGCACGTAGCCGTCCACGACAGCGTTTCTGGGGGAGAAATGAAAAAATAAAAAAATAAAAAAAAAGACAAAAAGAAAACAAGTCACTACGGGCACAAAAAGCAACAAGGTGGCACAAACTAGTATATGACAAGGGTTATACACAACACTACATTACTAGTAAATTATTGTATTCACCGTAAAATAACATATTTACTAGTGATGAGAGAACGTGCCCGGATAAAGTGTTATCGGAGCATGCTCAGGTGCTAACAGAGTGACTTTGGCGTGCTCGAATAACATGCTATGATTGCCTAACGAACAGCCACAGGACCTGCAGCCGCGGAAGAATCAGGGGGCGAAACACGCGTCGGGGCGAGGATGCACTTTCAGCTTACCCTTTTGGATCACTGGCCACCTATTTTCAGGTATATGTTCTTGGTATTTTCTTGCATTCAGACGGGGGTTATGTTTCTTACTTCTTGTGTTTTATGGGACTGTATGCTTTCTTTTGATAAATATCAGTATTGATATTATTAGCAGCATCTGTCAGTCTAATATAACCTCCCTATCTTTGTACTTAGTTGTTTATTTAAGATATATAACCTAGTTAATATGCCTTTACTAGTGCTGTGCACATAGTGAGTTCTTTATACATTGATTACCATGTGTTAGCTAGACTTATCCATCTTCATTTAGGGTGTTAAGTTTGCGCCCCCTTCTGGTGTTTTTTTTGTAAATATTTTTCGTGCCAAAAAATTTTAAGTATATTTAAATAAGATACGAATTAAAAAAAATTAATTTAACATGAACCTTTGTGGATCTCTTCGTTGGGTCTGATGTTTACTTGCATCAGAGCCCATTTTTGTACTCATGTTCACTTCATCACTGCAGCAGCGGGGACTGGAACGTGTTTTTCGAGCACGACGAAGTCATTCGGTCAGCACCCGAGCATGCTCAGATAATACCTCATCTGAGCACGTTCGCTCATCACTAATCTTTACTTAAAATTCTTCATTGTGTCGTTCCTCTGTAATACAATACATTGACATCAGGGTACAACTATCACCCCTGGGATGTGTTCCTACAAAGTCAAAAAAAGTAAAATAAAAAAAAAAAACTATAGGACCCCCAATGTAAGGTTTTTCTTTCCATTATCCCGATACAAAGAAGAACTCATAATGGATTGTGTGACCATCGGCCATGATGCAGCAAAGCAGAACATTCCCGCCGCCGTGCTTTACATGCTCTTCCGGTACTGTGGCTATCTATAACTCTGTGCCCGGTCTGTACAGAGCACTTGGGGCGGCAATTCGCCAGCCGGAGGAAAAATTGCTTGAAGTTTCAAAAAACTTTTTAAGCAATACAAAGTTGCTCAATCATGTCGCGAAACTTGGCGTGTTTTCATCAGCCCTGCCTTGTGGTCTATAAAGCGGGCAGAGCGCAGGCAGGACGGGGTACGGCCAAGCGCACCCCTCCAAAAATGCATCATAATTTACAACAGAAATCCACACCAGCCCCCGACCGGAGCAGTGTTTCTGGAGGAGCCACCCGGCATTTCTAAGAGGCGCATCTTATACCGGTGCTATGATCCTTAGGACTGGCGTGTAATACACAGTTTTTTATGAATTGAGACCTTAGTTGCAGAAATTCTGATTTTTTTTGTTTTGCTCCGATGGTTATGGGTAATCGTTGGTTTCTTATTGGCATCTCCTCTATGCAGATTTTAAGCTCCAAACATCAGAGTAAGGCTGTGTTCACATGTTTTTTGTTGCTTTTTTTAATGCAAATTTTACGTTACGTTTTACAGTACCATGGAAATCCCATGCACACACATTGTTTTTTTTCTCTCCTGGCTGAATTGGAAAACTGCTGCATTTTTGAAAGTTTAAGAATGTCACTTCCTTCAGCGTTTCTCCACCCATAGAAGGCAACAAGCAACAATGTGGCGGCCTCCATATCCATCATCTAGGACTGATCTCCATAACTGCTACAACAACATTCTCTCCATTCATATTATCCTGCAGCGCGCGCCGGGGTTGGGGTGGGAGGGTACCTGGAGTAGAGGTGCACCAGCAGTCCCAGGGGGGTCCCAGCCTGGAGGTTCTTTGATGTGTGGTCTCGCTTGTGAGCTTTTTCATTATACATGAGAAGAAAGGCATCGATTTCAGAAGAGCTCAGAGATGGAAGACTGGCCAGGTTCGCCACCGTGGAAAGGTCCCGCGACTCCAGCCCCCATTGCTCAGCATAAGAAACCTCCAAGTGGAGAGAATATAATAATTAATGAAGGAATAAGAAGATCAATATAACAGAGGACAAAAGAAAAGTCCCACAATTAAAAATGTCCACAAAACACTTAATCTTCGCACAATTCTAGGCGTTGTAAGGGGTCGGAAAAAGCTTGTTTTTTTTTTTACTGTGCCCTTCATAGATTTATGTAAAGCAGTGCATTTGTCATTTTGTTTCTATCTTACATTTTATCTGTTAAATGGCCACAGTGTGAACATGCTCTGACGCATTTTCCCCCCTTCAAGTCTCAGGTTCATCAAGGGATCAATGATGGGTTCATGTTGAGGTGCGACGTTCTGCCAAATGTCTCATCCTGGAGCGCTGGGTGCGCAACCAAGATAAGTCGCCTGGTGAGCAGGTGACCGATATGACAATCGCCTTACCTGGAGTAATTTTTTGGCCAGTTCAAGAAATTGCACCTTTGATTTCATTTCTTCCAAATGACCTTTAAGCTTGGGCAACAAGTCTTTCACGTCAGATCCTACAGAACATACAATATTTAGAAGTACAATCTGCATTTCAGTAAGCGGCAAAGTCGTTTGCCTTTCTAAGGTCTACCCGACAATTTCCATTTATGAAGATGGGAATGACCCTTGAAGTGATGACCACGTGTCGCTCACATAGCACTGGCTTCATGGTCACAGAAGAGAAGGAGACATCCTCCATGTCTGGGAACGGAGTGTCTGGAATAACCCTTTAATAGCCATTACCTGACAATCTTTTGCACGTTAGGTCTGGGCCTACCTCCAGCAGTCCTGTAGATAAGGACTGGAGCGGTGGCAAGCATGTGGGGGTTCTCAGTGGCCGGATTCCTCCAGTGATAGTATGCCAAGATGGAAATATCAACAGGCAGCAGGAATCAGAGTCTGGCCAAGTTTCCACAGTTTAAAGGACTATAGGAATAGAGGAGACTTGTCCGGCGCCAACCCTGGACACCTTCTCCCACACATGGGACAGATCTGTCAATCACCTACAGCTGGACTAGTTTCATTTATTTCTATGGTCCCTGTCCCGGACCTTTAAGCTATGCATACCGGTCCATACTCCAATTCATGCTGCCCTCTGCTTGGACATCATGTCTCAGTTAACAGGTTCCCTTTAGGTTCTGATCACAGGAGGAGCCCCTGGTATATGGGGGATCACAAAGCCACAAAGTAGAGGGGACACTGGCGCTAAAACCCTGAACCATCAAGGACATGGCCACTATCTAAAAGCAAAGCATGGTGGCACACTGAGAAGAGGCTGGCACCTGGAAGGTGGCTTATCTTAAAGTGCCATATAGGCTGTAAGATTCCTACTAGAGAAGATGGTACATCGCGATCACATGCGGTGAAGAGGACGTCATCGCTCAGTCCAGTGACCGGCGGAAAACTGGAGCGCCAGGGGGATTTAACAGGAAACTACTTGGTCTCTTATGATTTTATCCCACGTTCCCCCTTGGCCAAAACTTAACCTGATCCTGGAATATTTTTAAGTGCTATACTTTCCCTAATAACAATCCGCTATCTATTGAGTTTTCTACCCCGATCTCGGCACTGCCCACCTCTTGTACATGGGCCCATCTCCCGACGGGACGCTGCCATTTACCTTTACTCCGCTTCCCCTTCAGCATTAGATTCTGGTAAAGCTTCACGGTTTTCCGGTAATTTTTGGTCTCGATCATCAGCTGCTGCTCCAGTTCCTGCAAAAGGAGAGAAAGAAAATCTCATCTTCAGTTTCGCATTTATTTATACATCAGCTTTTTTTATTTGACCCTAAATGCCAGTCCCCCGGTGGGCAGAATATTACCGTGTATGACGAGATCATGGAAACTAGATCTGAACCTGAAGGCAATTAAAACTTTACATCTGCGAGTTAAGGCCCCCGGGGGCCACAAGTGGCTCCTGCTACTGAAGTGCTAAATTAGGGAAAAGTGAGAAGTGTTAAAAAGGGTATTTTTAGTGGGTTGTAAATGCCGGCTGACAAGTCATCTGTGCCTGAGAAAAACGCCATTATAACACGATAACAATCTGCCTTCGGCACTCACCGGCCGAAAAGAACGTCTTCTATCCTATCGCAACCACAAACTCGCCTGACCTTAACCCCTGAACGACCAGGGGTATTTTTGGTTTTGCTTTTTCATTTTTCCCTCCACTTCTTCCCAGAGCCATAACTTTTTGGCCATGTGAGGGCTTGTTTTTTGCAGGATGAGTTGCACTTTTGAACGACACCATTGGTTTTATCATATCGTGTACTACAAACTGGGAAAAGAATTCCAAGTGCGGTGAAATTGCAAAAAAAAAAGTCCAATCCCACACTTGTTTTTTGTTTGGCTTTTTTACTAGGTTCACTAAATGCTAAAATTGCGCCATCTTCCGAGACCTGTAGCGTCTCCATTTTTCGTGACCTGGGTTGGATGTGGGCTTATTTTTTTCACACTGAGCTGACGTTTTTAATGATACCACTTTTGCGCAGATATGATCTTTTGATCGCCAGTTATTGCGTCTTAATGCAATGTCACAGAGACAAAAAAAAAAAAACCGTAATTCTGGCGTTTTGATTTTTTTTCTCGCTACGCCGTTTAGCGATCGGGTTAATCCTTTTTTTTTACTGAATGGGCAATTCTGAAGTCGGTGATCGATACCTAATCTATGTGTGATTTTTTTTTTTTTTTTAATTGTTTTATTTTGAATGGGGCAAAAGGGGGGTGATTTGAACTTTTAGTTTTTTTTTTTTTTCATATTTTTTTTTAAACTTTTGGCATGCTTCAATATCCTCCATAGGAGACTAGAAGCTTCCATAGGTCGGCTCTGCTACATACAGGCGATGAGCAGATCACCTATATGTAGAAGAATTACAGCATTGCTATGAGCACTGACCACCGGTTGCGCTCATAGCAATCTGGCATCAACAACCAAAGAGGTCTCCAGGAGACCTCTGGTTGTTATGCCAACGCATTGCTGACCCCCGCAACGCACAACGCACAAGGAGAAGCTGTACGGGAGAGTGATGCGAAAGAAGCCGTTTCTGCAAGCACGCCACAAACAGAGTCGCCTGAGGTCTGCAAAAGCACATTTGGACAAGCCAGTTACATTTTGGAAGAAGGTCCTGTGGACTGATGAAACAAAGATTGAGTTGTTTGGTCATACAAAAAGGCGTTCTGCATGCGCTGTATTGTTGACCGATGCACAGTGACACCATCTGCAGCAAGATGATACTGCAGGTCTTTGGAGGTGGTCTGTGGATTGTCCTTGACTGTTCTCACCATTCTTCTTCTCTGCCTTTCTGATCTTTTTCTTGGCCTGCCACTTCTGGGCTTAACAAGAACTGTACCTGTGTTCTTCCATTTCCTTACTATGTTCCTCACAGTGGAAACTGACAGATTAAATCTCTGAGACAACTTTTTGTATCCTTCCCCTGAAAAGCTATGTTGAATAATCTTTGTTTTCAGATCATTTGAGAGTTGTTTTGAGGAGCCCATGATGCCACTCTTCATAGGAGAATCAAATAGGAGAACTACTTGCAAGTGGCCACCTTAAATACCTTTTCTCATGATTTGATACACCTGGCTATGAAGTTCAAAGCTCAATGAGGTTACAAAACCAATTTTGTGCTTCAGGAAGTCAGTAAAAAGTAGTTAGGAGTGTTCAAATCAAGAAAATGATAAGGGTGCCCATACTTTTGCACCAGTCAAATTTTGTTTAAATGCAGATTGCACATTTTCTGTTAGTACAATAAGCCTCATTTGAATCCAGAAATATAACTGAGTCCATCAGTTATTAGACATATGAAACTGAAATAGCTGTTGCAAAAACCAAAATTGTTATAAAGAAAAAAGGTTAACATTAATAGGGGTGCCCAAACTTTTACATATGACTGTACATGGACATAGAAATGAATAACAGGAGTCAAGTATTGGGCTCCATAATAAATATGTACAGTACAGACCAAAAGTTTGGACACACCTTCTCATTCAAAGAGTTTTCTTTATTGTCATGACTATAAAATTGTAGATTCACTCTGAAGGCATCAAAACTATGAATTAACACATGTGGAATTATACAATTAACAAAAAAGTGTGAAACAACTGAAAATACTATATGTCTTATATTCTAGGTTCTTCAAAGTAGCCTCCTTTTGCTTTGATTACTGCTTTGCTCACTCTGGGCATACTCTTGATGAGCTTCAAGAGGTAGTCACCGGAAATGGTCTTCCAACAGTCTTGAAGGAGTTCCCAGAGATGCTTAGCACTTGTTGACCCTTTTGCCTTCACTCTGCGGTCCAGCTCACCCCAAACCATCTCGATTGGGTTCAGGTCTGGTAACTGTGGAGGCCAGGTCATCTGGCGTAGCACCCCATCACTCTCCTTCTTGGTCAAATAGCCCTTACACAGCCTGGAGGTGTGTTTGAGTGTTTGAGGTCATTGTCCTGTTGAAAAATAAATGATGGTCCAACTAAACGCAAACCGGATGGAATAGCATGCCGCTGCAAGATGCTGTGGTAGCCATGCTGGTTCAGTATGCCTTCAATTTTGAATAAATCCCCAGTGTCAGCAGCAAAGCAGCCCCACACCATCACACCTCCTCCTCCATGCTTCACGGTGGGAACCAGGCATGTAGAGTCCATCCGTTCACCTTTTCTGCGTCGCATAAAGACACGGTGGTTGGAACCAAAGATCAGACCAAAGCACAGTTTCCCACTGGTCTAATGTCCATTCCTTGTGTTCTTTAGCCCAAACAAGTCTTTTCTGCTTGTTTCCTGTCCTTAGCAGTGGTTTCCTAGCAGCTATTTTACCATGAAGGCCTGCTGCACAAAGTCTACTCTTAACAGTTGTTGTAGAGATGTGTCTGCTGCTAGAACTCTGTGTGGCATTGACCTGGTCTCTAATCTGAGCTGCTGTTTCCCGCGATTTTTGAGGCTGGTGACTCGGATGAACTTATCCTCCGCAGCAGAGGTGACTCTTGGTCTTCCTTTCCTGGGGCGGTCCTCATGTGAGCCAGTTTCTTTGTAGTGCTTGATGGTTTTTCAGTTGTTTCACACTTTTTTGTTAATGATATAATTCCACATGTGTCAATTCATAGTTTTGATGCCTTCAGAGTGAATCTACAATATTCATAGTCATAAAAATAAGGAAAACTCTTTGAATGAGAAGGTGTGTCCAAAGTTTGGTCTGTACTGTAGTATATATATATATATATATATATATATATATATATATATATATATACACATACATACATACACACACACATACATACTGTGCTGTAGTGACCACTGTGTCCGCTAGGGGGCGCTGTGTGGATGTCCTAGGAGAGGATGAATGGCAGAAAACTGGATGACCATTGTGTATCTCAAGATGGGTGTCCTTGAGATGGAGACTTATGTGTGTGTTGATCAGCAGTGATAATGCTGAGGTGTTGTTTCAACGTGTCCGGGAGAAGTCTCCAGGTAGCTGGTGAGTCGGGCAGGACTAGTTACCTACAAATCCACCCAGGGGTGTGGTTAAGAGCGATAGTGTAAAGAGTGTGAGAATGGTTCAAGGACCTATGATGAGGTCATAGCCATGTGACCCGGTTGGCGTGGCTACGGACCATATAAGGTGGCCAGGGTAGGTCACATGGGTGAATGCAGGGACCCGGTTGGTCCGTTTGGAAGGTCTCGCTGGGAGATGTGTCTGCCTCCATGAAGTGCCTGTGTGTAATGGCTGCACGTGTCTGAGAATTCCCAGAGGAGCGAATCGACGTCTGCAGCATGGAGAAGCAGCCATGAGGTAAAACCCTGACGGGGTTAGAACTGTGAGGCTAGAAAGCCTGCGGAATATGGACATTGCATAACCTGTGCAAGTACAGGTTAATCAGAGTGGAGCTCTGTCATTGACGCTATGCCGTTTGATATGAACTTTATGTTGCTGGTCATGGTTTATGATGCGTAAATAAACCGCTTGGACCATGATTGTTTTATGGAAAACCTGTGCCGGATGTGATTTATTGGCTGTCAAGCGAGTATCCCCTACCCGAATGACAGCGATACCTTACAATACACACACGTTGTAATATTATATATATAAACACACACACACAATGTGTGTGTATTGTGAGGTAGCGCTGTCATTCGGGTAGGGGATACTCGCTTGGCAGATTATATATATATATATATATATATATATATATATATATATATATACACACAGTTGTGGCCAAAAGTATTGACACCCCTGCAATTCTGTCAGATAATACTCAGTTTCTTCCTGAAAATGATTACAAACACAAATTCTTTGGTATTATTATCTTCATTTAATTTGTCTTAAATGGAAAAACACAAAAGAGAATGAAACAAAAAGCAAAACATTGATCATTTCACACAAAACTCCAAAAATGGGCCAGACAAAAGTATTGGCACCCTCAGCCTAATACTTGGTTGCACAACCTTTAGCCAAAATAACTGCGACCAACCGCTTCCGGTAACCATCAATGAGTTTCTTACAATGCTCTGCTGGAATTTTAGACCATTCTTCTTTGGCAAACTGCTCCAGGTCCCTGATATTTGAAGGGTGCCTTCTCCAAACTGCCATTTTTAGATCTCTCCACAGGTGTTCTATGGGATTCAGGTCTGGGCTCATTGCTGGCCACCTTAGAAGTCTCCAGTGCTTTCTCTCAAACCATTTCCTAGTGCTTTTTGAAGTGTGTTTTGGGTCATTGTCCTGCTGAAGACCCATGACCTCTGAGGGAGACCCAGCTTTCTCACACTGGGCCCTACATTGTGCTGCAAAATTTGTTGGTAGTCTTCTGACTTCATAATGCCATGCACATGGTCAAGCAGTCCAGTGCCATAGGCAGCAAAGCAACCCCAAAACATCAGGGAACCTCCGCCATGTTTGACTGTAGGGACCGTGTTCTTTTCTTTGAATGCCTCTTTTTTTCTCCTGTAAACTCTATGTTGATGCCTTTGCCCAAAAAGCTCTACTTTTGTCTCATCTGACCAGAGAACATTCTTCCAAAACGTTTTAGGCTTTTTCAGGTAAGTTTTGGCAAACTCCAGCCTGGCTTTTTTATGTCTCGGGGTAAGAAGTGGGGTCTTCCTGGGTCTCTTACCATACAGTCCCTTTTCATTCAGACGCCGACGGATAGTATGGGTTGACACTGTTGTACCCTCGGACTGCAGGGCAGCTTGAACTTGTTTGGATGTTAGTCAAGGTTCTTTTTCCAACATCCGCACAATCTTGCGTTGAAATCTCTTGTCAATTTTTCTTTTCCGTCCACATCTAGGGAGGTTAACCACAGTGCCATGGGCTTTAAACTTCTTGATGACACTGCTCAGGTAGACACAGGAACATTCAGGTCTTTGGAGATGGACTTGTAGCCTTGAGATTGCTCATGCTTCCTCACAATTTGGTTTCTCAAGTCCTTAGACAGTTCTTTGGTCTTCTTTCTTTTCTCCATGCTCAATGTGGTACACACAAGGACACAGGACAGAGGTTGAGTCAACTTTAATCCATGTCAACTGGCTGCAAGTGTGATTTAGTTATTGCCAACACCTGTTAGGTGCCACAGGTAAGTTACAGGTGCTGTTAATTACACAAATTAGAGAAGCATCACATGATTTTTCGAACAGTGCCAATACTTTTGTCCACCCTCTTTTTTATGTTTGGTGTGGAATTATATCCAATTTGGCTTTAGGACAATTCTTTTTGTGTTTTTTCATTTAAGACAAATTAAATGAAGATAATAACAAAGAATTTGTGTTTGCAATCATTTTCAGGAAGAAACTGAGTATTATCAGAATTGCAGGGGTGTCAATACTTTTGGCCACAACTGTATACACACACACACTTTTTTTTTCCCCAATGAAGACCGGCAAGGATGACTGATCTTATCAGTATGGGAGTCTGAAATCCATCTCCGGTCTCATCATTCACAGCTACCTTGACTTTCCCTCATTCTTTACCCTACAGCTTTGCTTTTCGCAATAGTACAGTATGTGGGGGGCAGGAAGACGAATGGCTAGAAGCAATAGAACCATAGTCACAGCGTCTGTCTGTAGCGAATGGAGGAAGGAGGGGGCTACGTAGCATCACAGTCCACGAGACCACCTTTAGCTGGGCCCCCTTTACATGCTAAGAGAATAAACAGGAAACAAGCAGCAGAGACCCCTACCAGCCTCTTGGCCTCCATACTCTTCGAGCACTTATCCTTTTGCCGGCCGAGGATGGTGACATAATGCTGGACATCGGGGTCAAACATGTCTGCTCCGCAGAAGGCACTGGACCACCCGGAGCTGCACCGGTACACCTCAGACGGGCAGATGGACATGCTCTCTCGCTGCTTCACGTCTTCATTTTCTTCCGAGAGATCCGGACTGATGCACAGGCGGTTACAGCCGGGGATCGCTCTGTAGGCAAAGTTCTCCTCACTTCCCGCTGGCACCCGGGGGGCAGGCGGCTGCCGATCCTCATTGGTGGTCCGTGCTGGACTATCGGCCGTGCTCGTCTCATGAAGTGAAGTGCGACTCTCCGTGCCCATCGGCGCCAAACGCGTCTCGCAACCTTCAACGGGAAGAAGTTTAAAAAATTTAAAAAAAGGTCAGAAAGAAGCAAATGCCATAAAATAACAGAGAGGAGTCACAAGAGATCGTCAGAAAGCTGAGAAACCAAGAAAATGTGGAAAACCCACTGGTGTTTTCAGATTACAATGTGGACTGTAGACGAGCAACAAATGAGCCCCTTTAAGAGGAATCGGCCAGTGGGATGTCACCGCCAAAACTATTTATACGTGCATGTAGCTTTCAAAGAAAACTCCAGTCCGTTACACCGTTGCTGAGAAGTCAGTGTTTTTAAGTGGTATGTAAATGAGGCTGAAGGGCTATGGTAGATCTGAAGCCTCTACCACTCCAGCTCTATTCTTCACCCAGTGCTGCCTCCTCTTGTTTGACTTACAACTCCTTTACCTGAAGTTAGACAGAATATGAGCTGTCCGTTAAACAGGAGGTGGCAGCGCAGGGTGGGGAATAGAGCTGGAGTGAGAGGCTGCAGATCTACAGTAGCTCAAGGGAGGAATTCTGCTGACATATTCCCATCAGTGGTGAGAGAACGTGCTCGAATAAGGTGTTATCGGAGCATGCTCAGGTGCTAATCGAAAGACATTGGCGTGCTCAAAAAATATATTTGAGTCTCCGGGGTTGCATATCTCACGACTGTTCGACAACCGCAAAACATGCAGGGATTGTCGAAAAGCCGCGAGACATGCATATTTTTCAAGCACGCCAAAGACACTCAGTTAGCACCTGAGCATGCTCAGATAACACCTTATCAAAGCACAGTCGCTCATTACTAATTCCATTTAAACTACCTAAAAAATTATTCTATTACAATGGATGTCACACGTTAGAAAACAACGGATCGACCCACTAACCACAGATCTACCCACTAACCACGGATCTACACATGGATCTTACCACTAACCACGGATCTACCCCACTGACCACAGATCTACCCACTAACCACGGATCTACCCACTGATATACCCAGTAACCACGGATCCACCCACTAGCAGATCCACCCAATAACCACGGATCTGCCCACGGATCTACCCACTAACCACGGATTAACCCACTGACCACAGATCTACCCACTAACCACGGAGCTACCCACTAATCACGGATCTACCCACTAACCACGGATCTACCCACTAACCACGGATCTACCCACTAACCACGGATCTATCCACTAACCACGGATCTACCCACTAACCAAGCATCCACCCACTAACAGATCTGCCCACTAACCACGGATATAACCACAGATCTACCCACTAACCACGGATCTCTCCAAGGATCTACCCACTAACCACGGATCTGCCCACTAACCATGGATCTACCCACGGATCTACCCATTAAACACAGATCGACCCACAGATCTACCCACTAACCACAGATCTACCCACTAACCACAGATCTACCCACTAAGGATCTACCCATGGATCTACCCGCTAACACGGGTCTACCCACTAAACACAGATCTACCCACTAACCACAGATCTGCCCACTAACCACGGCTCTACCCACTAACCATGGCTCTACCCACTAACCACAGATCTACCCACTAAACATAGATCTACCCACAGATCTACCCACTAACCACAGATCTGCCCACTAACCACAGATCTGCCCACTAACCACAGATCTGCCCACGGATCTGCCCACTAACCACGAATCTACCCACAGATCTACCCATTAACTACGGATCTGCCCACTAACCACAGATCTACCCACAGATCTACCCACTAAACACGGATCTAACCACGGATCTACCCACTAACCATGGAACTACCCACTAACCACAAATCTACCCACAGATCTACCCACTAACCACGGATCTAAACCACAGATCTGCCCACTAACCACAGATCTCTCCACGGATCTACTCACAGATCTACCCACTAACCACGGATCTGCCCACGGATCTACCCACTAACCAAGAATCTGCCCACTAACCACGGATCTGCCCACTAACCACAGATCTGCCCACTAACCACAGATCTGCCCACTAACCACAGATCTGCCCACTAACCACAGATCTGCCCACTAACCACAGATCTGACCACTAACCACAGATCTGACCACTAACCACAGATCTGACCACTAACCACAGATCTGACCACTAACCACAGATCTGACCACTAACCACGGATCTACCCACTAGCCACAGAACTACCCACTAACCACAGAACTACCCACTAACCACAGAACTACCCACTAACCACAGAACTACCCACAGGTCTACCCACTAACCACAGGTTTACCCACTAACCACAGGTTTACCCACTAACCACAGGTCTACCCACTAACCACGGATCTACCCACTAACCACGGATCTACCCATGGATCTACCCACTAACCACAGATCTACCCACTAAACACGGATCTAACCACGGATCTAGCCACTAACTACAGATCTACCCACTAAACACGGATCTAACCACGGATCTACCCACAGATCTACCCACTAAACACGGATCTAACCACGGATCTACCCACTAACCACGGATCTACCCACTAACCACGGATTTAATCACGGATCTACCCACTAACCACGGATCTGCCCACAGATCTACCCACTAACCACAGATCTGCCCACGGATCTACCCACTAACCACGGTTCTGCTCACTACCACGGATCTACCCACTAGCCACCTACCCACTAGCCAAAGATCTACCCACTCACTACGGATTTACCCATGGATCTACCCACTAACCACGGATCTACCCATTAACTACGGATCTACCCATGGATCTACCCACTAACCACGGATCTACCCACAGATCTACCCACTAACCACGGATCTGTCCACTAACCACAAGTCTACCCACTAACCACAGATCTTCCCATGGATCTACCCATTAACTATTTTAGAATTTTGGATAACTAGAGGCGGAAGACCTGTGAAGACTCAGACGTCAAGGTTAGATTTCAGAAAGGCAGATTTTAAGGGATTCAGAAAGAGAATTGGAGGGATCCAATGGCTGGATATCCTTAAAGACAAAAATGTCCAGGAAGGATGGGAAATCTTGAAAAATGAAATTCTCAAAGCACAGTTGTTAACAATTCCGAAAAGAGGGAAGAATAGGAAGCATTTAAGGAAACCAGGATGGATGAACACAGAACTTAAGCACATGCTAAAAAGGAAGCAAAAAATGTTTATAAAATGGAAAGAAGGAGGCATATCTAAAGAAGAATATAATGCTGTCTGCAGAACCTGCAAGGCACAAATCAGATTATCTAAAGCTGAAAATGAATTGAGGCTTGCAAGAGATGTCAAAAGCAATAATAAAGGATTTTGGGGATATGTCAAAAGTAAAAGAAAAGTCAAAGATGCTATAGGATTTTTACAGGATGAAAATGATGAAATGGTAAGACAGGATGTTGAGAAGGCTGAACTTTTAAATTCCTATTTTGCATCTGTTTTCTCTCAGAAAGGAAATGTAACATCAACTGTTATTCACTGTCCTATTAAGGGAATAGAAGAATCCAGGATATCTATAAACAGAAAGATAGTGAGGAAACACTTAGCTAACCTAAATGTATTCAAGTCTCCAGGTCCAGATGAATTACACCCCAGAGTACTGAAGGAGATAGCAGAAGAAATTTTTGAACCCCTCTCCATAATCTTTGAAAATTCTTGGAGAACAGGAGAAGGGCCAGAAGACTGGAGAAGAGCAAATGTTGTTCCTATCTTCAAAAAGGGGAAGAAGGTGGACCCAGGCAACTATAGGCCGGTGAGTCTGACTTCTATACCAGGAAAGATCTTTGAACAAATTATTAAACAACATGTATGTCAATACCTGGATAAGAATGAAGTGATTAAACAGAGTCAGCATGGGTTTGTAACTAATAAGTCATGTCAGACTAATTTAATTTCCTTCTATGATGGTATTACTGATTGGGTGGATCAAGGAAATGCTGTAGATATAGTATATCTTGACTTCAGCAAAGCATTTGACAAAGTCTCTCATACAATCCTTATTGAAAAAATGACTAAGTATGGAATGGACAAGGCAACTGTTAGGTGGATTCATAACTGGCTTAGTGATCGTACCCAAAGAGTGGTCGTAAATGGCTGCACATCCAGTTGGAAGAATGTCTCAAGTGGGGTACCACAGGGCTCTGTCCTGGGCCCTGTATTGTTCAACATCTTTATCAACGATTTAGATGAAGGAATTGAGGGTAAACTGATTAAATTTGCTGATGACACAAAGCTAAGAGGGATAGCTAATACTAGAGAAGAGAGAGAGAGGATTCAAAAAGATTTAAATAAACTGGAGAAGTGGGCAGCAACTAACAGAATGGTTTTTAACAGGGAGAAATGCAAAGTACTACATCTGGGCAATAAAAATGAAAAAAGAATATATAGAATGGGAGGAATAGGGCTAAGTAACAGCACATGTGAAAAAGACTTGGGTATACTAATAGATCACAGACTGAATATGAGTCAACAGTGTGATGCAGCAGCAAAAAAGGCAAATGCAATTCTAGGATGTATTAACAGAAGCATACAGTCTAGATCACGTGAAGTAATTATTTCCCTCTACTCCTCTTTGGTCAGACCTCATCTGGAATATTGTGTCCAATTTTGGGCACCACATTTTAAAAAAGACATCAACAAACTGGAGCAAGTTCAGAAAAGAGCGACCAGAATGGTGACCGGTCTGCAAACCCTGTCTTATGAGGAAAGGTTGCAGGATTTGGGAATGTTTAGTTTGCAAAAGAGAAGACTGAGAGGAGACTTAATAGCTGTCTACAAATATCTAAAGGGCTGTCACATTGTAGAAGGATCAACTTTATTCTCATTTGCACAAGGAAAGACTAGAAGCAATGGGATGAAGCTGAATGGGAGGAGACACAGATTAGATATTAGAAAAAACTTTTTGACAGTTAGAGTGATCAATGAGTGGAACAGGCTGCCACGAGAAGTGGTGAGTTCTCCTTCAATGGAAGTCTTCAAACAGAGGCTGGACAGACATCTAACTGGGATGATTTAGCGAATCCTGCTTTGAGCAGGGGGTTGGACCAGATGGCCCAGGAGGTCCCTTCCAACTCTACGATTCTATGATTCTATGATTCTAACCACAGATCTACCCACGGATCTACCCACTAACCACGGATCTAACCACGGATCAACCCAGTAACCACGGATCTACCCACGGATTTACCCACTAACCACGGATCTGCCCACTAACCACGGATCTACCCACGGATCTGCCACTAACCACGGATCTACCACAGATCTGCCCACTAAGCACAGATCTGCTCACTAAGCATGGATTTACCCACCAATCTACCCACTAACTACGGATCTACCCACTAACCACGGATCTACCACAGCACCCACAGTGGGATAAGTGCAGGAGCCAGCGTCCATTGACCTGCATGGACGCCACATTTTTGGAGGGGAATAAATGGGGACACCATGCAATACCAGACACCACCACAAACATAAGTGGTGCTGTTTCATGAAAAAAATTGTTTTTGTAATCCCAGACAATAACAAGCACATAATGAGCACAACCTGCGCTGCATAGAGCAAATTCACACCTGCCTAAAGGTTTTATGCGGTGCTGCATCCTGCCCCATTCATTTCAATAGAGCAGAGCGGCAGTAACGGGCACACCCCATGCACAGGTTTGGTGCTCAATCTGGAGCGAAGCAGCCATATTTTTTCCAAAGCTGTAACCCCGGTAATGATTTGTAAAAGCCACAAATTCCAGGAAGAAACACAACTGGGCAGAGAACAAGTCCCCATGTGGGATAACGTGCATCCGTCATGTACCTGGTGGTTTTGTATCAAATGTTGGGTCTACGACCTCCGGTGACAACGAGTAGTGGCGCTCAGCTGGCGATTTCTGCTCTGCAGCACCACGGGAGGTGCCATCCACGGCTTCTTCTCCATCCAATACCTTCGCCTGCTCGCTGGCTGTTGCTCTGTCTTGCTTCCTATTTTTTCTCGTTTTTCTCTGAATCTTCTTCAGGAGAAGAGCAGGATTATTGTTCAGAGATGGATCGGTCGCTGTTTTCCTGCAGAAAACAAGAAGTAGCTAATCTGCAAATCGCTCTACACACACGTGATATTCACTAAATCACCAAAAAATCATTGTAAAGAGGCGCCGACAGTGGGTGTCTGCTGTCTGTGTAACCTGCTCTCCACAGCCTGCTGTGAAGTGGGGGGCGCGCGGGACAGTCTCTACGGGAAGTGTGTGTGTGTGGGGGGCGCGGGACGGACTCTACGGGAAGTGGGGGGGGGGGCGCACGGGACGGACTCTACAGGAACTGGGGGGGCGCGGGACGGACTCTACAGGAACTGGGGGGGCGCGGGACGGACTCTACGTGAAGTGTGTGTGGGGGGGCGCCGGACGGACTCTACAGGAACTGGGGGGGGCGCGGGACGGACTCTACAGGAACTGGGGGGGCGCGGGACGGACTCTACAGGAACTGGGGGGGCGCGGGACGGACTCTACAGGAACTGGGGGGGCGCGGGACAGACTCTACAGGAACTGGGGGGGGCGCGGGACGGACTCTACAGGAACTGGGGGGGGGCGCGGGACGGACTCTACAGGAACTGGGGGGGGCGCGGGACGGACTCTACAGGAACTGGGGGGGGCGCGGGACGGACTCTACAGGAACTGGGGGGGGCGCGGGACGGACTCTACAGGAACTGGGGGGGGCGCGGGACGGACTCTACAGGAACTGGGGGGGGCGCGGGACGGACTCTACAGGAACTGGGGGGGGCGCGGGACGGACTCTACAGGAACTGGGGGGGGCGCGGGACGGACTCTACAGGAACTGGGGGGGGCGCGGGACGGACTCTACAGGAACTGGGGGGGGCGCGGGACGGACTCTACAGGAACTGGGGGGGGCGCGGGACGGACTCTACAGGAACTGGGGGGGGCGCGGGACGGACTCTACAGGAACTGGGGGGGGCGCGGGACGGACTCTACAGGAACTGGGGGGGGCGCGGGACGGACTCTACAGGAACTGGGGGGGGCGCGGGACGGACTCTACAGGAACTGGGGGGGGCGCGGGACGGACTCTACAGGAACTGGGGGGGGCGCGGGACGGACTCTACAGGAACTGGGGGGGGCGCGGGACGGACTCTACAGGAACTGGGGGGGGCGCGGGACGGACTCTACAGGAACTGGGGGGGGCGCGGGACGGACTCTACAGGAACTGGGGGGGGGCGCGGGACGGACTCTACAGGAACTGGGGGGGGCGCGGGACGGACTCTACAGGAACTAGGGGGGGCGCGGGACGGACTCTACAGGAACTGGGGGGGGCGCGGGACGGACTCTACAGGGAGTGGGGGGGTGGGACGCTATACAGTGGGGTTGACTTTCTCTCTCTGCTCCTGCTCTCCTTTCTGGAACTGTGCATAACAGAGAGGCGGCAGAGGCAAGCCACTGTTAAATTGGTAGATACAATGCATGCTGGGAAGAGAGAGGAACAAAGTCCCTGCACCTATAGTGCTGGCAGAATGCTACGGGGGAAGAACAGTCAACTGAAAACGTATGGATGGCAAGTTACAAAGAATGGGAATCGGGACATCTCCTGGACATACCTTCCTACAGATTTTCTGTGAAAGAACATTAGTAATCCATGACATCTGCTGCTTCGCATGTTTGACCCATCAATGAAACGGGGTTACACCTAAGTAGCTCCCTCTCTCACCCAGAGAGCAGGACATCCCTGCGCTGTCCCACTTCATAGTGGTCAATAAGAGCATCTGAAATAGTGGAATGTCCTCACATTGCTCCTATTCCCTGTGACTGGGGACAGAAGCGGCTGAATGAGCGCACTGTGCTGTTTCCAGTGCTCCCAATTGTCCTCTTTCCTAGTGCCACTCTCGTCCATGGGTGGTGCCTGGTATTGCAGCTTAGCCTCATTCACTTAAATAAGGTTAAGACATGGACCAAAATGGCGCTTTTTCTGGGACCCTATTTCTAATTCCAGACTATCCCTTTAATGTGTTCATGTCAATATCTAGAACAGCTCGAAACCATGATACTTTCCGTCTGTCCCCCTACGTCAACCGCGACAATCGACTTGAGCCCGTCACTTTCTCATCCGATATTTGTAGGGTGACAGAGGGGGATATTCTTTCCATTGAGAAAATAAAGATCATTCTGATAGAAAAATATCTAATACAGGATCTGAGGAAAAACAAGTTCCATGTGCGGCACCTGATGGGTGGAGGAGATCTGCCATTGATTATCTTGTAAAGGTTTTCCAGGAGGACGTCGTCCCAATAGAGGTCACAGAACTTCTCACAAATCGCACTGGAGAAGGTCGTATGCTGAAGACCTTTCAGGGCAAGAATATATTCACCTACACAAAAACATAACAAAAAGAATAAAAAAACTAAAAAAAACTATAAAAGTCATGAACTTAAAGGGGTTGTCCAGGCTTGGGGCACAAGTCTGAAGTCTCTCTATGTGACTGCACGGTGTGCAAGGTTTCTCCAGTGCTGGGGCTGCAAGGTCATCTTCCCCCAAGTATACGACTTGCACACTTCCGGCCACATTACGACTAGACATGTCTGGAATCTTTCAAGTCCCTTGTATTGAGCAAGGCTGTGGACGTCTAGTTGGCATGTGACTGAATGTATCAAATTGCATATTAGCGATCGCGCGCAAGCTCCAAGCACTGGAGAATACTGACAGCAGGCACACTGGCTTGTACCCCAAGGCCGGACAAACCTTTTAAAGGCAACCTGCCAAAAGGTCAAAATCAGACAGTTTTTGCTTTTATGCTTTTTCCCCCAGGTACTGTGTTTTTTATTTTATTTTTTTTAAACCCACCATACGGTTTAAAATATATGGGTCTTTCTATTTAGTGGGCCCAATATGCTATTTTTATGGTCTTTCCTAAGGGAGAATTGACAAAGAATTTGCTTATTAAAATTTTAATCCATTCTAGTAACACTTCTCTTTTTCTTTTTGTTTACAGCTGGTTGCCTTGGAGACCGACCACTTCTTTTCGATAGGAGAACATGTGCAGTGCTTACACAGGCTCTTCTATTCTTTTGACCTTGTAAGCGCAGCTTTGAAGCTGGCAGAGACAGCTACGGCGCATTGCTGCCTCCTAATCTCAGCGCAATGCTTACAAACGGGACAGCGGCGGTGGTCGGTCTCCTAGGCAACGAGCTGTAAACAAAAAAGAGAAAACCGCTAATACTCAAGAACGGCGGCAAACTTTAATAAGCAGTAAATGGCAAAAGTGCCTGTTTGTACAAGCGCTGTCCATCTAGGAAGATGAGAATAGCCCTTTAAAGGAGTCAAAGACTTAACCCTTGCCTCTCCTTTCTGATATATAATACAGAAGGCTCCTTTAATGGGGTCATAGACTTATTTGTAGAGCCAGGAAACACGTGCAACCATCTGCTCCATTCAACTCCAGGCAATCGGTTACATGCCGATCTAACACGTATCACCTACCCACTTGATGGGCAATAACCCATTTAGGCCTGAATGCCCCATTTTTTTACTACCCCTTTCTGTATTTGACTACTTACCCATTGCAATATCTTCAACTCCATTTTCCAAGTAGCCATCAAATGCAAATTCCTCATGTAAGAGGGTCACCACTTTCTGAAGCGGAGAACCTGTGTATTTTCTGGGTGGCGATCCTCCATTAACCAAAGTGTCAGGTGAGGCGTTACTGGAGGGGCAATCTTGGTTCCCCAGCCCATTATTTACAAGGGTGCCGTTCATAGAGGGTAACCCATCGTTGGGAGAACTTTGTGGTGTTTTACTCTTGTGGGATGAGGCTGCTGGAGGAGATCTGGAGGACCCATGGTCATTACTAACCATATCATTATTTACAATTATTCCGGAAGGGGGCACGGAGGGGGTCTTAATGGTCTTCGTAGAGGGCTCGGCTGCAAGGGAAACACTTGGGATATGCTCTGGTATACTGAGCTGGACTCGGACAAGCGTGAGGTTTCCAGTTTTCGGATCTTGCTTCAATAGATAATTATTGACAATGGGGCTGCTGGTCAGGGTGGAGGAGTTGGAAGACACTGAGGAGGCTGCCGAGGGGCTTTTGTCTTTCCGATCGCAAGAACAGTCCGGAATACTGGAGTTTTGGTTAAAAGAAACCTTGGCTCTGATAGCGTCACCGCCAGATTTTAATCCTTGGCTCGATTTATCTCCGGCCACGTGGTTCTCTATTTCAGTGACGGATATGTCCTCTTCTACACGGTCTTCGGGACTCGCACGCGGTCTTGGGTAAGGCGATGGGTTTGGCATTTGATTGCTGGAAGAAATATACATATATTTAGAATAAAAAGGTTATGCAGGGGTCCAAAACGCAAAAGGGTTTATTCTATCGGGCTGTGTAATGATTGACAGTTCAAACCGGTATTGTGGTCCTGCTGGTAGGAACCGTGCGGGCCCCCAAGCCGCGAGTAGAGGCAGCTTTGCATCTGAATCATCGGAGGAGCACAGGGGCACCGAACCTGACCCCACCTATACCAAAAAGCTTGTAAGCGCAGCCATCCTTGCCTAGGAGATTGGTCAGCACTAAGACATTGCTAAGGTGGCCGGTAACCTAAGCAACGAGCAGTAAACTATAGCATAAAAATCCTCTCTTTCTTGAGAAAGAAGAGGATCATCAACATGAATATTCTTAAACCAATTGAAGGGGTTGCCTCAAGTTCATAAATGAGTAAAATAGCAAAGTGCTTGTTAAAACAAGAAACTTTGCAATTTATCCCTTATTAAAAATCATCTCTGTTCTCAAGAACATAGGGATCTCTAACTTCATAGTTTACAGCTCATTGTTGAAGCTCCTGGCCGGTTACCCAGGAAGGCAGCAAGTGGCTCGAGCAGTATCCATGCATTGCAGAGAGCTTATGCCGCACAGAAAGTCAGCGGCTTGCTAGATCCAATCACTTCTGCTCTTCTCCGATGCCACACAGGCAGAGCTGCCTCTGTTAGCAGCAGAGCCACCAGGACGCGGTTCGGAACCGTCAGTCTTGAGGAGTGCACTGCCCCCCCCCAACACAGCAGGAAGCCAGGTGCCCTCCTGAAGCTGCATATTGAGACAACTCCTTTAAAAGGGGTATTCACTTCTCCAAGATCCCATTTCAATACATAATAGGTGTGATAATAATATTAGCATATACCTCTGATTAGAAATGTAGTATAGTTCTTCTGATTCACTATGTTGCTTACCCTGTGTGCAGGGCATTGCAGTAGCTTAGGTATCCATGGTTACGACCACTAACAGCTAATTGTCCCTATATCAGTGACCGTAACCATGGAGGTATTTGCTAATATTATTATACCTACTACATATTAGGATAGGACCTTGGAGATGAGAATACCCCTTTAAAGGGAATCTGTAACCCCATTTTTGTCCTATAAGCTGCGGCCACTGCCATCAGGGGCTCTACAGCATTCTGTAATGCTCTAGATAAGCCCCTGATGTAACCTGAAAGATAAGAAAAATTAGTTATATTGTACTCACCCAGGGGTCCGGTCGAGTCCGAATGGTGTCGCGGTCCGGCGCCTCCCATCTTCTACAGATGACATCCTCTTCTTTGCTTCCCGTCGCGGCTCTGGCGCAGGCGCACTATATCTGTCCTGTTGAGGGCAGAGTACTGTAGTGCACAGGCGCCGGATCTCTCTGACCTTTCCCGGCGCCTGCGCACTGCAGTACTTTACTCTGCCCTCAATAGGGCAAATAAAGTACGCCTGCACAGGAGCCGCTGCAGAAGTAAGAAGGAGGACGTCATCGCTAGAAGATGGGAGGCGCCGGACCGGACCGGTCTGCGACACCCACCGCAGCAGACCGCGCCCCCGGTGAGTATGATCTAACTTGTTTTTCTTATCTTTCAGGTTACATCGGGGGCTTATCTACAGCATTAAAGAATGCTGTAGAAAAGCCCCTGATGGCGGTGGCTGCAGCTTAGAGGCCGAAAAAGGGGTGACAGAATCCCTTTAACTCGCTTCTCATTCCCTTTCCTGCTAATACAGCAGCAAGCACACAATACAAGGACCCAGCAATTTTTCTGTTTAAACCCATGAGGTCAGGAGCTCTGTGGTGCGCCACGTCAGCCAAAAGGCACGTGGCACGGTTTCCATATGTCAAAGGAGGAAACTACCTGTGTGACCCCGGAGCAGTAGATCACAATATCACTGGATTAGTAAGTGCGGTATTTTTATGCAGGAAACATTAATGCATGATATTTTTGTTCCCACACTAAAAATTCCAGATCCGCACCTGCCAATGTCTGGGTTCTGCATAATAACGATAGGCTTGAAATACGTGGCTGGAGAGGTGAATGCTGCAGGTAGATTGGTGGGGAGGTCCTTCAGCGGGACTGGTCCTCTCACTGCCATCAGCTTCGTTTGGGTTGCGACCGGAACAAAACCTGCGAATGGAAACGTTGGTTTCATTAAGTGTCACAGCACAATGGCCGATCTAGGCCGCTTTACATGGCTGATATCGGGAAGAACAAGCCTCTGTAGGAACACGAGCTCATCAATGTACATTAACTGGTTGATCAGAAAACTTATACGGCCTAAAGTGCAGAACCGTCGACAGCACATCTTCCCGTGAGAGCAGGGGACCTGCTGCTGATGACCCCACAGATGGCATCGGTCTGTGTGACGGGGCTTTAAATGAGCGCTGATCATCAGGTTATATCTAAGCTCATTAGCAGCTCAAGAAATGTCACCTATGAAACATATGGGCGCCAATTATGGTCATGAACGTTGGCCTCTGCTTACCTGCTGAAGACCCCGATACATGATGACCCTCCTCATCATTATATAGGCAGCACTGCACACTCTAAGGGTAGGGAAAACAAAGGGATTGTTTAATTTTTGTTACAACGAGGATCAATTGCGGACTGTACGAGCGTCCATCGGCTGCAAAGGTCTTGGGCAAATGTCAAAAATCAAAACAAGCGTCTATACCGAACAAAGTGTGAACGGCACCAGATTTTCAGCATAAGTTGCATTAAAAACAAACACATCCTTTGATAGTTGCCCGCGCCCACCCAATGCACATGTTAACGGTGGTGCATGTATGTGCTTTTGATGGGGGGGAGTGGACTAAGCTGCGGTCGGACACTTCTAGAGGTGGCTTATCTAAAGACAATGTTAAGGGTATTACATTTTGATGTGCCTAACCTTTCTTATCCCCAGATGAGGTTTTGGAAGACCTCTTTCAGGCTCAAAGAAGTCAGAGGTTTGGCCAAATTTCCTCAAATGGGTATGGGAACCTTAAGGTTGGCTGAAGCCCGAGGCAAAAATTTCAGGGTGCGATGTCCATTTCACCTCTAGGGCCTGAACCCAACTTATCTCCCATCACAACAGAAGAGATTACCATGAACATGTGTGGCCTTGTACAGCGATATCTCTACCTCTCCATTGTCACCTTAGATTTCACATGGCAGCCCCACACATACATGGCCATCTTGGCCACCAGAGATGAAGCGCAGTGGATGGCGTGAAACGTCTGTTGCCCATTGTGTCTCGCTTGGTTTTAACCTGATGACCTTTTAATAATCTTTTTTGTGAGAAGTAATAAAAGATGAGCTCTGGCTGGTGATTGCCACCTTTACGACATTATTACTTTTTTGGCCTCCACTGCACCTCTTCTCTACTGGATGAGTTTACCTAAGGACGGAGACGGGATGAAGAAGAAAGAAGAAAGAAGGAGGAGGGAGGAGGAGGAGGAGGAGGAGGAGGAGAAGAAGAAGGGACGACGAAGAAGAAGAAGGGACGACGACGACGAAGAAGAAGAAGAAGAAGGGACGACGACGACGACGAAGAAGAAGAAGGGACGACGACGACGACGAAGAAGAAGAAGGGACGACGACGACGACGAAGAAGAAGAAGGGACGACGACGACGACGAAGAAGAAGAAGGGACGACGACGACGACGAAGAAGAAGAAGGGACGACGACGACGACGAAGAAGAAGAAGGGACGACGACGAAGAAGAAGGGACGACGACGACGACGAAGAAGAAGGGACGACGACGAAGAAGAAGAAGAAGAAGAAGAAGAAGAGACGACGAAGAAGAAGAAGAAGGGACGACGAAGAAGAAGAAGAAGGGACGACGAAGAAGAAGAAGAAGGGACGACGAAGAAGAAGAAGAAGGGACGACGAAGTAGAAGAAGAAGGGACGACGAAGTAGGAGAAGAAGGGACGACGAAGTAGAAGAAGAAGGGACTACGAAGTAGAAGAAGAAGGGACGACGAAGTAGAAGAAGAAGGGACGACGAAGTAGAAGAAGAAGGGACGACGAAGTAGAAGAAGAAGGGACGACGAAGTAGAAGAAGAAGGGACAACGAAGTAGAAGAAGAAGGGACGACGAAGTAGAAGAAGGGACGACGAAGTAGAAGAAGGAACGACGAAGTAGAAGAAGGGACGACGAAGTAGAAGAAGGGACGACGAAGTAGAAGAAGGGACGACGAAGTAGAAGAAGGGACGACGAAGTAGAAGAAGGGACAAAGAGGAAGAAGGGACAAAGAGGAAGAAGGGACAAAGAGGAAGAAGGGACAAAGAGGAAGAAGGGACAAAGAGGAAGAAAATGGGACGAAGAAGAAAATGGGACGAAGAAGAAGAAGAAGAGGAAGGAGGAAGAGAAAGGAGGGAGAGAAAGGAGGGAGAGAAAGGAGGGAGAGAAAGGAGGGAGAGAAAGGAGGGAGAGAAAGGAGGGAGAGAAAGGAGGGAGAGAAAGGAGGGAGAGAAAGGAGGGAGAGAGAGAAAGGAGGGAGAGAGAGAAAGGAGGGAGAGAAAGGAGGGAGAGAAAGGAGGGAGAGAAAGGAGGGAGAGAAAGGAGGGAGAGAAAGGAGGGAGAGAAAGGAGGGAGAGAAAGGAGGGAGAGAAAGGAGGGAGAGAAAGGAGGAAGAGAAAGGAGGGAGAGAAAGGAGGAAGAGAAAGGAGGAAGAGAAAGGAGGAAGAGAAAGGAGGAAGAGAAAGGAGGAAGAGAAAGGAGGAAGAGAAAGGAGGAAGAGAAAGGAGGAAGAGAAAGGAGGAAGAGAAAGGAGGAAGAGAAAGGAGGAAGAGAAAGGAGGAAGAGAAAGGAGGAAGAGAAAGGAGGAAGAGAAAGGAGGAAGAGAAAGGAGGAAGAGTGGGTGGTGGAGGCCTGAGGACAGACATGATGGCTTGCAAAGTGTGTACGATATTCTGGACTATATGGGCTTTATATAAGCTTAGAACAGCCCCTCAGCTAGTTATCTGCCCACCTGATCCGTGAGGCCAATTAATCCTGCCCATATCGCTTTACTGTTGAGTTTCTTTTGCTCCAGATATTTCTTGCAGACCTGAAAGAAGGAGTACGCCATCAATAAGACCAACCGCAAACAAGTAAAAAGTTAAGCATGTGTAATATATACAGAATGCTTGGTTGGATCCTCATCTGAGCCTGCCCACTCCACACAGTGCACATGCCGGCTGTGTAATACGGCCAGCACCTGCCTTTAACAGTGGTCAATGGTGGTTTAACCACATATACTGTATGCCACTGTCGACCACTCACAGAAACATTGCACCATTCTTGTGTCAGGTCAGTTTGAGCCCATTATTCCTTGCAACGTGATTGGGGGGTTTGATATATCAGATGGGGGGGCTGCTGTAAGCCCCTTCTACTGCTATATTAGTAGTCCTGAGCTTCATAGGAGAAAATTATGATTTGTACTATATTCTGTAATTCTGAGGTATTGCAGAACATGGTACAAGGAATCAAACTATGAAAAAACTGCAGGTTCAAGTCCCCTAGGGGGGCTAACAATAAAGTGCATTGTAAAACAAAATAAATACTGAGAATTTTTAAAAATAAATTAGCATATAAAGCTCACCTCCACAATCTGATCTTACAAAATATTTTTTAATTATATAACCCATATAGTGAAGATTAAAATGACTGTTTTATCCCACCTCTCCTCTCACCCAAAAAAAAATGCAATTAATGTCATATATACAGTCCAAAATGGTCCCAATACAAAACAGTATAGAACACAAAAAAGAAGCCCTGCACAGCTACATCCACAAAATAAGAAAAAGATTTTGGGCTTCGGAAAATCACAACATAAATCAAATTATTTTTTTTTTTTTTAACAAAAGTTCAGTTTTTTTTAAACCACTAGAATAAAGAAAAAAAAAAATAAATTACTACAAAGTTTGGTATCGCTGTAATTGTACCGACCTGCAGAATCCGGTTGTCGGGTCCTTTTCAACGCACAATGAAGGCGGTTACAGCGAATAAAAAAAAAAAAAAAAAAAAGTGCGGAATTCCATTTGTTTTACTATTTACTCCACTTTTTGTTCTTCAATATAATGTTTCAGTGTGTACCCCACTTGGAAAGTTTCTTTCCTGTTTTTTAGTATAATGTTTGGAAAAGTGAACGGCGTCATACAAAACTCGTCTCAGAAAAAAAAGGAGTCCGCATACGACCATATCAACTAGGAAGGAAGAAAATGCAAAAAAAAAAACAAAAACGAAACCCACTTCCTTAATGGGTTAAACGTCGCAATGCGGCACCTTCGCGTTTCACGTTCTGCAGCCGCTCTCTTTACATGGCATAAAACTCACTAGTATAATTACGTTTCCGGAAATCGACTGCACAGATACAGAATTTATTTATCCCGGCGGCATCTGCCGTCATCATGTAACCCAATGAGCCTCCAGCAATGTGCCGACCTCCAGATGTGGAGAGCGGGAATGTCGACGCGTTTTCTCCGCCAGACTCGCATGCATCTCTGTGCGGTTACCTGTGAAGCTTCAGCTAAACTTGGCCTCTCCTCAGAGTCCCTCTTCGCCATCTGTAGCAGGAACCGTTTAAGCTTTTTCGGCAGCGCCAGCTTGTGCTGAGCTGGGAAATTGAATTTGGCTGCGGACCATAAAATAGCTGCAATGCCATAAACACAGGCCTAGAAAAAAAAAAAAAAAAAAAAAAAGAAAAATGTGCAAAACTTTACAAGCCACAGACATGGACGCCGGGGTACAAGACAGAGCACGTAAGAGGTAGGGCCGGGTTCACACCAGCCGACTGGAGGAAACAAACTGCTGCAGACTGGTAGCACGTCTGCTGATCGGCCTTGGTTTTATAGCAGACTGTCCTGCAGATGTGCGCAGCACGATCAGCAATAGACAGTTCTGTGCTTATAGGCAGCATACGTGCTGCCGAGAACAATCTTTTAACAAAGCCAAAACCAGCAGACTATTTACAGTGCATGGGAAATGACTGCTCCTAGGAAATTTAATTGTGATGACGGTACAGTGTTGGTGCACACTGACACAGATCGATCATTCTGCTAATCGGCCACTTTAGCGCAGACAATGGGACCTGTCCGCCCTCCTGACGCGTCTCTGAAGTATACACTTGTACATCTTAACAGATTACAAAGCTGGAGCAGCTTTCTTAAAAATTCGGCATTTCCCATTCCTCCCGCACATGTATGCTCGGTGATAAAAAACCCTCGTCAAAAAGGGAGAGTCAAGCAATTTAGACAGCGGTTTTGACTAACCACTATTCCTTCCAGACCCACAGACACAGGCAGCATTGTAAATGCCTGATCTTTCAACCTAATTCACCAACAATTGATCACAGGTTCACACCATGGTATCTAATGTAAATGGGTTCCACTCAGACTATAAGCTGGTATATGTGCAAAGTGTAAGAGCACCTTCACACGGTGACCATTTCAAAATCCAAGAAAAATCAAAATGAGGATATACAGTACTTCCCAATAGATAAATATTAATAGCACATGTAAATAACATAGCGTACTTGGGCAACGCTATTTTGATTAAAAAAAAAAAAAAAGCATAAAGCCCTCCAACCACAACAAGGTGACCCCATCAGGTCTGTCCAAACCTGTATCTAGGATTAAAAGCCCTCCAACCACAACAAGGTGACCCCATCAGGACAGTCCAAATCTGTATCTAGGATTAAAACCTCACCATGTGTCAAACGATGATGGGTACACCTTGTCTAACTAAGTAGCCCATGTTTATTAGGCAATCCCTGCATATATTGTGGCTGTCGAACAGCCACGAGACATGCAGCCGCAGGGACTCGAGCAATTTTTCGAGCACATCGTATACACTCAAGACTAGATTTGCTCATTTTGCGTATTTTTTTTTTTCTAAAAGTAAAGTCAGGTCGTCAATTTATTTCTACATTTCCAGGAAGAGTAACAGATGGATGACAACGAAGAGATGCTCCAGAATTGTTCTTTTCTGGCCGGGTTCACATGAGTGTATTTCATGGGCTGTATACAGACTGGCCTAATGCAAATTTAGGCATTTACTAAAAAAAAACAGACATGTCAGGAGATCAAACGGGTCCTCATTAAAAGGCTTTAAAGTGTACACTCTTTGGCCTTCTTTGCATTGAGCTACACAGAGGATGGCGCCACTTTTAGTTGTCCAGGGGGGGCTCTAATTACTGGTGGGCCCCCAAAAATCAGACTTCTATACTGTGGATAGGCGCTAAACGTCCTTCGGGAGACAACCCCTTTAATACGATCTATATACTATATTGCTGATCTAGTAATTTGTAAGGAGAAACAACTACATCTGCAAAACTCGTGCACTTCTTCGCACCTGCAAGTGGCTGGAGCGACTACAGCGCAGCGCGTGGACGCAGCCAGACATCTGATGCCGTCCTGTATTAACTGCTTAATTAGCCACAATTACGGGGAAAAAAAAAAAAAAAAAATCACAGCACTCGCTGAAGAGCCTGAAAAACATCTTGTCATCCACTTTAGCTTTGGACACAAAGAAGGAAGGAGAGGTCTGGCACATGTTTCACATCTGGTTTCTGGCACAGCTGTCCCTATGGGAATGTAGTGTGATGGTGCCCGCGCCCTAGGAGGGGCCTGCAGTGATTTTAACCCCGATCATGGCTGCTGCACTGAAAACCTCAGCTCCTACATCTCTATGAACACTATATTTAGCCGCCAGAAAAACAGATCCATGTGTGCGCCAGATGTGCGCTCGCTACAACAGAGTGAACTGAATGCAACACTTTTTTTTTCTTTTTTTATCTTGCACGGAGCAGCGAGATGTTTTTGCCACAGTAATAAAACTTAAAAGTTTCAGATCTCATCGGAAAGGGAACGTTGCATTGTACCTTTTCTGTCCCAGATCCATCTCCATCAGGGTCGTACTCGGGAGGAACGCAAAACGCATCGAAAGGCTCTGAAAAAAAAAAAAAAAAGGAAGTGAATAAATGAAAAAAATACACAAAGCGGGAAAATAAAAAAATACGGATGGAAAACCTCGACACATATAAGTGTTATGTGCATTATGCGAGCGATGTGAAGTCTTAATATCTGAACCCTCTAAGGACACAGCTTGTTTCAGTCTTTTATTCTCACCTTGAAACAAGACATTTCTTTCCCCTAACACATGTGGTACCATTTACTGTGAAAAGAAAACAAAAAAAAGGCAAAAAAAAGTATTGTTTGTGGAGTGTGGGAGTAAAAAGGAAAACAAAAAAATTCTGTTTTTATCACATAACTTTGCGGTGCAGCTCAGCAGGATTACGGCAAAGCCAGATTTAGGCTGCGTTCACATGCAGTTTTTTCTTTGTTTTTTTTTAAAGCTGCGTTTTACAGTACCACAAAAGCCATGAGATGGAGAAAGATTACGCAGCCATTCAGACAATGACTTGCAGAGTAAGTACACCAGTCCCATTAGGTTGACGAGACCTCTTTAATAATGCATGCAGTTTATAAAGTGAAATCCGACAATATATTGACGCCATGTCTGTGGCACATTCCTGCCAAAATGTGGTGTGATAAGGAAAACTGCATACACTACAGGAAGGGTGCACAAGTGGTCTCTACTCCGCTCAGGATGCTCATGGTATTTCTACACAGGGTCTGACGAGCCTCCTCTACGGAATTGTCATTATAATTCTGGATTATCACAAACACTTCTACACCACATAGCTCTAAAAAAAGGAAAAAAAAACACAGGACGGGGCGAGTCTGCCATAATGAGGTTATTTAGCCGGACTTTCATGTGACAATCATCGCTCGCTTTCATCAGCCACTTTACCTTCCTTCTGATGAGTAACAAAGAGAACTTCTCCGCTGTGGTCGATGAAGACAGACTCCAGGCATAAAATGGCTGCAAAACAGGAGAAGAAGATGTCAGCGCTCCCGACACATCAAGGGTCCGATTACCCATTACATGCCTGATCAATCAGATGGGACCACACACACATACAGAGTATTTAGTCAGCCACCAATTGTGCAAGTTCTCCCACTTAAATAGATGAGAGAGGCCTGTAATTGACGTCATAGGTAGACCACAACTATGAGAGTCAAAATGAGAAAACAAATCTAGAAAATCACCTTGTCTGATTTGGCAACATTTATTTTGCAAATTATGGTGGAAAATAAGTTTTTGGTCATTAACAAAAGTTCATCTCAATATTTTGTTATATGTCCTTTGTTGGCAATGACAGAGGTCAAACGCTTTCTGTAAGTCTTCACAAGGTTGGCACACACTGTTGGTGGTATGTTGGCCCATTCCTCCATGCAGATCTCCTATAGAGCAGCGATGTTTTGGGCCTGTCGCTGGGCAACACGGACTTTCAAATCCCTCCAAAGGTTTTTCTATGGGGTTGAGATCTGGAGACTCGCTAGGCCACTCCAGGACCTTCATATGCTTCTTACGAAGCCACTCCTTAGTTACCCTGGATATGTGCTTGGGATCATTATCATTTATCTTCAATACCCTTGTTGTTGGAAGGAGGTTTGCACTCAAAATCTCACGATACATGTCAGCATTCATTCTTTCATGTACACGGGTCATGCTTCCTGGTCCCTTTGCAGAAAAACAGCCCCAAAGCATGATGTTGCCACTCCCATGCTACACAGTAGGTATGGTATTCTTTGGATGCAACTCAGCATTCTGTCTCCTCCAAACACAACGAGTTTTGTTTCTACCAAACAGTTCTACTCTGGTTTCATCAGACCATATGACATTATCCCAATACTCTTCTGGATAATCCAAATGCTCTCTAGCAAAGTTCAGATGGGTCTGGACATGTACTGGCTTAAGCAGTGGGACATGTTTGGCACTGCAGGATCTGAGTCCCTGGCGGCATAGTATATTACTGATGGTAGCCTTTGTTACGGTGGTCCCAGCTCTATGCAGGTCAATCACGAGGTCCCCCCGTGTGGTGCCGGGATTTTTGCTCACCGTTCTTGTGATCATTTTAACCCCACGGGGTCAGATCTTGCATGGAGCCCCAGATCGAGGGAGATTAGCAGTGGTCTTGTATGTCTTCCATTTTCTTATTATTGCTCCGACAATTGATTTCATCATACCAAGCTGCTTGCCTATTGCAGATTCAGTCTTTCCAGCCTGGTGCAGGGCTACAATTTTGTTTCTGGTGTCCTTCAATAGCTCTTTGGTCTTCACCATAGTGGAGTCTGGAGTGTGACTGTTTGAGGTTGTGGACAGGTGTCTTTTATATTGATAACAAGTTCAAACAGGTGCCATTACTACAGGTAATGAGTGGAGGAAAGAGGAGACTCTTAAAGAAGAAGATACAGGTCTGTAAGAGCCAGAATTCTTGCATGTTTTTAGGTGACCAAATACATATTTTCCACCATAATTTGCAAAATAAATCTTGCCAAATCAGACAAGGTGATTTTCTGGATTTGTTTTCTCATTTTTCCGATATGAGATGCAGCCACCGCAATCAGGGGCTTATCTACAGCATTCTGTAATGCTGTAACCTGAAACATAAGAAAAACGAGTTAGATTATGCTCACCGGGGTGCGGTCCGGTCCGATAGGTGTCGAGGTCCAGTCCGGCGCCTCCCATCTTCTAGCGATGACGTCCTATTCCTTACTTCTGCCGCGGCTCCTGCGCAGGCATACTTACTCTGCCCTGTTGAGGGCAGAGCAGAGTACTGCAGTGTGCAGGCGCCAGGAAAGGTCAGGAAGGTCGTAAATACGCCTGTGCAGGAGCCACGGCAGAAGTAAGGAGGAGGATGTCATTGCTAGAAGATGGAAGGCACCGGACCAGACTACAACACCCATCGGACCGGACCCTGGGGTGAGTATAATCTAACTCATTTTTCTTATCTTTCAGGTTACATCGGGGGCTTATCCACAGCATTACAGAATGCTGTAGATAAGCCCCTGATGGCTGTGGCCGCATCTCATAGGGCAAAAATGAGGTGACAGATTCCTTTTAACATTACCCTCTGCTCCTACATTATACAAGGGGGCAATTATGGAGGGGTGCAAGACCGAATGCAGCTGCTGTTCAGGGTCATTGCATTCTCTTAGATAAACCCTAGCCGTAACCTTGCTGACATACGGATTTCAGCATCTTGCACATCACTCCCAGTGTAATTATTCTGAGCGAACCCACTTCAATAATAACCAGTTTGTGGATATTAATAGAATATTTCAGAAATACCCTTTACTCCAACTGTAGATTAAAAATAAAATAAACGGGGCTATACTCACCCTCCCCAGGTCCATAGATTAATCTCCATCACTGATCCTGATGTCTCTTATTGCTGAAGTCATACTGCTAATCAGTCAGCGGCTCAGAAAACTACAGATACCTGAAGCAGAAGTGGAGACTCAGCGCTAGACCTGGAAAGGGGGAGCCTCGCCCAGTTTGGCCATTTTTTTTTTTTTTTTTTTTAATACACAAAACTGTGTCAGGGGGCAGAACTTTTTAGAAACCGAAAAACCCTTTAAACCGCCTCCATAATACATGCCATTAAGAACGTTAACTAGCCACAGCTTTAAAAGGAGTATTCCAAGATCATATCCCAATATGTGCTAGGTGTAATAAAATTTTTGCAAAAAGCTCCATGTAGAAATGTAGTATAGTTCTTCTAATTCGCTATGTCACTTACCCCATGTGCAGGGCGGGGCAGTAGCTTAAGTATCCTTGGTTACGACAATTCGTATAGTGACAGTTAGTTGCTAGTGGTCGTAACCATGGATACCTAAGCTACTTCAATGCCCTGCACATGGGGTAGGAGACAGAGAATCAGAAGAACTATAACACATTTCTAATTGGTGTATTTGCTATTATTACACCTACTACATATTGGGATAGGATCTTTAAGCCACTAAAATAGTTTAAAAAAAAAAAAATAGAGAGAAACAAGTTTGGTATTGCCATAATTGTACAGACACAATGAATCGATTTACCAACAATACGAACACTGTAAAAACAAAACCCAAAAGACAAATGGCTTTTTTCAGTATATTATATGGTAAAATTAATGGCGTCATTCAAAACAACAAGTATGGGGAAGAAACGGCGGAGCGGCCCATTTTTCTTTTTCTTACTTTGGCGCGTGTCCAACTGTTAGGACATTAAATTCTGGACAATTTCTATAAAATCTAATAATCTGGGAGCATCTAGTGTGTGGAATGTGTCATATAAATTGAGATAGAGCGTATCCATCTGCAGCCGCTGCGGGCGCTGGAAGCCGTGCCTTCCTGATCCGGCGGGGACAGATAAGACAATGCAGTATAGTGGTTCTGCCAACCCCACCACAATGGTTCCCACACAGCTCAGATCCAGACTCGTGTCGTGATGGCTGCAATTACATCAACATGACTTTATCATCTGCCAGCGAGAAGAGTCCATTGTGCGAGCGGCACAAACAGCCTCTGTCAGCGATTTACTGCAGGACCCCAGTAATGAGGGGCTTGTTCTGTGCCCGGGTCGTGTTCCTGGGGATGACGACATTGGACATAAAGAAGAATGACTGTGACAGAGAGGACACGACTACACGTAAAATCCCAACATCCTCTTGCCTAAGGACAAATGCATGAAGAGGGTTTTCCCAAAATCGAAAATCATAGGCGTCAAATCAGTAAAAGGAGGCCAAGGTGGTGGTGGCGGCTCTCCACCAGAGAAATGGGGAGCACTTCCATCCCCAGGGAAACCATCATTCTCAGGGTTAATAAAGGAACATGGGACACCAACTGATCTCCAGAAGGACTCAGGACTTCAGAAACCACTTTAAACGTGCCCTTGACATAAGACGGTCCACTTATCTAACACGTTCAGAGGTGTCTCAAATCTTCCATGGACGAAGAAAAAAAAAAAAATAGGATCAGGCATATTGAATTTCAACATACCCGATCCCTTTGGGAGATAAGCCATGTCTGGCAGCGGATCGTCCCACTTTACCCATTAGGAGCACACATACGAGGGGGTTAGGAATGATGGCTTTCCACTACACCTAAGGCGTATGGCCATCATAAAAAAATCTGATTAAAGTCTAATTCACCAGTTTGCTCAAGTTTAGCCAGAAAATTAAATTTGCAACAATTTTTAAAGTGTCAAAAGAACAAACACAATATGTTGAAAAGTCTTCCCAGACACCAGAGCGTAATAATCATGTGTGACAAACATTAAAAATTTATACCCATCTCACCATCACAGGTCCCAGTGAGCAGCCCAGCTCTGGTCATCAGTTTGGTCGTCATTGGGCCATCTTCTCCAACTAATGGTTCCTACAATCTTTGGCCTCCCTGTAACATTGAATCCTAGTCAACACTAAATAAGCTGGGCACCAAAAGATGTCAAAATTGACCAATGCTGGAAAAACACCAAAGAAGATGGCCCAATTACGACCACACTGGTAACCAGACCAAAGAAGATAGCGGGACCGAAGCCTAATTCTTGTGAAATCTCAAATAATCTTTGCTAGAAGTGATCCAAAATTATTAAAATAGTCTGGTTAAAGAGATTCTGCATAAACTAAAATTATGCAAGGAAAGAATATACGATAACATTAATGCATTTGTACCTGGATAATCCACATACGTCTGTAGGGTATATAAACACTCATAGCACAGCGCCCACAGCTCATCTTCCTGTAAGGGCTTTCCATAGTTTAGTAAGACTTCTTTCAAGGAAACCCACTATAAAAATATAAGACATCATCAAGTTATGTTAATGCATGTAATGAACCGTTGCCTAGATGTCTGAGGTAGGTCTCGGGCATAAAGAAATGTATTATTACAAAAGCAATTTTTAATTTTCTTAAACTTCACACTAGAACTCAAGCAGCTTGGACTGTGGCCTCTCCAATCTTCCTCCAGACTCTGGGACCTTGATTTCCAAGGTCTAGTGTGAAGTTTCCACAATCAGTGATGGTTTGGGGAGCCATGTCATCTGCTGGTGTAGGTCCACTGTGTTTTATCAAGACCAAAGTAAGAGCAGCCGTCTGCCAGGAAATTTTAGAGCGCTTCATGCTTCCCCTCTGCTGACAAGCTTTTTGGAGAAGGAAATGTCATTCTCCAGCAGGACTTGGCACCTGTCCACACTGCCAAAAGTACCAATAGCTGGTGTAAAACAACAGTAACACTGTGTTTGATTGGCAGCAAACTCACCTGACCTTAACCTCATAGCGAATCTATGGGGTATTGTCAAGAGGAAGATGAGAGACACCAGACCCAACAATGCAGACGAGCTGAAGGCTGCTATCAAAGCAACCTGGGCTTCCATAACACCTCAGCAGTGCCACAGGCTGATCGCCTCCATGCCACACCACATTGATGCAGTAAATGATGCAAAAGGAGCCCCGACCAAGTATTGAGTGCATTTACAGAACATGCATTTCAGTAGGCCAATATTTCCAGATTTAAATGGAATCTGTCACCCTTTTTTTTTTTTTGACTATTGGCTGCCAGCATTGACATCAGGGGCTTGTAGATAAGCCCCCGATGAAACCTGAAAGAGAAGAAAAACACGTTAGATTATACTCACCAGAGGGGGCGGTCCGGTCCGATGGGAGTCGCGGTCTGGCGCCTCCCATCTTCTTCAGGCGCACTGCTTTGCTCTGTTGAGAGCAGAGTAGAATACTGCAGTGTGCAGGCGCCAGACCTCTCTCAACGCCTGCGCACTGCAGGACCCTGCTCTGTACTCAACAGGGCAGAGCAGTGCGCCTGTGCCGGAGTCACGACAGGAAGGAAAGAAGAGGACGGCATCGTATGAAGATGGGAGGCATCGGACCGGACCACGACACCCATCGGACCGGACCGCCCCCTCCGGGGAGTATAATCTAACATGTTTTTCTTATCTTTCAGGTTACATCGGGGGCTTATCTACAGCATTACAGAATGCTGTAAATAAGCCCCTGATGTCAATGCTGGCAGCTGATAGTCAAAAAAAGAGGGTGACAGATTCCCTTTAAAAATCATTTTTCAAGCTGGTGTTATAAAGTATTCTAATTTACTGAGATAATGACTTTTGGGTTTTCATTGGCTGTAAGCAATAAACATCAACATTAACAGAGATAAACACGTGAAATAGATCACTCTGTGTGTAATGTCTCTATATAATACGAGTTTCACTTTTTGTATTGAAGAACTGAAATAAATTAACTTCTTGATGATATTCTAACTTTGTGAGATGCACCTGTATATATTGTGAGGGGTTGGCACGCTCAGTAGAGGCCTTCAGGTAGTCTCAGGACATAAAACACCAGTGGGTTTATTGTATGCAGCATAAGCCACGGTGTTGAAAACAAAACACATCCCTCTGGGCACGACAGAAAGCAAAACAAAAATAACAGCAGGCAGTTCAGTCCTCCTTTGTGCGGGGTCCTCCCGCACACTGTTAGGGAAAACCACTCTCAGTCCTCACTTCTGTGGAAAGTACAGCTTCTCCCCACAGCACCACACAGACTGAACCACAGGTCCAGGTATATCATCACGTGATCGTGACATCACTGCCGGTCCTGCAGGGAAAGGGGTACGGTGAGCACCCAACCTCCTGCACTTCGGGTTCTCATATGAAACCAGCCCATTAAACTCTGTATACGGTCTCTCAGCACAACACCACTCCGGTTTCACATCACTGACCGCTGCTTGCGCAGTGAAACGTAGCTCCCTGCCTCTACAAAGCCAGTGACCGTCACAATATACATTATAATGTAGATATAAAATTATACCCAGAAGATTTACAGCCCCTGTAAGCGCCATGAATCAGGGCTCTAGCTTATACAATGCTCCGCACAGCACCAGGGACAGTTCTGTAAGGAGCACATTGTTCTGGCTGTGTAAGGCCATCTATCATAGTCCGGTCGTTCCGCAGATAATGTACAGTCCTCGCTATTGTGAAACATGAATTGGGGGTGGTTATCAGGGAGACATCACTGGATCTTCCTATACTTTTGTCCTTACTGCTACACTTTACCCAATATTTTAACCTTAAACAAGCCAAAAAATTGGGTTTTCAAGGCTTAAAACACTTAGAGGTCATCAACATATAAAGCCTGAAAAGCTCTTATAACATATTTTTTGACTGCTATCAATTAATGGATTGTATCTTAAGTTTGAAATTTATTCCCTACACATGGAATAGGGGAGAAAACTTCTCGATTGCTGGGGGTCCGACCAAGAACAGGGGCTCCGACAAGCACAACTGAATGGAGTGGAGATTGACTAAGAGCACTGGCGGCCTATTCATGCTTAATGGATGTGACGAAAATAGCTGACCCCTGAGCTCGGCTGGTCAGCCATTGCCGTCACTCTCATTATGGAGTGGCAGCAGTGTGTATGATTGGCCATCGGTCCATTTAGCTCTTGTGATCGCTGGGGGTCACATCAGCCAAAACGTTCAGTGATCAGAAAGTTAACCCCTATAACCTGGAAAAAATGAGGAGATGCCAGGAATCACATTTAAGAGCTGGGATCGGGACCTGAAATGTGACTTTGCAGTCCAAATCATAGGCACTGCACCATTTACAACTGATTTGAGGGCCATGTAGCCCACTAAGATTATAGGGAAAGAGATGCACAATCATCTTTCATCTGAACCATTTAAACTTGTATTTCTAGAATTAAAAAGTATCCTCTATCCAGCTGTCTCCTATCCCTCAGTGTTTACAGATTGATGGGTGTCCAACCTCTGGACCTCCAGTGATGAAAACCAACACTCTGAAGAACCCAAGCTTTAATGTAGCAGAGATGTAAATGCTCAACATCGGCTCAATTCTGCAATCCCACAGACCTCGAATGGAGCAGAGGATGTATGTATCCAGAGCCCCATTCTCAAATCATTGGGGATCCCAATGGTCAGACCACCAGCAATCAGTAAGCTATTCTCTACTCTATGGGCAGCTGATGATTATAGAGTCTAGGAATCTCCCTTTTACATTACCTTAGCAAAATTTGCGTTTGTCTGCCTGGAAAAAAAAAAAAGATATGAAATTTTTACCCGCTGGTCCTCCTTTACAGCAAACGATTCATATCCGTCACTGAAGTCAGGATCCAGTTCAGGGCTATTAACGAGTCTGGACGTCGATGAAACATCCTCTTGATACACTGACGTGGATGCAAACGTCTCCTGGGCTTTATTGTGCTGTTTTATATTTGACCGGATGGCGTCTAGAACAGGATCTTCAGCCGTCGTATATTTTATGGACGCTACGTTTCTGTCTGAACAAAGAGAATGCTGGTTTTCTTGCTCCAGAGCAGTGACTAGATTTTCATAAGAAACTTGAGAATGGCACTTAGACTGTCCAAGAGGGGATACACAGTTTGTGGGGTTTGGCACGGGGAGACTTGACTGGGTTATGTGTCCATCTTCTGAAACTTGGTCCTCACTGCCTTCACTTGGTGATAGACAGTTAGGTAGCGACGGCCAGCTTTTCAAGGTGACCATTCCTCCACCTGGTGGAGATTGGGACAGGGATCTTTTTTCAACATTACTAACAGTGGAGGAGTGCTTATTTCTTCGATGTCTTTTTAAAGAGAGTTTTGCCATTTCATCTTCCACCTTCACCCTTTCGGAGACATCAAACCTTTCGGGGGAAGAAGGTTTGCTCCTCTCTCGTTTGTTTTTTTTTAGATGCTGTCCAAAAGAGTTTGGAGAAGAACATGACTTCTCCAGTTTGAACTCCGCTTCTCGCCATCCGTTCCGATGCTCTTCTTCTTGCACAGAGTCAGCAATGGGGCAGTAACTGGTAAGACTGACCGAGCAGTTCTCCGGGATAGTTGAGATGCGGTTAGTAGGAGCTTTCTCCACTGTAGGAACTTTCATACAATTGTCCTTCTTGTTGATGCCCTTCCAGAGACTCTCCCAGCCATCTACACCAAAACATACAAGTATATTATTGGACATTCAGTTGCCGTACTGGCCTGGATAAAGAAGATAATCGATTATTTTTTTTATGGTGTCTTTACATCATTACATTGATTTTATCTCAAGAAGTATTGATTAACACGCAGCAGTACAGAAGATTTACCTTGGAAAGCGCTGACGGATTCTATGGACAGTACTCTTCTGCCGATGGACGAAAGACTTCGACAAACTGATGAGGAGGAGCAATTAATCTTTTCTTCACAAAGAGATATAATGCTCTGTATGCAGACAAGATTTATTTCTTATGAGAAATAATAAGACGAGGGCAAAAGATCAATACATTTATCCTAAAGAACAAAATCTCCAGCTAATACATTGTCAGAAAAATCATCTATTTAAAACAAATCTTAACAATAAACACATTTTCTAAGATTCTTTTTTTCATGTCGTTATCTATATTTTAAAAGAACCCTGTAAAGTTGCGGTTTTCACCCTGAGCCTCACAATCGGCTGACACTTCCTGCTCTATGGAGATCACTTCTCAGCAGTCATCTCATTATTGTCACAGGCAGGAATACAATGAAGAACGACACTCTTATGCACAGTGGAGAAAATAAGGATTTGATACACTGCTGATTTTGCAAGTTTGTACTTTTTATCATAGGTACACTTCAACTGTGGGAGACCGAATCTAAAAATAAAAAACAGAAAATCACATTGTATGATCTTTACATAATTAAACTGCATTTTATTGCATCAAATATATATTTGATCACTGACCAACCAGCAAGAATTCTGGCTCTCAAAGACCTGTTAGTTTTTCTTTAAGAAGTCCTCCTACTCTGCACTCATTACCTGTATTAATTGCACTTGTTTGAACTCGTTACCTGTATAAAAGACACCTGTCCACACACTCGATCACACTCCAACCTCTCCACCATGGCCAAGACCAAAGAGCTGTCTAAGGACAACAGGGACAAAAATAGTAGACCTGTACAAGGCTGGCATGGGCTACAGGACAATAGGCAAGCAGCTTGGTGAGAAGGCAGCTGTAGGCACAATTATGGAAGAAACACAAGATGACTGTCAATCTTCCTCAGTCTTGGGCTCCATGCAAGATCTCTCTTCGTGGGGTAAGGATGATTCTGACAAAGGTGAAGAATCAGCCCAGAACTACACGGGAGGACATGATCAATGACCTGAAGAGAGCGGGGACCACAGTCTCAAACATTACCGTTAGTAACACACTACGCTGTCACAGGTTACACTCCTGCAGGGCACACAAGGTTCTCCTGCTCACATCAGCACATGTCCAGGCCCGTTTGAAGTTCCGCAATGACCATCTGGATGATAGGAGGCATAGGACAAGGGCATGTGGTCAGATGAGACCAAAATACAACATTTTGGTATCAACTTCACTCAGCGTGTTTGGAGAAAAAAAGAAGGATGAGTACAACCCCAAGAACACCGTCCCAACCGTGGAGAGTGGTAGGGAAAACATCATACTTTGGGGGTGCTTTTCTGCAAAGTGGACAGGACGACTGCGCCGTATTGAAGGGAGGATGGATGGGGTCATGTATCGCAAGATTCTGGCCAACAACCTCCTTCCCTCAGTAAGAGCATTGAAGATGGGTTGGACTAGGTCTTCCAGCATGACAATGACCCGAAACACACAGCCAGGGAAATTAAGGAGTGGCTCTGAAAGAAGCATTTCATGGTCCTGCAGTGGCCTAGCCAGTCTCCAGACCAGAACCCAATAGAAAATCTTTGGAGGAAGATGAAGCTCATTGTTGTCCAGCGACAGCCCCGAAACCTGAAAGATCTGGAGAAGATCTGTATGGAGGAGGGGGCCAAAATCCCTGCTGCATTGTGTGCAAACTTGGTCAAGAACTATGGGAAACGTCTGACCTCTGTAATTTGAAACAAAGGTTTCTGTACCAAATATTAAGTTCTGCTTCTCTGTTGCATCAAATACTTATTTCATGCAATAAAACGCAAATAATTTAAAAATCATACAATGTGATTTTCTGGATATTTAAGATTCTGCGTCTCACAGGTGCAGTGTACCTACGATATGAATTACAGATCTTTCCATTCTTTGTAGGTGGGAAAACTTGCAAAATCGGCAGAGTACCAACATACTTATTTTCCCCACCACAGGAAAAACAGGATCCATCATTCACATAAGGTGATGGACACAGCTCACCTCCTCTCCATCCCTGCACAAGACAGAGCATGCTCGCAAAATTTAGATGCTACGGAAGTCAATTTGTCTTCTCCATTTACCAATTCTCTAAAGCCCCCGTCACACATAGCGATCTCGCTGCTGAGTCACAAGTTTTGTGGCGCAACAGCGATCTCTCCAGCAAGATCGCTGTGTGTGACACTGACCAGCGACCGGCCCCCCTGCCGGGTATTGCTGATCGTCCTGGAATGGCCAGGACATTTTTTTGATCGCTGGTCTCCCGCTGGCCAGCACACATCACTGCGTGTGGCAGGCGGGAGACGAGTGATCAGCGCGCTGGTAACTAAGGTAAACGGCACGTTTCTAAGCGGCGCGTAGCGCTTAGAAACCCGATGTGTACCTTAGTTACCAGCTCCCTGCACCAGCGCGCTGGTAACTAAGGTACACAGTGGGTAACTAAGCGCTGTGTCGCTTGTTACCCTCCTGTCGCTGGTGCTGATCGTTGGTGAAGCTGCCTGTTTGACAGCTCACCAGCGATCATGTAGCGACACACCAGCGATCCTGACAAGGTCATATCGTTGTCAGGATCGCTGCTGTGTCGCTATGTGTGACGGGGCCCTAAGTTATACATGATTGCTGGATAGTGTATAATATCTGGACTATAATCTCCCCCAAAGGGTATATACATGCTTGTAACCATTATTTTTCTTTCGCTTCAATACATTTAAAAAAAAAAACAAACAAAAAAAAAAAAACGCAACTTTGCAACAAGAGTCCTGGTTAAAAACATCCGCATCGTGTCCAGCAAATTGTTAGACCTTTGGCTTCTCATAATTACCGTCCGCAAACCTGTGCAGTCCGATTCTGCGGTCAAACGCTTTAGTCCCTATTTCTACAGAATGCCATGTTCAGAGTAATTTCCATTTTTTTTGTTGTGATCTGTTCTGGGATGACAAACGCTGCGATAAAATAATCCAGCACAGGATCTATTCGTTTGAATGGGAATGGAGAAATCCTAAAAAGTCTACAACCGACTGAAATCCAGCTGCAATCCATTATTTTAGCTGGTGCAAAAACTGAAGTCTGCACAACTTTGCTATCTGACCAAAAAAATAAAAAATTTCACAAAGGAGGAAAAAATAAGACCGGGTTTTTCAATGTATCCGCGCTGACCACACAAGGACAGGATTATTCTTCAAAGCTTTATTGTGCCGACGGTTTCGTGGCAAATCTGTCACTTCCCTTTTTTTTTTTTCCTCCTTTGTGACATTGGCATCTACGGCAGTCTGCAGCGACCACTGGTTCCTTTCACATTCTGCAAGTGTTTGTGACTGTTCTCAACCTGTACTAGTGTATTGTCACCCAAAATATCACTTTTATCGCCCTATGTGCGCTCTCTTTCCATAATTTAAAAAAAAAAAAAAAAAAAAACAGGTAGCATGTAGATTTTTTTTTTTTTAAAGGATTGATGTCAATGGGAAATCTATGGTGATCTGCTAGGTCATCCATTACCAGATCAATTTTTAAGAACAGCACATGCTCAGAACATCGTAGACACCTTTAAAGCAAACCAATCCGTTGCAAACGGCACAAAAACAGAGTTAAAAATGGAAGTCAAAGTGTGCATCCGTATTTGCTAGGTTAGTAACGGATCCAGTTTTTTTTTTCCTTTATTATTTTAAATGGACGATAACTGGACATGTGAACAGAGCCTTACCTAACCTACCATATATCAAGAAGTAGCAGGCTGAGAGAATGACATACGAATGTAAAAGTCAGACTTTACTTGTCGTCTGCAACCATGGAGACACATAGGTCTGCAAAGGAGCTGGAGAAATAAACTGCAGTGGAGACTCTTTGTGAAGACGATTCATTCTTTTAAATGGTTGTTAAAACACACTGAACGTGTAGAACTCTGGGCTTATTAAAGAGAATCTAAGCTGTCAATAGGATTAACCCTTCTAGGTCATCTACTAGGTCATGTAGGTCAAAGAAAATGGAAAAATAATAATTACTTAACGGTAATTTGATTTTCCGGACCCCACGACAGAACCATACGAGAGAGAGGATCCACCCCCAAGGACAGGAAACCTACAGATTTAAAAGGCGGAGCCTCTCTTCCCGCTTCAGTGGTTTACAGAGCATGAGAAGATCTCCAATTAGATAGGTACAGAACACACAGACATATATTATATATACGCACATATTCGATAGGAAAATCCTTCCTTCCCAATTTCCCTACCACCTTTTTTTTTTCCACTTCATCCAGTGAAAAAGTGCGAAGAGTAAGAAGAGAACCCCCAAAAAACCCATAAAAGGGAGGGAATTAAGAATGGTGCTGTTGCGGATTCCGGAAAATAAAAATTACAAGTAAGTAATTTGCATTTTTCCCATCCCCACGACAGCACCATATGAGAGATGTCAAAGAAATCCTTAGGGTGGGACCACAACTTGAAGACCCCTTCTCCCAAAAGATTGAAGGCACCCAAATGCAACCGGTAGTTTTTTTAAAAAAAGGTGGATGAAGACCAAATTGCTGCTCTACAAATCTGTTCAAGAGAGACATTGACCCTTTCTGATCACAAGGTAGATACCACTCTTGTAGAGTGGGCTTTCAAAATTCTCAGGAGTAGAGCGTCCGCCTGAAAAATTGGCTAGAGAAAATGCCTATCTAAACCATCTAGCAAGGGTGTCTTTAGATGCCATCTGGTTTTTGTTTGGACCCTGAAAAAGAATAAAGAGAGAGGTAGGTTTCCGCCAACCAGATGTGTTTTCTAAGTATTGTATTAAACACCTTATGATGTCCAGGGAATTGAATCTAGCTTCCTTCTTACTTCTGGGGTCATTCTAAAAAGAAGGCAAAATAATCTCAAGACCTAGGAAAGGATGAGGAAACCTTAGGGAGAAAGGCTGGGTCCGGTCTAATGACCACTCTATCAGAGAGAATATTGGTAAATGGTTGGTTAACTGATAGAGCTGGTAATTCCCCTATCCTTCTAGCTGAGGGTGAGGGCTACTAGTAGGATAGTTTTAAAGGTCAGCATTTTAGGGTGTACAGCCACTAAAGGCTCAAATGGGAATCTAGTTAGGGCATATAAAACTAGATTAAGATCCCATGGTGGAACTTGAGACAGAGCCACAGGCCTAGACCTGCTCACCAACCGTATGAGCCTCAGTGTCCATGGGTGGTCAGCAACTTTTGGATCAAACAGGAAGCCCAAGGCTGATCTATGTACCTTAAGGGTATTAACAGACAGATCCAGCTCAAGTCCTTTGGTACTGGGTTACTCGTAGGGATTTATCTGAGGAAAAATGTATGCTCCCAGACGCTTGCATAAATCTTGTTGTTACCTTCTTTCTACACCCCAGAAGGGTAAAAACTAGATTTTTGGAAAACCCCTTTGACTCCAGGAGCTGCCACTCAAACGCCATGCAGTCAGATGCAAATTGTTTACCCCCCAGACAAACCACTGGACCCTTGGAGAGGAGGTCCGGAATTTCGGGAGAACCCATGGATCCGCCACTGCCATTAGTTATAATTAGGTGAACCATGTCCTTTTGGGCCAAAAGGGTGCTATATAAGGATCACCTCGGCTTGGTCTGACAGAATCTTTCCTAAAACTAACGGAATCAGGGAGATTGGTGGAAACGCATACGCTAACTCCTGAGACTATTTGTGGAGAAAAGCATTGCTGATCAGATGGGAAACCATGACTGTTATCTTGTCTAATTTCTTCTCTGGTAGAAAAGACCTCTACTTGCATGAATCTAGCAGAATCCCCAGATATACTCGTCTTTGCTACAGAATCACTTTTGGATTTCCTTGCATTGAACAGCCACACCAGGGAAGTTAGGACGCACATGAATTACCACCTGACTGCAATGTAATCTTGTTTTCCCCACAACCAAGAAGTCATTTAAATGTGGGCCGAACAACAAGTCTTTTTCTTGGATGTGGGCCGACATCTCCGCTATAATTTTTTGTGAACACTATCTGGGCCATGGACATCCCGAAGGGAAGAGTAAGACGAATCCTGGAGAACTAATATTTCCATGAAGCATTCTTAAAAAGAGAAGTTTCACCGCTGTTTTTAAGAAGCGGTCGGGTTTTTCCCGTAAAAAAGGAGATTATAGAATCTTCATCCTTTCTGTGGCTCCGGCACCTGAGTTAAGTACCTTCTTCTGTACTAAGGAGAGGACTCTTCTGTTCTAAGGTTGTTCTGCTTTCGAGGACTGGATTTTTGTAACCAAGAATCTTTCTAGAGGCCAGGAGCTGAATTCTAGCTTTAGACCCTGCTGTATGACATCTAAGATTCATCTGTTTTTTTTTTTTTTAAATATCTAACAGGAAGGAAGAAACCTTTTTAATCTTCCACCTACCGGGGGCCTGGCGTCATTGCCTTCCAGATCTCTCTGGGGGATCAGAGGGAAAGAAGTAACAGCTAAAGCCTTTCCCCTTCCATCTTGGGTACCTAGTCCCTGCAGATGCAAACTGGTTTCTTCCAGAAGGACGAAAGGACCTCATCTTAATGGAATTATCAGGGAATCCTTTCTTGGCATCTGCCACTTTCTCCAGTATTTCAACTAAG